>NC_090929.1:1328308246-1328967990 GCF_040938575.1 Ambystoma mexicanum | reverse complement strand
TTTTGTGGAGGACCACATAAAAGAAAAAGTTAAATATCATTGTCCCACATGTACCTGTTCCCCGTCTCCATGTCCCAGTCAACTATCCCCAAACCTTCCCCACCAAGAAAAACATTACAATGAGACTTCCATTCCTTCCATTCCTTCATCTCCTCCCATCCATCCTCTCCAAACCCCCAATTCCCCTGTATTTGTCTGAGTTTCTGCTTCTCCCTCTCTTTCATACATTTTATATCTGTATAAAATAAAAAAAATATTAGATGTGTTTTAATTCAGTCCTTTGTGTCTTATTTAAAAAAAAAAAGGCAGTTAAGATGTCTGCGGACAGCGCGTGTGTCCGGAAATTTTGTAATTAACCAAAATGAGGCTGTCCTAAGGACACTACACCTGTCTGTACTGTCCACAAGCAAGATGGAACTGTTCTAAGAACACACTCAGTGTCCGGAATATCTGCAATTAACCAAAATGGAGGTGTCCTAAGGACACTATGCCTGTCCATAATGTCCGCAGGCAAGTTGCAACTGTTCTAAGAACATGCACGGTGTCCGGGTTGTCCGCAATTAACCAAAATGGAGGTGTCCTAAGGAAACTATACCTGTCCATACTATCCGCAGGCAAGTTAAAACTTTTCTAAGAACACGCGTGGTGTTTGGGTTGTCTGCAATTAACCAAAATGGAGGTGTCCTAAGGACACTATCTGTCCGTAATGTCTGCAGGCAAGTTGAAACTGTTCTAAGAACACATTTGGTGTCCGGGATGTCCGCAATTAACCAACATGGAGGCGTCCTAAGGATACTATGCCTGTCTGTAATGTCCGCAGGTAAGATGGAACTGTTCTAAGAACATGCGCGGTGTCCGGGTTGTCCGCAATTAACCAAAATTGAGGTGTCCTAAGGACACTATGCCTGTCTGTAATGTCCGCAGGCAACTTGAAACTGTCCTAAGAACACATTTGGTGTCTGGGATGTCCACAATTAATCAAAATGGGGGTGTCCTAAGGACACTATTCCTGTCCGTACTGTACGCAAGCAAAATTAAACTGTTCTTAGATCACACGCGGTGTCCGGGTTGTCCGCAATTAACCAAAACGAAGGTGTCCTAAGGACACTATTCCTGTTCGTACTGCCTGTAGAACATCTACGCACATGTGCACCACACCCATAAGTCCTACGAACATCGTGCCTGTCCCTAACTGTTCGTCTCACTTGTCTCACTTGTGCCACATCCCGTTTCTGCTCCTTCCATCTCCTAGCCCCCCAGCACTGGAACTCCTTACCTCTCTCACTCCGCTCTATTTCTACCTTTTCCTCATTCCGCACTTTCCTCAAATTTCTCCTTCTCCATTCCCCACCATGAAACCCCCCCTTCTTGCCCCCGACTTGTCGTATCTCCTTAATCATCTCCCTCCTCTCCCCCTGCCCCATTTTCACACTTCGCCCCATCCATTTCCCTCCTGCTCCTCTTCCCCACCCGTCCCTCACTCTCTCAGTTCTACTGCACTACTCTCCTTCTCCCCTTCAGTTTAATTGCTCTACTTACTGTTTTGTTGATCAGATTCTCAATTGTAAATTGCTTCTACTGTTACTGTTATAATGTTAATTGTTATACGTATCCTGTTGTTGTTAAAATGTGCTTTCCACACAAGGGAAGAATACTCAAAAGGCATACAGGGGACAAATGAGTAACAAGATGAACACACGTAGGAGAGTCCCCCGAATGAACCATTCAGCAACTAATTTGATAGCCCAGTTTTAGCTCATACTACGCCCCATTCCATATGCTGTTTTAATCACCACACAGAATGTAAAATATAATACACAGTGTCATTTTGTACAAAAAAGTAATAATTTATTACATAGGCCATTGGTCCTACGTTTACACAAAAATATAAAAAAAGCCACATGAATACATATATCGATATGAGAGATGTATATATACATCTGATGGCATTTTAATGATGTAATCATGAAACAAAAGGTGACACAAAGACAATTCCATAGTATGGAGGAAAGAGGGCACAAACCACTGTCTTCCTGGCCCTATCTGGCTAATAAGTCACAGAAGTCCTCCAAAACATAGTGTCACCTAATACATATTCTAAAATTGATTATGCATGACAAGAATTGCACTTGACTAAAAATACACATCTCAGGTCTTGTTAAAATGTGCAGCACTTTGGTGTAAAGCACTATATAAACTAAATAAATACAAATAAAAATACAAATATTCTTACTGTTACTCACTGTGCGGGTGATTCATGTAATTTGTGCAAAAGAAAATGAAGATTTGTGCACCATTCTGCCCAAAAATCACCATTTATTAAACAGGGATTAGCACGCAGACCCTAGAATGTTAGTATTATAAAACAAAGAATTGTTTTAATTTTATACCATTTCATTTACTATTAGTGCTTATCCTCACCACTAGCTCACTTTCTACTGTCATCTGAACCACAGTATAGTAACACACAAATAGAAGAATAGCCTTCCCAACTAATTGTAGATGCCCAATGTACAATCACACACCACCACATTCATCTTTACCATCATACTCAGACACTCATGCATACAGCACACATACATTGCACAACAGCCCAACCCATACCTTCTTTTTTTTGTTTCAACAGACCCCACATAATGCCTACCAGAAAGCAAGTCCGTAGAAAGCAAAGCAGAAATAGAGCAAATGAAAATAAACATTTCCAAAATAAGCATCAATCTCTATCAGAGTCTGTACAAAAAGTTCAAACAAAACAGCTAATACAGTCATTTAGCAAAACAAAACAATTGTCCGGTACAGAAACTTTGCCTCCTCTATGACAATGTAAAAGAAAACAGAAAATGATTAACAAGAATGTAGCTACCACTACTGCTAAAACTGCTCCTATAAATCTGTATATAGTAGGAAGTAACCATACCAAAAAAAGTATATTATCAAAAATGTTCCGCCACAGAGTCCTTCAGAATCTTATAAAAACAGGAGATAAATCATGCACATCCCTTAAAAACTACTGTAGAAAATTAATCATAGAAGCTTTAATAGACAGTGAAATCCTTCTCAGAAGAAAGTTATTTATTTTAGTATTAAACAGAATGAAACCACTAACAAAACTAAGTACTAAATTACAAAAAGACTTCTCAATAAACAGAAGGTCAACAAAAATAACTTCTTAAATATCTGTGGAGGTGAATGGAGTCACACCACAAGCACAGAAACATATTTTAATGAAGAAGCATACAAACAAAATCAAACAAACATGATTGCCATACATAGCAGTGGACGAGGTTATGAACAACGTAATAATACCATAATGCAACAAGAAATACTGCTTACAAAAATATTCCCAGAAAACTCAGTATCAATTCTCCATACGACTGAACCAGAATGTCCACTATACAAATGGCCATGCACTTCAATGTGTAACATTGCCAAAAAATCTTTCAAATCTTTACGCCAGTTCCTCAATCAATATGTGAAAGGCAATGACAAAATATGGATACTTGTCTAGTGCGCAAATACACAGGATTGCAAGGATTGCACATACATAAATGGTGCACCTACAAAAGAGAAACACATTTGGAAACAACTGGTAGACTTACATAAAGTTAGACAAGCCTTGCAATATCTAAAAGACAATAATGAATACTACAGAGAAATAAATATTGAAGAAAACCTAAGGGAAACAACTGAAATAATTCAAGAGTCACCAGAAACTGGTCAATTTGAACTTCTAGATCGTGCTACAGTATCCAATATTTTAGACCATAATACAATTCATCCATTACACTCTAATGACACCATAGAAGATGCACTGGAAACATACCAAATACGACAAACGAAAAGATCACCAATCAGCATATGGGAAAAAAGTATAGAAGCACATGCTTTTCCTCTACTCTTTCCTACTGGCAAAGGAGGAAGGTACGATGATAGACCTATTCAAATAACAGCATCAGAATACCGCTTGTTACGGATGTATTCTGAAGATCCCAGATTTAGACAAAATGTGGAATACATATTCCACCTACTCTTTGAAAGTGAACTAGCAACTCTATGTTACGGAGTTGCACACACATTGAAATCAGGAACCCACTTTCAAAATATGTCAACTAGGCAATTACTACATAAAGTGGAAGAAAAAGATGAGGTTTTACAATCAAGCATTACAAAACTAATAGCAAACATGCGTGGTACTAAAGAGTACTGGTTCTGATGTCACGGAGATGTACGTTGTATGATAAGAAACCTTGGCCCACCCACTTGGTTTGTTACATTAAGTTGTGCAGAATATGCATGGGAAGATTTACATGATTTCCTACGCATATTAAACAAAAACAAAACAAACATAGATATATTAACACCTGGAGAACGTTGCTCTCTAGATCCTGTTAATGTTTCAAGATATGTCTTCATCGCTTCATTGCTATGCTACACTTTATTTGTAATAAAACTGTTCCTCCCCTCGGAGAAGTGCAACACTTCTTTTGGCAAAAAGAATACCAAGCCAAAGGAGCACCACATATCCACATGCTTTTATTGATGTAAGATGCTCCTAAATTTGGTCAAGACAGTGATGCCACTGTGTTACAGTTTATCGAAAAATATGTCACTTGTGAAATTCCATCAGAAGCAACAAATAGTGATCTTCATGCACAAATTGTACAATTTCAAAGACACAAATGTGGTAAATATCGTTGTCGAAAATACAAAAACAAAGGGAAATACTATACCATACCAAATGCTGCTTTGGTTTCCCTAGACCGGTTACAGAACAGGTAAAGTGAACAACTTCATGTCTTCAGTTAGACATAGTGTTAAAGGTAAATCACCTAAAAATACATATCACTTAAAAAGAACAGAAGAAGCAAAATGTATCAATGATTACAATGCAATCATTGCCCTATTATGGAATGCAAACATAGATGTGCAGTACATTGCAGACAATTCCACTGCAGTTGCCCAATATGTTACAGCCTACTTAACCAAAGCAGAAAAAAAAGAGCTTCAAGACCTCTGGAATGACCTTTCATCAGACAAAACACTGTCCTAGAAATTGTACAGCTTGGGCATAAAAATATTCTCCCATAGAGAATGTGGGTGCTATGAATCTGCAGATCGTTTAACCGGTACTGCTTTGTATGGAAAATCTGAAAATATAGTATGGCTAAGTCCTGCTAAATCTAGAAAAAGAGTTCTCAAATCATACAACGACATAGAAACAATAGCCAAAAATTATCCCAAAAAAAGGTAGATACAGAGTGACAAATTGTGAAGGCAGCGTAGTAAAACTTACCAAACCAAGTTTAATTAATCATATCAAATTGTCATTAAAAACACCTCACCATGAACAACTATGTTACATGTCCCTGCTACAACTCTTTAAACCACGGAGAAAAGAAGAAAAGATACTAGATAACTATGACTCCTATGAAGACGCTTTCAAAGCAAATGAAAGCACTATAACCGATGTAAACTTTACACAGTACAAAACAATGTTGCACAATGAACAGCAACACGAAGGAGAACTCCAGGCCCAACTAGATAAGGACACTCCCGACAGTAGTCAATCTTCTGTAACAGGAAGCCAAGAACCACTGGGATAGCCACTAATAGCAAATCAGACAGAATTAGCTATAACAGAAGTAGAAAACACCATGGGGCCGATTCATGGAACAAACGTGCGCCGAAAATCTTGGCGCAAGCTGGCGCAAGCGTGTTTTCCTCAGGATGGGTGCCAAACTTGTGCGTGGCGCACATGGGCGCACACATCATTGCAACATCCTGAACGCTGTGCGCAACGCGCACAGCTTAAGCGCACAACTTTAGCGCACACACCAAAAAGTGGGGCGGAACACGGAGCTTAACGCGCGGAATGGGGAACAACACGTGAAAAGGAAGGCGTAACTGGGGAAGTACTGCAGAGAAATAAACGGAACGCCCACACGCACACGAACAACACGTATTCATGGAATTGCAAAACGGGAAAGCCGTGCAAGGCAAAATACATGCACAGGCCTAAACACGGCTGCCACACGAAGGCAGGCAGTAGCATCCCTGCGCATTACAAACGTGTGCGCAAACAACAAACACGTAAATACAGCTACATGAATGTGCCATTCTGTGGTGCCCTAGGAGAATTGACGTGTCACGCACCCCACATGCATCCCATAAAATCAACAAAAACAGATAAGCGACCCCTGTAACCCACGTGCGTGTAAAAAAACAAACGCAGTACGCTGTGGCAGCCAGTAACCCCAAAAATACATACGTGATGAACACGCAGGCTAGTATGGCCGGAAGAAAAGGGGTACGTGACAAACAGGGACACCGGCAGAGGGAAAAATAGCGTGTGCGACTCACCGTTGGCCTTGCATGTAGAAGAATAATGAGGAGCCAACACCCACCCACTGTGAAGTAATCGTGTGTGAACCCCAACTCCTGGAAAATACACGCACCGCTTTCCACGAAAAGCACATACAGAGCGATGGAAACCCACGTGGAACCCTCAACCCGTGCCAGGGAAACGCCTGCCCGAGTAACGTCACAGACGCGCTTATGCGCTAAGGGCCTTTCCTCTAATTACATGCTGACATGCACTTTTTTCACGTGCCAAGTCACTCCGTATCAAGCTTGCCATGCGACAATACACGGAAGACCACGCTCCTGCCCAGAATGCCATTTTCCCCCCCCCCATAGTCCCGCGCAGCCTCCCACGAGCCATATGCTGCTGCCTGCCTGCCTGCTGCCACCGTGCCCTGCAATTTGGTGCCTGCACATCTGCCATCTGCAGGGGTCCAGTTGTAGTGACCACCCCTGCTGGAACAGAAGACTCCCGACTGGAGTTCCATCACTCCACAGCCCAGACCCAGGACCCAGTTGCCCACCCACACCTGCCTCGGGGATTGCCATGTCCGACACAACACCCTCCGGCACCAGTGGCAACCCCCAGCCAGAGAGGCAGAGGGCTGCCAGCTTCACTTCCGAAGAGGTTGGTATCCTGGTGGAGCGAGTCCTGTGGCAGTATGATGCCCTCTTCACACCATCACGCACCAACAAGGAAGGTTGGAGGAGGATTTAGACGGACATGGTGGGTGCCATCCACGCGAAGGGGGTAGCACCCAGCGACTTGAAACACGTCCAGAAGCTCTGGGAGGACTACAAGTCCAGGACCATCAAGAAGGCCCGGCACCTATTAGAGGCAGAGGATGCAGTGGGGCGTCGGGGCCAGTTTACCAACCAGCAGATGAGGGTCCTGGAGCGCATTCCCCCAGTGCTTGGCCACCAGATCCTCAGGATGCAGGCCCGTCCGGAGTCGAGCGGTAAGTGGCCATGCATTGCTGTGTGAAACAGGGCATGTTGCAGTGTGCTGGTAGTCAGCTACTTGCCTGTATGTCTGACATAGGCCATGTATGGATGTGTGTGTGTGCAAGGACATCATGGTGAAGCATGTGAGACCAGTCATGCGTGAACCACATGGATGTGCATGTGTTACAATGCAACATGCGGAGCAGCATGTGGAATGCACACATGAATGCATGCCTGTCTCTGTTATTGGACATGAATGGGGTGTGAGAGATGGGTGCTGCTGTCATGGGCATGTATGGTGTACATGTCTGTGTGTCTGACTTGCGTGTGTGTGACTTGTAAACACCATGGATGCATGACACATGTCCGTGACAATGTTCATATTCACTGATGCAGCATAGTCATCCTTGTATCCACTGTGTCTGGGGTGTACAAGGACAGATGGATGAAACTACAGTGAAGTGTGTGCATTTGATAGGCATGACCCATGATGCATGTGAGTTTCAAACCACCATTGTATGTTTCAAGAGTTCCGTGGACATGTATGCAATTGTTCTTTGCATGCACCATGCCTGTTTCTGCATGTGTGTTGCCTGCACTGTCCCATGTGTTGTGGAGGGACATGATGGAAGTGACGTTTGACAGTGCCAATCATCTGCTATTGTTTGACAGTACCCTGATGCTTGTGTTCTATGTCTCCCTCTACACAGCGGCAAGTGAAGAAGAGGGCGGAGACGGCGCTGTAGAGCAAAGCGGCGGGGATACCTCCACCGGCCGGCGATGCAAGGCCCAGTCACCCTCCCAGGAATTACCATAGTCCGGGAGCGAGGGGACTGGTGCCACGTCTGCCACTACGGCTGCAGCGGAAGGGGTGGGTGAGCCCCCACAGGGGCTTGCAACGGCAGAAGACGGTGTGGAGCCATCCAGGTTGGTGGTTACCACAGAGTCAGAGGAGGCCGCTACTGAGCCGCACGTGGGGCTTGATGGGGGTGGTACCACTGGTGCAAGTGGTGCAGTCCAGGGGCAGGGGCAGGAGCCAGCACAGGTCACCATGGAGGGACCTGTGCATGTCACTGTCCCTGACACTGTGACTGCACTACCATGCACCAGCAGGATTGCCCCATCCCAGGCCCGTCCGCAGGTAGGGGGGAGGTCCATGTCATCTGACACTCCTCTACCTGCGGACGAGGGGACCCCTGACCGTATGGAGACCGTCCTGATTGGTGTCACGTTGCGCATACGTGACATTTGTGATGATGTGCGTGCTTCCTGGGGGGAGCATGCACGTCATCACTAAGAGCTGCATGCCAACGTGGCCCAGTTGGGAGGAGCCATGGTCGGGGGTTTTGTACATGTGTCGGCCACTCTTGCGGCCCTCTCCTCCTCTGTGGAGAGTATGCGCCAGTCATTCTCCATGCCGTCTTCCGGCCCAGATGCCACCAGGGCCCTCTGTGGACCTGCCTTGACCAATGCAGCCAGCTCGGTGGAGATCCCATCCCTGCCACAGTCGGGAGTCGGAGGTCCAGCAGGGGTGGACTCCCCAGCAACTGGACCCCAGCAGATGGAGGCTGTGCCAGCATCATCGGGCAGGGCACATGCACGACGGCGCTGGTGGATTCCATCAGCCTGGATGCCGTCGTGCTGGCAGAGGCAGTTGTGTCAGAGGCAGCAGCAGGCTCAACGTGGGAGGTATCATGGCTTAGGGCCATCTATATTAGATGGGCAGGCATCGGCCGGAGGGCAGTAGGACCCTCGAATGGGAGTGTCTTCCGTGTGGCAGCGGTTGGGCCAGCGGATAGGTGCGGAGCGGCGGCGGGCAGAGTTGGCACAGCTCACAATGGTCAGGGTGGAGAATTCCATGCATAGGGCGCTGAGGCGGGCTGAGTGCCTCGAGGGAATTTGCAGGGAGTTGGAGGTGGACATGGCGTTATCCCTGCAAGACCTCGGGGCCAGTGAACAGGCCCACCTCCAAAACATTGAACAGGAGTTTGATGATCCACTGGCCCATGACATCAACAAGTGAGCTGTTGGACTTGCCCGCCACCATTGTATATAGTTCATTAGTGTTAAGTTTCCTTTGTTTATTCTTTCATTTTGGGCGCATGGACTATGCCCCACATTTGTGTATATAGTTATTAATTAGGTATGTTTTTTTGTAGGTTTCATTTATGTCATTGGGCTCATGGACCCTCGGTTTGTTATTTGTATATAGTTGAACAGTGGATTTGTCTTCTTCATATTTTTATTTTTTTCACCATGGAGCAATGGATTTTACTTATTATTTTCCCTTTGGATTTGCTTTGTTGGACGGAGACTTTGGACACATTTTCATTTGGATTTATTTGGATTCTCATTTTATATATTTTTTTTCTTTTTGGGACATGCTGCATTTTATTTATTATTTCCATTATTGTGTGTTTTGATTTAATTCCCTTCATTTTGTGTTGAATACATTTTTGTTTCATACTTCAATGTGTGGTATTCTCTCATTGGTTTCATGCATTTCACAATGAGGGTTTTCGCAATCACTGGCACCCATTGTGTGTGAGTGACGGACATGTGTTGATGTACATACATGCCATTTGGGTTGTATCATGTAATGGGCATTTCAATGTGGGGTGGATGTAATACTTTGATGGTTCTTTGGGCAGGGGTGGCGTGCGGTGGGATTTGGGTGGCCATGAGGGCCATGATTGTGGATCATGATGACGTGCTGGGGGGGGACATGAGTCGAGGCCTGCTGGCAGGTGCCTGTCACTGCTGGGTGGGTGAGTGGGTGAGTGGGGACATGAGTCGGGCCTGCTGGCAGGTGCCCGTCACTGCTGGGTGGGTGAGTGGGTGAGTGGGGACATGAGTCAGGGCCTGCTGGCAAGGACCTGTCACTGCTGGGTGGGTGGGGGTGCAGGGGGACATGTGTCAGTGCTCACTTGTGCATGGTGACATGTGGGCTGGCTGGGGGGCATGGCCAGGGTGGATGGGCTGCCTGCAGGGCCTGGGGAGGAGGGAGAGGGCACACCTGGGAGGACACACACTGGCAATTACCATTGGTGCACTCCAGGAATACACGTCTCCCTCTCGTGGAAGCGAAAACACATGTAACACGTCCCGCGCACCCAAGAATACACATACCCCGCTCGCACAAGGCCTATCACGAGTAACACGTTCCACGCACCCCCAGAATATATGTACCCCGCTCGCACAAGGCCTATCGCGTGTGAAACTAAACGCACACCCCCAGAATACGTGCAGGCAGCCCATCCACCCTCCCCATACCCCGCAGGCAGCCCATCCACCCTCCCCATACCCTGCATGCCCTTCACCCCTGGGCATGCCCCGCAGGCAGCCCACTCCACAGGGGTGACTTTTTCCACATTTTACATAGCGTGAGCGGGGCCCGTGTATTCTGAGGGGTGCGCAGGGAGTTTTACACACGATTGCCCTGGCACGAGCGGGGTACATGTATTCCGAGGGGTGCGCAGGGAGTTTTACATGCAATTGGCCTAGCGCGAGCGGGGCACGTGTATTGTGGGGCATGCGCGGGTAGTTTTACATGCGATTGGCCTAGCGCGGGCGGGGTATGTGTATTCCGAGGGGTGAGCAGGGAGTTTTAAACGCGATTGGCCTAGCACGGGTGGGGTAGGTGTATTCTGAGGGATGCGCGGGGAGTTTTACACGTGATTGGCCTGGCGCAAGTGGGGTACGTGTATTCCGAGGTGTGTGCGGGGAGTTTTACACGCGATTGGCCTAGCGCAAGTGGGGTACGTGTATTCCGAGGGGTGCACGGGGAGTTTTACACATGATTGACCTACCGCGAGTGGGGTACGTGCATTGTGGGGCGTGCGCAGGGAGTTTTACACGCGATTGGCCTAGCGCAAGCGGGATACATGTATTGTGGGTCATGCGCAGGGAGTTTTACACACATTTTTGTGGTTCGGGGGCTGTATGCTGGTACACTGGCCTTTGCGCCATGTACTGGATTTGTGCAATGTTTTTGGCGCATGGGGCGGGGTTGGGGGTGTAACTGGTGCTGCTGCAGGGTCGATGTGCCGTTCTGCGCCACGGCTGCTTAGGGATGTTAAAATCCATGAATACACTGTGCGCCGAAATGGGTTTTGGCGCACGCAGCTGGCGCAGACTACCACACGCACACTCTGTGCACCAGCTGTGTGCGACACTTGTGCGCTCATTTCTATGAATTACCCCCATGTGTCAGTATGAAGATACAGAAGACTTAACTGTACTACAATCAAAACTAAACAATGAGCAGCGTAGCATTTTTCAAGAAGTAACAAAAGAAATTGCACATGTTGTACAACATGAAAATAAAGAATGTACCTGCCAAAATTACAAACCTATATCACTATACGTCAGTGGTGAAGCTGGTTCAGGCAAAACATTCTTAATCAAAATCATCAGCAAGTTCATTCAACAACTGACAAACAACAAACTGTCAGCTGTTGTAACTGCCCCCACAGGTTTAGCTGCCTACAACATAGGCGGTGTCACTATACACCGATTACTACTCCTGCCAGTAGAACACCGAAACAAATTTGAATATTACAAACTTTCCACAGAAGCTGCAATGGAACAACGCAGAGTGTTAAAACAAATGAAAATGCTACTAATAGATGAAGTGAGCATGGTCTCCAACCTAATGTTGGCTTTTATTCACCTCAGATTACAAGAAGTACTTACAACGAACTACAAAGAGCTCTTTGGAGGAAAACACATTATTGTTTTCGGAGATCTTCTTCAATTGACACCAGTGAAAAGTGAAACTATTTTTAAAACCTTGGGACACAAACTCTGCCGTAAAACAGTTGGCAGCATAGGAAATGTCAACCTTTGCCAACATTTCCAATACAGAGAATTAACAGAAAGCATGCGACAGTCTACAGACCTCACCTACGCCAACATTTGAAAAAGTATTAGAGTTGGTGTACTATCTCAAGAAGCACAAGCAATATTAAAAACCTGGCACATCCATGCACTTTATGGCCATAACTCATGTGCTACTGATGTCATGGAACAATTAGCACAGAAAAAAGGCAATTGTATGTCCTTGATGCCAACTCTTGCAAGCTGTTCCAAATTCAATTAAACAATGTTGAAAAAAGAAATGCAACCAATAATTGAAATTTCCGCAACAGACGAACTGGAAGTACATGGTATAGCACTATCCATGTGTCAACAAGCCACAACAAGACTAAATACCTTAGAATATTCAATCTCCAACACAGCTGGTTTGGAGAAAATATTAAAAATATCTTTATACTGTAGAGCAATGCTTAAACGTAACCTTGACATGGAGAAAGGACTATTTAATGGAGCACTGGGTACAGTTGTTGGCTTTCAAACATACCCACGTGACAACAACATTCAGTTTGTCAATATTCTTTTTGACAAACTTTCAGAAGTAAAAAGGATCGGGCGCTCAACAGCTCGATTCCTTCTTTTCAAAGACATGTATGTACGCACAGAACAATTGTCTCTAACTCTAGCCTACGCAGTCACCATTCAGAAATCACAAGGTCTTACCTTAGATAAAGCATTGATAGATATTGGGAACACAGTCTTCAAAGAAGGCATGAGCTACGTAGCACTATCACGCTTACATACACTTGACGGTCTATTGCTAATCAACTTTGATGGAAGTAAAGTAAACGCTGATATTCCTTGCATTTTAATATACAATAGACTATGTTCACTATGCACCCCATCTAAAAACATATTCTGTTCCACAAAAAGCAAAACGTTTTAAAAGAAAACTAGTTCAAACAGAAATGCAACAGGATGTCACTACAAATCCTACAAATAGAGTAAAAGAAACTAATACTTAATTAATTTGTACAACCAAAGAGGAATATATTACTCAAAGTAACTCAGGTACTTCTTCAAAGAAGCAACACACACTTCAAAAAATGACTTGGACACAGAACTATCTGGTCCATTCAAATTTTCAAATATAACTGGTGTAAGTTGCTATGCAAATGTAGCAATCAATATTCTATTTCAATTACCACCAATTATTGACAACATTTACTTACACAGTACAGACCAATTGTGTTTTCAAATGTTAGTCCTTCATAGAAATGCAACCAACAATCCTGACAACACCTACAGTGTTCATGGAATAAGACAAGAATTGGACTACTGTGCTGGAATTTCATACATGTGGAAACATTCACAACAATAGGTATATTCTACCATGCAGGAGCCACAACCAATGTCGGTCACTACACTACATATATAAAAAAGAATTTTGGATGGTTCGAATGTAATGATATTACCATTACTCTAAAGCAGAGATTACCAGCAAATCTTATAAACACTTATTTAATCTTCTTAAAACCAAACATGTAATAACTAATCTGTACTTAAACATTAACAAAACTTCAATTAGAAAACTATAAACAGTTAGAATATGCCAACAGATATCTAACTGCTCCAAGATTTTTCAACAACCAAACAAATAAATCAATACCACTAACAACTAATCTGTGCATAAACATTAATAAAACTTCAATTAAAAAACTATAAACATTTAGAATACGCCAACAGGTATCTAACTACCCTAAGATTCTATAAAAAAACAAACAGATAAATCAATACCACTAAACTATAACAAGAAATAAACAGTTAGAATACGCCAACAGGTATCTAACTGCCCCAAGATTTTGCAACAACCCAACAGATAGGTCAATAACTTGAGAATATAAATAAAAATTATAATCAGTTACAAATCAACAACAAGTATCTACCAATCTGCAACAAGCCAACATTAGCCAGAAACAACAAGTAAACACTGAAAACAAAAATAAATGTGCTATACCAAAAGAAAAAAAGGGTATTTTTAATCCAACATGGATTTTTTTTTTCCCACAGACCCAATGATTTAACAACAAACACAGAAACTGAGCAAATTACACAGTACACTGGTTTGTAATCTACTAAATATGAGGGCCAAAATGAATAAAAAATGTCGATTATTCAATGTTATAAGTCCTTACAAACTACCAATACTAACATGATCTTTTCTTTTATCACAGAAATTGACAAAGAATATATGTACTCCAATTACCAAACCAAACAGTACTTATATTATAATAAGTACAACTCATAAATACTGGTCCATAACACAACCATTGAAGCAAACGTGTAACTGTACACCACAATGCAACATGTTTACTTCCATGGATATGCTATACTGTAGTGCTTGTTACCAAACTCTACAATCTTTAAATACTGCTCCATAACACAACCATTAGAGCAAACATCGAACTTGTAGTGCTTGTTACCAAACTCTACAATCTTTAAATACTGCTCCATAACACAGCCATTAGAGCAAACATCGAACCGTACACCACAATGCAAAATGTGTATTTCCATGGATATGTTATACTGCAGTGCTTGCTACGAAACTCTACAATCTTAATGTCATGATGTAGCCAAAACTTCACATACAAACTATACAAATCAAACAGTGCATAAACTGTAGATTTGCAAATATTTCATACATATTTGATTCTATGGTTGTGATCTATGGGTGTGATATGCTGCGGTGGATATGGCCAGGGCCTAGAGTCTTGGGTGCATGGCCAAAAGCCGTAGGCCGTAGGCCCTGTAGGTCTGCAGAGCGAAAAGGGAAATGTGTCCGCGGAGCAGACATAGATATCACTAATTTTTTTGCCTTATATTTTGGTTGTTTAAAAAAAAAAATACTGGCCGGATTTATACCAAATTAAAGCCGTCGCTCCTGCCGCAAATTTGGTGAAAATCCGTCCAGCCGTTTGGGCTGTAGGCGTGAGCAAAGTTTTTTCTATTATGTCTACAGGAATACAGACGTTTTGGGACCCCCCTATAACTTTGCCCCCCCTTGACCAAACCTCACCAAACTTCAGAGTGGGCAAAATACTTTTTTTGCAAAGTTTGGTGAGGATTCGTCCAGGGAGAGCAAAGTTATAAGTTGCCCAAAAAGTGTTCTTCCTATGGGATTAGCAAATTAACCATAACTACACAGCCACTACTGTGTAGTTATGGTAAAGTTGCTGTTTATAACTTCGCTCCCCCTGGACTAATCGTCAGCAAACTTTGCAATACTTTTTTTGCAAAGTTATAGGGGGGGTCCCAAAATGTATTTTTTTCCATAGACATAATGAGAAAAAACTTTGCTCACGCCTACAGCCCAAACCACTGGATGGATTTTCACCAAATTTGCGGTAGGAGCGGCGGCTTGGTCCCGAAAGTGTGCTTTTGTTAATTTGGTGTAAATCCGTCCAGTAGTTATTTTAAAAACGACCAAAATGTAAGTAAAAAAAATTAGTGATATCTGTGTTTGGTCCGCTGACACACTTCCCTGTTCGGTCCGCGGACAGGACACTGATTGGTTAATCGGCTTGCGCCATGTATGTGGACACCTGATGTGTCGTGTTCGCTGATTGGTTGGAGTGAAACGTGGGGTGCGTCAGATTTTTGGAAATGCCCGCCATCTTGGATTCCCGGTAAAAACATATTAAAAAACACACCATTGCACTTGTCAAACTTATCAAATAATCTCTGGGGAGGTGAGTGGTGATGAGGATGGGATGGGATATGGCTGAAGGAAGCAAAAAAAGGGTGTTTTTTCACCACAAAAGTCTGCAAACAGTCCGGATGTTTGCAGACACTCCTGTGAAAGTTCGTGGACACCTCTGCATTACTGGTTTGGCTAAAAGCAGTACTTGGATGGCTTATAACTTTTGCGCCACTTAACGAACTGCATGTAATTTTGCAATTATATTCCTGACCTGATCCTGAATGAGTTTACACAGTCTGGTGCTATTCTGTCAAGAGAGGTCAAAATTAGAGGGGGTCCCAAAATAATGTAAAGGCTTATAAATGAGGTGCCATTTGACAAATCTACACTTAATTTGGTAAACTGATAATAGATCTAGATATAAATGTTTTTGCGAAGTTGGGTGGGATTTCGTCGAGAGGGGGCAGAATTAGAGGGGGTGTCCCAAAAAATTGTAAAGGGATATAAATGTGTAATTTGACGAATCTGCACAACATTTGGGAAAACGATTTTGGATCTAGATATAAATGTTTTTCTAAAGTTTGGTGGGATTTTCTCAAGAGTGGGCAAAATTAGAGGGGGGTCTCAACATTTTTAGATGGCTTATAACTTTGTTGCTATTTGACGAATGTGGACAAAAGTTTTGAGAAAGATTATAGACTCAACCTTCAACGTTTGTGTAAAGGCTGAATGGATTTTGTCAAGTGGGGGCTAAGTTTTGTGACTTTTGTATGTACATACATTTTGACACTTTAAAAAAAATAAAAATGGGCGGATTTCGGGCAAACGCATGAGGAGCATTGGCAAGGACTTTAAAGCATGGTTTTGCAAATGTGCCCATGTTTTATTTTTTGACAAGTGTAATAATGTAGGTACAAAAAATAGTCATATACCTTTGGTGACTGAGGTATAGCCTGTGGCCGTGGGTAGTAGCCAGATTGTCTGGGTCATGGCATAAGGTCCTGACGCGGACAATCTGGCTACTGGCCATTATCGCTAGGGACGAAAAATGGTCTTAAAGTGGCTATGTCTACCTTGGACCGGCTACGCGGTAAAGTTTTTCGAAGGTAGGATAGATATGAAAGGGAATAAAAGCGCTTGTGGTAATATGTTCATAGGGTTTTGCAGGATGCCATGGCAAGGGAAGAAGAGCTGTGTACGGAGCCCCGCCTTCTCTTTCCATGTTGGCTGTCTTGGAAAAGGATTTTCCTTCCTACAGCGGGACGCTGCAGGCGTCCTTTAGGAAGGATAATCCTTCCTTCTTACAGCGGGATGCCAAAGGCGTTCCGCTATAGGAAGGAAAATCTGTTTTAGCACCCTGGGTTCACGCTTTGGGAACCAGGGGTGCTAATGGCCTTTATCCAATGGACGATAATGGCCTGTAGTCCTCTTTATTTATTTATTTGTTTGTTTATTTATTTATTTATTTATTTATTTATAACACACCAATGCCTGCAGAAATCAGGCTGTGTAATTACAGTATTTGTTGAGGAAGATGAGGTGGAGGAAGACAGCTTACTACTTGCTGAGAAAGGAACAACCTTTCTGAGAGCATTGCGGTCAGTGGATTTGGTGTCGCAGCGCATAGAGGTGGTCCCGTAGGAGTACTGTCCAGATAGTCTGCGACTGAGTACAAAATTGCACTCAGCGCATTTCACTTTGGTAGCTTTAGCCTTTGGTACACACCCAGCAGTAGTAAAGAACTGGCACACCCATGATTCGATCTTGCTGTTAGAAGTAGGCACTTCCTCTACCTCATCTTCTTGGTCCTCTTCATTGTCTTTGAAAGTAGTGCGCTTTTTTTGTTGTGAAGGTCCTCCAGCTGGTGGTGGTAGTGGCTCTTGAGGAGGAGGGATGGCAATAACTGATGCCATTTTTAAGATAAATATCAGTTTTGATAACATTCTTCCAAGTATGTACTGTGTACTAGATTACTAATGGATAATGAGTATGAAACGGTGTAGGAGCTGTGCAAGGGAAATTTTGAAGTCGAAAGTTCCTAGATCAGTAGAAAATGCAGTTCCGAACCATCAATGAAGGACGGATCTTATCGTGAAGTGCGGACTGGTTCTCGGACATGCCATCATGCCGCGCAGCAGCGTATAGTCATGTGGTACTGTGCGGAAGGTCCGCAATGAAGTTAGATGTTTGTAGATGTCTACGGATGCAAAACTAATTGAAATAGTTGCAAAATGTGTATAGACGAGTTAAAAATGATTCTAGAATGTGGGAAATGGCAGAGTTTTAAGGTTATACTTTGTAAATTGGACACAAATTTTGTTATATTTGGTAAGTATGATATTAGTAAGTTGTAGAAAAATAGCATGAACTGGTAAAAACCCATGAAATTCAGTGAAAAAACGTTGTTAAAGGAACATTTAATGTTAAGTTGGACTAATAAAAACCGATGAAATTCAATGAAAAAACTTTGTTAAAGGGATGTTATGGTTAAGTTGCACTAATAAAAACCTATGAAATTCAGTAAAAAAAAACGTTATTAAAAGGACGTTAGGGTTACAAGTAAAATCGAAAAACCCTGGAAATTAACATTTTATGGTAAGCTAAGAAACCATAACTCATGCCACCACCGTGCACTGCTAAGACTAACACCCAGGACATCAAAGATGACATCACAAATATCATTGATGACATCACCAGTCAGTGGGCCTCATTACGAGTCTGGCGGTAACCGCGGCGGTAAAACCGCCTGGTTCCCGCCGGACTCGTATTACGATTCCGCCTCTGTGACTCCCGGAAATACCAGGCCATTAAAACCCTGGTGTCCTGGGAATCCTGGAGGTGCAATGGTGTAAATCCCCATTCCCATTAAGTCCCATAGGACTCAATGGGAATGGGGAAGTGGAAACACCGGCACCATCTTGTGACGGTGCTGGTGTTTCCACGTCCGCCTGCAGGCGGGAGGTGTTCAACCCGCCAGGTCAGACCTGGCGGAAAGATCACCTCCTGCCTGCAGGACTTGGGATCGGGCGGTCCGGAATTAACAGTGGCGGCAGGTTTACCGCCACTGTTAATTCCGGACCGCCCGACCTGTAATGAGGCCCAGTATGTCTTATGCCTGTTAGGCAGATGCCCAAAGATAATAATTGAGACAAGGGTTTCTGGATTTCAGAAAATTTCATCTGTCAATTCATATGATTGTGGACATACATGTTTTTATTACACAAAAATACATACAGGCACTGATATGGCACCTGTATTTGTAAAACAATTCAGATGTCCTCTCAGATCCATGAAATCTCTCACAGTGATGATCAAACATTTGCAATCATGTGTGATCATTTGTCTGATACAAAATACCTTTAATAACCCAGTAATATGAATATTACAATTTTCAATGTGCAGACAAAAAGGAATTGTACACAAGAGTCGACATGTCAAGGTGCCGGCTATCGTCTATTGGTCAGGGAATTGCACTGATCAAAACTTCTGAAGTATACTGTGTTGTCATTTTCCCATTTGGATATTGGACTGTCCCTGTACACCTTGAGCACCAATATAAATGTGCCTTTACCTTTGGGGCTCGGGGGGCGGGCAACAGTATGCCTGGTCCTATACACAATCAGGGCACATTAACAGTGGGAATGAATTCAACATATTTCAACAACATGAAGTCATTGCTGACAGTATGCAGTGATTTTACTGAATGGAAAATAACTAACAACATTTGTACCTGAATTATTTAAAATATATATATGAAGGTGTGGCAAGGGGTTAAAACAGGTGGTTAGGGGTTTGGGGAGGGGTTACATTAAGGGAAAAGAGGGTTTGGGGGGCTCAAATAAAAAAATATATGTTTTTTTTAGTTCAAACTGTTTATTTAAACATGTTTTCGTTATTTTTCCATTCAGTAAAATCACATGTAACCATCCCTAACCTTGTAGAAAGAGAGAAGTTAACCTATGAAAATGACATAATATTAAAAAGTAAATCTGTAGAAGAACACTTGGCGGATGTCTACCACGTGTTGTCAAAATTAAGGAATGCAGGCACAAAATTATCTCTTCGGGAAGCACAGTGTTGCAGCACCAAAGTAAACTTTCTAGGCCACACAATCATATTGGAGGGCCTTCATCATCATAAAAAGGTCTCAGCTTTACCCAGTTTGATGAACCCTAAACATGTATGTTTGTTAAGAAGTCTCTGGTTAGAGCAACTTCACTTGGTTATTCATAAAGATCAGACTAAAGGTAGAGATCACTCTGCCCTTGGTCCATTTATTGAAGGCAGGTGTAAAGTCAGAGTTGGGGGCATCTCTCAAACAGAATTATGATAAGCCTCTGGCTTGTCAAATTAATTTGTACTGGCAATGCCTCTAATTCAAGGATTACTTTATGGATTATTTCTATGCATGGCTGCCCTCACTACATCAAATATGTCCAAAGTAAAAGGTTTTCAAAGGCTCAAGGGTTAGCTTGTGTCAATGATCATTGTTTAGGAGATTAATAATTTAAAAAAGCCAATAATATTGAGGCATATCTAGCTTCTCCTCAGATGCTGTATGAAGAAAACACATGCCAGGTAATGTCCATAGTTTATGTGTAATAATGTCCCTACCTGGATCTGCCCCAGGGAAATGCATTGATATGGAACACCTCCTGGAGAAATACAAATAACAGCATTAAATCAATCACAAATGCATGTTCCGCAGCGTTTCAGAACAGAAAAAAAGCCATTAGTACCCCGGTCTCGTGGGGTAATTACCGAGTCTGGTAATACCCAAGGGCCTTTGTTTCCTGACTCAGTAATGCCCCTGCGGCTCTGGGCGTATTGCTTAAATCTGCTTCATGGCCTAATGCCTGAGGATACTTTTTCATATTATTGTTGTGTTAATAATGAACTCCAAAACCCAGGTAATAAACCTTTTACTAGAACGTTTGAGTCCTTTACTTGAATTAAGAAAGTATAAATACATTTTAATTCCTCCAAAAACACTTCATCATCTGCCTATAAACATGTGAAATATATATGTGGGAATTTTTGATCATATTATCATCTACTGGAACATGAATTCAGAATGTTAAGATATTTCCTAATATATAGGTATCAATAATGATACTGTTGCATAGAACAAAGGATAAGGGAAACTATCATTTTGGAGGGAGGAACGGAATACAGCCCCTTGTCATATGGAAAACTACTTTGGACCAATCAAAATAAATAGGTGATGTGTTGGGAGTGGCAGTATTTAATGAGAACATATTATTGGCCCCATGCAAGCAGAAACTGATGGTCAAACAATGCTGCACTGGCTTACCCATCTTGAGAAGTGCTGATTGGGGTTTCAACTTGGATGTAGTTTATGCAATTTGTTCTTGGGAAGCCTTTTCATGAGAGAGACAAATGCAGAAGCCATTCCTGAGACCGAACCAGATTGCCTGAGATAGATGTTGGAAGCTGGGGATGGATTGAGAGCAGTGTATATTTGGCCATTCAACCTGACCATGTCTGAAGGCCATCCTTAAATGCAGTTACCGTTGTAATGTGATTAGTGATGTCATCAGTGATGTGATCTGTGATGTCATCATTGTGGTTATAGGCTGTGCAACGGGGGTGCAAAGTTAATGTGAATTTAGCTGAATTTCAGGGGGTTTGTTGCATTACATTCTCACCATAACATCCATGCAACTAAAGTTTAGTTTTTTCCTTGAATTTCAAAGGTTTTGTTACAATGTATTGCTCACCTTAATGTCCTCCGCAAATAACGTTTTTTCCTTGAATTTCAAGGGTGTTGTTATTTCATACATAATTGACATTAATAATACAGACAATTGGGTAAATCAAAATGATGTATCATGTTTGGAAAGTAACATAAAAAGAAGATGTACAACCACATTCCCCCCAAAATAAATCTGTTGTTATACAACTTTGTTTGCATATGTACTTAACTTTTTTAAGTGTTTACATTTATATGTACTGTTGATAAATAGAGGTATTCAAGTTTTACAATAACTGTGTAGAAAGAGTACACTCAATATATCCTACACTAATTATTTACAAAACTAATGCCCATGTATATATATATATATATATATATATATATATATATATATATATATATGTATATATATATATACACTACAAAAAAAATTTGTTGAGGGGACGTTATGGTTAAGTTGCCCTAACAAAAACCTGTACACTTCACTAAAAAAAACTTTCCATCTCCCCTTTATGCTTCAAATTAAAACCGAAAAACCCCTGAAATTCACCAGTTATGGTAAACTAAGCCCCCAACCCTGCCACCACCCCTGCACACTGCTACCACTAACACCCAGACCATGAAAGATGTCATTTCAAATGTCAACACTGACATAAATGACAACATCTCTTGTTTAGCCCCTTTCTTTTCCTTCCCTGCCATACATATATATGTACAATCAGTAGAAATATGTCACTAAAGGAATGTTATACTTCACAGTGCAACCAAACACCACTGCACATTCCCCCATTATAGTAAGCTAAGCAACCATAACACACGCCATCTACGTCCATTGCTATGACTAACACCCAGGACATCAAAGATGACATCACAAATATCATTGATCTGGACAGAAAACAGAAGTGTTGTTCCATTGTACTCTCGGGAGTAAAGCAGAAAAAATTACTTTCGTTGTTGGGAAGATGGTCATGAGTGCATCAACCAACTGTCCCAAATCTGCCAACAAAGTACGTGAAGTCAGGTATCCCAAATGGCAAACGCTGTAGTGCAAAATTACCACATCAGTGTCAGCGCTCCACACGACCTCCACTCCTCGCACATCGAATTGGTGTGCAACATGCCTACTCTCGGCATAATGTTGTAAGCCTTGCACAAAAATGTCTCCAAGCATCAAACCCCTGACCCTCTCCAACTCTGCCATCTTCAGTGTGCGCACTGTGTCTTTCCACACAAAAGAGTAATGTGAACATCTGATTGGCTGATGCCTACAGTCGCCTTTCCATGCAGGATTTGCTGTAGAAACCCATATGTGACATGCCCCACCAGTGGACAAGCGTTGCCTTTGTGCGGCATGTAACTCTTATTCAGTCCTTCCACCCTTTCTACAGCGGTACCAAAGTGAGTCCCTCATTGGACACAACTAAGCGGTTGCACAACCATACACCAATCACAAAGAACATCGCTAATTTTAACTCCGTCATCAACATTGCGCACTTCAAAATTACTGTTGATGTTTCTGAATGCAAGTCGCATACCATTGCAAAGCACCTACTTCACAAGCTACTGTACAAGGATTGCGAATTTCTACGTACAGCTCCATACATGTCCACATGCATCAGTATAGAGTACAGGTATGTATATTTTAATCAGAGAACATGTGGAAGTCTTATGATTTAAATTAGACAAAATAATGCCACTAAATATCCATAGGGAACACATAACAACGCTCCCTCTTTAAAGTGCAAGATTGCTGATTTGTCATTCACAAATTGCATGACTACTTACTGTCTTCCGCATAACCTATACATACGTTGCAAGCATGCCTATTTAGAGTAGACCTCAATTTTGTATGTAAAAATGTCAGAGTTCTGTACTCTGTACGGCCTACAGTAATGCTACTTGCAATGTGATCGTATGAGAACAGTAAGCACTCCCGATTGTAGTGCTGACATTTTCTTCTGAGGGTCTCCCGATTTTTCGATATTGTGCTTTTGATTAACAAGTACAAAATGTTTCCCCATCTAGTACTTTGCCCTATCATTTACAAACCTCTCTCCTATGCATAGTACACTTTGTAAAGAACAAGGCATTTCCATACCCTTAAACGATTTAGTTATTTTGAAGGACTTACAAGTACCATATTGCAAGAACTATGCCAAGACTTCACAGAGTGAAGTTAAATGTGCACGTGCACTGGGTTGAAATATGAAAGTTCAATCCTCTGACGAAATAAGCACAAGTAATGTCTGCAGTATCATCACTGCTGCAAACACACAAAGTAATTGATTTTGTTTTTTTAATTCGCAGTGAAGACTACTCTCCTGCGTATCAACAGCATCTACACTGCAGACGACATATCCGAAGAAACCTGGTCATTTTGTACAAAAAAGTAAGTATGGTACAACTTTTATATTGTAACTACTCGTTAGAGAGGCTGCGTGGGTTATTTGTTTATTTTGGGCACCAAATCAAGCATTGATTTGTAAACCAATCTACCTACAGATATCCATTTATTGAACAAAGAATAACAGGCAGAATGGCTGACAAATCCCTGTGTGTTTGGTACTGAAATAAAATAGGTAATCCTTAGAAGGTTAGATTGTGAAAAGAAGTTGCTGTAGCAAGTTTTTGGCATTTCGGTTATTAATAATGGGTCTCGTCACAAGTAGGCCACTATGCACTCTCATCTGAAGCACATTGTAGTAGTATACAAACAGTAAAGTAGCCTTACCAAATGATTGGTAGAGTTCACTGTACGTTGACTCACCATGACAAAGAGCTTCCCCATCAGATTTATGCACACATGCACACTGCACACATACAGTGGACAACAGAACAAAGTATACTTTTTTTTCTCAACAGACACCAAAGAATGCCTACCAAAAAGCAACTCCGTAGAAAGGAACGCAGAATTAGAGCAAAGAAAAATAAAGGTGCCAATGTAAGCAGCCACGTGTTGTAAAGTGTGTAGAGAATCTTGGTACAAACAAGCTAATGCAGTTGGGTAACATAACAAAGGAAGTCTCAACTACTGAATCTGTACCTCCTCCATCAAAAAGTGTCACAAAACACAGAAATGGTGTCAAAAAAACAGCTGCCAGTACAGCTAACAATGTTCCTAATAATCCTGATAGTGTAAGAAGAGCCCATAGTAAAAAAAGTGTGTCCGGACATTTCATCGAAAATAATTCGTCGACAGGACATTTGGTCGACGTAATTTTGTCGAAAACCAAATGGTCGAATTCTTTTTTTTATTTATATATATTTTTTTAAGGTTGTAGTTTAGGGAAAAAAAGTTTTTTTTTAGAAAAAAAGGGGTTTGGGGAGGACCCCCCCAAAAAAGGGGGTAAAAATAACAACAAAAAAAAAAATTCGACCATTTGGTTTTCGACCAAATTGGTTCGACCATTTGTCCAGTCGACCAATTTTTTTCGATCAAATGTCTGGTAACCTAAAAAAAGTATATTAGCAAAAATGTTTTGTCACAGAGTCCTTCAGAATCTACTAAGAAGAGGACCAAAATCATCCTCACCCCTTAAAACGTACCGTAGAAAGTTAATTCTACAAGCACTCGTGGATAGTGCAATCCTTCACAAAGGGAAGTTGTTCATATTAGTGTTAAATAGGATGAAGCACTAACAAAACTAAGTACCAAATTACAAAAGAAACTCAGCAATAAATGGAATGTGAACAAAAATAATTTCTTGCATGTTTGTGGTAATGAATGGAGTCACACAACAACCACAGAGCCATATTTTAATGAAGAAGCATACAAACAAAATCAAACAAACACAATTGCCATCCATAGCAGTGGAGGAGGGTATGAGAAAATCAATACTACCATCATGAAACAAGAAACACTGCTTACAAAACTATCTCCTGAAAACTCAGAATTACCTCTTGATTTAGCAGAACCACACCGTCCAGTATACAAATGGCCATTCCAATGTGTGCCATTCCAAACAAAGCTTTTAAATCTTTACATCAGTTCCTCAATCAATATGTGAAAGGTAAAGACAAAAGTAAAATGAAAGTGCTGCAAAATCTGTATATTTGTGCAGTGCGGAAAGACACAGGACTAAAAGGAATTCATTAGCGTGCATTTCTGGGCCTATTTGCAAAAGTACCTTCGATGATATCAAAAGAATATCAGTACATCATTCCAATGAAAGAAATTAAGTGTATAAAATATACTATGCAAATAGTCCAGCTTCAGAATTATGCAATTTAAATACCACTCTTCTACATGCTACACCCAAATACTTACAAGAAGAAATGGACCGTATTCAGAAAAAGTATTTTGGAAGTGAGAGCCACGTTGAAAATGCAACAGTTTTAGAACATAGTAGCTACAATTCTGCACATAGCAACCTTCTATTACACACATACAAAAAAGAAATACTAACATTTAAAAGGTCATCGGCTGAAGTTCCAAACCATTTGTGTTTATGTTGCCGCAGAACGTTTTACAAAAGGAACACAAAAAATGTGGACATAGCATACAAAATAGAAAACAATGAAGACTCTGAGGGGGTCATTCATAGAATCCAGCGCACAAGTGGCACACGCAGCTGGTGCACAGTGTGCGCGTGCGACAATCTGCACCAGCCGCGTGCGCTAAAATCCATTTCCGCGCACAGCGTATTCATTGATTTTAACATCCAAAACCAGCCGTGGTGCAGAGTGGTGCAGCGACCCTGCAGCCGCGCCAGTTACGCCCCCAATCCTTCCCATGCGCCATGCACAGCGCACAAATCCCGTACATGGTGCACAGGCCATTGGACCAGCATACAGCCCCCCAACCACGAAAACGCCTGTAAAATTCCCTGCGCACCCCTCCGAATACATGTACACCCTGGTGCAGGGAGTTTCACACGCGATCGGCCCTGTGCGAGCGGGGTACGTGTATCACTGGGGTTCGCCGGGAGTTTCACACGCGATTGGCCCTGTGCGAGCGGGGTACGTGTATCACTGGGGTTCGCAGGGAGTTTGACCCTGTGGGAGCGGGGTACGTGTATTTCGGGGGTGCATGGAATGTTTCACACGCAATTGCCCCTGTGCGAGTGGGGTACGTGTATTACTGGGGTGTGTGGGAAGTTGCACAGGTGATTGGCCCTGTGCGAGCAGGGTACGTGTATTACTGGGGTTCGCAGGAAGTTTCACACGCGATTGGCCCTGTGCGAGCAGGGTACGTGTATTACTGGGGTTCGCGGGAAGTTTCACACGCGATGGGCCCTGTGCCAGCGGGGCACGTTTATTACCCGGGGTTCTCGGGAAGTTTCACACACGATTGGCCCTGTGCGAGCGGTGTACGTGTATTACTGGGTTTCGTGGGGCGTTTCACACGCGATTGGCCCTGTGCGAGGGGGTACGTGTATTTCGGGGGTGCGCGTGAAGTTTCACACGTGATTTTGCTGTCAGAGCGGGGTACGTGTATCCAGTGGGGTGCGCGGGGAGTCCCACACGTGAATTGGCAGTGTGGGTCCTCCCAGGTGTCCCCTCTACCCCCTCCATGGCCGCTGCAGGCAGCCCACACCACAGGGGACTACCCTGCACCCCTGGTCATGTCCAGTAGGCAGCCCATCCACCATGGGCATGCCCCCCAGCCAAGCCACATGTCACCTTGCAATATGATCACCAATTCATGTCCCCCTGCACCCCCACCCCCCAGCAGTGAGGGACACCTGCCAGCAGGCCCCCACTCATGTCCCCCTGCATCTCCTCCCCCCAGCACTGAGGGGCACCTGCCAGCAGGCCCCCACTCATGTCCCCCTGCACCCCCACCCCCCAGCAGTGAGGGACACCTGCCAGCAGGCCCCCACTCATGTCCCCCTGCACCCCCACCCCCCAGCACTGAGGGGCACCTGCCAGCAGGCCCCCACTCATGTCCCCCTGCACCCCCATCCCTCAGCACTGAGGAGCTGCTGCCAGCAGGCCCCCACTCATGTCCCACTCATGTCCCCCTGCACCCCCACCCCCCAGCAGTGAGGGGTACCTGTCAGCAGGCCCCCACTCATGTCCCCCTGCACCACCACCCCCCAGCACTGAGGGGCACCTGCCAGCAGGCCCCCACTCATGTCCCCCTGCACCCCCACCCCCCAGCAGTGAGGGTCACCTGCCAGCAGGCCCCCACTCATGTCCCCCTGCACCCCCACGCCCCAGCAGTGAGAGGCACCAGCCAGCAGGCCCCCACTCATGTCCCCCTGCACCACCACCCCGCAGCACTGAGGGCCACCACGCGATTGGCCCTGTGCAAGCGGTGTACATGTATTACTGGGTTTCGTGGGGAGTTTCACACGCGATTGGCCCTGTGCGAGGGGGTACGTGTATTTCGGGGGTGCGCGTGAAGTTTCACACGTGATTTTGCTGTCAGAGCGGGGTACGTGTATCCAGTGGGGTGCGCGGGGAGTCCCACACGTGAATTGGCAGTGTGGGTCCTCCCAGGTGTCCCCTCTACCCCCTCCATGGCCGCTGCAGGCAGCCCACACCACAGGGGACTACCCTGCACCCCTGGTCATGTCCAGTAGGCAGCCCATCCACCATGGGCATGCCCCCCAGCCAAGCCACATGTCACCTTGCAATATGATCACCAATTCATGTCCCCCTGCACCCCCACCCCCCAGCAGTGAGGGACACCTGCCAGCAGGCCCCCTCTCATGTCCCCCTGCACCCCCACCCCCCAGCACTGAGGGGCACCTGCCAGCAGGCCCCCACTCATGTCCCCCTGCACCCCCACCCCCCAGCAGTGAGGGACACCTGCCAGCAGGCCCCCACTCATGTCCCCCTGCACCCCCACCCCCCAGCACTGAGGGGCACCTGCCAGTAGGCCCCCACTCATGTCCCCCTGCACCCCCACCCCTCAGCACTGAGGAGCTGCTGCCAGCAGGCCCCCACTCATGTCCCACTCATGTCCCCCTGCACCCCCACCCCCCAGCAGTGAGGGGTACCTGTCAGCAGGCCCCCAATCATGTCCCCCTGCACCACCACCCCCCAGCACTGAGGGGCACCTGCCAGCAGGCCCCCACTCATGTCCCCCTGCACCCCCACCCCCCAGCAGTGAGGGTCACCTGCCAGCAGGCCCCCACTCATGTCCCCCCGCACCCCCATGCCCCAGCAGTGAGAGGCACCAGCCAGCAGGCCCCCACTCATGTCCCCCTGCACCACCACCCCGCAGCACTGAGGGCCACCACGCGATTGGCCCTGTGCAAGCGGTGTACATGTATTACTGGGGTTCGCGGGTGGTTCACACGCGATTGGCCCTGTGCGAGGGGGTACGTGTATTTCGGGGGTGCGCGTGAAGTTTCACACGTGATTTTGCTGTCAGAGCGGGGTACGTGTATCCAGTGGGGTGCGCGGGGAGTCCCACACGTGAATTGGCAGTGTGGGTCCTCCCAGGTGTCCCCTCTACCCCCTCCATGGCCGCTGCAGGCAGCCCACACCACAGGGGACTACCCTGCACCCCTGGTCATGTCCAGTAGGCAGCCCATCCACCATGGGCATGCCCCCCAGCCAAGCCACATGTCACCTTGCAATATGATCACCAATTCATGTCCCCCTGCACCCCCACCCCCCAGCAGTGAGGGACACCTGCCAGCAGGCCCCCTCTCATGTCCCCCTGCCCCCCCACCCCCCAGCACTGAGGGGCACCTGCCAGCAGGCCCCCACTCATGTCCCCCTGCACCCCCACCCCCCAGCAGTGAGGGACACCTGCCAGCAGGCCCCCACTCATGTCCCCCTGCACCCCCAACCCCCAGCACTGAGGGGCACCTGCCAGCAGGCCCCCACTCATGTCCCCCTGCACCCCCACCCCTCAGCACTGAGGAGCTGCTGCCAGCAGGCCCCCACTCATGTCCCACTCATGTCCCCCTGCACCCCCACCCCCCAGCAGTGAGGGGTACCTGTCAGCAGGCCCCCACTCATGTCCCCCTGCACCACCACCCCCCAGCACTGAGGGGCACCTGCCAGCAGGCCCCCACTCATGTCCCCCTGCACCCCCACCCCCCAGCAGTGAGGGTCACCTGCCAGCAGGCCCCCACTCATGTCCCCCTGCACCCCCACGCCCCAGCAGTGAGAGGCACCAGCCAGCAGGCCCCCACTCATGTCCCCCTGCACCACCACCCCGCAGCACTGAGGGCCACCACGCGATTGGCCCTGTGCAAGCGGTGTACATGTATTACTGGGGTTCGCGGGTGGTTCACACACGATTGGCCCTGTTTGAGCGGAGTACGTGTATTTCGGGATGCACGTGAAGTTTCACACGCGATTTTGCTGTCAGAGCGGGGTACATGTATCCAGTGGGGTGCGTGTGGATTCCCGCACGTGAATTGGCAGTATGGGTCCTCCCAGGTGTCCCCTCTACCCCCTCCATGGCCCCTGCAGGCATCCCACACCACAGGGGACTACCCTGCACCCCTGGTCATATCCCGTAGGCAGCCCATCCACCATGGGCATGCCCCCAGCCAAGCCACATGTCACCTTGCAATATGATCACCAACTCATGTCCCCCAGCACCCCCAGCCCCCAGCAGTGAGGGGCACCTGCCAGCAGGCCCTCACTCATGTCCCCCAGCACCCCCACCACCCAGCAGTGAGGGGCACCTGCCAGCAGGCCCCCACTCATGTCCCACTCATGTCCCCATGCACCCCCACCCCCCAGCAGTGAGGGGCATCTGCCAGCAGGCCCCCACTCATGTCCCCCTCCACCCACATCCCCCAGCAGTGAGGGGCACCTGCCAGCAGGCCCCCACTCATGTCCCCCTGCACCCCCACCCCCCAGCACTGAGGGGCACCTGCCAGCAGGCCCCCACTCATGTCCCACTCATGTCCCCCTGCACCCCCACCCCCCAGCAGTGAGGGGTACCTGTCAGCAGGCCCCCACTCATGTCCCCCTGCACCACCACCCCCCAGCACTGAGGGGCACCTGCCAGCAGGCCCCCACTCATGTCCCCTGCACCCCCACCCCCCAGCAGTGAGGGTCACCTGCCAGCAGGCCCCCACTCATGTCCCCCTGCACCCCCACGCCCCAGCAGTGAGAGGCACCAGCCAGCAGGCCCCCACTCATGTCCCCCTGCACCACCACCCCGCAGCACTGAGGGCCACCACGCGATTGGCCCTGTGCAAGCGGTGTACATGTATTACTGGGTTTCGTGGGGAGTTTCACACGCGATTGGCCCTGTGCGAGGGGGTACGTGTATTTCGAGGGGCGCGTGAAGTTTCACACGTGATTTTGCTGTCAGAGCGGGGTACGTGTATCCAGTGGGGTGCGCGGGGAGTCCCACACGTGAATTGGCAGTGTGGGTCCTCCCAGGTGTCCCCTCTACCCCCTCCATGGCCGCTGCAGGCAGCCCACACCACAGGGGACTACCCTGCACCCCTGGTCATGTCCAGTAGGCAGCCCATCCACCATGGGCATGCCCCCCAGCCAAGCCACATGTCACCTTGCAATATGATCACCAATTCATGTCCCCCTGCACCCCCACCCCCCAGCAGTGAGGGACACCTGCCAGCAGGCCCCCTCTCATGTCCCCCTGCACCCTCACCCCCCAGCACTGAGGGGCACCTGCCAGCAGGCCCCCACTCATGTCCCCCTGCACCCCCACCCCCCAGCAGTGAGGGACACCTGCCAGCAGGCCCCCACTCATGTCCCCCTGCACCCCCACCCCCCAGCACTGAGGGGCACCTGCCAGCAGGCCCCCACTCATGTCCCCCTGCACCCCCACCCCTCAGCACTGAGGAGCTGCTGCCAGCAGGCCCCCACTCATGTCCCACTCATGTCCCCCTGCACCCCCACCCCCCAGCAGTGAGGGGTACCTGTCAGCAGGCCCCCACTCATGTCCCCCTGCACCACCACCCCCCAGCACTGAGGGGCACCTGCCAGCAGGCCCCCACTCATGTCCCCCTGCACCCCCACCCCCCAGCAGTGAGGGTCACCTGCCAGCAGGCCCCCACTCATGTCCCCCTGCACCCCCACGCCCCAGCAGTGAGAGGCACCAGCCAGCAGGCCCCCACTCATGTCCCCCTGCACCACCACCCCGCAGCACTGAGGGCCACCACGCGATTGGCCCTGTGCAAGCGGTGTACATGTATTACTGGGGTTCGCGGGTGGTTCACACGCGATTGGCCCTGTGCGAGGGGGTACGTGTATTTCGGGGGTGCGCGTGAAGTTTCACACGTGATTTTGCTGTCAGAGCGGGGTACGTGTATCCAGTGGGGTGCGCGGGGAGTCCCACACGTGAATTGGCAGTGTGGGTCCTCCCAGGTGTCCCCTCTACCCCCTCCATGGCCGCTGCAGGCAGCCCACACCACAGGGGACTACCCTGCACCCCTGGTCATGTCCAGTAGGCAGCCCATCCACCATGGGCATGCCCCCCAGCCAAGCCACATGTCACCTTGCAATATGATCACCAATTCATGTCCCCCTGCACCCCCACCCCCCAGCAGTGAGGGACACCTGCCAGCAGGCCCCCTCTCATGTCCCCCTGCACCCCCACCCCCCAGCACTGAGGGGCACCTGCCAGCAGGCCCCCACTCATGTCCCCCTGCACCCCCACCCCCCAGCAGTGAGGGACACCTGCCAGCAGGCCCCCACTCATGTCCCCCTGCACCCCCAACCCCCAGCACTGAGGGGCACCTGCCAGCAGGCCCCCACTCATGTCCCCCTGCACCCCCACCCCTCAGCACTGAGGAGCTGCTGCCAGCAGGCCCCCACTCATGTCCCACTCATGTCCCCCTGCACCCCCACCCCCCAGCAGTGAGGGGTACCTGTCAGCAGGCCCCCACTCATGTCCCCCTGCACCACCACCCCCCAGCACTGAGGGGCACCTGCCAGCAGGCCCCCACTCATGTCCCCCTGCACCCCCACCCCCCAGCAGTGAGGGTCACCTGCCAGCAGGCCCCCACTCATGTCCCCCTGCACCCCCATGCCCCAGCAGTGAGAGGCACCAGCCAGCAGGCCCCCACTCATGTCCCCCTGCACCACCACCCCGCAGCACTGAGGGCCACCACGCGATTGGCCCTGTGCAAGCGGTGTACATGTATTACTGGGGTTCGCGGGTGGTTCACACACGATTGGCCCTGTTTGAGCGGAGTACGTGTATTTCGGGATGCACGTGAAGTTTCACACGCGATTTTGCTGTCAGAGCGGGGTACATGTATCCAGTGGGGTGCGTGTGGATTCCCGCACGTGAATTGGCAGTATGGGTCCTCCCAGGTGTCCCCTCTACCCCCTCCGTGGCCCCTGCAGGCATCCCACACCACAGGGGACTACCCTGCACCCCTGGTCATATCCCGTAGGCAGCCCATCCACCATGGGCATGCCCCCAGCCAAGCCACATGTCACCTTGCAATATGATCACCAACTCATGTCCCCCAGCACCCCCAGCCCCCAGCAGTGAGGGGCACCTGCCAGCAGGCCCTCACTCATGTCCCCCAGCACCCCCACCACCCAGCAGTGAGGGGCACCTGCCAGCAGGCCCCCACTCATGTCCCACTCATGTCCCCATGCACCCCCACCCCCCAGCAGTGAGGGGCATCTGCCAGCAGGCCCCCACTCATGTCCCCCTCCACCCACATCCCCCAGCAGTGAGGGGTACCTGCCAGCAGGCCCCCACTCATGTCCCCCTGCACCCCCACCCCCCAGCACTGAGGGGCACCTGCCAGCAGGCCCCCACTCATGTCCCACTCATTTCCCCCTGCACCCCCACCCCCATCAGTGAGGGGGCACCTGCTAGCAGGCCCCCACTCATGTCCCTCTGCACCCCCACCCCCCAGCAGTGAGGGGCACCTGCCAGCAGGACCCCACTCATGTCCCCCTGCACCCCCAGCCCCCAGCACTGAGGGGTACCTGCCAGCAGGCCCCCACTCATGTCCCACTCATGTCCCCCTGCACCCCCACCCCCCAGCAGTGAGGGGCACCTGCCAGCAGGCCCCCACTCATGTCCCCCTGCACCCCCACCCCCCAGCAGTGAGGGGCACCTGCCAGCAGGCCCCCACTCATGTCCCTCTGCACCCCCACCCCCCAGCAGTAAGGGGCACCTGCCAGCTGGCCCCACTCATGTCCCCCTGCACCCCCACCCCCCAGCAGTGAGTGGCACCTGCCAGCAGCCCCCACTCATGTCCCCCAGCACCCCCACCTCCAGCAGTGAGGGGCACCTGCCAGCAGGCCCCCACTCATGTCCCCCTGTACCCCCACCCCCCAGTAGTGAGTGGCACCTGCCAGCAGGCCCCCACTCATGTCCTACTCATGTCCCCCTGCACCCTCTCCCCCCAACAGTGAGGGGCACCTGCTAGCAGGCCCCCACTCATGTCCCCCTGTACCCCCACCCCCCAGCAGTGAGGGGCACCTGCCAGCAGGCCCCCACTCATGTCCCCCAGCACCCCCAGCACCCGGCAGTGAGGGGCACCTGCCAGCAGGCTCCCACTCATGTCCCCCTGCACCCCCCAGCAGTGAGGGGCACCTGCCAGCTGGCCCCCACTCATGTTCCCCAGCACCCCCACCCTCCAGCAGTGAGGGGCACCTGCCAGCAGGTACCAACTCATGTCCCCTGCACCCTCACCCCCAACAGTGAGGGGTTCCTGCCAGCAGGCCCCCACTCATGTCCCCCTGCACCCCCACCCCCCCAGCAGTGAGGGGCACCTGCCAGCAGGCCCCCACTCATGTCCCACTCATGTCCCCCTGCACCCCCACCCCCATCAGTGAGGGGGCACCTGCCAGCAGGGCCCCACTCATGTCCCCCTCCACCCACATCCCCCAGCAGTGAGGGGCACCTGCCAGCAGGCCCCCACTCATGTCCCCCTGTACCACCACCCCCCAGCACTGAGGGGCACCTGCCAGCAGGCCCCCACTCATGTCCCACTCATGTCCCCCTGCACCCCCACCCCCATCAGTGAGGGGGCACCTGCTAGCAGGCCCCCACTCATGTCCCCCTGTACCCCCACCCCCCAGCAGTGAGGGGCACCTGCCAGCAGGCCCCCACTCATGTCCCCCAGCACCCCCAGCACCCGGCAGTGTGGGGTACCTGTCAGCAGGCCCCCACTCATGTCCCCTGCACCCCCCAGCACTGAGGGGCACCTGCCAGCAGGCCCCCACTCATGTCCCCCTGCACCCCCACCCCCCAGCAGTGAGGGTCACCTGCCAGCAGGTACCAACTCATGTCTCCTGCACCCCCACCCCCCAACAGTGAGAGGCACCAGCCAGCAGGCCCCCACTCATGTCCCACTGCACCACCACCCCGCAGCACTGAGGGCCACCACGCGATTGGCCCTGTGCAAGCGGTGTACATGTATTACTGGGTTTCGTGGGGAGTTTCACACGCGATTGGCCCTGTGCGAGGGGGTACGTGTATTTCGGGGGTGCGCGTGAAGTTTCACACGTGATTTTGCTGTCAGAGCGGGGTACGTGTATCCAGTGGGGTGCGCGGGGAGTCCCACACGTGAATTGGCAGTGTGGGTCCTCCCAGGTGTCCCCTCTACCCCCTCCATGGCCGCTGCAGGCAGCCCACACCACAGGGGACTACCCTGCACCCCTGGTCATGTCCAGTAGGCAGCCCATCCACCATGGGCATGCCCCCCAGCCAAGCCACATGTCACCTTGCAATATGATCACCAATTCATGTCCCCCTGCACCCCCACCCCCCAGCAGTGAGGGACACCTGCCAGCAGGCCCCCACTCATGTCCCCCTGCACCCCCACCCCCCAGCACTGAGGGGCACCTGCCAGCAGGCCCCCACTCATGTCCCCCTGCACCCCCACCCCCCAGCAGTGAGGGACACCTGCCAGCAGGCCCCCACTCATGTCCCCCTGCACCCCCACCCCCCAGCACTGAGGGGCACCTGCCAGCAGGCCCCCACTCATGTCCCCCTGCACCCCCACCCCTCAGCACTGAGGAGCTGCTGCCAGCAGGCCCCCACTCATGTCCCACTCATGTCCCCCTGCACCCCCCACCCCCCAGCAGTGAGGGGTACCTGTCAGCAGGCCCCCACTCATGTCCCCCTGCACCACCACCCCCCAGCACTGAGGGGCACCTGCCAGCAGGCCCCCACTCATGTCCCCCTGCACCCCCACCCCCAGCAGTGAGGGTCACCTGCCAGCAGGCCCCCACTCATGTCCCCCTGCACCCCCACGCCCCAGCAGTGAGAGCACCAGCCAGCAGGCCCCCACTCATGTCCCCCTGCACCACCACCCCGCAGCACTGAGGGCCACCACGCGATTGGCCCTGTGCAAGCGGTGTACATGTATTACTGGGGTTTGCGGGAGGTTCACACACGATTGGCCCTGTTTGAGCGGGGTACGTGTATTTCGGGATGCACGTGAAGTTTCACACGCGATTTTGCTGTCAGAGCGGGGTACATGTATCCAGTGGGGTGCGTGTGGATTCCCGCACGTGAATTGGCAGTATGGGTCCTCCCAGGTGTCCCCTCTACCCCCTCCATGGCCCCTGCAGGCATCCCACACCACAGGGGACTACCCTGCACCCCTGGTCATATCCTGTAGGCAGCCCATCCACCATGGGCATGCCCCCCAGCCAAGCCACATGTCACCTTGCAATATGATCACCAACTCATGTCCCCCAGCACCCCCAGCCGCCAGCAGTGAGGGGCTACTGCCAGCAGGCCCTCACTCATGTCCCCCAGCACCCCCACCACCCAGCAGTGAGGGGCACCTGCCAGCAGGCCCCCACTCATGTCCCACTCATGTCCCCATGCACCCCCACCCCCCAGCAGTGAGGGGCATCTGCCAGCAGGCCCCCACTCATGTCCCCCTCCACCCACATCCCCCAGCAGTGAGGGGCACCTGCCAGCAGGCCCCCACTCATGTCCCCCTGCACCCCCATCCCCCAGCACTGAGGGGCACCTGCCAGCAGGCCCCCACTCATGTCCCACTCATGTCCCCCTGCACCCCCACCCCCATCAGTGAGGGGGCACCTGCTAGCAGGCCCCCACTCATGTCCCCCTGCACCCCCACCCCCCAGCAGTGAGGGGCACCGGCCAGCAGGACCCCACTCATGTCCCCCTGCACCCCCAGCCCCCAGCACTGAGGGGTACCTGCCAGCAGGCCCCCACTCATGTCCCACTCATGTCCCCCTGCACCCCCACCCCCCAGCAGTGAGGGGCACCTGCCAGCAGGCCCCCACTCATGTCCCCCTGCACCCCCACCCCCAGCAGTGAGGGGCACCTGCCAGCAGGCCCCACTCATGTCCCTCTGCACCCCCACCCCTCAGCAGTAAGGGGCACCTGCCAGCTGGCCCCCACTCATGTCCCCCTGCACCCCCACCCCCCAGCAGTGAGCGGCACCTGCCAGCAGCCCCCACTCATGTCCCCCAGCACCCCCACCTCCAGCAGTGAGGGGCACCTGCCAGCAGGCCCCCACTCATGTCCCCCTGTACCCCCACCCCCCAGTAGTCAGTGGCACCTGCCAGCAGGCCCCCACTCATGTCCTACTCATGTCCCCCTGCACCCTCTCCCCCCAACAGTGAGGGGCACCTGCTAGCAGGCCCCCACTCATGTCCCCCTGTACCCCCACCCCCCAGCAGTGAGGGGCACCTGCCAGCAGGCCCCCACTCATGTCCCCCAGCACCCCCAGCACCCCCAGCACCCGGCAGTGAGGGGCACCTGCCAGCAGGCCCCCACTCATGTCCCCCTGCACCCCCCAGCAGTGAGGGGCACCTGCCAGCTGGCCCCCACTCATGTTCCCCAGCACCCCCACCCTCCAGCAGTGAGGGGCACCTGCCAGCAGGTACCAACTCATGTCCTCTGCACCCCCACCCCCCAACAGTGAGGGGCACCTACCAGCAGGCCCCCACTCATGTCCCACTCATGTCCCCCTGCACCCCCACCCCCATCAGTGAGGGGGCACCTGCCAGCAGGGCCCCACTCATGTCCCCCTCCACCCACATCCCCCAGCAGTGAGGGGCACCTGCCAGCAGGCCCCCACTCTTGTCCCCCTGCACCCCCACCCCCCAGCACTGAGGGGCACCTGCCAGCAGGCCCCCACTCATGTCCCACTCATGTCCCCCTGCACCCCCACCCCCATCAGTGAGGGGGCACCTGCTAGCAGGCCCCCACTCATGTCCCCCTGTACCCCCACCCCCCTACAGTGAGGGGCACCTGCCAGCAGGCCCCCACTCATGTCCCCCAGCACCCCCAGCACCCGGCAGTGAGGGGCACCTGCCAGCAGGCCCCCACTCATGTCCCCCTGCACCCCCCAGCAGTGAGGGGCACCTGCCAGCTGGCCCCCACTCATGTTCCCCAGCACCCCCACCCTCCAGCAGTGAGGGGCACCTGCCAGCAGGCCCCCACTCATGTCCCACTCATGTCCCCCTGCACCCCCACCCCCCAGCAGTGAGGGGCACCTGCCAGCAGGCCCCCACTCATGTCCCCCTGCACCCCCACCCCCCAGCAGTGAGGGGCACCTGCCAGCAGGCCCCCACTCATGTCCCTCTGCACCCCCACCCCCCAGCAGTAAGGGGCACCTGCCAGCTGGCCCCACTCATGTCCCCCTGCACCCCCACCCCCCAGCAGTGAGTGGCACCTGCCAGCAGCCCCCACTCATGTCCCCCAGCACCCCCACCTCCAGCAGTGAGGGGCACCTGCCAGCAGGCCCCCACTCATGTCCCCCTGTACCCCCACCCCCCAGTAGTGAGTGGCACCTGCCAGCAGGCCCCCACTCATGTCCTACTCATGTCCCCCTGCACCCTCTCCCCCAACAGTGAGGGGCACCTGCTAGCAGGCCCCCACTCATGTCCCCCTGTACCCCCACCCCCCAGCAGTGAGGGGCACCTGCCAGCAGGCCCCCACTCATGTCCCCCAGCACCCCCAGCACCCGGCAGTGAGGGGCACCTGCCAGCAGGCTCCCACTCATGTCCCCCTGCACCCCCCAGCAGTGAGGGGCACCTGCCAGCTGGCCCCCACTCATGTTCCCCAGCACCCCCACCCTCCAGCAGTGAGGGGCACCTGCCAGCAGGTACCAACTCATGTCCCCTGCACCCTCACCCCCAACAGTGAGGGGTTCCTGCCAGCAGGCCCCCACTCATGTCCCCCTGCACCCCCACCCCCCCAGCAGTGAGGGGCACCTGCCAGCAGGCCCCCACTCATGTCCCACTCATGTCCCCCTGCACCCCCACCCCCATCAGTGAGGGGGCACCTGCCAGCAGGGCCCCACTCATGTCCCCCTCCACCCACATCCCCCAGCAGTGAGGGGCACCTGCCAGCAGGCCCCCACTCATGTCCCCCTGTACCCCCACCCCCCAGCACTGAGGGGCACCTGCCAGCAGGCCCCCACTCATGTCCCACTCATGTCCCCCTGCACCCCCACCCCCATCAGTGAGGGGGCACCTGCTAGCAGGCCCCCACTCATGTCCCCCTGTACCCCCACCCCCCAGCAGTGAGGGGCACCTGCCAGCAGGCCCCCACTCATGTCCCCCAGCACCCCCAGCACCCGGCAGTGAGGGGTACCTGTCAGCAGGCCCCCACTCATGTCCCCTGCACCCCCCAGCACTGAGGAGCACCTGCCAGCAGGCCCCCACTCATGTCCCCCTGCACCCCCACCCCCCAGCAGTGAGGGTCACCTGCCAGCAGGTACCAACTCATGTCTCCTGCACCCCCACCCCCCAACAGTGAGAGGCACCAGCCAGCAGGCCCCCACTCATGTCCCACTGCACCACCACCCCGCAGCACTGAGGGCCACCACGCGATTGGCCCTGTGCAAGCGGTGTACATGTATTACTGGGTTTCGTGGGGAGTTTCACACGCGATTGGCCCTGTGCGAGGGGGTACGTGTATTTCGGGGGTGCGCGTGAAGTTTCACACGTGATTTTGCTGTCAGAGCGGGGTACGTGTATCCAGTGGGGTGCGCGGGGAGTCCCACACGTGAATTGGCAGTGTGGGTCCTCCCAGGTGTCCCCTCTACCCCCTCCATGGCCGCTGCAGGCAGCCCACACCACAGGGGACTACCCTGCACCCCTGGTCATGTCCAGTAGGCAGCCCATCCACCATGGGCATGCCCCCCAGCCAAGCCACATGTCACCTTGCAATATGATCACCAATTCATGTCCCCCTGCACCCCCACCCCCCAGCAGTGAGGGACACCTGCCAGCAGGCCCCCACTCATGTCCCCCTGCACCCCCACCCCCCAGCACTGAGGGGCACCTGCCAGCAGGCCCCCACTCATGTCCCCCTGCACCCCCACCCCCCAGCAGTGAGGGACACCTGCCAGCAGGCCCCCACTCATGTCCCCCTGCACCCCCACCCCCCAGCACTGAGGGGCACCTGCCAGCAGGCCCCCACTCATGTCCCCCTGCACCCCCACCCCTCAGCACTGAGGAGCTGCTGCCAGCAGGCCCCCACTCATGTCCCACGCATGTCCCCCTGCACCCCCACCCCCCAGCAGTGAGGGGTACCTGTCAGCAGGCCCCCACTCATGTCCCCCTGCACCACCACCCCCCAGCACTGAGGGACACCTGCCAGCAGGCCCCCACTCATGTCCCCCTGCACCCCCACCCCCAGCAGTGAGGGTCACCTGCCAGCAGGCCCCCACTCATGTCCCCCTGCACCCCCACGCCCCAGCAGTGAGAGCACCAGCCAGCAGGCCCCCACTCATGTCCCCCTGCACCACCACCCCGCAGCACTGAGGGCCACCACGCGATTGGCCCTGTGCAAGCGGTGTACATGTATTACTGGGGTTTGCGGGAGGTTCACACACGATTGGCCCTGTTTGAGCGGGGTACGTGTATTTCGGGATGCACGTGAAGTTTCACACGCGATTTTGCTGTCAGAGCGGGGTACATGTATCCAGTGGGGTGCGTGTGGATTCCCGCACGTGAATAGGCAGTATGGGTCCTCCCAGGTGTCCCCTCTACCCCCTCCATGGCCCCTGCAGGCATCCCACACCACAGGGGACTACCCTGCACCCCTGGTCATATCCTGTAGGCAGCCCATCCACCATGGGCATGCCCCCCAGCCAAGCCACATGTCACCTTGCAATATGATCACCAACTCATGTCCCCCAGCACCCCCAGCCGCCAGCAGTGAGGGGCTACTGCCAGCAGGCCCTCACTCATGTCCCCCAGCACCCCCACCACCCAGCAGTGAGGGGCACCTGCCAGCAGGCCCCCACTCATGTCCCACTCATGTCCCCATGCACCCCCACCCCCCAGCAGTGAGGGGCATCTGCCAGCAGGCCCCCACTCATGTCCCCCTCCACCCACATCCCCCAGCAGTGAGGGGCACCTGCCAGCAGGCCCCCACTCATGTCCCCATGCACCCCCATCCCCCAGCACTGAGGGGCACCTGCCAGCAGGCCCCCACTCATGTCCCACTCATGTCCCCCTGCACCCCCACCCCCATCAGTGAGGGGGCACCTGCTAGCAGGCCCCCACTCATGTCCCCCTGCACCCCCACCCCCCAGCAGTGAGGGGCACCTGCCAGCAGGACCCCACTCATGTCCCCCTGCACCCCCAGCCCCCAGCACTGAGGGGTACCTGCCAGCAGGCCCCCACTCATGTCCCACTCATGTCCCCCTGCACCCCCACCCCCCAGCAGTGAGGGGCACCTGCCAGCAGGCCCCCACTCATGTCCCCCTGCACCCCCACCCCCAGCAGTGAGGGGCACCTGCCAGCAGGCCCCCACTCATGTCCCTCTGCACCCCCACCCCTCAGCAGTAAGGGGCACCTGCCAGCTGGCCCCCACTCATGTCCCCCTGCACCCCCACCCCCCAGCAGTGAGCGGCACCTGCCAGCAGCCCCCACTCATGTCCCCCAGCACCCCCACCTCCAGCAGTGAGGGGCACCTGCCAGCAGGCCCCCACTCATGTCCCCCTGTACCCCCACCCCCCAGTAGTCAGTGGCACCTGCCAGCAGGCCCCCACTCATGTCCTACTCATGTCCCCCTGCACCCTCTCCCCCCAACAGTGAGGGGCACCTGCTAGCAGGCCCCCACTCATGTCCCCCTGTACCCCCACCCCCCAGCAGTGAGGGGCACCTGCCAGCAGGCCCCCACTCATGTCCCCCAGCACCCCCAGCACCCCCAGCACCCGGCAGTGAGGGGCACCTGCCAGCAGGCCCCCACTCATGTCCCCCTGCACCCCCCAGCAGTGAGGGGCACCTGCCAGCTGGCCCCCACTCATGTTCCCCAGCACCCCCACCCTCCAGCAGTGAGGGGCACCTGCCAGCAGGTACCAACTCATGTCCTCTGCACCCCCAACCCCCAACAGTGAGGGGTTCCTGCCAGCAGGCCCCCACTCATGTCCCCCTGCACCCCCACCCCCCCAGCAGTGAGGGGCACCTACCAGCAGGCCCCCACTCATGTCCCACTCATGTCCCCCTGCACCCCCACCCCCATCAGTGAGGGGGCACCTGCCAGCAGGGCCCCACTCATGTCCCCCTCCACCCACATCCCCCAGCAGTGAGGGGCACCTGCCAGCAGGCCCCCACTCATGTCCCCCTGCACCCCCACCCCCCAGCACTGAGGGGCACCTGCCAGCAGGCCCCCACTCATGTCCCACTCATGTCCCCCTGCACCCCCACCCCCATCAGTGAGGGGGCACCTGCTAGCAGGCCCCCACTCATGTCCCCCTGTACCCCCACCCCCCTGCAGTGAGGGGCACCTGCCAGCAGGCCCCCACTCATGTCCCCCAGCACCCCCAGCACCCGGCAGTGAGGGGCACCTGCCAGCAGGCCCCCACTCATGTCCCCCTGCACCCCCCAGCAGTGAGGGGCACCTGCCAGCTGGCCCCCACTCATGTTCCCCAGCACCCCCACCCTCCAGCAGTGAGGGGCACCTGCCAGCAGGTACCAACTCATGTCTCCTGCACCCCCACCCCCCAACAGTGAGGGGTTCCTGCCAGCAGGCCCCCACTCATGTCCCCCTGCACCCCCACCCCCAGCAGTGAGGGGCACCTGCCAGCAGGCCCCCACTCATGTCCCACTTATGTCCCCCTGCACCCCCACCCCCAGCAGTGAGGGGCACCTGCCAGCAGGCCCCCACTCATGTCCCCCCCTACATGACATAAAGATACACAATCATGGCCCACTTCTACACCAAGATACCACAGCACGCCACCCCATTCTTGAGATGCAATGATTTCCCAATCCACCCCAAACTGACATGACACAAACCAAAAGTCAACTATGTACATCAACACATGTCCGTCACACACACACACTGGTTGGCATTGATTGTGTAAACCCACATTTTCACATGCATGAACCCAATGAGCGAATCCCACACATGGAAGTAAAATATCAAAATGTATTATGTACAAAAATAAAGCAATGAAATGAAAGCATAACAAAATAGCAAACATGAAATGAAAAGAATGTGCAAAAGTTGAGTAAATGAAAAGTTTAACCAATCCAAAGAAATCCAAAAGAAAAATAGTCCAAACTCTCGCTCCACCAACGCAAAGAAACTTAAAAAGAAAAATCCATTAATCCATGGTTAAATCAAAATAAAAAGTTGAAAATAATCCATTGTCCAACTATGTACAATCCATTGTCCAAAAGAAAAAATCCATCAATCCATGTTCAAAAATCAAATAAAAAGTTCAAATAAATCCATTGTCCAACTATGTAGAATCCATTGTCAAGGGTCCATGAGCCCAACGAAAGAAATGAAACTACCTAAGAAAAAACTATATACAAATGTGTGGGGCATAGTCCATTCACCCCAAATCAAAGGAAAAGGAAAAGGAAACCTAACTCTAAAAACTATTTACAATGGCAGCGTGCTAGTTCGACGGCTCATTTCTCGATTTCCCGGTCCAGGGCATCATCGAACTCCTGCCCGATGTCCCGGAGGCGGTCCTCTTCCATGGCTCCGAGAGTTCGAAAGGGACATTGGCATCTGGACCTCCAACTCCCTGCGAATTGCCTCGAGGCACTCGGCCCGCCTCAGAGCCCTCCGCATTGAGTTCTCCGCCCTGACCATTGTGAGCCGTGCCTCTTCCGCCCGCTGCCGCTCCGCACCTATGGCCTGGCCCAACCGCTGCCACACGGAAGAAACTTCCAATCCTGGGTCCTCCTGCCCTCTGGCCGATGCCTGCCCCTCCGATGTTGAAGGCCTGCCCTTGTTGCTGCTGCTGTTGTGCCTGTGCCTGTGCCCTGGCTCTTGCTGCCTGCACGTCCTCCTCCAGCTGGGGTGCAGTTGTTGAGGTGGCCACCCCTGCTGGACGTCCGACTCCCGACTGTGGCAGGGATGTGTCCTCCACCAGCCTGGCCACAGGGTCAGAGGCAGCTCCACAGGGTACCCAGGTGATACATGGGTGGGAAGATGGCATGAAGGACGACTGGCGCATAGGGGGTTCAGGTGAGGAGGGGGTCGGAACAAGGTCCAGCAAACGGAGGAATCCAGCCCTGGTGACCCGTCCCAGTAGGTCAATGCGGTCAACGAGGCATTTGAGATGACGTGCAGTGTCCTCATAAAAACACTGCATGTCACCTCGCATGCCCCGTTGACGCAACGCCATCCCACTCAGGGCAGGCTCAACCCGGTCCAGGATAGCCACGTCTGCAGGGAGAGGAAGGCCAGTTGTTGTAAGCGGATCCCCTCCCTGAAAACAAGTCTGGATGAAGGCATCCCTGCTGGTGCGGATTACACACAGGCACCACCGCGGCGGCCTGTGCTGCCTCCTGTCCCAGCCCCTGCACTGTACCAATAGCACCAGTGGAATCCCCACTTCCAGACCCCGTGTCTGTCCCTTCCACAGCCTCCTCCTCCACCAACCTGGATGACTCCGTGCTATCTTCCTCCGTCGGACCCTGTGGGATCTCAGCTGCTGCCGAGGAGTCCAACTCCGACCTCTGCCTCTTGGACCTACCCTCGGCAGCTGCGGCCTGGGACGCGGCACCGGATTCCTCACTCCCTGACGAGATGACAACCTGGGAGGGCAGCCAGGCCTTGCGTCTCCAGCTGGCGGTGTGATCCCTGCCGACTTGCTCCACAGCACCCTCTCCGCCCTCTTCATCAGTTGACGCTGCAGACAGGAAGAGATAGGACACAGACATCAGGGCACTGTACAATGGACTGATACACACATGACAGTTGCACATGAGTGGCAGTGTCAAACTTCAGACATGGCATCACAATCCCCAACACACATGTCATTTCAACTCACACACATGAGCAATTCCACAGCAATATCACACCAGGCAGCACCATCGATACACATACAAGAGCATGAGCAGCCGAAGGTGAGCCTGACATCACATGAAACACGGGGAGTGCACAGGACATGCACACACACAACCACACTTACATGCATGTGTACATCTCCACCAACTGTCGCAGTGATGAGATCGCCATCCATGTCACATCTGACATTCAGCCTTCTACATATCAGTGTCACATGCATCTGTGTTGCATCACAGTTGCACACTTGTCAAAAACACACACATGCACATGTACACAGTGCAGATACATGCAGCTGGAACCAACATCCATGTGTGACACCACAACCATGCCAACGTACATACACAGTAATTCAAACATGTGTGCTCCCACATCTGCATTTGGCCTGCATGCTTACCCACACATACACCATCCATGTGTCTCACACATGAGAGGACTCGCATGTGTCAGCCTCATGCCCCTGTACATACACATCCATACATGGCCCTACAAAAACACATGTGCAACCTGCACACTACTGGCACACCATGACACGCACAGCATCCAATCAGTATGCATGTACACTTACCGCCTAACTCCAGACGGGTCTGCCTCTCAAGGACCTGGAGGTGGAGCGCTGGGCATATGCGTTCCAGGACCCTCATTTGGTGGTCGGACAGGTGGCCCCGGCGCCCCTTGGCATCCGCTGCCTTCAAGAGGCGCCGGGTCTTGTCAAGGGTCCTGGACCTGAAGTCCTGCCAGCGCTTCTTGACATGTTTGATGTCGCGGACTGCCACCCCCTCCTTGTTGATGGCAGTCACGATGTCCATCCAGATCCTGGTCCGTCCTTCATAGTCGGCGCACAAACTTCCAAAGAGGGCATCATACTGCGCCAGGACTTGCTCACCAGGACACCAACTTCCCTGGTACTGAAGCTGGTGGCCCTCTGCCTCTCTGGCTGGGGGTTCCCAGTGGTGCCAGATGGTGGTGTGCCCGACATGGCAACCCCAGAGGCAGGTGTGGGTGGGCAACTGGGTCCTGGGGCTGGGCTGTGGAGCAATGGTATCTCAGTCGGGAGTCTTCAGTTCCAGCAGGGGTGGTCACAGCAACTGCACCCCTGCAGATGATTGATGTGCAGGCAGCAAATAGCAGGGCATGTGGGCAGCAGGCAGTCAGGCAGCAGCAGATGGCAGGTGGGAGCATGCTCGGGGCTCTGGGGGGCAGTAATTCGGCCTTCTGGGCAGGAGCGTGGTCTTCCGTGTGTTGTTGCTTGGCCAGCTTGATACAGAGTTATTTGGCACGTGAAAAAATTGCACATCTGCATGTAATTTGAGAAAAGGCCCTTAGCACGTAAGTGCGTCTGTGATGTTACGCATGCTGGCGTTTCCCTAGTGAGGTGGGCATAGTGGTTCAGCGCATGTGAGAAAACTGCACGTCCATGTGTGAATGCGTGTAATCTGAGGAAAGGGCCTACACGTGAGTGACGTGACGCTCACAGGCGTTTCCCTCAGCATGGGTTAAAGGTGAGCGGGGCCAGCAGTTCACTGTATGTGCCATTTGTGGAGACCAAAGTGTGTTGCTGCTTCGTGTTGTTTCGCGCGCCATCACAACTTCACAGCGGATCGAGGACGTATCTCTTCTTTTGGCGGGGGTATTGGCTATGCGTGTTTTTCATTATCACGCTGGTCAGACGGTGAGTCGCGCATGCTATTTTTCCCACTGCGGGTGCCCCTGTGTATCGCACCCATTTTCGAGGTCATAGTAGCCTGCGTTTCCCACGCGTACGCGTTTTTCGTGTTACTGGGTGCCACCACGTACTGTGGGAGGTTGATTCCACACACGTAGGCTGCAGGGTTGCGTGCACGGTTTTACTGCAGTTTTGGGGTGCCTGAGCATTGCGTGACCCTTCACTACATCACCTGGGTCACATAAAGCCTTGCAGGTGCAGGGGGGCTGTTAAGATCTTGCATCCCACCCCCTTCACCCCAATTGCCCAGGACAATTGTGGTGTACACCTCCCATTGGCACTACTCCATCTGTGCCATGGTTGGGAGGCCACCAAAGGTGAGGGGTACCTCAGCTGGGCATCCTTCTCATGGTGGACGTGGTCAGGGACGTGGCCGGGGTGGTCAGGGAGTAGGGGCACTCCAGGGTGTCCAGGCTGGCCGCAGAGGCGGAAGAGGCAGGGGTGTGCCACTTCAGCACGATGTTGTGGCATGTGTCAGTGCAGTCATGCCACCACCCCCTGTGGTTCTTGGAGATGCAGCTTCTGCATCTGACACTGGCACCCGTACGACCCGGCAGTCTGTTTCATCGACCTCCATGGGCTTAAGGGTAGTGGTAGCTGCAGGTGCAGCTGTGGACACCACCACCCAGGCTCAGGGTCTGACAGCGCAGGCTGCGTTGGCACTTGAAGAGCCCTTGGAAGATTTCCAACAGGCCAGGAGGGAAATCGTAGGTGCACGCAGGGCTGCCCTGACCAAGACACGTGTCCCTTGGGCAGTAATGTCATCTGCTGCACCGAACAGCTGGGTGTTGGCAAGTGCAGGGGCAGATGCAGCCAACAACACCCCGGTTGTGAGTCTGCCAACCAGAACAGTCGCGGTCAATGACCCTGCCACAGTGGATGTTGCTTCGCAGGGTCCATTAGAGCAAGTCAGGCCTTTGGTCGTCCCTCCACCTGCCACTCCCTTGGCTCAATCCACTGGTGCTACTGGCCATACTGATCAGGGCAGCATTTGCCAGCCAGGGTCTGCGCCACAATCCAAGAGGAGAGCACAGGCTGGGACCCCACACACAGCCACGACCTCCAGCACGTCAAGGAAGAAGCCTTTCTGCAACCAGGAACTGGAATACTTCGTGGACTACGTGCTGGGCCACAGCCGTGACATGCTAGTGAGTGCTAATTGTCAGACTACGGCTGCCCACCGTGATACCCACTGGAAGCAAGTTGCGGAACATGTGAGTGCATTCGCCCATGAGGTGCGCACAGCGCAAGAGTGCAAAAAGGATTAGAATGACCTCAAACGCAGCGCTAAGGCTAACCGGGCCTCAAATTACAACTTGACTCTGGTGACTGGGAGTGGGCCTGCACCTGAGGAGGAAGACCTCACTCCGCATGAGTCACTCGTTGCGAAGTTCATACCATCTGAATCGGTCGAAGGAGTGGGAGAGATGCCGGACTTTGATGCCCAGTCCAGTGAGTGTTGCTGCGTGTTTGTTCTGGACATGTGTGTTTTACTTGTGTGATGTGTTGTGCATGACTGTCACCACCTGTCACGTGTACATGGTTCTGATGTGCAAGTAATGCAATGCTTCCCTGATGCATGTCTGCTCTGCTGGATGGTGGACATGTGGAGTGGACGGGAACTGACCGCATCCCCACTATTGCACCCTACTCACATGCTGGTCACCAGGATACCCCTCAAGTCCATGTTCCAGCTCACTGGCCCTTCTGCATGTAGCGTGGGGTGACCTTCCTCTCAGCCCAGGGACTATGTCATAGCATAACTGACGTGCATGAGTCCTCTGCCTGCATGCGGGTACTCCATGTAGGCATGCCCCCTTGTCCCTCCACCCTCCACTGCACCCCAATTCCACCTAACACTGGTATGCTTCAATTTTGCCATTGAGTACTTCCCTGTTCATGCGTCCTGTGTACATGCTAACTTCCAGCAGCCAATCTGCCAGACATATGCAGTGTGGTACATCCTTTGTACTTGATGAAGGGTGTCTCACTTGGACTGTGCAGAGGTCAGATGCCCAGCAGGGACATGAGTGCCCATTCATGCTCCATGTGTATTCCACTCATGCCCCTATGTGTCCTTGACTGGATGATCATTGTAGTAGGAGTCCAGGGGGACCTACATTGCATGGCATTTCATCAGACTTCCCATTTCCACTGTGGCACAGTCCTGCGTCCCACACATGTTTAGGGTGTGACAGTCTGTGTGTGTCAATCAGTGTTTAGTCACAGTTTGAATAGTACCCAAAATGTTGTTTTTTGTTCAAATGTAAACAAATGGTGATATTTAAAGAATATTTATTCAGCAACAATGGTCAAAACTACTAGCTGCATAGTGAAGAAACTTCTCAAACTGGCCCACATTGTCCAAAAAAAGTGGCTCTTTTTTACTGGCCTACACTAGCATTTGTGATGTCATCTTTGATGTCCTGGGCGTTAGTCTTAGCAGTGCATGGTGGTGGCGCGAGTTATGGTTGTTTAGCTTACCATAACTGGCAAATTCCCGGGGTTTTTCGATTTTACTTGAAACCATAACATCCATTTAACAAAGTTTTTTCTTTGAATTTCATAGGTTTTTATTAGTGCAATTTAACCATAACGTCCTTTTAACAAAGTTTTTTCATTGAATTTCATAGGTTTTTATTGGTGCAACTTAACCATAACGTCACTTTAACAACGTTTTTTCATTGAATTTCATAGTTTTTTTCCCAGTTCATGCTATTTTCCTACAACTTACTAATATCATACTTATCCAATATCACAATCTTTGTGTCCAATTTACAAAGTGTCACCATAAAGCTCTGCCATTTCCCACCATCCGGAATCATTTTTAACACTTCCATACAGGTTTTGCAACTATTTCAACTAGTTTTGCATCCGTAGATGTCTACGAACATCTGACTTCATAGCGGACCTTCCGGACAGTGCCACATGACCATACGCTGGCGCGCGGCATGATGAAGTGTCCGAGAACCTGTCTGCACTTCACAATAAGATCTCTGCTTCACGGACAGTTCAGAACTGCATTTTCTACTGATCTAGGAACTTCAACCTCAAAATTTCCCTTGCACAGCTCCAACACCTATTCCTACTCATTATCCATTAACAATCTAGTACACAGTACATACTTTTAGCAAAACTGCTATTTATCCTAAAATGGCATCAGCTAATGCCATCCCTCCTCCCCAAGAGCCAACACCACTGCTGTAATCAAGGAGCTTGAGAAACACTGCCCCCTACCTTAGAAATAACACACGCGCAACATTTTCCCTTGTCGACCTACCCCTCCATATTAGTGTTTGGTTCCTCTTCCCTCATTTCCCTCCCCACCTTTCGTTCTCAGCTCTCCTGCCAAAAGAAATACATCTAAAAACAACAAAAGACATATTCCTTTAGGAACCACCTTTCACAGTTAAAAAATAGAACTAAAAAAAACATGTATAGACTCCAACTACTTTATATTTCTCGGTAAAGTACATAGACTCAATAAGATTTTCCAACATTTCCATTTGCATTTTGTGTTATGCTAAAGGAAATATTGTGGCATTCATTCTCTTTTCCAGGGACTGGAACTGTAGATACTGGCCCAGCAGCCCAAGTTATCAGCCCAAGCAAAGCAAGGGTGGATAACGAGGTCTCTGGACCATTCCAGCCCCTGAAATGGGGGATCAAGGCCATTAGCACCCTAGTTTCCCAAAGCGGGAACCTGGAGTGCTAAAAAAGAGGATGTTTCTTCCTACACCGGGATAGCTACAACATCCTTTTCCAAGATGGCCAGCATGGAAAGGGAAGGCGAGGGATCCATTCAGGGCAGCCTGCAGAAGGCAAAAAGAGAACCCTATGACCATATTACCACAAGCATTTTTTCTTCCCTTTCAGATCTATCCTAATTTTGGATAACTTTACCAGAAAGCCAGTCCCAGGTGGACATGGCCACTTTAATCCTATGTTTTGTCCTTGTGGTCATGGCTAGTAGCCAGATTGTCCGGATCATGATCTTATTCCATGACCCGGCCAATCTGGCCACTGCCCATGGCTACAGGTTACCCCTCAGTCACTAAAGGTATACCTCAATTTTCTGTAGCTACATTATGACACTTGTCAAATAATAAAACACTGGGACATTTGCAAAACCATGCTTGTAGGTCCTTGCCAATGCTCCTTACGCAGGTTTGCTGGAAATCCACCCATGTTTTATTTTTTCAAAACTATCAAATGTATGCAAATACAATCGTCATATAAACCAGCTCCCACTTCACAAAATCCATTCAGATTTTACGAAAACATCTATATCTAGATCTATAATCTTTTTGCAAACCTTTGTGTAGATTTCTCAAATGTCACCACATTTATAAGCCCTTACAATATTTTGGGACCCCCCCTCCAATTTTGCTACCTCTTGACAGAATCCCACCAAACTTCGCAAAAACATCTATATCTAGATTTATTATCAGTTTGCCAAATGAAGTGTAGATTCATCAAATGGCACCTCATTTATAAGCCTTTACATTATTTTGTGACTCCCCTCTCATTTTGGCCCCTCATGACAGAATACCACCAAACTTTGCATACTCACTCAGAATCAGGTCGGAAATATACATGTAAAATTACATGCAGATCCATTAAGTGGTGCCAAAGTTATAAGCCATCCAAGAACTGAATTTCACCAACCCTGTAATGCTGAGGTGTCCACAAACTTTTCAGGACAGTTCGGATGTTCGCAGACTTTCGTGACAAAAAACACAATTTTTTTTGCTTCTTGCAGCCATATCCCATCCCATCCTCATCACCCCTCACCTCCTCAGAGATTATTTGATAAGTTTGACAAGTGCAAAGTTGTGCTTTTTAATATGTTTTTGCTGCGATGTCCGCGGAGACAAGCCGCTGTCCATGAATCCAAGATGGCGGGCGTTTCCAAAAATCTGACGCACTTCACACTCTTCATCATCCAATCAGCGAACACGTCACATGTCCGCAGACATGACGCAAGCCGATTAACCAAACGGCATCCTGTCCCCAGAGTGAACAGGGAAGTGTGTCCGCGGAGAGGACATAGATATCACTTTTTGGTCATTTTAAAAAAAAACTACTAGACAGATTTTCACCAAATTTACAAAAGCTTTCGGGACCAAGCCGCTGCTCCTGCACGAATTTGGTGAAAATCCGTCCAGCGGTTTCGGCTATAGGCGTGAGCAAAGTTTTTCCCCCATTCATACTATGGGAAAAAAAGAAATGTTGGGACCCCCCTATAACTTTCCCCCCCCTGGACCAATCCTCACCAAAATGTTCAAAATAATTCTAAGTGGGCCATATACTCTTTTTGCAAAGTTTGTTGTGGATTCGTCTAGGTGGAGTAAAGTTATAAGCCGCCCAAAAATTGCTCTTCCTATGGGTTTAGCAACTGAACCATAACAACACGGCCACTACTGTGGGCGTGTAATTCACTGAAAAAACTTTGTTAAATGGGCGTTATGTTTAAGTTGCACTAATAAAACCCTATGAAATTCAGTGAATAAAACGTTGTTAAAGACTTGGATGGCACGTGCACTAACCTTTTTAATGTTTTATTTACAACACTCCCTCAATGCCTGCTTTCGAACAGTCACACGTCCATCCACCAATCACTTCCAAAATCTGTCCAATATAAACCTATGACCATATTACACTTCCACACACCAACTGCCACTTAGCAATCTTCTACAAATCTTTTGCATCTGCATTTCCCATACCTATGGAAAACAACTTGTTCACAGTGCTCCTATAAATCCACATATGCTTTGCGCAGTGAGAGAAGCGCATACATAGAAGGGGAAGTATGGATGGGCAAGTGCTCATGAGAACACAGGAGGGAAACGCCAAGGGATGCCAAAGTAGGATGCCACTGGCTAACTAGTAGAGCAGAGGAGTCCCAAGGGTGGGATGCATCTTAACTGTATCATCTCTTTAACAATGTTTTTTTCTGTCAATGTAATAGATTTTTATACGTGAACATTTTTCATGGTGTTACATCACTCAGTATAAGTTGTTAATAAATCTTCTTTTCAGATATATGAAAGAACTGTTAACCTCCTTTAAGAAACATATTTGTTTCAATACATACTTTTGTCTGTTGTTAGCAGCTCATGCTAGGGATGAAAATCATCATTCAATTGCCTATGGCATAAGGCTCAACCATGTCCCCTGCACAACCAAACCACCCCTATTATTCACTGCATCTACCCTGCATCCTAGTTCAGTGTCCACTATACCCTAATAATGTAAACAATGGCCAGTGCTCTAGGCTTGCAGCCATGGCCAGTATCCAAATCCATGGGGCATGGGCTTCTGCCATGCCACATTGCCCAATGAGCAAATTAGAGTACACATTTCCATTTGCGTTTGCCAGGCCCACTACCCAGACACCAAATGTATATCACTAGTTTTTCTAATTACATTCTTGCACTTTAGAAAAATAAAACACAAGACATATTTCCCAAAACATGCTTTCATGCCCTTGCTAATGCTCTTCGCTCAGGTTTGTTCTAATCTAGTCCACAACTTTAGGCTGTAATTGCAAGCAGAATATTTTTGCCCATTGAAACCTACCACTTTGACCATACCGGATGCCTTAATAAGCAAATTACAGTACATATTTCTCCTTGCTGATGGCCACGCCCATTGCCCAGACACCAATGCTATATCACTGTGTTGCATAAAATAAAACACAGGACAGATTTACAAAACCAAGCATTGCAGCTCTTGCTGGCCCTCCTCATGCATATTTGCTGCAATCCCATCCATCACTTCAACCTGTACTCATGAGTAAAGTGTTTTTACCCATTCAAACCTATCCAAGTAAAACATTTACTACATAGCTGTTCCCTGGTGGCCTTGCACACCTTAACCCAATTGCTGGTCCCACATTGTCATGGTTAATGGGCCAAAGGACATGACCCAGACAATCTGGCCACTGCCCATGGCCACAGGCTGTACCTCTGTCACCAAAGGTATATCACTATTTGTTGTAGCTACAATATGTCACTTTTCAAAAAATAAAACAGACGCACATTTGCAAACCCATGCTTTCAGGTCTTGCCCAATGCTCCTTACACGAGTTTGTTGCAAATGCACCATGTTTTATTTTTTGAAAAGCGTAAAAATATACATACAGAAAATAGTCTTCAATAAATGTTGACAACCCACCTCTTATGTTGCCCCCTCTTGAAAAAATCCCACCAGACTTTAAAAAAACCTTGATATGTAGGTCTAAAATATGTTTGCAAACATTTGTGCAGATTTGTCAAATGGTAGCACATTTATACCCCTTTTCAAATATTGTGAGTCCCCCCTCAAATTGTATTCCCTCTTGACAAAACAGCACCACGCTTTGCAGAACCATTCGGAGTCAGTTCTAGAATATAATTCAAAATCTCCATGCAGTTTCATTGAGTGGCGCCAAAGTTATAAGCTGTTAAAAAACTGCTTTTCACCAATCCTGTAATTCTGAAATAAGCATATATATCTGACATGTTTGTGGACATCACATTACTGCCCAGACATGCCGACTGTTGGCATATGTCAGAGTTCAAATGCCACCCATTTTTGTGGCTTTTTAAGGCCATATCCTATACCTTCCTCATCACCCCTCAGCTCCCCAGAGATTGTTTCATTAGTTTGATGAATACAATGTTTTGTTTTTTAATACGCTTTTCACCATCCAATCAGCAGGCACGTCTGATATCTGTCGGATGCCAGTCTGTGGTCCATACAGGGAAGTGAGTCCAAACTAAGATATCACCATTTTATTTTACCTACATGTTGTCCGTTTAAAAACAAACTACTGGATAGATTGACACCAAATTTCCAAAATCACGCTTTCAGGACTAAGTCGGCGCTCCTGCTGTAAATTTGGTGAAAATCCATCCAGCGGTTTGGGCTAATTGTTTTCCATTCAATCTATGGGAAAAACACACATTTTGGGATCCCGTATAACTTTGTCCCCCTGCACAAGGCCTCACCAAACATCGCAAAATCAATCTGATGGGACCTTATACTTTTTTTGCAAAGCTTTTTGAGGATGTAGCTCATACTCGGCACTTAAGGGCTTGACAGAGAGGAAATACCAAGTTTTAAAATAAAAAATCAACACATCTTTGGGCTGGATGACCCTAAATTTCAGGAAGGAATTGTGGGAAGGTGCATGTTGAAGATCACAGTTGGCTCCAAAAACATGAATTTCAATGTTTGGATTGTAAGTGGTACCAAGAATAGGTTTCCCTAATTGATGCTATATGCATTTGAGCTTCTGGTAAAGAAGGATGTCACTATTCCTGCTTTCATCAGACAATTTGCAATAGCATTAACGTACAGCAAAGAATAACAGATGAAGGGCCTGATGTATTTGTGTGCCTCAATGAATTCATGAAACTGCAAGGGCTAGTATGTGAAGAAACACCATTGTTAAGGATTGGGGATGGTCCCATTCGAAAATTGGTGAATAACAACAGATGCTAGAACATGTATTTGGAAGAAAATACAGCATTAGGGATGACAAAACAGGAATCCCACTACACTGCTGATTTAAATAACACAGTGATTAGGAATATCCCTGAAAGCTATGTGACTTCACAGTGTGAGTTGCCTGAGTCATTGGGTTCTAAACCAAAGGGGATCTTCAGGATACCACCTGTTTACACTTACAAACAAAAAAGTATTGTATGCTGTCATCAGGATAATTAAATCATATTCAGAACATGTGAATCTGAAAGAGAAAAACAGCAAACTGAGTTGAGGCTAATGTACTAAATTACTTAAGGGTGGCGGCACTCCAAAGAGACACTGCCAAAGAACTGGAGGAAAGCACAGAGGTTCCACCTTTTGAGGATTTCCCAGAAGTTTCTAAAATGGTAGGGGAACAAATCCAAGCTGCAGGTGCTTGCACAAATGAAGAAGAGAGATGTCATTTGAGGAAGATATTTATGGAGTTCAAAGAGGTATTTGCCACAGATTCCAAGGACTGTCGGCTGACCGATGTACATGTTGCTACACCACCAGAAGGGAGCCAGTATTTGTGCCACAATATAGGTTACTCCTGGCATGCATGGAGTCCCTGGCGTAAATAATAACAAATCTAGAATCTAGAGGCATCATTAGGCCTATTTACAGTACGTCAAATACTCCCATATTAGTTGTGCTAAAGCTCAATGGCCAAAAGCACCTTTGTGCAGACTTGAGAGAACTACATAAGATGGTACCTGTTTCAAGGTGGCCTCTCCCATGGATTGATTAGGGTCTTTCACAAGTTCATGGGCCGAAGATATTTACCCCCCTGGATCTTACAGATGGGTACTGGTGTGTGCCATTAGCTAAATATATACAACACATATTTGACTTCTCCTTTAACCGATTACAGTATGCATGCTTCTGTACTCCCTTCGGCTAAATCAATAGTGGTAGTGAGTTTGGGCTATTCCTAAGTAAAGCTCTCTCAGATGCAGCAGAGAGAGGAACTGTAATTTATGTGGATGATGTGCCAATCAAAAATGAAGACTTAAAAGGTCACTTCAATGAAATTAGATATGTGCTTGATCAGTTAAAAAGGCTGGAGCAACAGTATCATTACGGAAGACCCACTATTGCAGAAAGAGGGTGAACTTTCGGGGGCATGAAGTAACAGAACATAGGTTAAATCCACAAAAGAAAAAGGTGGAGGCTATTCAAAAACTAAATGATCCCAGCAATTTGAAAGACCTAAAGAGTTTGTTAGGAATGACAAGTCGCAACAGGAAATTCATTAAATATTATGCAGAAATTACACAACCTTTCACTACATTACTGAAGCAAGGGGTACCCTGCATATGGGGAACGGAGCAAAGTGAGGCGGTAGCAAAGTTAAAGGGCTGTTTGACGAAAGCCCCATGTTTGGCTTATCCAATAAAGAACCAGGATTTCCTCATTGAGATAGGTTTCACAGATAAATGTATGTCAGCGGTCCTGTACCAAAAACACAATATAAATAACAAAACCATTGCACATACCAGTAAGACACTTTGACAGGTAGAAACTAAATTCAGCGAATGTGAAAAAGCACTTTTGACCACTGTCTGGGCATTACAACATTTCTGCCCCATTATTTAGGGAACAGGTGATTGTTGAAACAGACTATCAGACTTTACAATGTTTACAGAGCAAAAGATTCAGGTCAGGAAATATGACTCAGTCAAGAATCACCTCATGGACATAGGCATTGCAGAGATTCCTGGTGGAAGTGAGATATGAACAGAATAACAAGAGTCCAGTTGCGCAGGGACTGGCCGAATTACATGATTGTGCATCTGTCTGTGCGCTAAAAATACAGAGCTAGAAACAAATGTTACTAAATTTGAACAATCCACCCACAAAGCATTGTAGGAAGAAACATGCAAGGATCTCCCAAATGTGTATGTAGATGGATGTGCATACTATGTGGGAGATGATTCTAAAAAGGACTTAGTGGCAGGAATAGGAAATGTATGGGTCAAGTTTAATGGCACTCCAAGGGTAAGCATGGGATTGGGCTCCAAAAGCAGTCAGGTTACAGAAACGGCTGCTATCTATAAGGCAGTATTTACAGCAGTAGAAAATAAATTCAGAGAAATAGCTTTAGTCACTGATTCTGATTATGCCCAAAAATGTTTTGTGGAATATTTACCGGGTGAAAATTGAGAGGAATGGTCACTTATAACAAAACACCTCTCAAACATGGCAACATTATTCAAGCCAACAACATACTTGTTTCAGAAAATGACATGATTATTCATTGGAGGAAGATACAAGGCCATCTGAAAACACCATGGGAAAACCAGGAGGGATTGGTTATCCATGATTGGGGCTGTGATGGGAGAGTTATTTCCTATTGAACATCTACTTGGTGAAATCCAGGTGGATGCAATAACACACTCCAAAACTCATAGAACAGTTGATCAGCCTGTGGCACAGTAGAGTTTTGATACTCCAGATCAGGACTTGGTCAAGTCACAAAAAGAAGACCCTATTTTAGGCTTGTTATATAATAATTTGCTTGATGCAGTGCAAAATACTCTGACTAAGGAGGACTGTAAAGAGAAAGAAGAACTGAGGGTGTTGCTAAAGAACAAAAAGAGAATCTGGTTGCAGGATGATTCGGGAATCTGTGTCAGGCCAAATTCAATGGATGGCATCATTGTCATTTTGGGGACTGGTGCTAAATAATTCCCATAATGCTATAACTGCAGGCCACAGAGGTTCCCAGAAAGGTTTGGCATTTTAAAAGAATATGCCTATTGGCCCCACATGTCCCAAGATGTAGAGCTATATACAAGGGTATGCTTGGTGTGTGCATAGTTCCAACCTAATTCCCCAAAACACAGGGCACTATTAATGAAAAGAGGTCTGACACTTCAATGGTCTGATTTGCAAATTGACTTTATAGGTCTCGTGCAAAGGTCAGCACGGGGAAACAGGTATTTGTTATCGGACACTTGTTTAATGTCCAATTGACTGGAATGCATTCTGTCGCCGGATTGCAGTACACAAACGGCAGCCACTTTTCTAGTCAACCATATTTTCTCTAGGTTTGGTTTACTTCAAAGGATAGAATCCGACAGTGGGAGTCATTTCACCAGTGCAGTGATGACAACCATGTGGTAAATCTCAGGTGTAAAAAGGAAACTGCACATTTCATACCAGCTCTCTTCTTCTGGCATTGTGGAACATTGCAACAGGTCAATTGTTGATATTTTAAAGAGGTTTGTAGCTGAGGCAGGTTCCGGTTGGGATGTGTGATACCCTCTGGTGCTAATGGGTATTAGGTCAACACTGTCCGGATCCACAAACATCAGTTTACACAAGATTCTAACAAGCAGGAAGATGGTTGTGCCACACCATTTACTACACCAGATCAATGAACAGGTTATGGTAAATGCAGCCACAATTCATGGATATGTGGAAGAGCTAAGAAAGCACCTGCAACATGCATGTGTGTTTGCACAGCAGAATCTGGAAAAATGTGCTGACAGGGCAAAGTCATAACATGACAGGAAGAAAATTGTGAGAGACTATGTATGAAGTAGGTGGCCAAGTCTATAAGTTTGACTTTGGGAAAGGTACCCATAAAAATGACTAATTCCTCGCATCCTGGTGCGGGTCGTTTAAAATTGTAGAGAAGGTATAACCTGTGGTCTACCGGATTTTTGTAAAGAAGTGTAGAGGTGGTGCTAAAGATGCTAGACCACACCCCCCACCCCCTCAAAATGAATGCAGCTAACTTGTCAGGATGATCAATAGTTCCAAGTGTTGCAAAAATCAGATTTTCAGTGCCTGATAGGCCAAAACAAGCACATTTAAGAGTGATATATATTTTTTGGGTCAGAATGCCTCATGCAGCAAAGGGCATGTTAGATAGTATACATTTATTATAGTTATCAGAAATGTAGGCTTAAAGGTGAACAGAAACCTAGTTCTGATTAAGAATACATTGGTCAGTCATTTTGTAATTTGATCAGCCATTTTGGTTGAGATAAAGTCAGGCAGATGCTAAAATGGTTTCTAGAAATATAAAATGGTGGAATTCTGCAAGCCATACTGAAATAAATTAATAATTCCTCATAGAAGTGCTTTGAAGGTTCACTGAACCAGGACATGGCTAGGACATAATGTCTGTACTTCTTGGCAGTAATCTTGACATTTGATGAGCCAGGGGTAGCCATGTAGTGTTCAAGGGAAGGTAGCAATTAGTACAGACAGCTGGTCAGCTAGCAACAGTTGTTGGGTTTACGGGCAGTGCACACCGCTGATGCACATACTTGGACTCCTGTGACAGGAAGAAATGGTGTTGCCTGCCAAAAAGACTTTGAGAGGTCTGGCAACATTGTTCTTTCTCAAAGCATCTAAGGATATAATAAAGGTCAGGACAAAACTAATTAGTTTGCATGCATAAGTATGACATAGAGATCTGATGAGTGGCAATTAAGGCAACCAACCCTGGACTGGAGAAGGAGTTGTCTTTAAGTTGCCAAAGCCAATAAGAATGTTTTGTATTCATTATTAAATTACACCAGTTTTGAAACAGTATAACATGGGGATACATTCAGACCTCAGGTTGATTGTTGTTGGTGATCCAGATGTATGCAATCTGCTGTTTCCTGGTCTGCTGTGAAGAATACAATATGTTTTTGAAATTCAGTCTGAGTCTCTGCTTACCTTCCTGTTTGGTCTCCAGCCTTCCAGTCCTGATCCAGGGGTTCCAGAAGAAAAAAGAGGGCAATGGGACCATCTATTCACTTGGCACCTTCAGATGGGACCCTGAGATGAGGGGCCATGAGATGAGGACTGCCATTCTCTCCAGGGTCATGGACCAGACATAAGGTATGTGCTGGCAGGGCTGGGAGAGAAGACCTGGTTCAGATGGAGGGTAATCTGCAGTGTATCCACATGTCATTGCCAGGAGGGGCCCCCAGAACTCACCACATAAGAGGGCGCAGGGCATAATGTGCTTGGTGCCTACAGATTGGACCATGTATTGGGGAGACTGAGGTAGAGAGGAAGAGAATAAAAAGATGTGTATTATTTCATTATTTTGAAGGGTCTTTTGGAAAAATAAATAAACAAAATCAATAAAAAATGTATAATAATGTCAATGGTTCAAAGTGTAATATGGTAGTTTAGAAGAGTAACGCTGGGTTGGGGTAATTGACTTGACATGATGAGCATCAGGTTATTGAGTAATTGACTTGAGACGATGAGCGTCAAGCAATTTAGTCATATATGGGAGGAATGACCTATATGATAAGCCCAAGATCCTACATCAATGGATGTCTAGAAGGAGCTGACCCAGAATCCCAAGCAGGATGAAATAGGGTACAAGCAGATTGTTCTGTTAAAGAAACAACTTACATTCCATAGGAGTCATTATTAGGGCCGGATAAATCACACAGAATGATGACAGATATATGTGGGCCGGCCTGTATTGTCTGTGTGGTATGTGTTATGTATTGTATGTGTTTTTATGTTGAGGAGTCAAAACAAGACATTTATTTATTTAAGAAAAATTGGCACCAATCCAGAAAAATAAGGTGATCAATAGATGAAGAGAAAAATATGTAGAAGAGAGCTAGTGATGACAGAGCACATATGTTCATATTTAAATTGTGATAAACAAAAACTCTAGGCAAAAGAATGGTAAAATTAGTCAGAAAACGTTAGTGAATTTGATTCCCTGCAGTTGACAAATACTGGTAGATACTGGTTAATCTTTGTATTAATGACAAGTCCACATTCCTAGCTACTAAAATAACTTTATACAATAGAAAACCGTGCTTCCCTTCATGCAAACAAAGCTAAGATAAAAGTGCAACAGCAATGTCAAAATGTCAATGTGGCTTTTAAAATAGCCAAACTGAGTAGTTGCAGAGAAAGGTTGTACATTTGTCAGTATATTCCTTTCTTGCTTATAGGTTGTGAGCTAATGAGACGCCATATATGTCTTGAAGATAACTTTGATGAAATAGACATGTTTTCTTAAATTAGAGTGCATAGTTTGGCAGCCAGCCAGGAGAACGCAGCCAGTAGATACATGTTTAAAGCTTGCTCTGAACAGAGCCACGGCATCCCGCTCAAGGGCTTAGAGATAAGATGATAAATTAAAGAGGCTAATTCACAGGGATAGTTTGCGTGGAAGAATGGCAATGAATGGTGATAAAACAAACAGATAAAATATTGAGGAAAGTGCTTGTCTTTGACTTGAGATATGCTAAGCAATTTAACCCCTTAAATGATGGGTATTTTTGAAGAAGTTGGTGCTTTAAGCTGAAGAGTTCGATGAGTGAATTATTATTTTTTTAATATGTTGCTTGGTGATTAAAGACTGTCCACGGTGGTGGATCTATGTGTGCGCTAGGAAAAGCTTTAATGAGACATTGTTTAAAAAATTGCATGAGCTGTTTCTCAGTATAAGGAGGTGGGCTGGCCATTTGATGTAATAATGATGAAGGCATTCTTGATGGGCAAACATTGAGAGTGCCCCTGATTTTTTTTTTTTATTTTATGTGGGGCAAAAAGCTGTCCCTTATTGAGAAAGGAATGTGACATTTAGAATGGACTTGGGTTGTTGAGACATGCACAGGTTTACTGTGCAAATGAGAAGGAGAGATGGAAAATATTTTCTTGTGAATAAATTATTTTCAGTGCTCTATGAAAGAGGAAGAAAGAGAGATTGCCAAATGAAAACACAGGAGGAGTGTTTTACATAACTAGAATGGTGATAATGCTGGGAGTTGGACATAGAAAGGCAGCATGAGGTGCAATGCATGCAAGTTTAAACCTTTTGCACCTAAAATTCAGAACACATTGGATAGGTGCCAAACAAGGGAACAATGTTTCACTAACTGTACATCATGGCTGTAAAATATGGAGACATTAAGAAAAGGTGTAAAAAATAAATGTGTCCAGGGTCACTAGCGTGGCTGAGTTTTAAAATAAAATTTGAGTGCAAATTGCAGTAAAAAGCAGGCTAATATATTGGTGGATGTTATTGAACTAGGCACAGTGAATAGCATGCATGCAGATGCATGCAACATGGAAGGGCATGCATACACACATACACTCATGCACGCATGCAAGCACATACACACACACATACACATGTGCACACTTGATTTTATGAAAGTATAAGTGATGAAAAGAACTATGGACAATACATCTAAAAAACACATGCATTCTCACATGCAGGTATTCACACACACACACACACACACACACACACAGAATGTTTTTCTTGTTTTACAGTTAGCATGATAGCTGACGGGGAAAATAAGAATAGCCAGTCATTTTTGAAGAACTAGAAAGGACAGAGTTTACGTGTTTATATTTAAGATTACTCAGATTCTTACAGTACGGAAGCAGGAATAAGAAACAGTGGCAGTATTTCACTGAGGTTCATGTTGAAAACTGTTTGAAGTAGACATGAAGGTTTGGAAAGCAAGTGGGAATAAAAGATATGGTCATGGGACAGGAATGCAGCAACTATTGCACATTCTCTGTAGACTGCTACCAGAGAAAAGATATCAAGAACAAGCTTGTGAACGCTGAGCTGGTTCAAAAAGAAAGTATCAAGGTATGCCGTGGGATGGGCAGTATTGGTGAAGTGGAGAAGAAATAAATGAGTGCATTACTGGCGAATAATCAGCATCAAGTAAATCAAACAAGGAACGGGTTTGTGCCATGAGGCAGTGAAATGAACTACAGAGGAATAGATGGTTTGTAGAAAAACCAAGGTAGATTTCAGAAAGTGCAGAATGGTGAATGTGCAAACAGAGCTAATCAGAAGAACTTCTCCTGTTCATTATATATATGAGATGAACTAAGCACATTGCACACACAAATAAAAGCCAAGGATATGTAGATTGGACAAATCTCAAGAGAGAGGCCTGTTTTGCCTCGAGCATAGAGCCTTCACTCTGGAACAGGCTGACTTTAAAACAAAATATGTCAGACCAAAAAAGGGAAACCTTTCAAGGGGAGCAGGGCACCAGTGCATGTGATCCCGAGGGCAAGGGGTGTTCTTAGACAGACAAAGAAGTGACACAATTGGATTTTGACCTATCTAAACTCTGGACACCAGACCCTCTGTCATGGCCAGACGACCTAAAAGGCGACCTCTTAGTGAAAGAGGGAATAGTGTATTGCCCAGTATATAGCTCAGAAGCTCAGGAAGGGTGTGTCCAGGATCAGACCTTGTATCAGACATAAGCGCTGAGAGTGCAATAGGCACAGCAGCTAGGGAAGGTGCAACATGGATTCACTGCAGAGGGAAAGAGCAGTGAGCCCCCATGCAGATCCAGCAACATGCAAACACAAGGCAGATGGTGACACCCAGGATAGAAGGTGTTAATATGGAGAAAAAAAATCATTTTATAAGAACAGGGGTATGCATGCACCCACAATAAGGCAGCTCACAAGGTGACTTTATGTGCTCAGAATTATTAGTGACGCTAGGCCACAAAAGGTGTCACAAATCAATATGGCAGGAGAGAAGACATATTTTTGGTTTATTAAATGGGCACTGGGACTTCATGTTTATGCAATGACAGCAGTAAGGTGTTGGATGATGAGAATTAATCAGAAGATTGAGGGTTCTTTTGAATACTATACATTGAGTTTCCTTGCTTAGTGATGAATTATCAGTTTCTGTAGGAGAATGTGTATGACAGATTTGTGTTACATGTGCAATAGGCGCGTTTTAGTGGTTTGAAAAGGCATTAGATGACAAAGCTTAACATGATGATACTATAGAGGTCATTAAGGGATAGCGTGTTTCATTTTTGGAATGTGGGTGAATTCATAGTGGTTTGCACAGGGCAGGAGGCCCTGCTAGATGTTTCTGGTAAAACCAGAGGTTTTATTGTTGTGAAGTAAGCATAGTGTTACACATAGCTATGTGACCTAGTGGAGAAAAGTAGTGAGAATATTTGATAAATTCAGTTTCAAACCACGGATATCTATGAATAAAGAGGGGGGACAGATGACCCCCATCAAATAAAAAGCAGCCATAGTATGAGAGAAAATGTGTTTTCTTTAGGAGCATCACACACTGAAAAGAGAAAAAAGAAATATCTGATTGCATGTGACAATAATGTAGCAGCATTCTGTATAATTTCAGGAAGGTTTGAAGAAAGTGTCAAATGTTTTGTGGACTGTGGGCCCTTATGGCACGGGTCCAGTAAAATGAATAAGGGACGATGAAACATAAATTATTGACTTTAAACAGTATAGGAATAAGAAGCTCAGTTCAAAAAGATTGACGTCAATTGGGTGAAATAAGTAATTAAATAAATTAATAAAACATGAATGAATGAATGAGTGAATGAATGGAAAAATTATTGAAGAAATTATTGGATGAATGAATGATTGGATTTTAAAGCAGCAGGAAATATAAATAAATAAAAAATAAAAATTTGAAAAATAAAGAGCACTAATTAAGGTTGCTGGCCATAATAGAAAAATGTTGTGTATTGTTATAAAAAACATAATGGGAATGATGAAGGGCCACAGGAGTATGATGAACCAAGGTCGTTTTGATCATAGGGGAAAAATGCCTAGTAAAACTGCACGAAAGAATATATGAGAGTAAGTAAAATAATATTATTTGAATGTATATAACTGTGTTGGTTTATATTTTTATAAAATATTGTTGATCATTTCTTGAACACAGGAGGAATATCTGCATGGCCTTAAATAGGGGAAGAGCCATGATACCACGACAAAGGTGAGTATTAGTGAATAGGGAGAGAAGAAAGAGGTGAGTATTGGTTCACACCACAGTGTGTTGACACACTGTTGATTATTAAAAGTAAGAAGACCCAGGTGAGCACAGAAAAAGAAATGGCAGTTAGGGATACAGTGTATCAATTATGTAGCCTTTTTCCCGAGAGAGGTGCAAACAGGTGTGAGCATAGAATAGCACATAGATACAAACATGGCCACCTCCGACAACACAGGCCATAGAAGACGTCAAATAACAGGTAGAGTGACTACTTTTAATTCTGACAAGTTGGCAATATGCCAAAAAGGGTAGATGATCAGAAGTATAGCAAATATTTAGAATAGGTAAAACAATGAGTTTCTTATTTTAAAACATGAAGGCACTTAGTAGAAGAAGTGCCATGTTCCAGAAAAACAGGTGTTGGCTAGATTAGTGTAGGGGAAGCAGCATCAGCATCCAATAAGGCAGGGCGTGACACGCAGCAAAATGTCTATTGTGTCTCAAACAGGATGAAAACACAGCACAGAAAGGAAATTACCAATGTCCGATGCGAGGAAGATGGCGAGGAAAGAAGAAGACCTTTCAACTAAGCAGAAGAAGAACATTCAGCTAAGCAGGAGAAGAACGTTCAGCTAAGCAGGAAAAAAACAAGTATAGGCCTAAGTGTGACACAATTTGATGAGAAACGTTATCTTTATGTGCACCAATGTTTTAAGAAAGGCTAGCCTATAGTTTAATAGTCTGAGAATACCAAAGAAATTATATTAGTAGACTTCTTTTTGAACAGAAGCAAGGATAAAGGGTTTATGTTAGAAAGGAACCTGACCCCCTTGCCAGTCCCCAAATGACTTTTGTTTCTATTTCAGTTTTCTACAGAGAATAGGGATCCCTACCAGCGTTGTCCTCTTCTCCTACGGATTTGCCTAGAAGACAGGAGAAGAAGAAGATGTCCAACCTTAATACATTTTTATGTTGTTTGTCTGTTGTTTGTTAATTTTGGATACCCTAGTCTGAGAATATTGACCTTAACGGTAAATGTGTCCTGTGTAAGGATATATATAGTTTTGTGATGATAAAGAAAAACCCATAGAAAAGAAGGGCAATGGTAGAGAGAGGTGAATGTTGTATCGTAAACACACCAGGTCCCGGTACCAGACAGTATGAGTTGAGAAAAAGCAAAAATATGCGCAGAGAAAGAGAGTAACAGTAAAAAAAAATAACACAATGTAGTTTGTTTAGGAGGTAGTCATTTTGAAATGAATATATGCTTGGATCCCCAAGAAGTGGCTGAATGCCCCCATGTTTAAATTGTTCTTTACAACTGTTCAAGTATTTTGTCATGAAAAAGGCATTAAAATACAAAAAAAAACAATTGACTAATTGGCCTATGCATTGAAAGGCCGGGGAACTTGCTGCAGGGCAGCCTAAAAAGGACAAATACAACCGGAAATAGACAGTCCATGGATATCAAACCGAGATGATTTGGGTGGAAGATGTGACAATAACCAATGCATGAAGAAGAAAAGGAACATTAACTTGTAAAAATGTGAATGGGGAAGACAATAGGGAACGAGGAAATGGTGTGGAATTTGAGTGACAGAAAAATTGTGGAGTAAAAGCCACATGTGAGTGATGTGTGAAAAGGGCTGGTGGGGTCCCTCCAGAAACAACCTTCTCCCGATTCTCATAGTGGCTGTAAAATTATCTGAGGCATATAGTTTGTTTAAAATGAATTGGGTAATAGAGATAGAATCAGATAAAAGCAAACAAGGGTGTTATTTAGGGACACATACATGTTTAGATTAGAAAAATAGAATGTTAGTACTGACTGTAGAAATGTTTTTAGGATGCCTCCCATATTGAAAGAAATCGCCTCACAGAGGGGGGCGATTAGGAAAGAGATGTGTAGGTACACTGAATATGGGAGAGGGTAGACATTGGGTGTAGTGGTATGTATTAAATAGGGGTCTAATACAGACCAGAGGTGGGTGTGTAGGGGTAGTGCTAAAGATTCTAGACCCCACCTCTGCCCCCGACTGAATGCAGCTAACTTGTCAGGATGATCAATATTTCCAAGTGTTGCAAAAATCTGATTTATAGTGCCTGATAGGCCAACTAAAGCACATTTAAGAGCAATGTATATCTTTTGGGTTAGAATGTCTCATGCAGCGAAGGGCATGCTAGATAGAGTACATTTATCAATGTTATCAAAAATGTAGGCTTAAAGGTGATCAGGAACCAAGTTCTGATTAAGAATAGTTTGGTCAGTCATTTTGTAATTTGATCAGTCCTTTTGGTTGAGACAAAGTTAGGCAGATCCTAAAATGGTTTCTAGAAATATAAAATGGTGGAATTCTGCAAGTCATACTACAATAATTAAACCATTCCCTCATAGAAGTTCATTGAAGGTTCACTGAACCAGGACATTGCTTGGACATAATGTCTGTACTTCCTGGCAGTAATCTTGACATTTGATAAGCCGGGGGTAGCCATGTAGTGTTCAAGGGAAGGTAGCAATTAGTACAGACAGCTGGTCAACTAGCAACAGTTGTTAGGTTCACGAGCAGTGCACACAGCTGACGTCCATACTTGGACACCTGTGACAGTAAGACATGGTGCTGCCTGCCAAAAAGACCTTGAGAAGTCTGCCAAGATTGTTCTTTCTCAAAGCATTAAAGTATATGATAAAGGTTAGGACAAAACTAATCAGTTTGCAGGCGTAGGTATGACATAGGGATCTGATGAGTGGCAATTAAGGCAACCAACCCTGGACTGGATAAGGTGTCGTCTTTAAGTTGCCAAAGCCAATCAGAATGTTTAGTATTAATTATTAAATTACACCAGCTTTGACACAGTATAATGACAATGTAATAATTGTATGGTGTCCATGCTTAACCCGTGTGTTCATTCCCAGATAACTATGAAAGAAAATGTTACTGTTAAGTAATTCTATGGTTAACACATCTGTTTATTTCAAGGTTGTTATAAAATGATCATAATTGTATATGTTATGTTGCTTAATCAACAGTTTTATTTCAGGAAAACTTCAAAGGAAAGGGAACATGAATGGGTTTGGTGTACTTTATTCTTAATCTGTCTTTTTTCTCTTTTGATTCACAGACTAACAGATCCTTGGACCTTGGAGTCTACCGGATGAACTGGACCAAAGAAGGGGGAAAAGGTATTTTACTAGCGGACCTGAAGGTATAAGAAGGTGATCAAATGAAAAGAATATGCAGAAAAGAGAAAACACAAATATTCAGAAAAGAGAAGAGAAAACCCGAAGATGAAGAATGAAAATAGATCTAACCCCCCAAAAAATCCTAAAAGAATTAAAAAAAAATATTTAAAAAATGCTATTTGAAGATGTTGGCTGCAAAGCTCATGGTGTTTGATAACATGGACATTTGTAAATGGTTTTGTGTCCAATTTTCTGAAGTCCTTATTTTCTCACAATGTCCACAGGATTGCACATGTTGATTAAACTGTGGCTGGAATTGTTGTTTGTTTTGCAGAGACTCTTGGGCAGGTCATGACAGAACTAAAAAGTGGTGTGTGTAGGGAAAAAGATTCTCTGAATTTCAGTCAGGACAGATTTTCATCTAAAACTCAGACTCTGACATTAAGAGGTTTGAAGCTCTGATGTGAGACTGTGATGTAAATCTTGTGTGAGTTAACTCTGTTTACAAAGCAAAAAGAAAAATGGGAACCTCGCTTTGCATGGTAGCCATACCATATCATAGTGTACCACACCATAGTATAGCATGGACTTAGTTGCAGTGAAGCATTAATTAACAATTATTGACCCCAACCCCTAACCTACTAGTCCCTATTCCCTTGCTTATATTTACAACTAGGTCCGTAGCTCAGTCCCTAGCTCATTGGTGCAAAACCTTGTTGCCGAGTATGGGTACAAATTGGCCCAATTCATGAGATCATAAACACAGGCTGTGCAGCGTTGCTTGAAACATGTAAGAAGTAAAGCTGCTTCTGCAATGATGATGTGGACTGTAAAAAACAACGTTGCTCAAAGTAGCACCATTTTTCATGTTCTGCAGTAGGGAGCCAGAATGGAGAATTGTAACTTTATGAAATCCGTTTGCTGCCCTGAATCTCTGTGGAAAGGTAACAGGCAAAATACATGTTCTCTGAAGATTAGAGAGGTTTGGTCAGAGGAGGTGGTGTCTGACTGGCATTTGACATCACAGTCAGTGCAGGTAATTCTTACACTTTCTGCAGGAAATATACATCAATGGGTACATCACAGAGAGAGACCTCAAAAAGGGAAGTGCAGTGAGAGTGGCGGGAGGTCTCTCAGAGGACCGTTCTCCTTGTTGGCTCACTGAGGATCTGGCGAGTGTTAGGTTTGTCATGCTGCAAAGAAAAGCATTATGCACTGAGGCATTGACAACTGGCTGAGACCGAGGGCACACTGAAACTATTCCTCACTGAGCCTTTCGGTGTGAATGTTTCAAGCATTATTTAGGTGAGCATACAGTACAAGTGAGGTGTGTGTGTAGCTTTTTACAGTTACAAAAATAGATAGACTTTTTCATGTGTTTTTCTTCACTGTTGAAGAAGGAGATTTCAAATATAACTGAAGGTTTAAACCGCCAAGGCAATTGCTAGGTTTCAAGGCCAAAAATAGCAGATTTTGGGCCAACTATCGCTTAAAGGGTGATTGAAGTTAATTGTGAGAAAACTCTTTATTGCTGGGAAAGCATTAGTGTTGAATGGGCTTGTAGGTTGGTTTCAGCTTGAAGAATAGAATCCGTTATCACTGCAAAAAGGAAAATATGAAATATCGATGCATGCTTTAATTTCTGTATTGCAGAAAATGTCTTAGTGAACTCATTGCATTGCACATGTTGTTTTTTTATTACTCATAAACCCAAATTGCTTGTAAAGTACCTGAAAAGGATTAGATCAGCTTTGGTTTGTGTATTGTGTGCTCTAGTCACTAGTGGTGGCATATAGACAGGTACAAAGCTAAGGAAGAATGTTTACTAGCACGTTACACCAATACACTGTGAACTGGGGTAATTCATACAGAGCTGATTCTGCATATTACAGTTTCCAGGTGACCTGGTAAGTCCATTATGAGCCCCTACAACCAATGAAATACCACCAATAAAATACCACCAATGCAAGACCACTAAGGTTGAGAAATTGTGCCCTGGAGCGCACCAGGTAAGTTTTTTGGCTTGCCGCTCATGATCCCAATATAAGAATAACAATAGGTAGTCCTGTGTCTCTGGAGCTCACAATACTCCAAGAGTATCCCTTGTTTTGGGTTGATATGGAAAAAGAAAATGCTAATACAGTCTTACTTACCAAATTTGGTAGTTTGTGGAGACTGTAACAACATTATGGATCCATTTCTTGAAAGAAGATCAATATATCAATTTAAAAGCAGCAACACTCATAAGGAGTTTCTCTGTTTTATATCGGAACTAGGTTTAGTTGATACCTGGAGACAAGCTTATCCTACAGATTTTAAATTCACATTTCATTCTATCCCCTATAATACAAGGTCCTGTATCAATTATATTTGCACTTCTAAACCCTACTACTTGTGGCTGATTCTAGTATTGAAAGTCCAGTAATATCGGATTATACCCCATTAATCACAACACTTGAGGTGAATAATATGATGAAAGGAAAGTTTGATGAACATGTAACAACTCTTTATGGCAAGATCTTAGATTTTAAGATACAGTCCTCAAATTCCATCAATTTTTATTTGAAGATAAAGATGATGATAATTCACCAGTTAACAATTGGGATACTTACAAAGCAGAATTACAGGTCATATTATATCATTTATGATTAAAAAGAAGAACATGAAATGAAGAATAAAATACATAACCTTTTCAGCCAATTGCAAAGAGTGGAAAAAGATACAATTCCACAGCAGAAGATAACCTGTTTAAAGAAATATTATCTTTATGTTTCACTATTTAAAAAAATATATCAGAACAAGCATGTGGAATTTTACTTAAATATAAATAAAACATCCATCAAACATTAAGCAAGGCACGTAAGGCACCTAAGTAAAGCTCTAGATCTTTGATCTCATCTATAAAAATGATTCAGGTGTGGTTGTAACCTCTGGGAAAACTATCTGAGATGTCTTTAGTACATTTTACATGAATCTTTACTCTTCAGATCATACTAACTCACACATTGACTTTAATGCTCCCTTTAGTCAAGTAAAAAGAAACCTATATGAGAATGCACATATTACTTTCACTCTAACCCCAAAATTGTATACCTTATATACATTTGTCTTACTATATAGTAGAGAATCGGGCAAATTTACTGAAGCCCTGTTAGTTCACTTTACTAAACAGGGTAAAGATAATTAATTACCTATACATTTCAGCCCAATATTTTTAATTAACAGACACTGTAACATTTTTTGCAAATATTTTCTCCAACAGAATTAAAGTATTCACTCATAAACTAATTAATCTGGATCAAGTTGGGGAAGAAACGTTTCATCCAATGCAAGATTGTTTATGGATATTCTTCATATTATTAATACAAAACATTTGATCGGGTTGGGTGGAAGTATCATTTTAAAGCGATTAGATGACATGGAATCAGGAGTGGTTGTGTGTTCATAGTCAAATTCTTATACTCTAATCCTACGACCTCTATTTTTATGAATGGCTATTTTGTCCTTATTAAACAATGTTCAGAGTTTTCTAGGTACACATTAAACAAAGAGAAAAAATAGAAATGCTTCCACTAGGTTCTTAATGTTCCAAACATGACTGTGCTGTTCTGGTTTCAAGTGGTGTCCTCTCTCCATTAAATACTTAGGAATCTCAAATGCTTCATATTCCTTTACCAGCATCCATTTTCAATCAATTATATCAATAACATTTTATTAGACTTTCTGGTGGTGGTGTTAGATTTCCTGATTGCCAATGTTATCATAAGGCTTTCGTACTCAAGTATGCTCAGAATTGGTTTCTAACAAATCATTATGACCATATACATAGATGTCTATAAGTGAAAAAAACATAGTCATAACCATTCATATTAAAGATTAAACATGTTTTCAGTCTGTCTAATTCATCATATTCCAAGCCAATTTACTTGACAATGTCCTATTTAAGTTAATTCCTTTATTATCAAATAGAGAAACCATCAAAAACGATATCCCCTTTCTTATGGTGTAATAAAAATATAACCATAAATGGCAGACCAATAATATGGATATTTTGGCTTTCTAAGGTAGTTGCATACATTAATCAAATCATAAATGGAAACAATTTACTTGCAGCTGGGGAAGTGAAAGTCACATTTTCTATTACCGGCCTTACATCTAATCATTATATTTGTTTAATAAATGTGTGTTTAGATTTTTTGAATATGAATGGTATAGATATACTTGTTATGGACTCAACCAGACTGCGATACATGAAGTCTCCATATTTATTTAAAACTTCTAATTTCTATGCAATTGTAAACAAAGGAAAACCTCCAAACTGCAATGGCAATCAGAAATGCAGTGGGAGACTGATTGTGAAACACAGCTTAATGCTTTGTGCAGGTCTATTATTTGGCCTAAGTAAGATTCTTTCAGTTTCGGCAAATTTAACGCAGTCTATTACTTTATGCACAGAGAATTCTAACTCCACCCACACAATATAAAATTACACTTTCTAATGTTAATCTATGTTAGTCGTGCCGGTTGGAGACTGGTTCAATTGAACACATGTTCTATGACTGCTCTTTTTTTAGAACATTTTGGCAACCAGTATGGTTGGTCTCCAACAGATATTTAAAACCTCCATCCCACTATGTTTTGCCCATACCCTAATAGGTAGTCTGGCAATTAATTCAATGGAAATTAAAGCAACATATATTATCGTTGATTGATTCATTCTTATTACAATTGCTCATTAACTAAATCAGAATATCAGTGAATATACCATGCACTTTATTTGCTTATTTGTGTATATCCCTCATCCTTCCCTCCCATTCACTTTCGATGTGTTGTTTTTGTGTTGTCCCCATGTCCTGAGTACGGATTTGTTGTGCATCAGTTCCGATTCGCACACACACTCCATTAATGTGTTCCATGAATAGAGTTTTCTTTTTTTTTAAATATATTTTAAAAGGATATAGTAGGAATACATAAACTCGATTATAATATGTATATAATATGTATATTTCCTGAAATCTATGCTTACGTCCATCATTTCTTCTCAAATATGTTTATCTAGTTCTTTTCAATATAATATGTATATCATTAAGATTGTACTACGCGTCAATATAATATGTATATCATTAAGATTGTACTACAGTAGATATACATGTATGTGGATTAATTATATGTTATTGTTTGTATCTGAATAAAAACTCAATAAACACAGAAAACAGTAGAAGTAGCAGGAAGAAGCTCATCCCATTGTTTAAACCTAACGCTATCAGAACATGCAGGGCTGCCGTAGTAGTATGTTTGTTTGTTTCTTATGCTAAAAATGTAGAGAGGGTGGATATCTATGCCTGGTCTGCCTGTGAGATTGAAGACTTCAGAATAAAATACCTAGGCCTTGGCTAAAAGTCATACAAACCCCATACAGTGTGGAACTACCTTTGAACAGATTAAAATGGTCGATTTCCATTGGTACTGTTTGATGTATGATACCCCATCTTTTACAAGTAGACATTTCCCCTCATATGCACCCTGGGTGGAGGTGCCAGCCAATCAGGTGACTAGGAATGAGCCCGCGTTCCAAGCTGCCTGATGGCCGGCACTCCCCGTCACCATCTTCCCCCAACTCTCTGTCCCCGTTTTTTTTTCTTTATTACCTGCTGCAGCCGCATCTTCCTCTCAGCTTCCCACGGCCGCAATGGAAAGGGAGCCCTGCCTTCACTTTCCACGGACATAGTTTTTTAATTTATTTTGTGTATTTTTAAAGCATTCACACAGCCCGTGGCATCGAGGAATATATCGCTTAGTTGCGTATTTATGACGTGATTAATACCCAGAGGTTTCTAAGTGCCTACCCGGGGATCAAACCTCGGTTGTTTCATGTCGTCTTGCTTCCATTGTCGCTGAGCTATCCTCCTAGGACATGTTGGTAAAGTATTTTCCCTCCTACAGTGTGACACGTGCAGAGTCCCGTTGTAGTAAGGAAAATCCTTTTTTTTAGCACCCCGGGTTGCCGCTTTGGTAACCTCGGGTGCTAATGGCCTTATGTACCCGTTTCATGGGTAACACTGGTGTGTAATGGCCCTGGGCCCACGATAATGGCCCTCGCTTCGCTCAGGTCATTAACTGTGGCCACAGGCCTTTACCCCCTGGTGTTATCCATGGAACAGTTCCATAACGTCACATGAATCCTTTTTTTGAGACACTGCACCATGTCTGTGGCTTGCTGACATAATGCCCTTGTCCATGCGGGTAGATGCCTTTATCTTCTTTTTCAGTCCTGATTGTGTATACAGGTGGGGTCTCTTCTCATGGTTATGGACAGCTGCCCATATCTACATCAACAATGCACTATATTCCGTGGAATTATCCAACTTTGGTTCTTTCCTTCCTCTGGCATTTTCTTCTGCTGGTACTGCAACTCTGCCTTTCATACAGATATGGAAAAGGTATCTTTGTGCACGGATGGGTACATATGTTGTTGTGGCTGTCTTTCACAAAGTGATGTACGTACATAGCTTTTGCTAGTTTTCTGTAATATTTGATATTGTGATATTCCTATCTTTGTGTGCATAACGTTCAGCATCAGGAAGTCTTGTGGGATGCAAGCATGTGGTTTGTAGGAAATATATTAATTCAGTCATGCATTCATTAAACATTCCAGAGAAGTGAAAGAAATAGGCTATAGCTTCATAGTCGAGATAAGAGATGATCAATGGCTCAACACAGGGAATCGCACAAAGGGGGTGTCACTGTCAATGGTATTTAGACTGGGAGCAAAGTGGACACCGTGAACAAGGCAAAGTTTGCATATGTTAGCAGAACTTACTTAGCTGGATGGAAACATAAACAGACTACATTACCATCAACAAACTGCATGCACTAAATTGCTGATGTGTTGATCTGTAAGCACACGGTATGGATTATTTTGTTGTTGATTGAAATAGTGTGTAATACTGGATACAATTTAAAAAGCATTGACAATGCTGATCTTCATAATGGGCAACACAATATCCATCAACGGAGCACACTCCCATAAAAGCAATAATAATTCAGGTGGAATGAGTGAAATGGGATTACCCGCCCCCAAAATATTATTTATCTACCAATATTATGAGCATGAAATGGGCTAGCTGATGGAACATCACAATAATGGTAATGGCCATAACGATTGGCTCACAAGGGCGTGATTGCAGAAATGTCTTAGGTTAAAGTCACTGAGTATGAAACATGGATGCTAGGAAAAGGGGGATTACTATGCACAAACATGACGTCGTTTATACTTTATGAGGCATGAAGATGAGTTTGAGAAAGTATAACTTCCACTGCAAATGTTTTTATTTCAGTAATGACAATTTCTTTGGCTCAAATTCACAAAACAAAATGTGTTTGTAAATACTAAGAGACACATTTCTGGAACAAGTGCATGCCAGTGCAAACCACATCAGACTGCAGTCTAAACAGGATTATGCAATATACAATGTATTCGTGATTTCATGAGTCCTGACCTACTTCAGATGTGTGCTGGTCATTGCCCCTCATTTCTGTCCGGGCAATGCCATGGCATACTGAGCATAGAAGCAGATTAAAAGCAGTGGCTCTGGCAAGCACTGAGTTAGCGCTTGGAAAACATTGTTAAATAGTATTTGTGTGCTTTTCATAGCCGACAATTACCAATTGGAATATCCTTTCTTTTCTTGCAATAATTACATGTTGTAAAGCACATGCTGCTGAAGTTATTACAGAGCAGACAAAGTAATCCTCGGCATTGATCTGCTTCAGCTTCCCCTCCCTGCCCAATTGGTTTTCTCTCTGGCCAGTTAAAACCCAGTCTACCATCTGGATGCGTTTTTCTGGTTGGGGATGCTCTCCCCATCAATTCAGTGGTAGGGAGTAGGGCTGCTCAAACACCCCAAAGTCTTCCCCGTCGAAGGTCGAATATTTCCAGGCATGTTCGACCCACCCCATGACATGCCCACAGGATCTGCCAATAATGGAACGCTGGTTGCGGTGTCCAGGCTGGTTTTGAGTGCCACTGTCCAATCACAAGGTCTGAGAGTCAAAAGGTGAGATCAACAAGCAAATCAGAGACCCTGAGACATTCTAAAAAGTATTTGATGCATTTTAATGGGCCCAGTTTATTTAGTTGACTTTGTTTGGCTGTTGAGTTAGGAAGGGACAGGACAGGCTCACACATTGGTGGTCTCGAAGGACTTTTAATAGTGTGTTTTTGTGGTGTTTTTGGTGTTTGTTTTTGTCCTGGTTGTATCTTCTTCTGTGTGTGTGTGCATGTTAGTAGGTTCCCTCCCCGATATTCCCTTTTTACCATTACTCTCTGTTCCCATAGGGTCACCACAGCAATTTAAAAAAATAAGTATTCCTCACATCTTTCCTTTTTCATTGTTTTTGGAGAAACATTTGTGTGTGAACTTGATAAGTCTTCAAGTGCCTTGCTCAGCCACCTTCCCTACAGCTGGTGTCTTTTGACAACCCTTTCCTACCATGCTATTCTTACAAACCCTTTGTTTGTCTTTGTAACTTCTTTTGTGTTTTGTCCATTGACATTTTAGCCACATTAGGAACTTTAGGTAACACAAAGACATTATATTAGTAGACTTCTTTTTGAACAGAAGCAAAGAGAAAGGGTTTATATTAGAAAGGAACCTGACCCCCTTGCCAGTCCCCAAATGACTTTTGTTTCTATTTCGGTTTTCTACAGAGAATAGGGATCCCTACCAGCGTTGTCCTCTTCTCCTACGGATGTGCCTAGAAGACAGGAGAAGAAGAAGATGTCCAACCGTGTTACATGTTTATGTTGTTTGTCTGTTGTTTGTTAATTTTGGATAACCTAGTCTGAGAATATTGACCTTAACCGTGACATTGACCGTAAATGTGTCCTGTGTAAGGATATATATAGTTTTGTGATGATAAAGAAAAACCCATAGAAAAGAAGGGCAATGTTAGAGAGAGGTGAATGTGTTTATCGTAAACACACCAGGTCCCGGTACCAGCCAGTATGAGTTGAGAAAAAGCAAAAATATGTGCAGAGAAAGAGAGTAACAGTAAAAAAAATAACACACTGTAGTTTGTTTAGGAGGTAGTAATTTTGAAATTAATATATGGTGGAGATTGTTTAGAAGGCAAGAATGTTTAAAGAAAATACACAAATGGGTTTTTAAGGGATGAGGTTGAGGAGAAAACAATGACAATAGAGACATACTTATTTTTCAAAGTACACTCGTTCAGTTTTTAATTACAGGTTGACAGAAAGAGACCTATATACTCAGAGAAATGTCGGCATTCGAACCTATGAGCAGATAGAAGGGTCGAGGGACCTAACCAGATGCCCGTACATAGATGTTTCTGCTGTAAAATTATGACAGCAGACAGTTTTCCTGGAAAAACTCTCATATGCTTGGATCCCCAAGAAGTGGCTGAATGCCCCCATGTTTAAATTGTTCATTACAACTGTTCAAGTATTTTGTCATGAAAAAGGCATTAAAATAGAAAAAAACTATTGACTAATTGGCCTATGCATTAAAATGCCAAGGAACTTGCTGCAGGGCAGCCTAAAAAGGACAAATACAACCGGAAATAGACAGTCCATGGATACCAAACCAAGATGATTCGGGTGGAAGATGTGACGATAACCAATGAATGAAGAAGAAAAGGAACATTAACTTGTAAAAATGTGAATGGGGAAGACAATGGGGAACCAGGAAATGGTGTGGAATTTGAGTGACAGAAAAATTGTGGAGTAAAAGCCACATGTGAGTGATGTGTGAAAAGGGCTGGTGGTGTCCCTGCAGAAACAACCTTCTCCCGATTCTCATAGTGGCTGTAAAATTATCTGAGGCATATAGTTTGTTTAAAATGAATTGGGTAATAGAGATAGAATCAGATAAATGTAAACAAGGTTGTTATTTAGGGACACATATATGTTTAGATTAGAAAAATAGAATGTTAGTATTGACTGTAGAAATGTTTTTAGGATGCCTCCTATATTGAAAGAAATCACCTCACAGAGGGGGGCGATTAGGAAAGAGATGTGTAGGTACACTGAATATGGGAGAGGGTAGACATTGGGTGTAGTGGTACGTATTAAATAGGGGTCTAATACAGACCAGAGGTGGGTGTGTAGGGGTGGTGCTAAAGATTCTAGACCCCACTTCTGCCCCAGACTGAATGCAGCTAACTTGTCAGGATGATCAATAGTTCCAAGTGTTGCAAAAATCTGATTTATAGTGCCTGATAGGCCAACACAAGCACATTTACGAGCAATGTATATATTTTTGGTTAGAATGTCTCATGCAGCGAAGGGCATGCTAGATAGAGTACATTTATCAACGTTATCAAAAATGTACGCTTAAAGGTGAACAGGAACCAAGTTCTGATTAAGAATAGTTTGGTCAGTCATTTTGTAATTTGATCAATCCTTTTGGTTGAGACAAAGTTAGGCAGATCCTAGAATGGTTTCTAGAAATATAAAATGGTGGAATTCTGCAAGTCATACTACAATAATTAAACCATTCCCTCATAGAAGTTCATTGAAGGTTCACTGAACCAGGACATTGCTTGGACATAATGTCTGTACTTCCTGGCAGTAATCTTGACATTTTATCAGCCGGGGGTAGCCATGTAGTGTTCAAGGGAAGGTAGCAATTAGTACAGACAGCTGGTCAACTAGCAACAGTTGTTAGGTTCACGGGCAGTGCACACAGCTGATGCCCATACTTGGACTCCTGTGACAGTAAGACATGGTGCTGCCTGCCAAAAAGACCTTGAGAAGTCTGCCAAGATTGTTCTTTCTCAAAGCATTAACCCTTTAAGCGCCATGGGTATTTCTCCCCAGTGCCAGGGCCTTTTTTGGTGATTTTGGTATGTGGCCATTCGATGGCTTGTAACTTTTTTGTTACATGAGATATCTCGGCCAAATTTGGCTCCTTTTTTTCCCACATGTAGGTGGTCATAACGCCACCCAGGAATCCCAGGTTGCTTTAGGGGGGTGAGAGAAAATAAGGAAAAAGTGCGAAAATGTTGGGTTTTTTCAAAAAATGCCAATAAAATGATGTACAAAGAAGCCTGTGGTTCTTTCCTTGTAAGAGCTAGGAACAAATGGTTTGCTGTGCTGAGTTCCCCAATTTCGTGGCTTTCAGGAACAGGTTGAGTGGAAATGGAAAAAAATTATTTTGATGTGGTTATCAACCGTTTTGTGAGAGGTAGGCGATTTTTGCCAATTGGACATGCATGGACGGAATGGAAGAAAAGGGCAGGAAAGCCAAATTGGAGGACAGAAAGGCATATATTTCTGAAATGTAGACAAAATTCCAAGTTTAGGAAGGGGTGATTTGCATAGGTCAGGCAACAACTAGGTAGGGGAAACTGCCATCGAATGGGGGAAAAGCGGGAAAATGACTGAAAAAAAAGGTATGTGTTGGACATGGTTGGCTTGGTACGCCAATGGCTTCTATGAATTTTGAGAAAAGCAATGCTCCGCTACATTCCCCCGACTCTTGCAGTTAGGAGAGCATACCATTTTTGTAGTGTTTTTACAAAATGAGCAATACCACAAGCCAACACTGAGCCATGGTTCACAGGAGTTTTACGCTCACGGCCTGACCAGACGCACTTAGCATGTGTAAATTGGGAAAACCAATGTGGTGAGGAACGGCAGCCATACATTTTTTGAAAGAGCACAGGCAGACCTTTTCAAGGGTAGGTGACTTGTGCAGGTTACAAAAGTGTATGGTGGCTAAAGCAGCGACTAAATGTAGGTCACATTTGGGAAAAGAAAGGCGTGTGAGACAAAGGGCACCAGCAAATGGGTCAAAACGTTATGAAAACCACACAAACACAACACATGGCCTACCGTCCCGCGTTCCCACAGGTGTTCCGATGAAAATGGTACCCCACATGTGTGGGTGCAACTACCTGACCGCCAAGGGGAAAGCCTAAAACACAAGTAACCCCAAGTCTGTTTTCAGAGCAAAGTCTCAGACATTCTGCCGACCGGCACAACGTACACATATGGGCTTCGGGTGTCCAAGCCACCGCGGAAAACAGGGAACCCCATGCATTTCCGAAAATAGGATACCCGTGGGAATCCGCAGAGGTATGATTTGCGCACATCTCCCCAGAATTTATTACCCAGACAGCCCTGCAAAGTCCGATATGTGGGGAAAAAAAACGCTTTTTCCGCACATTTCGCTCGACGCACCCATCGAAACACGCCCCCAACAACACATGGCCTACCGTCCCGCGTTCCCACAGGTGTCCCGATGAAAACGGTACCTCACATGTGTGGGTGCACCTACCTAGCCGCCAAGGGGAAAGCCTAAAACACAAGTAACCCCAAGTCTGTTTTCAGAGGGAAATCTCAGACATTCTGCCGACCGGCACAACGTACAGATATGGCCCTCGGGTGTCCAAGCCACCGAGGAAAACAGGGAACCCCATACATTTCCAAAAAGAGGACACCCGTGGGAATCTGCAGAGGTATGATTTGCGCACATCTCCCCAGAATGTATTACCCAGACAGCCCTGCAAAGTCCGATATGTGGGGAAAAAAAGGCTTTTTCCGCACATTTCACTCGACGCACCCATCGAAACATGCCCCCAACAACACATGGCCTACCGTCACGCGTTCCCACAGGTGTCCCAATGAAAACGGTGCCTCACATGTGTGGGTGCACCTACCTGGCCGCCAAGGGGAAAGGCTAAAACACAAGTAACCCCAAGTCTGTTTTCAGAGCGAAATCTCAGACATTCTGCCGACCGGCACAACGTACAGATATGGGCCTCGGGTGTCCAAGCCACTGAGGAAAACAGGGAACCCCATGCATTTCCGAAAAGAGGACACCTGTGGGAATACGCAGAGGTATGATTTGCGCACATCGCCCCAGAATTTTTAACCCAGACAGCTCCGCAAAGTCCGAAATGTTGGGAAAAAAACACTTTTTCCGCACATTTCGCTCGACGCACCCATCGAAATATGCCCCCAACAACACATAGCCTACCGTCACGCTTTCCCACAGGTGTCGCTATGAAAAAGGTACCTCACATTTGTGGGTGCACCTACCTGGCCGCCAAGGGTAAAGCCTAAAACACAAGTAACCCCAAGTCTGTTTTCAGAGCGAAATCTCAGACATTCTGCAGACCGGCACAACGTACAGATCTGGGCCTCGGGTGTCCAAGCCACCGAGGAAAACAGGGAAACCCATGCTTTTCCGAAAAGAGGACTCCCGTGGGAATCCGCAGAGGTATGATTTGCGCACATCGCCCCAGAATTTTTTACCCAAACAGCCCCGCAAAGTCTGAAATGTCGAGAAAGAAACACTTTTTCCGCACATTTCGCTCGACGCACCCATCGAAACATGCCCCCAACAACACATGGCCTACGGTCACGCGTTCCCACAGGTGTCCCAATGAAAACGGTACCTCACCTGTGTGGGTGCACCTACCTGGCCGCCAAGGGGAAAGGCTAAAACACAAGTAACCCCAAGTCTGTTTTCAGAGCGAAATCTCAGACATTCTGCCGACCGGCACAACTTACAGATATGGGCCTCCGGTGTCCAAGCCACGAAGGAAAACAGCAAACCCCATGCATTTCTGAAAAGAGGACACCCATGGGAATCCGCAGAGGTATGATTTGCGCACATCGCCCCAGATTTTATTACCCAGACAGCCCCGCAAAATCCGAAAAGTAGGGAAAAAAACACTTTTTCCGCACATTTCGCTCAACGCACCCATCAAAACACACCCCCAACAACACATGGCCTACCGTCACACGTTTCCACAGGTGTCCCGATGAAAATGGTACCTCACATGTGTGGGTGCACCTACCTGGCCGCCAAGGGGAAATCCTAAAACACAAGTAACCCCAAGTCTGTTTTCAGAGCGAAATCTCATACATTCTGCAGACCGGCACAACGTACAGATCTGGGCCTCGAGTGTCCAAGCCACCGAGGAAAACAGGGAAACCCATGCTTTTCCGAAAAGAGGACACCCGTGGGAATCCGCAGAGGTATGATTTGCGCACATCGCCCCAGAATTTTTTACCCAAACAGCCCCGCAAAGTCTGAAATGTCGGGAAAGAAACACTTTTTCCGCACATTTCGCTCGACGCACCCATCGAAACATGCCCCCAACAACACATGGCCTACCGTCACACGTTCCCACAGGTGTCCCAATGAAAACGGTACCTCACATGTGTGGGTGCACCTACCTGGCCGCCAAGGGGAAAGGCTAAAACACAAGTAACCCCAAGTCTGTTTTCAGAGCGAAATCTCAGACATTCTGCCAACCGGCACAACGTACAGATATGGGCCTCGGGTGTCCAAGCCACCGAGGAAAACAGGGAACCCCATGCATTTCCGAAAATAGGACACCCGTGGGAATACGCAGAGGTATGATTTACGCACATCCCCCCAGAATTTTTAACCCAGACAGCTCCGCAAAGTCCGAAATGTCGTGAAAAAAACACTTTTTCCGCACATTTCGCTCGACGCACCCATCGAAATATGCCCCCAACAACACATGGCCTACCGTCACGCTTTCCCACAGGTGTCCCTATGAAAAAGGTACCTCACATGTGTGGGTGCACCTACCTGGCGCCAAGGGTAAAGCCTAAAACACAAGTAACCCCAAGTCTGTTTTCAGAGCGAAATCTCAGACATTCTGCAGACCAGCACAACGTACAGATCTGGCCCTCGGGTGTCCAAGCCACCGAGGAAAACAGGGAAACCCATGCTTTTCCGAAAAGAGGACACCCGTGGGAATCCGCAGAGGTATGATTTGCGCACATCGCCCCAGAATTTTTTACCCAAACAGCCCCGCAAAGTCTGAAATGTTGAGAAAGAAACACTTTTTTCTGCACATTTCGCTCGACGCACCCATCGAAACATGCCCCCAACAACACATGGCCTACCGTCACGCATTCCCACAGGTGTCCCAATGAATACGGTACCTCACCTGTGTGGGTGCACCTACCTGGCCACCAAGGGGAAAGGCTAAAACACAAGTAACCCCAAGTCTTTTTTCAGAGCGAAATCTCAGACATTCTGCCGACCGGCACAACTTACAGATATGGGCCTCTGGTGTCCAAGCCACCAAGGAAAACAGCGAACCCCATGCATTTCCGAAAAGAGGACACCCATGGGAATCCACAGAGGTATGATTTGCGCACATCGCCCCAGATTTTATTACCCAGACAGCCCCACAAAGTCCGAAAAGTAGGGAAAAAAACGCTTTTTCCGCACATTTCCCTCGACGCACCCATCAAAACACGCCCCCAACAACACATGGCCTACTGTCACACGTTCCCACAGGTGTCCCGATGGAAATGGTACCTCACATGTGTGGGTGCACCTACCTGGCCGCCAAGGGGAAAGCCTAAAACACAAGTAACCCCAAGTCTGTTTTCAGAGGGAAATCTCAGACATTCTGACGACCGGCACAACGTACAGATATGGGCCTCGGGTGTCCAAGCCACCGAGGAAAACGGGGAACCCCATGCATTTCCGAAAAGAGGACACCCGTGGGAATATGCAGAGGTATGATTTGCGCACATCGCCCCAGAATTTATTACGCAGACAGCCCTGCAAACTCCAAAATGTGGGGAAAAAAACGCTTTTTCCGCACATTTCCCTCGACGCACCCATCAAAACACGCCCCCAACAACACATGGCCTACTGTCACACGTTCCCACAGGTGTCCCGATGGAAATGGTACCTCACATGTGTGGGTGCACCTACCTGGCCGCCAAGAGGAAAGCCTAAAACACAAGTAACCCCAAGTCTGTTTTCAGAGCGAAATCTCAGACATTCTGCCGACCGGCACAACGTACAGATATTGGCCTCGGGTGTCCAAGCCACCGAGGAAAACAGGGAACCCCATGCATTTCCGAAAAGAGGACACCCATGGGAATCCGCAGAGGTATGATTTGCGCACATCGCCCCAGAATTTTTTACCCAGACAGCCCCGCAAATTCCGAAATGTCGGGAAAAAAACACTTTTTCCGCATATTTTGCATGATGCACCCATCAAAACACTCCCCCAACAACACATGGCCTACCGTCACGCATTCCCAATGGTGTCCCCATGAATACGGTACCTCACATGTGTGGGTGCACCTACCTGGCCGCCAAGGGGAAAGCCTAAAACACAAGTAACCCCAAGTCTGTTTTCAGAGCGAAATCTCAGACATTCTGCCGACCGGCACAACGCACAGATATGGCTCTCGGGTGTCCAAGCCACTGAGGAAAACAGGGAACCCCATGCATTTCCGAAAAGAGGACACCCGTGGGAATACGCAGAGGTATGATTTGCGCACATCCCCCCAGAATTTTTTACCCAAACAGCCCCGCAAAGTCTGAAATGTCGGGAAAGAAACACTTTTTCCGCACATTTCGCTCGACGCACCCATCGAAACATGCCCCCAACAACACATGGCCTACCGTCACACGTTCCCACAGGTGTCCCAATGAAAACGGTACCTCACATGTGTGGGTGCACCTACCTGGCCGCCAAGGGGAAAGGCTAAAACACAAGTAACCCCAAGTCTGTTTTCAGAGCGAAATCTCAGACATTCTGCCAACCGGCACAACGTACAGATATGGGCCTCGGGTGTCCAAGCCACCGAGGAAAACAGGGAACCCCATGCATTTCCGAAAATAGGACACCCGTGGGAATACGCAGAGGTATGATTTACGCACATCCCCCCAGAATTTTTAACCCAGACAGCTCCGCAAAGTCCGAAATGTCGTGAAAAAAACACTTTTTCCGCACATTTCGCTCGACGCACCCATCGAAATATGCCCCCAACAACACATGGCCTACCGTCACGCTTTCCCACAGGTGTCCCTATGAAAAAGGTACCTCACATGTGTGGGTGCACCTACCTGGCGCCAAGGGTAAAGCCTAAAACACAAGTAACCCCAAGTCTGTTTTCAGAGCGAAATCTCAGACATTCTGCAGACCAGCACAACGTACAGATCTGGCCCTCGGGTGTCCAAGCCACCGAGGAAAACAGGGAAACCCATGCTTTTCCGAAAAGAGGACACCCGTGGGAATCCGCAGAGGTATGATTTGCGCACATCGCCCCAGAATTTTTTACCCAAACAGCCCCGCAAAGTCTGAAATGTTGAGAAAGAAACACTTTTTTCTGCACATTTCGCTCGACGCACCCATCGAAACATGCCCCCAACAACACATGGCCTACCGTCACGCATTCCCACAGGTGTCCCAATGAATACGGTACCTCACCTGTGTGGGTGCACCTACCTGGCCACCAAGGGGAAAGGCTAAAACACAAGTAACCCCAAGTCTTTTTTCAGAGCGAAATCTCAGACATTCTGCCGACCGGCACAACTTACAGATATGGGCCTCTGGTGTCCAAGCCACCAAGGAAAACAGCGAACCCCATGCATTTCCGAAAAGAGGACACCCATGGGAATCCACAGAGGTATGATTTGCGCACATCGCCCCAGATTTTATTACCCAGACAGCCCCACAAAGTCCGAAAAGTAGGGAAAAAAACGCTTTTTCCGCACATTTCCCTCGACGCACCCATCAAAACACGCCCCCAACAACACATGGCCTACTGTCACACGTTCCCACAGGTGTCCCGATGGAAATGGTACCTCACATGTGTGGGTGCACCTACCTGGCCGCCAAGGGGAAAGCCTAAAACACAAGTAACCCCAAGTCTGTTTTCAGAGGGAAATCTCAGACATTCTGACGACCGGCACAACGTACAGATATGGGCCTCGGGTGTCCAAGCCACCGAGGAAAACGGGGAACCCCATGCATTTCCGAAAAGAGGACACCCGTGGGAATATGCAGAGGTATGATTTGCGCACATCGCCCCAGAATTTATTACGCAGACAGCCCTGCAAACTCCAAAATGTGGGGAAAAAAACGCTTTTTCCGCACATTTCCCTCGACGCACCCATCAAAACACGCCCCCAACAACACATGGCCTACTGTCACACGTTCCCACAGGTGTCCCGATGGAAATGGTACCTCACATGTGTGGGTGCACCTACCTGGCCGCCAAGAGGAAAGCCTAAAACACAAGTAACCCCAAGTCTGTTTTCAGAGCGAAATCTCAGACATTCTGCCGACCGGCACAACGTACAGATATTGGCCTCGGGTGTCCAAGCCACCGAGGAAAACAGGGAACCCCATGCATTTCCGAAAAGAGGACACCCATGGGAATCCGCAGAGGTATGATTTGCGCACATCGCCCCAGAATTTTTTACCCAGACAGCCCCGCAAATTCCGAAATGTCGGGAAAAAAACACTTTTTCCGCATATTTTGCATGATGCACCCATCAAAACACTCCCCCAACAACACATGGCCTACCGTCACGCATTCCCAATGGTGTCCCCATGAATACGGTACCTCACATGTGTGGGTGCACCTACCTGGCCGCCAAGGGGAAAGCCTAAAACACAAGTAACCCCAAGTCTGTTTTCAGAGCGAAATCTCAGACATTCTGCCGACCGGCACAACGCACAGATATGGCTCTCGGGTGTCCAAGCCACTGAGGAAAACAGGGAACCCCATGCATTTCCGAAAAGAGGACACCCGTGGGAATACGCAGAGGTATGATTTGCGCACATCCCCCCAGATTTTATTACCCAGACAGCCCCGCAAAATCCGAAATGTCGGGTAAAAAAACACCTTTTCCGCACATTTCGCTCGACGCACCCATTGAAACATGCCCCCAACAACACATGGCCTACCGTCACGCGTTCCCACAGGTGTCCCGATGAAAACGGTACCTCACATGTGTGGGTGCACCTACCTGGCCACCAAGGGCAAAGCCTAAAACACAAGTAACCCCAAATCTGTTTTCAGAGCGAAATCTCAGACATTCTGCCTACCGGCACAACTTACAGATATGGGCCTCGGGTGTCCAAGCCACCAAGCAAAATGGGGAACCCCATGCATTTCCAAAAAGAGGACACCCGTGGGAATCCGCAGAGGTATGATTTGCACACATCGCCCCAGATTTTATTACCCAGACAGCCCCGCAAAGTCCGAAAAGTCAGGAAAAAAACGCTTTTTCTGCACATTTCGCTCGACGCACCCATCGAAACACTCCCCCAATTACATATGGCCTACCGTCACACATTCCCACAGGTGTCCCGATGAAAATGGTACCTCACATGTGTGGGTGCACCTACCTGGCCGCCAAGGGGAAAGCCTAAAACACAAGTTACCCCAAGTCTGTTTTCAGAGGGAAATCTCAGACATTCTGACGACCGGCGCAACGTATAGATATGGGCCTCGGGTGTCCAAGCCACCAAGGAAAACAGGGAACCCCATGCATTTCTGAAAAGAGGACACGCGTGGCAATACGCAGAGGTATGATTTGCGCAGATCGCCCCAGAATGTATTACCCAGACAGCCCTGCAAAGCCCAAAATGTAGGGAAAAACATGCTTTTTCCGCACATTTCGCTTGACGCACCCATTGAAACACGCCCCCAACAACACATGGCCTACCGTCACGCGTTTCCACAGGTGTCCCGATGAAAACGGTACCTCACATGTGTGGGTGCACCTACCTGGCCACCAAGGGGAAAGCCTAAACACAAGTAACCCCAAGTCTGTTTTCAGAGCGAAATCTCAGACATTCTGCCGACCGGCACAATGTACAGATATGGGCCTCGGGTGTCCAAGCCACCGAGGAAAACAGGGAACCCTATGCATTTCCGAAAAGAGGACACCCGTGGGAATACGCAGAGGTATGATTTGCGCACATCGCCCCAGAATGTATTACCCAGACAGCCCTGCAAAGTCCGAAATGTGGGGAAAAATATGTTTTTTCCGCACATTTCGCTCAATGCACCCATCGAAACAAGCCCCCAACAACACATGGCCTACTGTCACGCGTTCCCACAGGTGTCCCGATGAAAACGGTACCTCACATGTGTGGGTGCACCTACCTGGCCACCAAAGGGAAAGCCTAAAACACAAGTAACCCCAAGTCTGTTTTCAGAGCGAAATCTCAGACATTCTGCCGACCGGCACAACGTACAGATATGGCCCTCGGGTGTCCAAGCCACCGAGGAAAACAGGGAACCCCATGCATTTCCGTAAAGAGGACACCCATGGGAATCCACAGAGGTATGATTTGCGCACATCGCCCCAGATTTTATTACCCAGACAGCCCCACAAAGTCCGAAAAGTAGGGAAAAAAACGCTTTTTCCGCACATTTCCCTCGACGCACCCATCAAAACACGCCCCCAACAACACATGGCCTACTGTCACACGTTCCCACAGGTGTCCCGATGGAAATGGTACCTCACATGTGTGGGTGCACCTACCTGGCCGCCAAGGGGAAAGCCTAAAACACAAGTAACCCCAAGTCTGTTTTCAGAGGGAAATCTCAGACATTCTGACGACCGGCACAACGTACAGATATGGGCCTCGGGTGTCCAAGCCACCGAGGAAAACGGGGAACCCCATGCATTTCCGAAAAGAGGACACCCGTGGGAATATGCAGAGGTATGATTTGCGCACATCGCCCCAGAATTTATTACGCAGACAGCCCTGCAAACTCCAAAATGTGGGGAAAAAAACGCTTTTTCCGCACATTTCCCTCGACGCACCCATCAAAACACGCCCCCAACAACACATGGCCTACTGTCACACGTTCCCACAGGTGTCCCGATGGAAATGGTACCTCACATGTGTGGGTGCACCTACCTGGCCGCCAAGAGGAAAGCCTAAAACACAAGTAACCCCAAGTCTGTTTTCAGAGCGAAATCTCAGACATTCTGCCGACCGGCACAACGTACAGATATTGGCCTCGGGTGTCCAAGCCACCGAGGAAAACAGGGAACCCCATGCATTTCCGAAAAGAGGACACCCATGGGAATCCGCAGAGGTATGATTTGCGCACATCGCCCCAGAATTTTTTACCCAGACAGCCCCGCAAATTCCGAAATGTCGGGAAAAAAACACTTTTTCCGCATATTTTGCATGATGCACCCATCAAAACACTCCCCCAACAACACATGGCCTACCGTCACGCATTCCCAATGGTGTCCCCATGAATACGGTACCTCACATATGTGGGTGCACCTACCTGGCCGCCAAGGGGAAAGCCTAAAACACAAGTAACCCCAAGTCTGTTTTCAGAGCGAAATCTCAGACATTCTGCCGACCGGCACAACGCACAGATATGGCTCTCGGGTGTCCAAGCCACTGAGGAAAACAGGGAACCCCATGCATTTCCGAAAAGAGGACACCCGTGGGAATACGCAGAGGTATGATTTGCGCACATCCCCCCAGATTTTATTACCCAGACAGCCCCGCAAAATCCGAAATGTCGGGTAAAAAAACACCTTTTCCGCACATTTCGCTCGACGCACCCATTGAAACATGCCCCCAACAACACATGGCCTACCGTCACGCGTTCCCACAGGTGTCCCGATGAAAACGGTACCTCACATGTGTGGGTGCACCTACCTGGCCACCAAGGGCAAAGCCTAAAACACAAGTAACCCCAAATCTGTTTTCAGAGCGAAATCTCAGACATTCTGCCTACCGGCACAACTTACAGATATGGGCCTCGGGTGTCCAAGCCACCAAGCAAAATGGGGAACCCCATGCATTTCCAAAAAGAGGACACCCGTGGGAATCCGCAGAGGTATGATTTGCACACATCGCCCCAGATTTTATTACCCAGACAGCCCCGCAAAGTCCGAAAAGTCAGGAAAAAAACGCTTTTTCTGCACATTTCGCTCGACGCACCCATCGAAACACTCCCCCAATTACATATGGCCTACCGTCACACATTCCCACAGGTGTCCCGATGAAAATGGTACCTCACATGTGTGGGTGCACCTACCTGGCCGCCAAGGGGAAAGCCTAAAACACAAGTTACCCCAAGTCTGTTTTCAGAGGGAAATCTCAGACATTCTGACGACCGGCGCAACGTATAGATATGGGCCTCGGGTGTCCAAGCCACCAAGGAAAACAGGGAACCCCATGCATTTCTGAAAAGAGGACACGCGTGGCAATACGCAGAGGTATGATTTGCGCAGATCGCCCCAGAATGTATTACCCAGACAGCCCTGCAAAGCCCAAAATGTAGGGAAAAACATGCTTTTTCCGCACATTTCGCTTGACGCACCCATTGAAACACGCCCCCAACAACACATGGCCTACCGTCACGCGTTTCCACAGGTGTCCCGATGAAAACGGTACCTCACATGTGTGGGTGCACCTACCTGGCCACCAAGGGGAAAGCCTAAACACAAGTAACCCCAAGTCTGTTTTCAGAGCGAAATCTCAGACATTCTGCCGACCGGCACAATGTACAGATATGGGCCTCGGGTGTCCAAGCCACCGAGGAAAACAGGGAACCCTATGCATTTCCGAAAAGAGGACACCCGTGGGAATACGCAGAGGTATGATTTGCGCACATCGCCCCAGAATGTATTACCCAGACAGCCCTGCAAAGTCCGAAATGTGGGGAAAAATATGTTTTTTCCGCACATTTCGCTCAATGCACCCATCGAAACAAGCCCCCAACAACACATGGCCTACTGTCACGCGTTCCCACAGGTGTCCCGATGAAAACGGTACCTCACATGTGTGGGTGCACTTACCTGGCCACCAAAGGGAAAGCCTAAAACACAAGTAACCCCAAGTCTGTTTTCAGAGCGAAATCTCAGACATTCTGCCGACCGGCACAACGTACAGATATGGCCCTCGGGTGTCCAAGCCACCGAGGAAAACAGGGAACCCCATGCATTTCCGTAAAGAGGACACCCGTGGGAATATGCAGAGGTATGATTTGCGCACATCGCCCCAGAATTTATTACGCAGACAGCCCTGCAAACTCCAAAATGTGGGGAAAAAAACGCTTTTTCCGCACATTTCCCTCGACGCACCCATCAAAACACGCCCCCAACAACACATGGCCTACTGTCACACGTTCCCACAGGTGTCCCGATGGAAATGGTACCTCACATGTGTGGGTGCACCTACCTGGCCGCCAAGGGGAAAGCCTAAAACACAAGTAACCCCAAGTCTGTTTTCAGAGGGAAATCTCAGACATTCTGACGACCGGCACAACGTACAGATATGGGCCTCGGGTGTCCAAGCCACCGAGGAAAACGGGGAACCCCATGCATTTCCGAAAAGAGGACACCCGTGGGAATATGCAGAGGTATGATTTGCGCACATCGCCCCAGAATTTATTACGCAGACAGCCCTGCAAACTCCAAAATGTGGGGAAAAAAACGCTTTTTCCGCACATTTCCCTAGACGCACCCATCAAAACACGCCCCCAACAACACATGGCCTACTGTCACACGTTCCCACAGGTGTCCCGATGGAAATGGTACCTCACATGTGTGGGTGCACCTACCTGGCCGCCAAGAGCAAAGCCTAAAACACAAGTAACCCCAAGTCTGTTTTCAGAGCGAAATCTCAGACATTCTGCCGACCGGCACAACGTACAGATATTGGCCTCGGGTGTCCAAGCCACCGAGGAAAACAGGGAACCCCATGCATTTCCGAAAAGAGGACACCCATGGGAATCCGCAGAGGTATGATTTGCGCACATCGCCCCAGAATTTTTTACCCAGACAGCCCCGCAAATTCCGAAATGTCGGGAAAAAAACACTTTTTCCGCATATTTTGCATGATGCACCCATCAAAACACTCCCCCAACAACACATGGCCTACCGTCACGCATTCCCAATGGTGTCCCCATGAATACGGTACCTCACATGTGTGGGTGCACCTACCTGGCCGCCAAGGGGAAAGCCTAAAACACAAGTAACCCCAAGTCTGTTTTCAGAGCGAAATCTCAGACATTCTGCCGACCGGCACAACGCACAGATATGGCCCTCGGGTGTCCAAGCCACCGAGGAAAACAGGGAACCCCGTGCATTTCCGAAAAGAGGACACCCGTGGGAATACGCAGAGGTATGATTTGCGCACATCCCCCCAGATTTTATTACCCAGACAGCCCCGCAAATTCCGAAATGTCGGGTAAAAAAACACCTTTTCCGCACATTTCGCTCGACGCACCCATTGAAACATGCCCCCAACAACACATGGCCTACCGTCACGCGTTCCCACAGGTGTCCCGATGAAAACGGTACCTCACATGTGTGGGTGCACCTACCTGGCCACCAAGGGCAAAGCCTAAAACACAAGTAACCCCAAATCTGTTTTCAGAGCGAAATCTCAGACATTCTGCCTACCGGCACAACTTACAGATATGGGCCTCGGGTGTCCAAGCCACCAAGCAAAATGGGGAACCCCATGCATTTCCAAAAAGAGGACACCCGTGGGAATCCGCAGAGGTATGATTTGCACACATCGCCCCAGATTTTATTACCCAGACAGCCCCGCAAAGTCCGAAAAGTCAGGAAAAAAACGCTTTTTCTGCACATTTCGCTCGACGCACCCATCGAAACACTCCCCCAATTACATATGGCCTACCGTCACACATTCCCACAGGTGTCCCGATGAAAATGGTACCTCACATGTGTGGCTGCACCTACCTGGCCGCCAAGGGGAAAGCCTAAAACACAAGTTACCCCAAGTCTGTTTTCAGAGGGAAATCTCAGACATTCTGACGACCGGCGCAACGTATAGATATGGGCCTCGGGTGTCCAAGCCACCAAGGAAAACAGGGAACCCCATGCATTTCTGAAAAGAGGACACGCGTGGCAATACGCAGAGGTATGATTTGCGCAGATCGCCCCAGAATGTATTACCCAGACAGCCCTGCAAAGCCCAAAATGTAGGGAAAAACATGCTTTTTCCGCACATTTCGCTTGACGCACCCATTGAAACACGCCCCCAACAACACATGGCCTACCGTCACGCGTTTCCACAGGTGTCCCGATGAAAACGGTACCTCACATGTGTGGGTGCACCTACCTGGCCACCAAGGGGAAAGCCTAAACACAAGTAACCCCAAGTCTGTTTTCAGAGCGAAATCTCAGACATTCTGCCGACCGGCACAATGTACAGATATGGGCCTCGGGTGTCCAAGCCACCGAGGAAAACAGGGAACCCTATGCATTTCCGAAAAGAGGACACCCGTGGGAATACGCAGAGGTATGATTTGCGCACATCGCCCCAGAATGTATTACCAAGACAGCCCTGCAAAGTCCGAAATGTGGGGAAAAATATGTTTTTTCCGCACATTTCGCTCAATGCACCCATCGAAACAAGCCCCCAACAACACATGGCCTACTGTCACGCGTTCCCACAGGTGTCCCGATGAAAACGGTACCTCACATGTGTGGGTGCACCTACCTGGCCACCAAAGGGAAAGCCTAAAACACAAGTAACCCCAAGTCTGTTTTCAGAGCGAAATCTCAGACATTCTGCCGACCGGCACAACGTACAGATATGGCCCTCGGGTGTCCAAGCCACCGAGGAAAACAGGGAACCCCATGCATTTCCGTAAAGAGGAAACCCGTGGGAATACGCAGAGGTATGATTTGCGCACATCGCCCCAGATTTTATTACCCAGAGAGCCCGGCAAAGTCTGAAATGTCGGGAAAAAAACACCTTTGCCGCACATTTCGCTCGACGCACCCATCGAAACACGCCCCAACAACACATGGCCTACCGTCACGCGTTCCCGCAGGTGTCCCAATGAAAACGGTACCTCACATGTGTGGGTGCACCTACCTGGCTGGCAAGGGGCAAGCCGAAAACGCAAGCAACCCCCAGTCTGTTTGTAGAGGGGAATCTCAGCCATTCTGCCAACCGGCACAACATACAGATATGGGCCTCGGGTGTCCAAGCCACAAAGTAAAACAGGGAACCCCATGCATTTCCGAAAAGAGGACACCCGTAGGAATCCGCAGAGGTATGATTTGCGCACATCGCCCCAGAATTTATTGCCCAGACACCCCCGCAAAGTTCGAAATGTGGGGAAAAAAATGCATTTTCCACACATTTCGCTGGGCGCACCCATCAAAACACACCCACAACAACACATGGCCTACCGTCATGCGTTCCCAAAGGTGTCCCGATGAAAACGGTACCTCACATGTGTGGGTGCACCTACCTGGCTGGCAAGGGGCAAGCCGAAAACGCAAGCAACCCCCAGTCTGTTTGCAGAGGGGAATCTCAGCCATTCTGCCGACCAGCACAACATACAGATATGGCCCTCGGGTGTCCAAGCCACCAAGGAAAACAGGGAACCCCATGCATTTCCGAAAAGAGGAAACCCGTGGGTATCCGCAGAGGTATGATTTGCGCACATCGCCTCAGAATTTATTACCCAGACACCCCCGCAAAATCCGAAATGTGGGGGAAAAAACGCATTTTCCGCACATTTCGCTTGACGCACCCATCAAAAGACGCCCCCATCAACACATGGACTACCGTCACGCATTCCCACAGGTGTCCCGATGAAAACGGTACCTCACATGTGTGGGTGCACCTACCTGGCCGCCAAGGGGAAAGCCTAAAACACTGCTATCCCCCACAAAGGGTATGGGGAGGCAATCAACAGATTTAGGCCTGGGGTGCTTCAGCCACCAAGAAAAACAGGAACCCCCATGCATTTCCGAAAAGAGGACACCCGTGGGAATCCGCAGAGGTATGATTTGCGCACATCGGCCCAGAATGTATTACCCAGACAGCCCTGCAAAGTCCGAAATGTGGCGTAAAAATGCTTTTTCCACACATTTCGCTCGACGCACCCATGAAAACACGCCCCCAACAACACATGGCCTACCGTCACTCGTTCCCACAGGTGTCTCGATGAAAACGGTACCTCACATGTGTGAGTGCACCTACCTGGCTGGCAAGGGGAAAGCCGAAAACACAAGCAACCCCCAGTCTGTTTGCAGTGGGGAATCTCAGTCATTCTGCCGACCGGCACAACATACAGATATGGGCCTCGGGTGTCCAAGCCACCAAAGAAAACAGGGAACCCCATGCATTTCCAAAAAGAGGACACACGTGGGAATCCGCAGAGGTATGATTTGTGCACATCGGCCCAGAATTTATTACCCAGACACCCACGTAAAGTCCGAAATGTGGGGAAAAAAATGAATTTTCTGCACATTTCGCTCAGCGCACCCATCGAAACACGCCCCCAACAAAACATCGCCTACTGTCACACGTTCCCACAGGTGTCCCAAAGAAAACAGTACCTCACATGTGTGGGTGCACCTACCTGGCCACTAAGGGGAAAGCCTAAGACACTGCTATCCCGCCCAAAGGGTTTGTGGAGGCAACCGACAGATTTAGGCCTGGGGTGCTTCAGCCACCAAGAAAAACAGGAACCCCCGTGCATTTCCGAAAAGAGGACACCCGTGGGAATCCGCAGAGGTATGATTTGCGCACATCGGCCCAGAATTTATTACCCAGACAGCCCTGCAAAGTCCGAAATGTGGGGAAAAAAACGCTTTTTCGCACATTTCGCTCGACACACCCATCAAAACAAGCCCCCAGCAACACAAGGCCTACTGTTACGCATTCCCACAGGTGTCCCGATGAAAACGGTACCTCACATGTGTGGGTGCACCTACCTGGCTTCCAAGGGGAAAGCCTAAAACACTGCTATCCCCCAAAGGGTTTGGGGAGGCAACCGACAGATTTAGGCCTGGGGTGCTTCAGCCACCAAGAAAAACAGGAACACCCATGCATTTCCAAAAAGAGGACACCCATGGGAATCCGCAGAGGTATGATTTGCGCACATCGGCCCAGAATTTATTACCCAGACAGCCCTGCAAAGTCCGAAATGTGGGAAAAAAACTCTTTTTCCGCACATTTCCCTCGGCGCACCCATCGAAACACGCCCCCCAACAACACATGGCCTACCGTCACGCGTTCCCACAGGTGTCCTGATGAAAACGGTAACTCACATGTGCGGGTGCACCTACCTGGCCGCCAAGGGGAAAGCCTAAAACACAAGTAACCCCAAGTCTGTTTTCAGAGGGAAATCTCAGACATTCTGCCGACCGGCACAACATACAGATATGGCCCTCGGGTGTCCAAGCCACCAAGGAAAACAGGGAACCCCATGCATTTCTGAAAAGAGGAAACCCGTGGGTATCCGCAGAGGTATGATTTGCGCACATCGCCTCAGAATTTATTACCCAGACACCCCCGCAAAATCCGAAATGTGGGGGAAAAAACGCATTTTCCGCACATTTCGCTTGACGCACCCATCAAAACACGCCCCCATCAACACATGGACTACCGTCACGCATTCCCACAGGTGTCCCGATGAAAACGGTACCTCACATGTGTGGGTGCACCTACCTGGCCGCCAAGGGGAAAGCCTAAAACACTGCTATCCCCCACAAAGGGTATGGGGAGGCAATCAACAGATTTAGGCCTGGGGTGCTTCAGCCACCAAGAAAAACAGGAACCCCCATGCATTTCCGAAAAGAGGACACCCGTGGGAATCCGCAGAGGTATGATTTGCGCACATCGGCCCAGAATGTATTACCCAGACAGCCCTGCAAAGTCCGAAATGTGGCGTAAAGATGCTTTTTCCGCACATTTCGCTTGACGCACCCATGGAAACACGCCCCCAACAACACATGGCCTACCGTCACTCGTTCCCACAGGTGTCTCGATGAAAACGGTACCTCACATGTGTGAGTGCACCTACCTGGCTGGCAAGGGGAAAGCCGAAAACACAAGCAACCCCCAGTCTGTTTGCAGTGGGGAATCTCAGTCATTCTGCCGACCGGCACAACATACAGATATGGGCCTCGGGTGTCCAAGCCACCAAAGAAAACAGGGAACCCCATGCATTTCCAAAAAGAGGACACACGTGGGAATCCGCAGAGGTATGATTTGTGCACATCGGCCCAGAATTTATTACCCAGACACCCACGTAAAGTCCGAAATGTGGGGAAAAAAATGAATTTTCTGCACATTTCGCTCAGCGCACCCATCGAAACACGCCCCCAACAAAACATGGCCTACTGTCACACGTTCCCACAGGTGTCCCAAAGAAAACAGTACCTCACATGTGTGGGTGCACCTACCTGGCCACCAAGGGGAAAGCCTAAGACACTGCTATCCCGCCCAAAGGGTTTGTGGAGGCAACCGACAGATTTAGGCCTGGGGTGCTTCAGCCACCAAGAAAAACAGGAACCCCCATGCATTTCCAAAAAGAGGACACCCGTGGGAATCCGCAGAGGTATGATTTGCGCACATCGGCCCAGAATTTATTACCCAGACAGCCCTGAAAAGTCCGAAATGTGGGGAAAAAAATGCTTTTTCGCACATTTCGCTCGACACACCCATCGAAACAAGCCCCCAGCAACACAAGGCCTACTGTTACGCATTCCCACAGGTGTCCCGATGAAAACGGTACCTCACATGTGTGGGTGCACCTACCTGGCTTCCAAGGGGAAAGCCTAAAACACTGCTATCCCCCCAAAGGGTTTGGGGAGGCAACCGACAGATTTAGGCCTGGGGTGCTTCAGCCACCAAGAAAAACAGGAACACCCATGCATTTCCAAAAAGAGGACACCCATGGGAATCCGCAGAGGTATGATTTGCGCACATCGGCCCAGAATTTATTACCCAGACAGCCCTGCAAAGTCCGAAATGTGGGAAAAAAAACTCTTTTTCCGCACATTTCCCTCGGCGCACCCATCGAAACACGCCCCCCAACAACACATGGCCTACCGTCACGCGTTCCCACAGGTGTCCTGATGAAAACGGTAACTCACATGTGCGGGTGCACCTACCTGGCCGCCAAGGGGAAAGCCTAAAACACAAGTAACCCCAAGTCTGTTTTCAGAGGGAAATCTCAGACATTCTGCCGACCGGCACAACGTACAGATATGGGCCTCGGGTGTCCAAGCCACCGAGGAAAACAGGGAACCCCATGCATTTCTGAAAAGAGGACACCCGTGGGAATACGCAGAGGTATGATTTGCGCACATTGCCCCAGATTTTATTACCCAGATAGCCCCGCAAAGTCCGAAATGTCGTGAAAAAAACACTTTTTCTGCACATTTCGCTCGACGCACCCATTGAAACACGCCCCCAATAACACATGGCCTACCATCCTGCGTTCCCACAGGTGTCCCGATGAAAACGGTACCTCACATGTGTGGGTGCACCTACCTGGCCCCCAAGGGGAAAGCCTAAAAACACAAGTAACCCCAAGTCTGTTTTCAGAGCGAAATCTCAGACATTCTGCCGACCGGCACAACATACAGATATGGGCCTCGGGTGTCCAAGCCACCAAGGAAAACGGGGAACCCCATGCATTTCCGAAAAGAGGACACCAGTGGGAATCCGCAGAGGTATGATTTGCACACATCGCCCCAGATTTTATTACCCAGACAGCCCCGCAAAGTCCGAAAAGTCAGGAAAAAAACGTTTTTTCCGCACATTTCGCTCGACGCACCCATCGAAACACGCCCCCAACAACACATGGCCTACTGTCACACGTTCCCACAGGTGTCCCAAAGAAAACAGTACCTCACATGTGTGGGTGCACCTACCTGGCCGCCAAGGGGAAAGCCTAAGACACTGCTATCCCGCCCAAAGGGTTTGTGGAGGCAACCGACAGATTTAGGCCTGGGGTGCTTCAGCCACCAAGAAAAACAGGAACCCCCATGCATTTCCGAAAAGAGGACACCCGTGGGAATCCGCAGAGGTATGATTTGCGCACATCGGCCCAGAATTTATTACCCAGACAGCCCTGCAAAGTCCGAAATGTGGGGAAAAAAACGCTTTTCGCACATTTCGCTCGACGCACCCATCGAAACAAGCCCCCAGCAACACATGGCCTGCTGTTACGCATTCCCACAGGTGTCCCGATGAAAACGGTACCTCACATGTGTGGGTGCACCTACCTGGCTTCCAAGGGGAAAGCCTAAAACACTGCTATCCCCCCAAAGGGTTTGGGGAGGCAACCGACAGATTTAGGCCTGGGGTGCTTCAGCCACCAAGAAAAACAGGAACACCCATGCATTTCCAAAAAGAGGACACCCATGGGAATCCGCAGAGGTATGATTTGCGCACATCGGCCCAGAATTTATTACCCAGACAGCCCTGCAAAGTCCGAAATGTGGGAAAAAAAACTCTTTTTCCGCACATTTCCCTCGGCGCACCCATCGAAACACGCCCCCCAACAACACATGGCCTACCGTCACGCGTTCCCACATGTGTCCCGATGAAAACGGTACCTCACATTTGTGGGTGCACCTACCTGGCCGCCAAGGGGAAAGCCTAAAACACAAGTAACCCCAAGTCTGTTTTCAGAGCGAAATCTCAGACATTCTGCCGACCGGCACAATGTACATATCTGGCCGTCTGGTGTCCAAGCCACCGAGGAAAACAGGGAAACCCATGCTTTTCCGAAAAGAGGACACCTGTGGGAATCCGCAGAGGTATGAGTTGCGCACATCGCCCCAGAATTTTTTACCCAAACAGCCCCGCAAAGTCCGAAATGTGGGGAAAAAAACGCTTTTTCGCACATTTTGCTCGACGCACCCATCGAAACAAGCCCCCAACAACACAAGGCCTACTGTTACGCATTCCCACAGGTGTCCCGATGAAAACGGTACCTCACATGTGTGGATGCACCGACCTGGCTTCCAAGGGGAAAGCCTAAAACACTGCTATCCCCCCAAAGGGTTTGGGGAGGCAACCGACAGATTTAGGCCTGGGGTGCTTCAGCCACCAAGAAAAACAGGAACACCCATGCATTTCCAAAAAGAGGACACCCATGGGAATCCGCAGAGGTATGATTTGCGCACATCGGCCCAGAATTCATTACCCAGACAGCCCTGCAAAGTCCGAAATGTGGGAAAAAAAACTCTTTTTCCGCACATTTCCCTCGGCGCACCCATCGAAACACGCCCCCCAACAACACATGGCCTACCGTCACGCGTTCACACAGGTGTCCTGATGAAAACGGTACCTCACATGTGCAGGTGCACCTACCTGGCCGCCAAGGGGAAAGCCTAAAACACAAGTAACCCCAAGTCTGTTTTCAGAGGGAAATCTCAGACATTCTGCCGACCGGCACAACGTACAGATATGGGCCTCGGGTGTCCAAGCCACCGAGGAAAACAGGGAACCCCATGCATTTCCGAAAAGAGGACACCCGTGGGAATACGCAGAGGTATGATTTGCGCACATTGCCCCAGATTTTATTACCCAGATAGCCCCGCAAAGTCCGAAATGTCGTGAAAAAAACACTTTTTATGCACATTTCGCTCGACGCACCCATCGAAACACACCCCCAACAACACATGGCCTACCATCCTGCGTTCCCACAGGTGTCCCGATGAAAACGGTACCTCACATGTGTGGGTGCACCTACCTGGCCGCCAAGGGGAAAGCCTAAAACACAAGTAACCCCAAGTCTGTTTTCAGAGCGAAATCTCAGACATTCTGCCGACCAGCACAACATACAGATATGGGCCTCGGTTGTCCAAGTCACCAAGGAAAACAGGGAACCCCATGCATTTCCGAAAAGAGGACACCAGTGGGAATCCGCAGAGGTATGATTTGCGCACATCGCCCCAGAATTTATTACCCAGACAGCCCTGCAAATTCCGAAATGTCGGGAAAAAACACTTTTTCCGCACATTTCGCTCGACGCACCCATTGAAACACGCCCCCAACAACACATGGCCTACCGTCACGCATTCCCACACGTGTCCCGATGAAAACGGTACCTCACATGTGTGGGTGCACCTACCTGGCCGCCAAGGGGAAAGCCTAAAACACAAGTAACCCCAAGTCTGTTTTCAGAGCGAAATCTCAGACATTCTGCCGACCGGCACAACGTTCATATCTGGCCGTCGGGTGTCCAAGCCACCGAGGAAAACAGGGAAACCCATGCTTTTCTGAAAAGAGGACACCTGTGGGAATCCGCAGAGGTATGATTTGCGCACATCGCCCCAGAATTTTTTACCCAAACAGCCCCGCAAAGTCTGAAATGTCGGGAAAAAAACACTTTTTCCGCATATTTCGCTCGACGCACGCATCAAAACATGCCCCCAAAAACACATGGCCTACCGTCACGTTTTCCCACAGGTCTCCCGATGAAAATGGTACCTCACATGTGTGGGTGCACCTACCTGGCCGCCAAGGGGAAAGCCTAAAACACAAGTAACCCCAAGTCTGTTTTCAGAGCGAAATCTCAGACATTCTGCCGACCAGCACAACGCACAGATATGGCCCTCGGGTGTCCAAGCCACCGAGGAAAACAGGGAACCCCATGCATTTCCGAAAAGAGGACACCCGTGGGAATACGCAGAGGTATGATTTGCGCACATCGCCCCAGAATTTTTTACCCAGACAGCCCCGCAAAGTCCGAAATGTCAGGAAAAAAACACTTTTTCCGCACATTTTGCTCGACGCACCCATCGAAACATGCCCCCAACAACACATGGCCTACCGTCACGCGTTCCCACAGGTGTCTCGATGAAAACGGCACCTCACATGTGTGGGTGCACCTACCTAGCCGCCAAGGGGAAAGCCTAAAACACAAGTAACCCCAAGTCTGTTTTCAGAGCGAAATCTCAGACATTCTGCCGACCGGCACAACATACAGATATGGGCCTCGGGTGTCCAAGCCACCGAGGAAAACAGGGAACCCCATGCATTTCCGAAAAGAGGACACCCGTGGGAATATGCAGAGGTATGATTTGCGCACATCGCCCCAGAATTTATTACCCAGACAGCCCTGCAAAGTCTGAAATGTGGGGAAAAAAATGTTTTTTCCGCACATTTCGCTCGACGCACCCATCGAAACAAGCCCCCAACAACACATGGCCTACCGTCACGCGTTTCCACAGTTGTCCCGATGAAAACGGTACCTCACATGTGTGGGTGCACCTACCTGGCTGGCAAGGGGCAAGCCGAAAACTCAAGCAACCCCCAGTCTGTTTGCAGAGGGGAATCTCAGCTATTCTGCCGACCGGCACAACATACAGATATGGGCCTCGGGTGTCCAAGACACCAAGGAAAACAGGGAACCCCATGCATTTCCGAAAAGAGGACACCCGTGGGAATACGCAGAGGTATGATTTGTGCACATCGCCCCAGAATTTATTACCCAGACACCCCCGCAAAGTCAGAAATGTGGGGAAAAAAACGCATTTTCCGCACATTTCGCTCGGCGCACCCATCGAAACACACCCCCAACAACACATGGCCTACCGTCATGCGTTCCCACAAGTGCCCCGATGAAAACGGTACCTCACATGTGTGGGTGCACCTACCTGGCTGGCAAGGGGCAAGCCGAAAACGCAAGCAACCCCCAGTCCGTTTGCAGAGGGGAATCTCAGCCATTCTGCCGACCGGCACAACATACAGATATGGGCCTCGGGTGTCCAAGCCACCAAGGAAAACAGGGAACCCCATGCATTTCCGAAAAGAGGACACCCGTGGGAATACGCAGAGGTATGATTTGCGCACATTGCCCGAGATTTTATTACCCAGATAGCCCCGCAAAGTCCGAAATGTCGTGAAAAAAACACTTTTTCTGCACATTTCGCTCGATGCACCCATCGAAACACGCCCCCAACAACACATGGCCTACCATCCTGCGTTCCCACAGGTGTCCCGATTAAAACGGTACCTCACATGTGTGGGTGCACCTACCTGGCCGCCAAGGGGAAACCCTAAAACACAAGTATCCCCAAGTCTGTTTTCAGAGCGAAATCTCAGACATTCTGCCGACCGACACAACATACAGATATGGGCCTCGGGTGTCCAAGCCACCAAGGAAAACGGGGAACCCCATGCATTTCCGAAAAGAGGACACCAGTGGGAATCCGCAGAGGTATGATTTGCACACATCGCCCCAGAATTTATTACCCAGACAGCCCTGCAAAGTCCGAAATGTCGGGAAAAAACACTTTTTCCGCACATTTCGCTCGACGCACCCATCGAAACACGCCCCCAACAACACATGGCCTACCGTCACGCATTCCCACACGTGTCCCGATGAAAACGGTACCTCACATGTGTGGGTGCACCTACCTGGCCGCCAAGGGGAAAGCCTAAAACACAAGTAACCCCAAGTCTGTTTTCAGAGCGAAATCTCAGACATTCTGCCGACCGGCACAACGTACATATCTGGCCGTCGGGTGTCCAAGCCACCGAGGAAAACAGGGAAACCCATGCTTTTCCGAAAAGAGGACACCTGTGGGAATCCGCAGAGGTATGATTTGCGCACATCGCCCATGAATTTTTTACCCAAACAGCCCCGCAAAGTCCGAAATGTGGGGAAAAAAACGCTTTTTCGCACATTTTGCTCGACGCACCCATCGAAACAAGCCCCCAACAACACAAGGCCTACTGTTACGGATTCCCACAGGTGTCCCGATGAAAACGGTACCTCACATGTGTGGGTGCACCTACCTGGCTTCCAAGGGGAAAGCCTAAAACACTGCTATCCCCCCAAAGGGTTTGGGGAGGCAACCGACAGATTTAGGCCTGGGGTGCTTCAGCCACCAAGAAAAACAGGAACACTTATGCATTTCCAAAAAGAGGACACCCATGGGAATCCGCAGAGGTATGATTTGCGCACATCGGCCCAGAATTTATTACCCAGACAGCCCTGCAAAGTCCGAAATGTGGGAAAAAAAACTCTTTTTCCGCACATTTCCCTCGGCGCACCCATCGAAACACGCCCCCCAACAACACATGGCCTACCGTCACGCGTTCCCACAGGTGTCCTGATGAAAACGGTACCTCACATGTGCGGGTGCACCTACCTGGCCGCCAAGGGGAAAGCCTAAAACACAAGTAACTCCAAGTCTGTTTTCAGAGCGAAATCTCAGACATTCTGCCGACCAGCACAACACACAGATATGGCCCTCGGGTGTCCAAGCCACCGAGGAAAACAGGGAACCCCATGCATTTCCGAAAAGAGGACACCCGTGGGAATACGCAGAGGTATGATTTGCGCACATCGCCCCAGAATTTTTTACCCAGACAGCCCCGCAAAGTCCGAAATGTCAGGAAAAAAACACTTTTTCCGCACATTTTGCTCGACGCACCCATCGAAACATGCCCCCAACAACACATGGCCTACCGTCACGCGTTCCCACAGGTGTCTCGATGAAAACGGCACCTCACATGTGTGGGTGCACCTACCTAGCCGCCAAGGGGAAAGCCTAAAACACAAGTAACCCCAAGTCTGTTTTCAGAGCGAAATCTCAGACATTCTGCCGACCGGCACAACATACAGATATGGGCCTCGGGTGTCCAAGCCACCGAGGAAAACAGGGAACCCCATGCATTTCCGAAAAGAGGACACCAGTGGGAATATGCAGAGGTATGATTTGCGCACATCGCCCCAGAATTTATTACCCAGACAGCCCTGCAAAGTCTGAAATGTGGGGAAAAAAATGTTTTTTCCGCACATTTCGCTCGACGCACCCATCGAAACAAGCCCCCAACAACACATGGCCTACCATCACGCGTTTCCACAGTTGTCCCGATGAAAACGGTACCTCACATGTGTGGGTGCACCTACCTGGCTGGCAAGGGGCAAGCCGAAAACTCAAGCAACCCCCAGTCTGTTTGCAGAGGGGAATCTCAGCTACTCTGCCGACCGGCACAACATACAGATATGGGCCTCGGGTGTCCAAGCCACCAAGGAAAACAGGGAACCCCATGCATTTCCGAAAAGAGGACACCCGTGGGAATACGCAGAGGTATGATTTGTGCACATCGCCCCAGAATTTATTACCCAGACACCCCCGCAAAGTCAGAAATGTGGGGAAAAAAACGCATTTTCCGCACATTTCGCTCGGCGCACCCATCGAAACACACCCCCAACAACACATGGCCTACCGTCATGCGTTCCCACAAGTGCCCCGATGAAAACGGTACCTCACATGTGTGGGTGCACCTACCTGGCTGGCAAGGGGCAAGTCGAAAACGCAAGCAACCCCCAGTCCGTTTGCAGAGGGGAATCTCAGCCATTCTGCCGACCGGCACAACATACAGATATGGGCCTCGGGTGTCCAAGCCACCAAGGAAAACAGGGAACCCCATGCATTTCCGAAAAGAGGACACCCGTGGGAATACGCAGAGGTATGATTTGCGCACATTGCCCGAGATTTTATTACCCAGATAGCCCCGCAAAGTCCGAAATGTCGTGAAAAAAACACTTTTTCTGCACATTTCGCTCGATGCACCCATCGAAACACGCCCCCAACAACACATGGCCTACCATCCTGCGTTCCCACAGGTGTCCCGATTAAAACGGTACCTCACATGTGTGGGTGCACCTACCTGGCCGCCAAGGGGAAACCCTAAAACACAAGTATCCCCAAGTCTGTTTTCAGAGCGAAATCTCAGACATTCTGCAGACCGAAACAACATACAGATATGGGCCTCGGGTGTCCAAGCCACCAAGGAAAACGGGGAACCCCATGCATTTCCGAAAAGAGGACACCAGTGGGAATCCGCAGAGGTATGATTTGCACACATCGCCCCAGAATTTATTACCCAGACAGCCCTGCAAAGTCCGAAATGTCGGGAAAAAACACTTTTTCCGCACATTTCGCTCGACGCACCCATCGAAACACGCCCCCAACAACACATGGCCTACCGTCACGCATTCCCACACGTGTCCCGATGAAAACGGTACCTCACATGTGTGGGTGCACCTACCTGGCCGCCAAGGGGAAAGCCTAAAACACAAGTAACCCCAAGTCTGTTTTCAGAGCGAAATCTCAGACATTCTGCCGACCGGCACAACGTACATATCTGGCCGTCGGGTGTCCAAGCCACCGAGGAAAACAGGGAAACCCATGCTTTTCCGAAAAGAGGACACCTGTGGGAATCCGCAGAGGTATGATTTGCGCACATCGCCCATGAATTTTTTACCCAAACAGCCCCGCAAAGTCCGAAATGTGGGGAAAAAAACGCTTTTTCGCACATTTTGCTCGACGCACCCATCGAAACAAGCCCCCAACAACACAAGGCCTACTGTTACGCATTCCCACAGGTGTCCCGATGAAAACGGTACCTCACATGTGTGGGTGCACCTACCTGGCTTCCAAGGGGAAAGCCTAAAACACTGCTATCCCCCAAAGGGTTTGGGGAGGCAACCGACAGATTTAGGCCTGGGGTGCTTCAGCCACCAAGAAAAACAGGAACACTTATGCATTTCCAAAAAGAGGACACCCATGGGAATCCGCAGAGGTATGATTTGCGCACATCGGCCCAGAATTTATTACCCAGACAGCCCTGCAAAGTCCGAAATGTGGGAAAAAAAACTCTTTTTCCGCACATTTCCCTCGGTGCACCCATCGAAACACGCCCCCCAACAACACATGGCCTACCGTCACGCGTTCCCACAGGTGTCCTGATGAAAACGGTACCTCACATGTGCGGGTGCACCTACCTGGCCGCCAAGGGGAAAGCCTAAAACACAAGTAACTCCAAGTCTGTTTTCAGAGCGAAATCTCAGACATTCTGCCGACCAGCACAACACACAGATATGGCCCTCGGGTGTCCAAGCCACCGAGGAAAACAGGGAACCCCATGCATTTCCGAAAAGAGGACACCCGTGGGAATACGCAGAGGTATGATTTGCGCACATCGCCCCAGAATTTTTTACCCAGACAGCCCCGCAAAGTCCGAAATGTCAGGAAAAAAACACTTTTTCCGCACATTTTGCTCGACGCACCCATCGAAACATGCCCCCAACAACACATGGCCTACCGTCACGCGTTCCCACAGGTGTCTCGATGAAAACGGCACCTCACATGTGTGGGTGCACCTACCTAGCCGCCAAGGGGAAAGCCTAAAACACAAGTAACCCCAAGTCTGTTTTCAGAGCGAAATCTCAGACATTCTGCCGACCGGCACAACATACAGATATGGGCCTCGGGTGTCCAAGCCACCGAGGAAAACAGGGAACCCCATGCATTTCCGAAAAGAGGACACCCGTGGGAATATGCAGAGGTATGATTTGCGCACATCGCCCCAGAATTTATTACCCAGACAGCCCTGCAAAGTCTGAAATGTGGGGAAAAAATGTTTTTTCCGCACATTTCGCTCGACGCACCCATCGAAACAAGCCCCCAACAACACCTGGCCTACCGTCACGCGTTCCCACAGGTGTCTCGATGAAAACGGCACCTCACATGTGTGGGTGCACCTACCTAGCCGCCAAGGGGAAAGCCTAAAACACAAGTAACCCCAAGTCTGTTTTCAGAGCGAAATCTCAGACATTCTGCCGACCGGCACAACATACAGATATGGGCATCGGGTGTCCAAGCCACCGAGGAAAACAGGGAACCCCATGCATTTCCGAAAAGAGGACACCCGTGGGAATATGCAGAGGTATGATTTGCGCACATCGCCCCAGAATTTATTACCCAGACAGCCCTGCAAAGTCTGAAATGTGGGGAAAAAAATGTTTTTTCCGCACATTTCGCTCGACGCACCCATCGAAACAAGCCCCCAACAACACATGGCCTACCGTCACGCGTTTCCACAGTTGTCCCGATGAAAATGGTACCTCACATGTGTGGGTGCACCTACCTGGCTGGCAAGGGGCAAGCCGAAAACTCAAGCAACCCCCAGTCTGTTTGCAGAGGGGAATCTCAGCTATTCTGCCGACCGGCACAACATACAGATATGGGCCTCGGGTGTCCAAGCCACCAAGGAAAACAGGGAACCCCATGCATTTCCGAAAAGAGGACACCCGTGGGAATACGCAGAGGTATGATTTGTGCACATCGCCCCAGAATTTATTACCCAGACACCCCCGCAAAGTCAGAAATGTGGGGAAAAAAACGCATTTTCCGCACATTTCGCTCGGCGCACCTATCGAAACACACCCCCAACAACACATGGCCTACCGTCATGCGTTCCCACAAGTGCCCCGATGAAAACGGTACCTCACATGTGTGGGTGCACCTACCTGGCTGGCAAGGGGCAAGCCGAAAACGCAAGCAACCCCCAGTCCGTTTGCAGAGGGGAATCTCAGCCATTCTGCCGACCGGCACAACATACAGATATGGGCCTCGGGTGTCCAAGCCACCAAGGAAAACAGGGAACCCCATGCATTTCCGAAAAGAGGACACCCGTGGGAATACGCAGAGGTATGATTTGCGCACATTGCCCGAGATTTTATTACCCAGATAGCCCCGCAAAGTCCGAAATGTCGTGAAAAAAACACTTTTTCTGCACATTTCGCTCGATGCACCCATCGAAACACGCCCCCAACAACACATGGCCTACCATCCTGCGTTCCCACAGGTGTCCCGATTAAAGCGGTACCTCACATGTGTGGGTGCACCTACCTGGCCGCCAAGGGGAAAGCCTAAAACACAAGTAACCCCAAGTCTGTTTTCAGAGCGAAATCTCAGACATTCTGCCGACCGGCACAACATACAGATATGGGCCTCGGGTGTCCAAGCCACCAAGGAAAACGGGGAACCCCATGCATTTCCGAAAAGAGGACACCAGTGGGAATCCGCAGAGGTATGATTTGCGCACATCGCCCCAGAATTTATTACCCAGACAGCCCTGCAAATTCCGAAATGTCGGGAAAAAACACTTTTTCCGCACATTTCGCTCGACGCACCCATTGAAACACGCCCCCAACAACACATGGCCTACCGTCACGCATTCCCACACGTGTCCCGATGAAAACGGTACCTCACATGTGTGGGTGCACCTACCTGGCCGCCAAGGGGAAAGCCTAAAACACAAGTAACCCCAAGTCTGTTTTCAGAGCGAAATCTCAGACATTCTGCCGACCGGCACAACGTACATATCTGGCCGTCGGGTGTCCAAGCCACCAAGGAAAACAGGGAAACCCATGCTTTTCCGAAAAGAGGACACCTCTGGGAATCCGCAGAGGTATGATTTGCGCATATCGCCCATGAATTTTTTACCCAAACAGCCCCGCAAAGTCCGAAATGTGGGGAAAAAAACGCTTTTTCGCACATTTTGCTCGACGCACCCATCGAAACAAGCCCCCAACAACACAAGGCCTACTGTTACGCATTCCCACAGGTGTCCCGATGAAAACGGTACCTCACATGTGTGGGTGCACCTACCTGGCTTCCAAGGGGAAAGCCTGAAACACTGCTATCCCCCCAAAGGGTTTGGGGAGGCAACCGACAGATTTAGGCCTGGGGTGCTTCAGCCACCAAGAAAAACAGGAACACTTATGCATTTCCAAAAAGAGGACACCCATGGGAATCCGCAGAGGTATGATTTGCGCACATCGGCCCAGAATTTATTACCCAGACAGCCCTGCAAAGTCCGAAATGTGGGAAAAAAAACTCTTTTTCCGCACATTTCCCTCGGCGCACCCATCGAAACACGCCCCCCAACAACACATGGCCTACCGTCACGCGTTCCCACAGGTGTCCTGATGAAAACGGTACCTCACATGTGCGGGTGCACCTACCTGGCCGCCAAGGGGAAAGCCTAAAACACAAGTAACCCCAAGTCTGTTTTCAGAGGGAAATCTCAGACATTCTGCCGACCGGCACAACGTACAGATATGGGCCTCGGGTGTCCAAGCCACCGAGGAAAACAGGGAACCCCATGCATTTCCGAAAAGAGGACACCCGTGGGAATACGCAGAGGTATGATTTGCGCACATTGCCCCAGATTTTATTACCCAGATAGCCCCGCAAAGTCCGAAATGTCGTGAAAAAAACACTTTTTATGCACATTTCGCTCGACGCACCCATCGAAACACGCCCCCAACAACACATGGCCTACTGTCACGCATTCCCACACGTGTCCCGATGAAAACGGTACCTCACATGTGTGGGTGCACCTACCTGGCCGCCAAGGGGAAAGCCTAAAACACAAGTAACCCCAAGTCTGTTTTCAGAGCGAAATCTCAGACATTCTGCCGACCGGCACAACGTTCATATCTGGCCGTCGGGTGTCCAAGCCCCCGAGGAAAACAGGGAAACCCATGCTTTTCTGAAAAGAGGACACCTGTGGGAATCCTCAGAGGTATGATTTGCGCACATCGTCCCATAATTTTTTACCCAAACAGCCCCGCAAAGTCTGAAATGTCGGGAAAAAAACACTTTTTCCGCATATTTCGCTCGACGCACCCATCAAAACACGCCCCCAAAAACACATGGCCTACCGTCACGTTTTCCCACAGGTCTCCCGATGAAAATGGTACCTCACATGTGTGGGTGCACCTACCTGGCCGCCAAGGGGAAAGCCTAAAACAGAAGTAACCCCAAGTCTGTTTTCAGAGCGAAATCTCAGACATTCTGCCGACCGGCACAACATACAGATATGGGCCTCGGGTGTCCAAGCCACCGAGGAAAACAGGGAACCCCATGCATTTCCGAAAAGAGGACACCCGTGGGAATATGCAGAGGTATGATTTGCGCACATCGCCCCAGAATTTATTACCCAGACAGCCCTGCAAAGTCTGAAATGTGGGGAAAAAAACGTTTTTTCCGCACATTTCGCTCGACGCACCCATCGAAACAAGCCCCCAACAACACATGGCCTACCGTCACGCGTTCCCACAGTTGTCCCGATGAAAACGGTACCTCACATGTGTGGGTGCACCTACCTGGCTGGCAAGGGGCAAGCCGAAAACTCAAGCAACCCCCAGTCTGTTTGCAGAGGGGAATCTCAGCCATTCTGCCGACCGGCACAACATACAGATATGGGCCTCGGGTGTCCAAGCCACCAAGGAAAACAGGGAACCCCATGCATTTCCGAAAAGAGGACACCCGTGGGAATACGCAGAGGTATGATTTGTGCACATCGCCCCAGAATTTATTACCCAGACACCCCCGCAAAGTCAGAAATGTGGGGAAAAAAACGCATTTTCCGCACATTTCGCTCGGCGCACCCATCGAAACACACCCACAACAACACATGGCCTACCGTCATGCGTTCCCACAAGTGTCCCGATGAAAACGGTACCTCACATGTGTGGGTGCACCTACCTGGCTGGCAAGGGGCAAGCCGAAAACGCAAGCAACCCCCAGTCTGTTTGCAGAGGGGAATCTCAGCCATTCTGCCGACCGGCACAACATACAGATATGGGCCTCGGGTGTCCAAGCCACCAAGGAAAACAGGGAACCCCATGCATTTCCGAAAAAAGGATACCAGTGGGAATCCGCAGAGGTATGATTTGCGCACATCGCCCCAGAATTTATTACCCAGACAGCACCGCAAAATTCGAAATGTGGGGAAAAAAACGCATTTTCCGCACATTTTGCTCGACGCACCCATCGAAACACGCCCCCAATAACACATGGACTACCGTCACGCATTCCCACAGGTGTCTCGATGAAAATGGTACCTCACATGTGTGGGTGCACCTACCTGGCCGCCAAGGGGAAAGCCTAAAACACTGCTATCCCCCCCAAAGGGTTTGGGGAGGCAATCAACAGATTTAGGCCTGGGGTGCTTCAGCCACCAAGAAAAACAGGAACCCCCATGCATTTCCGAAAAGAGGACACCCGTGGGAATCCACAGAGGTATGATTTGCGCACATCGGCCCAGAATTTATTACCCAGACAGCCCTGCAAAGTCCGAAATGTGGGAAAAAACGCTTTTTCCGCACATTTCCCTCGGCGCACCCATTGAAACACGCCCCCCAACAACACATGGCCTACCGTCATGCGTTCCCACAGGTGTCCTGATGAAAACGGTACCTCACATGTGTGGGTGCACCTACCTGGCCGCCAAGGGGAAAGCCTAAAACACAAGTAACCCCAAGTCTGTTTTCAGAGGGAAATCTCAGACATTCTGCCGACCGGCACAACGTACAGATATGGGCCTCGGGTGTCCAAGCCACCGAGGAAAACAGGGAACCCCATTCATTTCCGAAAAGAGGACACCCGTGGGAATACGCAGAGGTATGATTTGCGCACATTGCCCCAGATTATATTACCCAGATAGCCCTGCAAAGTCCGAAATGTCAGGAAAAAAACACTTTTCCCGCACATTTCGCTCAACGCACCCATAAAAACACGCACCCAACAACACATGGCCTACCATCCTGCGTTCCCACATGTGTTCCGATGAAAACGGTACCTCACATGTGTGGGTGCAACTACCTTGGCGTCAAGGGGAAAGCCTAAAACACAAGTAACCCCAAGACTGTTTTCAGAGCGAAATCTCAGACATTCTGCCGACCGGCACAACATACAGATATGGGCCTCGGGTGTCCAAGCCACCGAGGAAAACGGGGAACCCCATGCATTTCCGAAAATAGGACACCAGTGGGAATCCGCAGAGGTATGATTTGCGCACATCGCCCCAGAATTTATTACCCAGACAGCCCTGCAATGTCCGAAATGTCGGGAAAAAACACTTTTTCCGCACATTTCGCTCGACGCACCCATCGAAACGCGCCACCAACAACACATGGCCTACCGTCACGCATTCCCACACGTGTCCCGATGAAAACGGTACTTCACATGTGTGGGTGCACCTACCTGGCCGCCAAGGGGAAATCCTAAAACACAAGTAACCCCATGTCTGTTTTCAGAGCGAAATCTCAGACATTCTGCCGACCGGTACAACCTACAGATCTGGGCCTCGGGTGTCCAAGCCACCGAGGAAAACAGGGAAACCCATGCTTTTCTGAAATGAGGACACCCCTGGGAATCCGCAGAGGTATGATTTGCGCACATCGCCCCAGAATTGTTTACCCAAACAGCCCCGCAAAGTCTGAAATGTCGGGAAAAAAATACTTTTTCCGCACATTTCACTTGACGCACCCATCGAAACATGCCCCCAACAACACATAGCCTACTGTCACTCGTTCCCACAGGTGTCCCGATGAAAACGGTACCTCACATGTGTGGGTGCACCTACCTGGCCGCCAAGGGGAAAGCCTAAAACACAAGTAACCCCAAGTCTGTTTTCAGAGCGAAATCTCAGACATTCTGCCGACAGGCACAACTTACAGATATGGGCCTCGGGTGTCCAAGCCACCAAGGAAAACGGGGAACCCCATGCATTTCTGAAAAGAGGATACCCATGGGAATCCGCAAAGGTATGATTTGCGCACATCGCCCCCGATTTTATTACCCAGACAGCCCCGCAAAGTCCGAAAAGTTGGGAAAAAACGCTTTTTCCGCACATTTCGCTCGACGCACCCATCGAAACACGCCCCCAACAACACATGGCCTACCGTCACACGTTCCCACAGGTGTCCCGATGAAAATGGTACCTCACATGTGTGGGTGCACCTACCTGGCCGCCAAGAGGAAAGCCTAAAACACAAGTAACCCCAAGTCTGTTTTCAGAGGGAAATCTCAGACATTCTGACGACCGGCACAACGTACAGATATGGGCCTCGGGTGTCCAAGCCACCGAGGAAAACGGGGAACCCCATGCATTTCTGAAAAGAGGACACGCGTGGGAATACGCAGAGGTATGATTTGCGCACATCCCCCCAGAATTTTTTACCCAGACAGCCCTGCAAAGTCCAAAATGTGGGGAAAAAAACGCTTTTTCCGCGCACATTTCGCTCGACGCACCCATCGAAACACGCCCCCAACAACACATGGCCTACCGTCACGCGTTCCCAGGTGTCCCGATGAAAATGATACCTCACATGTGTGGGTGCACCTACCTGGCCGCCAAGGGGAAAGCCTAAAACACAAGTAACCCCAAGTCTGTTTTCAGAGCGAAATCTCAGACATTCTGCCGACCGGCACAACGCACAGATATGGCCCTCGGGTGTCCAAGCCACCAAGGAAAACAGGGAACCCCATGCATTTCCGAAAAGAAGACACCCGTGGGAATACGCAGAGGTATGATTTGCGCACATCGCCCCAGAATCTTTTACCCAGACAGCCCCGCAAAGTCCGAAATGTCGGGAAAAACACACTTTTTCCGCACATTTTGCTCGACGCACCCATCGAAACATGCCCCCAGCAACACATGGCCTACCGTCACGCGTCTCCACAGGTGTCCCGATGAAAACGGTACCTCACATGTGTGGGTGCACCTTCCTGGCCGCAAAGGGGAAAGCCTAAAACACAAGTAACCCCAAGTCTGTTTTGAGAGCGAAATCTCAGACATTCTGACGACCGGCACAACGTACAGATATGGGCCTCGGGTGTCCAAGCCACAAAGGAAAACAGGGAACCCCATTCATTTCCGCAAAGAGGACACCCGTGGAAATCCGCAGAGGTATGATTTGCGCACATCGGCCCAGAATTTATTACCCAGACAGCCCTGCAAAGTCCGAAATGTGGGAAAAAAAACTCTTTTTCCGCACATTTCCCTCGGCGCACCCATCGAAACACGCCCCCCAACAACACATGGCCTACCGTCACGCGTTCCCACAGGTGTCCTGATGAAAACGGTACCTCACATGTGCGGGTGCACCTACCTGGCCGCCAAGGGGAAAGCCTAAAACACAAGTAACTCCAAGTCTGTTTTCAGAGCGAAATCTCAGACATTCTGCCGACCAGCACAACACACAGATATGGCCCTCGGGTGTCCAAGCCACCGAGGAAAACAGGGAACCCCATGCATTTCCGAAAAGAGGACACCCGTGGGAATACGCAGAGGTATGATTTGCGCACATCGCCCCAGAATTTTTTACCCAGACAGCCCCGCAAAGTCCGAAATGTCAGGAAAAAAACACTTTTTCCGCACATTTTGCTCGACGCACCCATCGAAACATGCCCCCAACAACACATGGCCTACCGTCACGCGTTCCCACAGGTGTCTCGATGAAAACGGCACCTCACATGTGTGGGTGCACCTACCTAGCCGCCAAGGGGAAAGCCTAAAACACAAGTAACCCCAAGTCTGTTTTCAGAGCGAAATCTCAGACATTCTGCCGACCGGCACAACATACAGATATGGGCCTCGGGTGTCCAAGCCACCGAGGAAAACAGGGAACCCCATGCATTTCCGAAAAGAGGACACCAGTGGGAATATGCAGAGGTATGATTTGCGCACATCGCCCCAGAATTTATTACCCAGACACCCCCGCAAAGTCAGAAATGTGGGGAAAAAAACGCATTTTCCGCACATTTCGCTCGGCGCACCCATCGAAACACACCCCCAACAACACATGGCCTACCGTCATGCGTTCCCACAAGTGCCCCGATGAAAACGGTACCTCACATGTGTGGGTGCACCTACCTGGCTGGCAAGGGGCAAGTCGAAAACGCAAGCAACCCCCAGTCCGTTTGCAGAGGGGAATCTCAGCCATTCTGCCGACCGGCACAACATACAGATATGGGCCTCGGGTGTCCAAGCCACCAAGGAAAACAGGGAACCCCATGCATTTCCGAAAAGAGGACACCCGTGGGAATACGCAGAGGTATGATTTGCGCACATTGCCCGAGATTTTATTACCCAGATAGCCCCGCAAAGTCCGAAATGTCGTGAAAAAAACACTTTTTCTGCACATTTCGCTCGATGCACCCATCGAAACACGCCCCCAACAACACATGGCCTACCATCCTGCGTTCCCACAGGTGTCCCGATTAAAACGGTACCTCACATGTGTGGGTGCACCTACCTGGCCGCCAAGGGGAAACCCTAAAACACAAGTATCCCCAAGTCTGTTTTCAGAGCGAAATCTCAGACATTCTGCCGACCGACACAACATACAGATATGGGCCTCGGGTGTCCAAGCCACCAAGGAAAACGGGGAACCCCATGCATTTCCGAAAAGAGGACACCAGTGGGAATCCGCAGAGGTATGATTTGCACACATCGCCCCAGAATTTATTACCCAGACAGCCCTGCAAAGTCCGAAATGTCGGGAAAAAACACTTTTTCCGCACATTTCGCTCGACGCACCCATCGAAACACGCCCCCAACAACACATGGCCTACCGTCACGCATTCCCACACGTGTCCCGATGAAAACGGTACCTCACATGTGTGGGTGCACCTACCTGGCCGCCAAGGGGAAAGCCTAAAACACAAGTAACCCCAAGTCTGTTTTCAGAGCGAAATCTCAGACATTCTGCCGACCGGCACAACGTACATATCTGGCCGTCGGGTGTCCAAGCCACCGAGGAAAACAGGGAAACCCATGCTTTTCCGAAAAGAGGACACCTGTGGGAATCCGCAGAGGTATGATTTGCGCACATCGCCCATGAATTTTTTACCCAAACAGCCCCGCAAAGTCCGAAATGTGGGGAAAAAAACGCTTTTTCGCACATTTTGCTCGACGCACCCATCGAAACAAGCCCCCAACAACACAAGGCCTACTGTTACGCATTCCCACAGGTGTCCCGATGAAAACGGTACCTCACATGTGTGGGTGCACCTACCTGGCTTCCAAGGGGAAAGCCTAAAACACTGCTATCCCCCCAAAGGGTTTGGGGAGGCAACCGACAGATTTAGGCCTGGGGTGCTTCAGCCACCAAGAAAAACAGGAACACTTATGCATTTCCAAAAAGAGGACACCCATGGGAATCCGCAGAGGTATGATTTGCGCACATCGGCCCAGAATTTATTACCCAGACAGCCCTGCAAAGTCCGAAATGTGGGAAAAAAAACTCTTTTTCCGCACATTTCCCTCGGTGCACCCATCGAAACACGCCCCCCAACAACACATGGCCTACCGTCACGTGTTCCCACAGGTGTCCTGATGAAAACGGTACCTCACATGTGCGGGTGCACCTACCTGGCCGCCAAGGGGAAAGCCTAAAACACAAGTAACTCCAAGTCTGTTTTCAGAGCGAAATCTCAGACATTCTGCCGACCAGCACAACACACAGATATGGCCCTCGGGTGTCCAAGCCACCGAGGAAAACAGGGAACCCCATGCATTTCCGAAAAGAGGACACCCGTGGGAATACGCAGAGGTATGATTTGCGCACATCGCCCCAGAATTTTTTACCCAGACAGCCCCGCAAAGTCCGAAATGTCAGGAAAAAAACACTTTTTCCGCACATTTTGCTCGACGCACCCATCGAAACATGCCCCCAACAACACATGGCCTACCGTCACGTGTTCCCACAGGTGTCTCGATGAAAACGGCACCTCACATGTGTGGGTGCACCTACCTAGCCGCCAAGGGGAAAGCCTAAAACACAAGTAACCCCAAGTCTGTTTTCAGAGCGAAATCTCAGACATTCTGCCGACCGGCACAACATACAGATATGGGCCTCGGGTGTCCAAGCCACCGAGGAAAACAGGGAACCCCATGCATTTCCGAAAAGAGGACACCCGTGGGAATATGCAGAGGTATGATTTGCGCACATCGCCCCAGAATTTATTACCCAGACAGCCCTGCAAAGTCTGAAATGTGGGGAAAAAATGTTTTTTCCGCACATTTCGCTCGACGCACCCATCGAAACAAGCCCCCAACAACACCTGGCCTACCGTCACGCGTTCCCACAGGTGTCTCGATGAAAACGGCACCTCACATGTGTGGGTGCACCTACCTAGCCGCCAAGGGGAAAGCCTAAAACACAAGTAACCCCAAGTCTGTTTTCAGAGCGAAATCTCAGACATTCTGCCGACCGGCACAACATACAGATATGGGCATCGGGTGTCCAAGCCACCGAGGAAAACAGGGAACCCCATGCATTTCCGAAAAGAGGACACCCGTGGGAATATGCAGAGGTATGATTTGCGCACATCGCCCCAGAATTTATTACCCAGACAGCCCTGCAAAGTCTGAAATGTGGGGAAAAAAATGTTTTTTCCGCACATTTCGCTCGACGCACCCATCGAAACAAGCCCCCAACAACACATGGCCTACCGTCACGCATTTCCACAGTTGTCCCGATGAAAACGGTACCTCACATGTGTGGGTGCACCTACCTGGCTGGCAAGGGGCAAGCCGAAAACTCAAGCAACCCCCAGTCTGTTTGCAGAGGGGAATCTCAGCTATTCTGCCGACCGGCACAACATACAGATATGGGCCTCGGGTGTCCAAGCCACCAAGGAAAACAGGGAACCCCATGCATTTCCGAAAAGAGGACACCCGTGGGAATACGCAGAGGTATGATTTGTGCACATCGCCCCAGAATTTATTACCCAGACACCCCCGCAAAGTCAGAAATGTGGGGAAAAAAACGCATTTTCCGCACATTTCGCTCGGCGCACCTATCGAAACACACCCCCAACAACACATGGCCTACCGTCATGCGTTCCCACAAGTGCCCCGATGAAAACGGTACCTCACATGTGTGGGTGCACCTACCTGGCTGGCAAGGGGCAAGCCGAAAACGCAAGCAACCCCCAGTCCGTTTGCAGAGGGGAATCTCAGCCATTCTGCCGACCGGCACAACATACAGATATGGGCCTCGGGTGTCCAAGCCACCAAGGAAAACAGGGAACCCCATGCATTTCCGAAAAGAGGACACCCGTGGGAATACGCAGAGGTATGATTTGCGCACATTGCCCGAGATTTTATTACCCAGATAGCCCCGCAAAGTCCGAAATGTCGTGAAAAAAACACTTTTTCTGCACATTTCGCTCGATGCACCCATCGAAACACGCCCCCAACAACACATGGCCTACCATCCTGCGTTCCCACAGGTGTCCCGATTAAAGCGGTACCTCACATGTGTGGGTGCACCTACCTGGCCGCCAAGGGGAAAGCCTAAAACACAAGTAACCCCAAGTCTGTTTTCAGAGCGAAATCTCAGACATTCTGCCGACCGGCACAACATACAGATATGGGCCTCGGGTGTCCAAGCCACCAAGGAAAACGGGGAACCCCATGCATTTCCGAAAAGAGGACACCAGTGGGAATCCGCAGAGGTATGATTTGCGCACATCGCCCCAGAATTTATTACCCAGACAGCCCTGCAAAGTCCGAAATGTCGGGAAAAAACACTTTTTCCGCACATTTCGCTCGACGCACCCATCGAAACACGCCCCCAACAACACATGGCCTACCGTCACGCATTCCCACACGTGTCCCGATGAAAACGGTACCTCACCTGTGTGGGTGCACCTACCTGGCCGCCAAGGGGAAAGCCTAAAACACAAGTAACCCCAAGTCTGTTTTCAGAGCGAAATCTCAGACATTCTGCCGACCGGCACAACGTACATATCTGGCCGTCGGGTGTCCAAGCCACCAAGGAAAACAGGGAAACCCATGCTTTTCCGAAAAGAGGACACCTCTGGGAATCCGCAGAGGTATGATTTGCGCATATCGCCCATGAATTTTTTACCCAAACAGCCCCGCAAAGTCCGAAATGTGGGGAAAAAAACGCTTTTTCGCACATTTTGCTCGACGCACCCATCGAAACAAGCCCCCAACAACACAAGGCCTACTGTTACGCATTCCCACAGGTGTCCCGATGAAAACGGTACCTCACATGTGTGGGTGCACCTACCTGGCTTCCAAGGGGAAAGCCTGAAACACTGCTATCCCCCCAAAGGGTTTGGGGAGGCAACCGACAGATTTAGGCCTGGGGTGCTTCAGCCACCAAGAAAAACAGGAACACTTATGCATTTCCAAAAAGAGGACACCCATGGGAATCCGCAGAGGTATGATTTGCGCACATCGGCCCAGAATTTATTACCCAGACAGCCCTGCAAAGTCCGAAATGTGGGAAAAAAAACTCTTTTTCCGCACATTTCCCTCGGCGCACCCATCGAAACACGCCCCCCAACAACACATGGCCTACCGTCACGCGTTCCCACAGGTGTCCTGATGAAAACGGTACCTCACATGTGCGGGTGCACCTACCTGGCCGCCAAGGGGAAAGCCTAAAACACAAGTAACCCCAAGTCTGTTTTCAGAGGGAAATCTCAGACATTCTGCCGACCGGCACAACGTACAGATATGGGCCTCGGGTGTCCAAGCCACCGAGGAAAACAGGGAACCCCATGCATTTCCGAAAAGAGGACACCCGTGGGAATACGCAGAGGTATGATTTGCGCACATTGCCCCAGATTTTATTACCCAGATAGCCCCGCAAAGTCCGAAATGTCGTGAAAAAAACACTTTTTATGCACATTTCGCTCGACGCACCCATCGAAACACGCCCCCAACAACACATGGCCTACTGTCACGCATTCCCACACGTGTCCCGATGAAAACGGTACCTCACATGTGTGGGTGCACCTACCTGGCCGCCAAGGGGAAAGCCTAAAACACAAGTAACCCCAAGTCTGTTTTCAGAGCGAAATCTCAGACATTCTGCCGACCGGCACAACGTTCATATCTGGCCGTCGGGTGTCCAAGCCCCCGAGGAAAACAGGGAAACCCATGCTTTTCTGAAAAGAGGACACCTGTGGGAATCCTCAGAGGTATGATTTGCGCACATCGTCCCATAATTTTTTACCCAAACAGCCCCGCAAAGTCTGAAATGTCGGGAAAAAAACACTTTTTCCGCATATTTCGCTCGACGCACCCATCAAAACACGCCCCCAAAAACACATGGCCTACCGTCACGTTTTCCCACAGGTCTCCCGATGAAAATGGTACCTCACATGTGTGGGTGCACCTACCTGGCCGCCAAGGGGAAAGCCTAAAACAGAAGTAACCCCAAGTCTGTTTTCAGAGGGGAATCTCAGCCATTCTGCCGACCGGCACAACATACAGATATGGGCCTCGGGTGTCCAAGCCACCAAGGAAAACAGGGAACCCCATGCATTTCCGAAAAGAGGACACCCGTGGGAATACGCAGAGGTATGATTTGTGCACATCGCCCCAGAATTTATTACCCAGACACCCCCGCAAAGTCAGAAATGTGGGGAAAAAAACGCATTTTCCGCACATTTCGCTCGGCGCACCCATCGAAACACACCCACAACAACACATGGCCTACTGTCATGCGTTCCCACAAGTGTCCCGATGAAAACGGTACCTCACATGTGTGGGTGCACCTACCTGGCTGGCAAGGGGCAAGCCGAAAACTCAAGCAACCCCCAGTCTGTTTGCAGAGGGGAATCTCAGCCATTCTGCCGACCGGCACAACATACAGATATGGGCCTCGGGTGTCCAAGCCACCAAGGAAAACAGGGAACCCCATGCATTTCCGAAAAGAGGACACCCGTGGGAATACGCAGAGGTATGATTTGTGCACATCGCCCCAGAATTTATTACCCAGACACCCCCGCAAAGTCAGAAATGTGGGGAAAAAAACGCATTTTCCGCACATTTCGCTCGGCGCACCCATCGAAACACACCCACAACAACACATGGCCTACTGTCATGCGTTCCCACAAGTGTCCCGATGAAAACGGTACCTCACATGTGTGGGTGCACCTACCTGGCTGGCAAGGGGCAAGCCGAAAACGCAAGCAACCCCCAGTCTGTTTGCAGAGGGGAATCTCAGCCATTCTGCCGACCGGCACAACATACAGATATGGGCCTCGGGTGTCCAAGCCACCAAGGAAAACAGGGAACCCCATGCATTTCCGAAAAGAGGATACCAGTGGGAATCCGCAGAGGTATGATTTGCGCACATCGCCCCAGAATTTATTACCCAGACAGCACCGCAAAATTCGAAATGTGGGGAAAAAAACGCATTTTCCGCACATTTTGCTCGACGCACCCATCGAAACACGCCCCCAATAACACATGGACTACCGTCACGCATTCCCACAGGTGTCTCGATGAAAATGGTACCTCACATGTGTGGGTGCACCTACCTGGCCGCCAAGGGGAAAGCCTAAAACACTGCTATCCCCCCCAAAGGGTTTGGGGAGGCAATCAACAGATTTAGGCCTGGGGTGCTTCAGCCACCAAGAAAAACAGGAACCCCCATGCATTTCCGAAAAGAGGACACCCGTGGGAATCCACAGAGGTATGATTTGCGCACATCGGCCCAGAATTTTTTACCCAGACAGCCCTGCAAAGTCCGAAATGTGGGAAAAAAACGCTTTTTCCGCACATTTCCCTCGGCGCACCCATTGAAACACGCCCCCCAACAACACATGGCCTACCGTCATGCGTTCCCACAGGTGTCCTGATGAAAACGGTACCTCACATGTGTGGGTGCACCTACCTGGCCGCCAAGGGGAAAGCCTAAAACACAAGTAACCCCAAGTCTGTTTTCAGAGGGAAATCTCAGACATTCTGCCGACCGGCACAACGTACAGATATGGGCCTCGGGTGTCCAAGCCACCGAGGAAAACAGGGAACCCCATTCATTTCCGAAAAGAGGACACCCGTGGGAATACGCAGAGGTATGATTTGCGCACATTGCCCCAGATTATATTACCCAGATAGCCCTGCAAAGTCCGAAATGTCAGGAAAAAAACACTTTTCCCGCACATTTCGCTCAACGCACCCATAAAAACACGCACCCAACAACACATGGCCTACCATCCTGCGTTCCCACATGTGTTCCGATGAAAACGGTACCTCACATGTGTGGGTGCAACTACCTTGGCGTCAAGGGGAAAGCCTAAAACACAAGTAACCCCAAGACTGTTTTCAGAGGGAAATCTCAGACATTCTGCCGACCGGCACAACATACAGATATGGGCCTCGGGTGTCCAAGCCACCGAGGAAAACGGGGAACCCCATGCATTTCCGAAAATAGGACACCAGTGGGAATCCGCAGAGGTATGATTTGCGCACATCGCCCCAGAATTTATTACCCAGACAGCCCTGCAATGTCCGAAATGTCGGGAAAAAACACTTTTTCCGCACATTTCGCTCGACGCACCCATCGAAACGCGCCCCCAACAACACATGGCCTACCGTCACGCATTCCCACACGTGTCCCGATGAAAACGGTACTTCACATGTGTGGGTGCACCTACCTGGCCGCCAAGGGGAAATCCTAAAACACAAGTAACCCCATGTCTGTTTTCAGAGCGAAATCTCAGACATTCTGCCGACCGGTACAACCTACAGATCTGGGCCTCGGGTGTCCAAGCCACCGAGGAAAACAGGGAAACCCATGCTTTTCTGAAATGAGGACACCCCTGGGAATCCGCAGAGGTATGATTTGCGCACATCGCCCCAGAATTGTTTACCCAAACAGCCCCGCAAAGTCTGAAATGTCGGGAAAAAAATACTTTTTCCGCACATTTCACTTGACGCACCCATCGAAACATGCCCCCAACAACACATAGCCTACTGTCACTCGTTCCCACAGGTGTCCCGATGAAAACGGTACCTCACATGTGTGGGTGCACCTACCTGGCCGCCAAGGGGAAAGCCTAAAACACAAGTAACCCCAAGTCTGTTTTCAGAGCGAAATCTCAGACATTCTGCCGACAGGCACAACTTACAGATATGGGCCTCGGGTGTCCAAGCCACCAAGGAAAACGGGGAACCCCATGCATTTCTGAAAAGAGGATACCCATGGGAATCCGCAAAGGTATGATTTGCGCACATCGCCCCCGATTTTATTACCCAGACAGCCCCGCAAAGTCCGAAAAGTTGGGAAAAAACGCTTTTTCCGCACATTTCGCTCGACGCACCCATCGAAACACGCCCCCAACAACACATGGCCTACCGTCACACGTTCCCACAGGTGTCCCGATGAAAATGGTACCTCACATGTGTGGGTGCACCTACCTGGCCGCCAAGAGGAAAGCCTAAAACACAAGTAACCCCAAGTCTGTTTTCAGAGGGAAATCTCAGACATTCTGACGACCGGCACAACGTACAGATATGGGCCTCGGGTGTCCAAGCCACCGAGGAAAACGGGGAACCCCATGCATTTCCGAAAAGAGGACACGCGTGGGAATACGCAGAGGTATGATTTGCGCACATCCCCCCAGAATTTTTTACCCAGACAGCCCTGCAAAGTCCAAAATGTGGGGAAAAAAACGCTTTTTCCGCGCACATTTCGCTCGACGCACCCATCGAAACACGCCCCCAACAACACATGGCCTACCGTCACGCGTTCCCAGGTGTCCCGATGAAAATGATACCTCACATGTGTGGGTGCACCTACCTGGCCGCCAAGGGGAAAGCCTAAAACACAAGTAACCCCAAGTCTGTTTTCAGAGCGAAATCTCAGACATTCTGCCGACCGGCACAACGCACAGATATGGCCCTCGGGTGTCCAAGCCACCAAGGAAAACAGGGAACCCCATGCATTTCCGAAAAGAAGACACCCGTGGGAATACGCAGAGGTATGATTTGCGCACATCGCCCCAGAATCTTTTACCCAGACAGCCCCGCAAAGTCCGAAATGTCGGGAAAAACACACTTTTTCCGCACATTTTGCTCGACGCACCCATCGAAACATGCCCCCAGCAACACATGGCCTACCGTCACGCGTCTCCACAGGTGTCCCGATGAAAACGGTACCTCACATGTGTGGGTGCACCTACCTGGCCGCAAAGGGGAAAGCCTAAAACACAAGTAACCCCAAGTCTGTTTTGAGAGCGAAATCTCAGACATTCTGACGACCGGCACAACGTACAGATATGGGCCTCGGGTGTCCAAGCCACAAAGGAAAACAGGGAACCCCATTCATTTCCGCAAAGAGGACACCCGTGGAAATCCGCAGAGGTATGATTTGCGCACATCGCCCCAGAATTTATTACCCAGACACCCCCTCAAACTCTGAAATGTGGGGAAAAAAACGCATTTTCCGCACATTTCGCTTGGCGCACCCATCAAAACACACCCCCAACAACACATGGCCTACCGTCACGCATTCCCACAGGTGTCCCGATGAAAACGGTGCCTCACATGTGTGGGTGCACTTACCGGGGCTGCAAAAGGAAAAGGTTAACCCACTGGTCATCCCAAGCCTTTTGCTACTGCCCATTGTGTTCATGTGGGCAACCTACAGATTTGGCGCTAGGGCGTGGAAGCCAGCATGGAAAACAGGGAACCCCATGCATTTTCCAAAAGAGGACACCCCTGGGAATCCACATAGGTCTGCCTTGCGCAAATTGCCCCAGTTTTTATTAGCCACAATCCCCGTCAAAGGGTTATATTTGGTGGGGGATAAAAAACACAATGTTCACTTTGTCTGGTGTTCTGGGTAATAAATTCTGGGCTGCTTCGCGCAAGTCAGACCTCTGCGCATTCCCACAGGTGTCCTCTTTTGGGAAATGCATGGGGTTCCCTGTTTTCCTTGCTGGCTTCGACACCCTAGGTCCAAATCTGTAGGTTGCCCACATGAACACAATGGGCAGTAGCAAAAGGCTTGGGATGACCAGTGGGTTAACCCTTTCCTTTTGCACCCCCGGTAGGTGCACCCACACATGTGAGGTACCATTTTCATCGGGACACCTGTGGGAACGCGAGAAGGTATGACATCTGTTGGTGGCGACGTGTTTCGGTGAGTGCACACAGGGAAATGTATCTGAAATTGGCTGGAAATGCAGACAATTCTCAGATATTTCCCTCTGGCCACTCACCGAAACACACCGCCAACAACACTTGGCCTACCTTCCCGCATCGCCACACGTGTCCCAATGAGAGGCAGACCTCTTGTGTGCAGGTGTGGTACCTGAGTGACAATGGGTACATCTTTTGTATAGTAACTTCTCTGTAGTGCGCTTAGGAAACAGTAAAGTACTGGTAGTAAGCCATTTCACATGCACCTTTCCTCACACTTCCCATACATACCAGACACAATGCAGTTAGACACGCAAGGTGGGATTTAGCACAAGGACAAACCTCCTTGTGTAGCACAAGAAGGTTTGTCCTTGTGAGCAGTGATGACACGACAAGGCACCCACCGGATCACTGGCCATTCGTATCCCTTTCGTGTCTGCAGTCAGTTGGCATCCATTTCAGCAGTTGCACTTCTACCAAATCACTAGCACCAGAGCAAGTGTATCTACACATGAGCATATCTACACACTTATACCACGTGGACATGTGTGTACAATGCAACTGTGTCTCTAGCAATATCTTAACTATCATTTGGCATCAATTTTATAGCAACTGTGTCTGCATGCAAACTTAATGTGCCTGCAATCACATGTGGACACTGATAGCATGTGCATACTGGCTCACTTCGCTACCCTGCCCTACAGGCGCTATCTTCCGCACCAGCTTTGAGTATGCCTATAGCAACTTTGGGCAAACATTCTTATGTTCAACCGTACCCACACAAAACAGCCACCCTGCAACATGACAATCATTTCGGCAGTGCTGGAAAAGTCCATTCACAGAAATTGCATCTGCATGTTCTTTGTATCTTTACCTAATTCACACACCAAACATATCCAATTAATTCCTACAGAAGACGTGTCACTTACACCACACATAACATTATTTGCAGTAAAACAATAAACAAGGCAGGATCTTACGAGGTACGCAAGACACCGCTGCCATATAGTTGGTGTCCAAGTACCACTTTCATGACACTTAGACCTCAAGGGAGGGAGCCAAAGTGGCGTGTACTATTTTGAAAAGACACCCCATTGAGTGGAGGGAACCTGAATGGTGTTCTGGTCTTCCACAACACACGGCTTGAGTAGAGGGAGCGGGACTGGCCTTTCTTTGCTTGCCAAACCTTAGATGGAAGGAGCCAGATTCGGGTTCCTGCCCAAAGTATGCCGGAAGCAGATGGGGTTTTCCAGACATTTTTTTTTGTAAGGCAATCCCGAACAGGAGCAAGCTGCACTCCCATAGGGGAGTGACCCAGAGTGCTCCACCCTTCTTCTCCATGGCCCGCCTCAACTAGAGGCGGTGGAGTGGCATTCCTTTCCAAGATGCGCCTGCTTTGGAATAAACAAGCATTGTGTTACTTTGCAAGGCACACCACGCGCAGAGGGAGCTAGACTGCGTTTTCCTTATGAGGCAGACCTGAAGTGAAAGGTACCGGGGGTGATGTCTCTTTCCCAGGCAGGCCTCAAGTGGATGGGGCAGGACTAGCATTGCTTGCCTAAGCACGCCAAAGGGGAGTAAAGCAGAGTGCTGTCCCCACCTACTCCAAGGCACACCTCAAGCGGAGGGAGCTAGAGTGGAATTCCTTTCCAAGATGCGCCTGCTTTGGAAGAAACAAGCATTGCGTTAATTTGCAAGGCACACCATGCGCAGATGGAGCTAGACTGCCTTTTCGTTATGAGACAGACCTGAAGTGAAAGGTACCGGGGGTGATGTCTCTTTCCCAGGCAGGCCTCAAGTGGAGGGGGCAGGACTAGCATTGCTTGCCTAAGCACGCCAAAGGGGAGTAAAGCAGAGTGCTGTCCCCACCTACTCCAAGGCACACCTCAAGTGGAGGGAGCTAGAGTGGCATTTCTTTCCAAGATGCGCCTGCTTTGGAAGAAACAAGCATTGCGTTACTTTGCAAGGCACACCACGCGCAGAGGGAGCTAGACTGCCTTTTCCTTATGAGGCAGACCTGAAGTGAAAGGTACCGGGGGTGATGACTCTTCCCCAGGCATGCCTCAAGTGGAGGGAGCAGGACTAGCATTGCTTGCCAAAGCACGCCAAAGGGGAAAGACCCGCATGGCACAACTCAAGTACAGGGACTCGTAATGATTACTATTCCGCAGGCATGCCTCCAATGGAAGGAGCCTGATTAACGTTCCTTTGCAAGTCACGCTTTGAGCTGAGGGATCTAGACTGATGTAAATTTTCTTGGCAAGCCTCAAGGGAAAGCTATGGCTGTGGTTGCCTTTCCAAGGCAGGCCTCAAGTGGAGGAAGTAGGACTAGCAATGCTCATGAATGCACGCTAAATCAAGTGAAGTGAGTTGACATCCTGTTGCTTTTTCATTGAAGGTACACCTCCAGGGCAAGGTGCAAGAGAGTGCCATTCCTTTACAAGACATGCATGATTTCAGTGGCTAAGGGTCCCTTTCAAGGAATGATGGGCATTTTCAGAAATCAGTCGATCTCCCAATAATTTTCCTTTGTATGATACAAAAAGGAAACAAGGCTGAAAGCAGAGGGCAGGCTGGGAAGGTCATTGGGGACAGTACACCCGAGTATCCTTCCTCTTTCCTTGTTTTGTACACACCTTACAATTTCGGTACGGTTGTGCCTTCATGGCAGTGGGAGGAACATAATCACCAAAGTGCCGCTCTTGCAATCTGGCCACATCTTTGACCTCTGGAAAGGAGGGAATTTGTACATGAACATTAGCCACAGATTGAACAATTGCTAATTCAAAATCCAAAAAGAAGAGCTTGTTTTCTGGAGTAGCTGCACGGTACACCACATAAGCATTGTACGTTGCCATATGCACAATGTGTGTGGCTAACTTTTTGTAGCAGAAACACGACTTGCGTTCAGCGTGGTATGACTCAAGCACTTGGTCATTTTTGTCTACTCCACCCATGTACTTGTTGTAATCCAGAATGCAATTGGGCTTCAACACTTGCTGAGTCTGCCTGTGCAGAGGGACAGCTGAAGTACTTTCATCATGAATAGTACTAAGCATGTACACATCCCTTTTGTAGCAGAATTTCACTGCTAACAATTCATCCTGCCGCAATGCCATACATTGTCCCTTGACCAACTTCTTACACACAAGTTGTCTGGGGAAGCCTTTGCGGTTACTGCAGATTGTACCGCATGCCAGTGTGCCCACATTGAACAATTCCTTGAACAGTGGAATTCCAGTGTAGAAATTGTCTACATACAAATGATGTCCCTTGTGGAGCCATGGTGTGAGATGATCCCAAACAATCTTCTCACTTGTCCCTAAATGGGCTGGGCAGCCCGGAGGGTTTAGGGTAGAGTCTTTACCGGTGTAGACTCTCATGCTGCTGACATACCCAGTGGTTCTTTCACACAACATGTACATTTTAATCCCATATCGTGATCTCTTGCTAGGAATGTATTGCCTGAATACAAGGCGACCTTTGAACAACACCAACGATTCATCAATGGATATGTTCTGGCTAGGAACATACACCTCTGCAAATCGGTGAGTGAAGTGGTCCAGAAATGGCTTCAGTTTGAACAACCTATCAAAGTTTGGGTCCGTTTTGGGTAATGCTGTCGAGTTGTCATTGAAGTGCAACATACGGTGCAGTGCTTGAAAGCGATTTCTGCTCATTGTAGCTGAAAAAAACGGGCAATAAAGTGGTGCTACAGTAGACCAGTATATCGCGACCGACGGCTTGTGTCCAATTCCCATGAGCAAAATGAGACCCCAAAACTGTCTCATTTCAACATCGTTTGTGGGTACCCATGCTTGTGCTCTGGAGTGGGGTTTCAGAGTGGGACCCCTAGACCTCATGAACTGTGCAGCGTATATATTGGTTTGCTAAACCACATCTGCAATGAACCCATCATCAACAAAAAGGTTGAAAAACTCAATAGGCTGAAACCCTTCTGTATTCACTGTGCACCCTGATATACCAGTGAAAGGGGGCACAACAGGCTGAGCTATTGCTGGAGGCACCCCGAGCGACTCTTGAGTCATGTCAGGAACTGCCACATTGCGTGGCCGTCTTGCACGTCCCCTCCCCCTTACAGGTCCCCTGCGTTTGGGAAGTGTGCGAAAAGTGGACGCACTCTTCCTTCCTCTTCATCATCAGATGATGACGATGATGAGTGGGAGGAGGGACTTTCGTCAATGGCCATCTCACTTCCCCAATCACTTCCCTCCTGCCCCTCAGAAGCACTATCTGTTTCAGAATGCATGTACACATCTGTGCCTTGCTCTGAGCCAGACTCCATCACTGCAGCTAATGCCACCGCACCAGATATTGATCGCCGAGAAGCCATGAGTACCTTCGCTATGGAACCCTTCACTGCCTAAAGACCAGATGAAGACTGAAACAATAAGTATGTGTGCTTCTGAAAGTATGGAACGCAGCACAGTAAGTGGTATTCAGTGCCACAAACCTACTCCACACAAGTACACAAAAAGGTCCAGACTTTGCTCACAAACTGTAGCAGCCCTCTGCAATATGACATACTCCCTGCACGCTACAATAAACGGAGTAGTACTTTGCAAACACTCACGTGAAATGCTAAGGACCAGCTGACTGCTTTCCTACAAGTGGGTAGACAGCTACAACACACCTGCACCTAAAAGAAAGAGAACAAAAAATCTATGGACAATGTACTATTCTGCTAAACTGTACAGAAATACAAGCGTGGGGATGAGGATTTCAGCCACACTACCTATTCAGAAACAGCCGACATGCTTTGCACCATGCCCTCCTCCATGTGATGCTTGTGGATGGGAAATCGAGGTGAGAAGCAACCATGCAACGTATTAGTGATTGGGTGAGTTGAAAACCCATAGGCAATGAAGAAGCAGAAAGGGAAGATAAATAAAGTACACGGCTGGCCCTTCCGGGCAACTGCTGGCACACTTTTGACAAAAACACCTGCTCATTCACATAGGGGTGTCTATTGTAAGGGGAAAGCTCACAAAGACAAAATTAATGCAAGGCCAAGCAAATTGATGTAGGCTGAAGCAAGTGGTGATGGGTAGCTAAGAAATAAGCAGCACAAACATACTGAATGCTTTGACATGCCATGAATGCAAACAATTGCTAGGAAGTGGAAGTCTCACTGCCAACATACTTACTACCATTTTTATTCACTTTTCACATCTTCCAGTGCGTCCATCAGTCACTGGGCAAACCCCCCTAAAATAGTGTCTGGGCAAAATCCATTATGTTTCCAATGAACAGCTCCACGCCTGTTTTGGAAAGGTGCACCCCATCTCTGTGAAACATCACAGCACCTTTGATATTGCCATGTTGAATGGTCCGTATTCTGGTGTTGCCCTCTGTCAGTCTAGTGAACTCGCCATTCAGTTTCCACACCGAGCGGTTGATGGCCCTTCTATTCCCTTGAGGTCTCCAATACATCCTGGGAATCATCTGGGACCAGGCCACCACAGTGTTTGGAAACCTCTGTGCAATCCATTCAAGGTCTGCCATGAGCTGCTCCCGTACCCCCTTCCGTCCCACAGAGGCAAAATCATTTCCTCCCAGGTGAACCACTATAAGGTCAGGGCGGGGCCTCTCCTTTTGATTGGGCAGCGATGATGGCTCCTCGGAGCTGGTGAAGGTGCATCCCCCCCACCCCAAACCAATGCACTGCAAGGCCATCCCTTCCAGACCCAGATGTAGGTGGCCCTCGGAAAAGTCGTGCAGCCCTTTGGTTATAAGAGTGGCCGAAAATCCACACAACCCTCATCCTCACTAGGAAATGGAAACAGGAAAACCCCCATGATTATGGCTACACAAACATTTTACCAAATTACACAACAATTGTGGCAATACATGACTCTTGTAACAATCCCAGACACACACTTCACCCATTCGGAAACCACCTCTCATTTGAGATAACAGTAGGTCGACACATAATTGCCCTATTATTTTCAGGGGAAAGAGGTGAAGAAGATAGTATGTCACCTTGTGCCAATAACACAGTTGTGCTGGCGCAATTGTAATCAGTAAAATTTGTCTGCTCCTGTGGCCCACCGCCTGCACAGCACGGTGGTAAGGTGACTTGCACATGCTACATCGTTACACTTTGGCAGGGTGACTAGTCTCACAGAGGATATGAAGTCCACAGGAAGTGTGCTTCGTACGCTCTCTGAATATAGGTACCCTGACAGAATGTGCCACATTTACCACAAATGGGTGCACCTTCAGACACTTTCAATGTGAGTGTTTCGACCATAGCTCCAGGACCACTGGTGAACTTGCCGGCACTTCACTACCAAGGAAGGGAGGTGGCCAAGGTCACACCCATCACCCACCACCACCCTACATCGCTTCCTGGTCAGCACTACAGCTTTCCTCTCCTGGAAGGGATTGCACCCTGCCAGGGCACCCTGCACCCACTGCTGAATTTGGAGGACAAAATATCCACCTGGGGGACGGACGCCCAAGGCCAATGACACCCCCGCCCCTCTCTAGCTACCCTGCGTTACAGTTTTTCCCCCTGCAAAACGATGGGGACCCTGACAGGGCACACTGGGACCACTGCTGGAATTACACCACAGAAATAGTGAACTTTGCAGTGAAAGGAAGGAGCTCTGTAACAAGTGTGCATAGCATGCTCAGAAAAAATGACCATCTATATAACTACTGGAAAAAAAATTGAAAATTTGCTGCTACTTATGTCGGCCAAACCTTTCCTTCTGCAAAGCAGCCGCCTTCCTCAATGCAAGGCACACCCATCACTGGCCCCCAACCCTCCCCACTACCTTTTCCCACCCTTATCACTGACAATGCAGCCACAATTCTTTCCACCGCAGTAACCCTCCACCCCCACATTACCAAGTAATAAATGTTGTACTTACATAAGTCAGCAATAGCTTTTCAGTAGCCGCAACTGCAAAGGAAACATAAAAGAATTACATTCAATGCTTTGCCTACCAATAACACATCCAAACTGTCTGGCAACTATCTGTACATTTTTCACTTCCTTCCACCAGTTCCATGACACTTCTCAGTCATCTACCACTACGGAAGGCTAGACTGCACACGGATTGGAAATGGAAATAAGACAAGTGGGCATATGGCATCCTGCAGAAAAAAAATAAAAATAAATAAATCCCGGAAATCTGGCAGCAAACCATAACTGTTTGGAAACCTCTGTGCTATCCATTCCAGTTCCTCCATTAGCAGCTCATGTAATCCTTGCCCCCCCCCACAGACGCTAAATCATTTCCTCCCAGGTGCACCACTGTAGGGTGGGGGGTTGCATCTCCTTTTGCATGGACATTGCTGATGGCTCCTCTGAGCTGGTGAAAGTGCTTCCCCCTAACCCCAAACCAATGCACCAGGAGGGCATCCCTTTGAGAGCCAGATGTTGTTGGCCCTCGGAAAATCGTGCAGCCCTTTGGGTAAAAGAGTAGGCAATTATCTACACAACCCTCATCGTCACTATGATATGGAAACAAGTGAACCCCCATGAATATGGCTATACATACAGTTTACCAACTAGCTGAATGATTGCGTGAACACATGGCTCTTGTAACAATCCCAGACACACACTTCACCCATTCGGACATGCACCTCTCATGTGAATTTACAGTAGGTCATTACGTAATTGGCACTTGTGTTTTAGGGGAAGGAGGTGTGAAAGAGGTGAAGAAGACAGTATGTCACCTTGTGCCAATAACACAGTTGTGCTGGGGCAATTGTAATCAGTAAAGGTTGTCTGCTCCTGTGGCCCACCGCCTGCACTGCACGGTGGTAAGGTGACTTGCACATGCTACACCATTACACTTTGGCAGGGTGACTAGTCTGACAGAGGATATGACCTGTGCAGCAAGGGTGCTATGTAACCTCTCCGAATATAGTTACTCTGACAGAATGTGCGCCATTCATTACACATGCATGCAAATTTGGACACTTTGATTGTGAGAAATTGGGGCGCAGCTCCTGAAGTACTGGTGAACTTGGGGCCATTCGACTACCAAGGCAGAGAGACAGCCAAGGTCGCACACATCAACCACCACCACCCTACATCTCTGCCTGGCCAGCACTGCAGCTTTCCCCTCTAGGACGGGATGGGGACCGTGCCGGGGCACCCTGCACCCACTGCTGCTTTTGAGGGACAAAATATCCATCTGGGAGATGGACGCCCAAGGCCAATGACTTCACCCCCCACCCCTCCTGCCCCTCTAGCTACCCTGCGTTACAGCTTTTCCCCCTGCAAAAGGATGGGGAGCCTGGCGGGGCTCACTGGGACGACTGCTGGAAAAGGACCACAGAAATGGTGATCGTTGCAGTAAAAGTAGTGTTCTCTGGATCAAGTGCGCGTACCATGCTCAGAACAGAATGACCATCTGCATTACTACCGGCAACATTTTTGAAAAGGAGCTGCTACTTATGTCGGCCAATTTTTCCTTCTGCAAAGCAGCCACCTTCCTCAATGCAAGGCACTCCCATCACTGGCCCCCGAACCGCCCTACTACCCTTTCTCACCCATACCACTGACACTGCAGCCACAGTTTCTCCCACCACAGTAACCCTCCACCCGCACATTACCAAGTAATATATGTGGTACTTACATAAGTCAGCAAAAGCTTTTCAGTAGCCGCAACTGCAACGGAAACATAAAAGAATTACATTCAGTGCTTTGCCTACCAATAACACATCCAAACTGTCTGGCATATATCTGTACATTTTTCAGCTCCTTCCACCACATACATGAAACTTCTCAGTCATCTACCTACACAGAAGGCTGGACTGCACAGTGATAGCAAACTGGCATAAGACCAATGGGTGTATGGCAACCCCCAGCACACAAAAAAAACATTGCACAGATGGCTAAGTGGCAAACTTCCCTCCCAGGGAAACAGCACTGTTCAGCTGCACTGGGGGGCGTTTTGTGCGCTACCCCGGCAAGTGTGTTCCTGGCCACCCCAATACCTCCCCAGAGCAACCACTTCCTTCACAACACCAACACTACAGGCCCTGTTCACCCCATCCCAATAGCAATGTGCCCTCCACCCACTATAAAATGTTGGAATAACCAAAATTTCATACGTACATAACAAGGGAGAAGCTTGAACTGCTCAAGACCTGTAAAGGGAATAACAAAACATATATTATCTGTGTCAGCCCACCCAAATACCAGACCACCCATATTGGCCCCCCCTGTTGCATTGGCCTGTACGTTTTGGGCACCCCGGCGCCAGACTGGCACACCAATGTGCTCCTATACGCCAAGGCAGGTATAGTAAACGAAGAACACAATTCAAAATGGCAGGCTGCCCTTTTGCGGTGGCGGAGGGGCCCCCTACACCGCTGTGGAATTTTCTAACGTGAAGAGGGGTGCACCTCTCCACCACCACCCCAATTGGAGGGGTGGCCCATCTCATGTAGCCCTCCCAAGGGGCAGATAAGGGGGGAGGCTGTCCTGCACTCCTCTCTGGGCTCAGGCATCCGTTCCTAGGAGCAGATATCTGGTCCGAGGGAGGGCTAAATGACATGGCACCCACTCCATTGTGGGCAGAGGGGGGTTAATGCCCCATTCCATTAGAAACTTTCCCGACCCTTTAGGGTGCCCCACCGCCCCCCTAAAAAGCGTTCCAACATTTTCACTTATTTCCTTTGGTAACCCAACTCCCCTTTGTGCACAGGGGCACATTGGTGTGCCAATCTGGCGCCGGAGTGCCCAAACCTTACTGCCCCATCTATTGGGGGTCCTGTCCCAGCTTTTTTGGGGGCCCTCTCCCCCCCAATGGCTGGGGGACACGCCTCATGCAGGCCTCCCTGGGCCTCCTCCAAACGGCTGCGTGAGGTACACCCTGCCCCCATTTGGGGTGAGGGGGGAGAGGGCCACCCCAAAAGGTGGGGCAGGACCCCCAATAGATGGGGCAGTAGGGTTTGGGCACCCTGGGGGCAGATAGCCACATTAATGTGGCCATCTGCACCAAGCAAAGTTGGGTAAACAAAAAACAAAATACAAATTCATAGGCTGCTTTTTAGGGGGGGCTGAGGGCCACCCTAAATTGGCAGCAAATGATGTACCGCAACGGGGGGTGGCCCTCAACCCCCCCCACCCCAAATGGAGGGCCCCAACTCATGCAACCCTCCCTGGGGGCAGATATCTGCTCCTAGGAAGGGGCATCTGACCCCAGGGAAGGATGCATGAGGTGGGCCCACCCTATCTGCCCCCAGGGAGGGTTGCATGAGGTGGGGCCCTCCATTTGGGGTGGGGGGGTTGAGGGCCACCCCCGTTGCGGTACATCATTCGTTGCCAATTTAGGGTGGCCCTCAGCCCCCCTAAAAAGCAGCCTGTGATTTTGTATATTTTTTTTTTTTTACCCAACTTCGCTTGGTGCCGATGGCCACATTAGTGTGGCTATCTGCCCCCAGGGTGCCCAAACCCTACTGCCCCATCTATTGGGGGTCCTGCCCCACCTTTTGTGGTGGCCCTCTCCCCCTCACACCGAATGGAGGTGGGGTGTACCTCACGCAGCCGTTAGGAGGAGGCCCAGGGAGGCCTGCATGAGGTGTGTCCCCCAGCCATTGGGGGTGGGGGGTAGGGCCACCCCAAAAGGTGGGGCAGGACCCCCAATAGATGGGGCAGTAGGGTTTGGGCACCCTGGGGGCAGATAGCCACACTAATGTGGCCATCTGCACCAAGCGAAGTTGGGTAAACCAAAAAAAATATACAAATTCAGAGGCTGCTTTTTAGGGGGGTTGAGGGCCACCCTAAAGTGGCAGCGAATGATGTACCACAATGGGGGGTGGCCCTCAACCCCCCCACCCCAAATGGAGGGCCCCACCTCATGCAACCCTCCCTGGGGGCAGATATCTGCTCCTAGGAAGGGGCATCTGACCCCAGCGATGGATGCATGAGGTGGGGCCCCCCTATCTGCCCCCAGGGAGGGTTGCATGAGGTGGGGCCCTCCATTTGGGGTGGGGGGGCCGGGAGGGGGGAGAGGGCTGCTTACTTGAGGCAGACACCCCCTCACAAAAGGATCCATGGTGGTCTAGTGGGTTGCTGGTCATGGATCGAGCGCTCTGTGCCGATCCGTGACCAGCAATGCCTCATATATGTGGTGTCCTTGGAAAGGGGGGAAACCCCCTTTCCAAGGACACCATTTTTTACAAAATCCCTGGTGGTCAAGTGGGCCCCAGGGCCCCAAACCCCCTCCTACCTCCCCCTTCCCTCTGATTTCTTTTTTTTTCCCTCCCCACCCGTATTCACCCCTGGGGGCAGTGATCATCTGCCCCCAGGTGTCTCTGCCGCTGTGGCCCCATGCCTTGGGGCCACGGGGGAGGGGGGCCGCTTACCTAGTAAGCAGCCCCCTGCTCCCCCTGTGTCACAAACGGATCTGTATTGATCCGGTGGCATTGCTTCCCGAGGATCGCGCGCCCTGCGCCCGATCTGCGGACAGCAATGCCACACAATGGGTATCATTGTAAAGGGGAGAATCTCCCCTTTCCAACGATAACCGCCTCGATCTCCGGCTTGAAATACAGCCAGAGATCGAGGCAGACAAAGAAGGTCTCTTACCTTCTCTCTTCCCCGCAGCAGCCAAAAATGGCTGCTGCGGGGAATTTACTTTGAGTTTCACGCCGAACGTGCGTTATGCACGCCGACGTGAAACTGAAGGTAATCCAGCCCCCAGGCAGTGAGGGGGGGACCTCCCCCTCACATAGCCCGGGGGTTGGATTACAGTTTCGCTTTGCAGGGATCGATCAAAACACGGTGCCGAAAAGGACAAGCTATCTCGTCCTAGACACTGCGTGTGCACTGTCAAGGACGAGATACCTCGCCCTTGGCACTTAAAGGGTTAAAGGATATGATAAAGGTCAGGACAAAACTAATCAGTTTGCATGCGTAGGTATGACATAGGGATCTGATGAGTGGCAATTACGGTAACCAACCCTGGACTGGATAAGGGGTTGTCTTTAAGTTGTCAAAGCCAATCAGAGTGTTTAGTATTAATTATTAAATTAAACCAGCTTTGACACAGTATAATGACAATGTAATAATGGTATGGTGTCCATGCTTAATCCGTGTGTTCATTCCCAGATAACTATGAAAGAAAATGTTACTGTTAAGTAATTCTATGGTTAACACATCTGTTTATTTCAAGGTTGTTATAAAAGGATCAGAATTGTATATGTTATTCAACAGTTTTATTTCAGATAAACTTCAAAGGAAAGGGAAAATGAATGGGTTTGGTGTACTTGATTCTTAATCTGTCTTTTTCTCTTTTGATTCACAGACTAACAGATCCTTGGACCTTGGAGTCTACCGGATGAACTGGACCAAAGAAGGGGTAACAGGTATTTTACTAACGGACCTGAAGGTATAAGAAGGTGATCAAATGAAAAGAATATGCAGAAAAGACAAAACCCAAATATTCAGAAAAGAAAAGAGAAAACCCGAAGATGAAGCATGAAAATAGATCTAACCCCCCAAAAAATCCTAAAAGAATAAAAAAAAAATATTTAAAAAAAGCTATTTGAAGATGTTGGCTGCAAAGCTCATGGTGTTTGATAACATGGACATTTGTGAATGATTTTGTGTCCAATTTTCTGAAGTCCTTATTTTCTTACAATGTCCACAGGATTGCACGTGTTGATTAAACTGTGGCTGGAATTTTTGTTTGTTTTTGCAGAGACTCTTGGGCAGGTCATGACAGAACCAAAAAGTGGTGTGTGTAGGGAAAAAGATTCTCTGAATTTCAGTCAGGACAGAATTTTATCAAAAACTCAGACTATGGGCCTCATTACGACTCAGGCGGTAAGGGGTTTACGGCGGCGTAAACAGCGCCGACCCTTACCGCCTGATTCCGAGGTCCCTTAGCGCCATGGAGGTTTTAACACCTGCTTTTAGCAGGTGTTAAAATCCATGGCGCTAAGGGACCTTGATGTTAATTACGCCACCGTAATTTACGGTGGCGTAATTAACGCCTTCCCCACTCCCATTATGCCCTATGGGGCAAAAATGGGAATGGGGAAGGGTAAATGAGGATTGGGGACTTACCGCCCCGCCAACGCCAACCTCGGAATGGGGCGGTAAATCCGCCAACCACCATGGCGTAAATCCTTTGTGACCGGAAAACTCCACGGCTGGTCTCATCCCTGGTAGTGCAACGACCTTCAGCTTTCCTCCACGTCGAGATCACCTCTTCCTCTGGACGACGCCGCGACTTGCACCCACTACCAGGAACAACTACCACCGCTGGAGGATCCTTTCCACTTTTAAAGGTACTGTGTTCCGCCCGGCTTCCCTTGCCACCGATTGTACGGGGTAGATTTAGCCCTCGGCTCTCGAACCTGGGTAAGCCTGGGACACCCTAACTAAACTTTTTCTAAATTCAGTAAAACCTTTTCTACTCACCTGCAAAGACTTGTGACATTGTGTGATCTTGGGCATATTTTCGCCTGGCTCTCTCTAAAGCGGGCCACGAACCAATTCTCCTTGTTCCACAATTGACTGCCTTTTCTAACCTTATGTGAAAAGTGTTTTACCTTACTGCTTTCATTACTTCTGCTTTTTTCCCTCCCTTTTCTAATAACTTGTTGGAGTGCCATCTGATGTTAAGCGCTCACCTCTGTTTGGAAATAAGTGGTGTTAACTTAGATTTGTCCAACAAATGACTAGGGATGTACATATAAGTAATAGTGACTGTGTTTTGACTTACTTACCTTTTTCTGTGCTAGTGTAATTTATGAGTGTGCCTTTAAAATAAATAAGTATATACTTTTACACCTAGCTCTGGTCAGTGTTTGCTTGTACTACTGTGCCTCTGTACCTATCCTGTATCCTCTATATACTGCCTAACTCTTCTTGAGGGAAGTCTGACTGCTCAGTCACCGCTACCACAGTGAATCTGTGTGGTACAGACTGCTACCAAGTGGGTTTACTGCCAACACCTGTAATCTTAAATCTTTTGCAGTAGTCCCAGAGGGAACTGCACAGGTTTCTGCTTAACACTGGTGTACAGCGGTGGGATTTGTATTGAGTATACACTTTAGTGTACTTTTGAGATACCTTAGTGCAACTAAGCACAAGAAAGAAAAAGTCATTTTCTAACCTGTCTACTATGGAAAGTTATAGTCAAGAATCCCTTGCTACAAAAACTGCTGATTGTCTAAGACTTCTCTGTAAGCATAAGAATCTCATGAATAAGGGAAAGAAAATGGAGCTAATAGAAAGGTTGTTAGAAAACCAAAGTCTGGATGATGGTTCAGAGGAACCTATCACTCCAGCAAATGTAGAGAACAGCAATGATATTGATATTGAACAAAGTATTGATGATCTTGGGTCAGAACCAGAAGAGGAGGATGAAACTGTTGTAGATGTTCCCTCTAGGCCTCTATCTGATCTACCAGCTGTACCTACTGGACCTTGGCCAGGTCCCACATTTAACCATCAATACTTTGAACTGGAGAAAATGAAACTTGAATTAGAGTACAAGAAACATAATGCTCAAACTGACAAAGAACTAAGGCTAAGGGAAATGGAGCTCAAGTATGAGCTAGAAATGAAAAAAATGTCTGTTGAGAATGCTTCTCTCTCTGGCTCCTCTAGAAGTTCCAGTCCTAAAAGACCCCGGATGCCTAAGGAATTGATTGGTATGTATGAGCCTAAGTTGGATGTGTTGGATTGGTTGTCTATGTCTGAGTATAATCATGGGCTCCAGAACATCACAGGTAATGAGTTACTCACCTGGTTGTTCTCTAGGCTTCCCCCTGTTGCAACTGATGTGGTAATGGAGTTGGGGGAGGAGGATAGGAAAGAGTATGAATGTGTGAAACTAGCTTTGATAGCTAGGTTTGGGAAGACCCCTTCCCAGTATTTTAAGAGGTTTAGGAGCCTCAAAAAGCATGATGGTACCCCTTGGGCTACCTGGGTGTGTGAAGGGTTGAAGAACTTAGAGGGATGGATTAAGGGTTACAAAGTGAACACTTATGAAGGAATGAGAAATCTTGTAATGATGGAGTCAATTTATGATGCCTGCTCTCCTGAGCTCAGACAGCACTTGGCTGATTCACAGGAATTAGATCCTAGAAGGCTAGCTAAGGCTGCTGACTTGTGGGTTGCCAACAGGGCTACGCACAAGGATTCTGGGGTAACTCAGAGGAAGGATGAGGGGAGACAGCCTAAGAAGGAATCCAAAGAGAATTATGAAAATTCGTATCCCAAAGAGGGCCCTAAACAACAAAATAACCAGGGCAAGCCCCAAGGTAGACCCCATCAGGCTAATGTACCTTCTGGCCACAAACCAGAGGGAGGTCAGAACAAGCCACCCTTTCAGAGAGCATTTGGACAATGCTACATCTGCCAGGCTACTGACCATATCAAAGGGGATCCCAGATGCAAGGGTAAACCTGCAGGGGTCAGCACAGTCTCCTTAGCCTTCACTCCTGAGGATGAAGTACAGATGGCTAGTGCCCAATTTGAACTCTTTGCTGAAGAACCCTTGGATCTTCAAGCAACTGTAAACTTAGAGCCTATGGATCTGGTTAGTAGCCAGAATAGGGAAATCTATAACTCTCTACCAGCAAACTCTAAAACGTATTATCTAGACAGTGTTCTCATCAATGGCCAGGACACTCCTGCCAGGAGAGACACTGGGGCTAGCAGAACAGTAGTGGATGAAAGCTTTTTCAGACCTGAGGATGTGGCTAAGGCACCCAAAGGTCCCGTCTAGAAATTCTGGAGGCCCTGTCCAAATGGTTCCTATTCTACCAGCCCTCATTCAGTGTAATAACATGACAGTGAGGATTCCTGTCAGTGTTCAGACTGTGGTACCTGGGAAAGTCCTGTTGGGGAATGACCTAAGAACTCTAGGAGTCGTGTCGCATACCCCCAGGCCTCCCAGTATGGAGAAGCAGAACTTAACCAAATTGGCTAGAGAGGCTACCTTGAAGGACCGTTCTAAGCCTGTGGGACCCTCTACTGAGAACCCCACTACAAGCCCTGGTGTTAGTAAGTTGACCTCTAACCCAGGCACATTTCAGGATAGTATGCTAGGAACATGGGAGCCCCAACCAAGCTCCACCATTGTTCCCCTAGTTTCAGAGTCTCTGACTCCCCCTGCTTCTGAGGAAGTGGTGGATAGACCAACTAGGCCCCTATCTGGACCTGAGAGAACTGGTAATTCTCAGTGCTGGTGGAAAACCAGAAAAGAAAAGTCTAAGGCCAAAAACCTTCAGACTGTTGGACCTTCTATAGAAGACCCCAACAAAAATCCTGATGCTAGGGGGGAATCTCCTAAAGTAGGTAAGGTTAGATCTAAGAGGAAAGAGAAGCATGTACCTTGCTTATCTCCAACCCCTCCACCCAAGAGGCCTAAGACCCAACCTGCTCCCCACAGAGAGGTGGTGAGGATCCTTGGAGGGCCCTCTAGATCTAAGGGTATCCTTTATAAGGACCCCTTGAAAAAGCCTAACCCAGGTTCAGGAGTTGTACCAACTTCTGAGGGACTAGTCAACCAGTTCCCCTATAACATTAAAAGGACTGATGTTCCTCAAAGGGTTTGTAGGACTTATAGCTTACAAAGGAAAGCCTTTGGGTTAACCATTGAGCACAGGTCAGGGTGTCACCATCAGAATGCTGATGGACTCTCTAGGATGTATGTCATCGACTAGAGGTATGAGGTTCATCCAGGAGTGGATTAAATCCTCCTGTCCCTTAGTCTGGGGGGGGGCGAGTGTTAGGAAGAATTCTCTGTTTAGGCTGAATTTCCTAACCTAGTGAGTCCCCCAGCAGCTTTGCTGGATTTTTGGGGTTTATTTTTTCTCCTGCCAAGAGTGAGACTCTTTTACCCTCACTCTTGGACATGACTTGAGAGTGTTTCTGTGACTTGCTATGCGCTTATGGGCTAGGGGGTATTTTTTTCCCCATAGGCTATCATTGCTTTTTGAATGTGTGTTACACAGCACCCTCAGTGCAGTAACACAGGGGTGTCATAGAGACCCCCAAACATAGACTCCACACCCTGGGACTGACTACTGTCTCCCTGGGTCTGTAAAGTCACCATTGACTTTACTAGTCTTAACTTAGGAACTTAACCACTACAAACCATCTTACTGTGGAAGTACTGGTAGGGGCAATTAGATTGCCCCTGGGTCTGTTGTCGAGGGGGTACTGTCCCGTCCCCCCTCGCCGAGTTCTGGCTGGTGGCAGTGGATACCACGGAAATATTCCACCGGAATATTTCCCAATGGGATTTCCCATTGTGTTTAATGCACCACTTTTTGGTGCAATGTTAATAGATACCGCCGGTTTATTTATTTAATATAAATTCACCGGTTGGGATTTTTTGCCAGAACTCGCCGCCAAAATGGCGTCTAGGTTCACTTCAGTAACCCTGAACCCGATTCGAGCCTTTGTTCCACTTTTGGCGGGCTTCTGCACAGAAGCCCTCCACAGTGGTGCCATTCTGTCTGGGTACCACAGGGGGTGTGGGAGGGGGTTTAGGCACCCTGGACTGAGTTACCTTGCCAACTCATGTCGCACTCTGGTGTGATTGCCCCAAGTGGTGAGCCACCCCGCTCACCACTTAGCATGTTTGAGTGACAGCTAGGCTGTATGAATGGGGGTTTGCTGCATAAAAGCAGGGTTTTTGGGACTGGTTCTTCAGAAGTCGCCACAGGACCTAAGAAGCCGAAGAGGGAGAAGCCGAGCCGACCTGCCAAGACGACACCACCGGTGGAGCCCTGCGGAACCGTCTCACCACTTTTTCCGACGACAGAGGAGATCTCCCGCCGGAGAGTCTCCTTCCCTTAACTGGTGGGGACAACCAGTTGCTGCCTTCTTTTCGCCGTCCCGAAGCATCTATTGGCCGCCTTGCCTGTGCCCAGCACCCCGGCAACCGGGATACCACTTTTTACCTCAACCGCGAAAGAGGGGTAAAATCCTTTGTGACCGGAAAACTCCACGGCTGGTCTCATCCCTGGTAGTGCAACGACCTTCAGCTTTCCTCCACATCGAGATCACCTCGTCCTCTGGACGACGCCGCGACTTGCACCCACTACCAGGAACAACTACCACCGCTGGAGGATCCTTTCCACTTTTAAAGTTACTGTGTTCCGCCCGGCTTCCCTTGCCACCGATTGTACGGGGTAGATTTAGCCCTCGGCTCTCGAACCTGGGTAAGCCTGGGACACCCTAACTAAACTTTTTCTAAATTCAGTAACACCTTTTCTACTCACCTGCAAAGACTTGTGACATTGTGTGATCTTGGGCATATTTTCGCCTGGCTCTCTCTAAAGCGGGCCACAAACGAATTCTCCTTGTTCCACAATTGACTGCCTTTTCTAACCTTATGTGAAAAGTGTTTTACCTTGCTGCTTTCATTACTTCTGCTTTTTCCGTCCCTTTTCTAATAACTTGTTGGAGTTCCATCTGATGTTAAGCGCTCACCTCTGTTTGGAAATAAGTGGTGTTAACTTAGACTTGTCCAACAAATGACTAGGGATGTAAATATAAGTAATAGTGACTGTGTTTTGACTTACTTACCTTTTTCTGTGCTAGTGTAATTTATGAGTGTGCCTTTAAAATAAATAAGTATATACTTTTACACCTAGCTCTGGTCAGTGTTTGCTTGTACTACTGTGCCTCTGTACCTATCCGGTATCCTCTATATACTGCCTAACTCTTCTTGAGGGAAGTCTGACTGCTCAGCCACCGCTACCACAGTGAATCTGTGTGGTACAGACTGCTACCAAGTGGGTTTACTGCCAACACCTGTAATTTTAAATCTTTTGCAGTGGTCCCAGAGGGAACTGCACAGGTTTCTGCTTAACAGCCATACCATATCATAGTGTACCACACCATAGTATAGCATGGACTTAGTTGCAGTGAAGCATTAATTAACAATTATTAACCCCAACCCCTAACCTACTAGTCCCTACTCCCTTGCTTATATTTACAACTAAGTCCGTAGCTCAGTCCCTAGCTCATTGGTGCAAAACCTTGTTGCCGAGTATGGGTACAAATTGGCCCAATCGATGAGATCATAAACACAGGCTGTGCGGCGTTGCTTGAAACATGTAAGAAGTAAAGCTGCTTCTGCAATGATGATGTGGACTGTAAAAAACAACGTTGCTCAAAGTAGCACCATTTTTCATGTTCTGCAGTAGGAAGCCAGCATAGAGAATTGTAACTTTATGAAATCTGTTTGCTGCCCTGAATCTCTGTGGAAAGGTAACAGGCAAAATACATGTTCTCTGAAGATTAGAGAGGTTTGGTCAGAGGAGGTGGTGTCTGACTGGCATTTTACATCACAGTCAGTGCAGGTAATTCTTATAGTTTCTGCAGGAAATATACATCAATGGGCACATCACAGAGAGAGACCTTAAAAAGGGAAGTGCAGTGAGAGTGGCGGGAGGTCTCTCAGAGGAGCGTTCTCCTTTTTGGCTCACTGAGGATCTGGCGAGTGTTAGGATTGTCCTGCTGCAAAGAAAAGGATTATGCGCTGAGGCATTGACAACCGGTTGAGACCGAGGGCACACTGAAACTGTTCCTCACTGAGTCTTTTGGTGTGAATGTTTCAAGCATTATTTAGGTGAGCATACAGTACAAGTGAGGTGTGTGTGTAGCTTTTTACAGTTACAAAAATAGATAGCCTTTTTCATGTGTTTTTCTTCACTGTTGAAGAAGGAGATTTCAAATATAACTGAAGGTTTAAACCGCCTAGGCAATTGCTAAGTTTCAAGGCCAAAAATAGCAGAGTTTGGGCCAACTATCACTTAAAGGGTGACTGAAGTTCATTGTGGGAAAACTCTTTATTGCTGGGAAAGCATTACTGTTGAATGGGCTTGTAGGTAGGTTTCAGCTTGAAGAATAGAATCCGTTATCACTGCAAAAAGGAAAATATGAAATATCGATGCATGCTTTAATTTCTGTATTGCAGAAAATGTCTTAGTGAACTCATTGCATTGCACATGTTGTTTTGTATTACTCATTAACCCGAATTGCTTGTAAAGTACCTGAAAAGGATTAGATCTGCTTTGGTCTTTGTATTGTGTGCTCTAGTCACTAGTGGTGGCATATAGACAGGAACAAAGCTAAGGAAGAATTTCTACTAGCACGTTACACCAATACACTGTGAACTGGGGTAATTCATACAGAGCTGATTCTGCATATTACAGTTTCCGGGTGACCTGGTAAGTCCATTATGAGCCCCTACAACCAATGAAATACCACCAATAAAATACCACCAATGCAAGACCACTAAGGTTGAGAAATTGTGCCCTGGAGCGCACCAGGTAAGTTTTTTGGCTTGCCGCTCATGATCCCAATATAAGAATAACAATAGGTAGTCCTGTGTCTCTGGAGCTCACACAATACCCCAAGAGTATCCCTTGTTTTGGGTTGATATGGAAAAAGAAAATGCTAATACAGTCTGACTTACCAAATTTGGTAGTTTGTGGAGACTGTAACAACATTATGGAACCATTTCTTGAAAGAAGATCAATATGTCAATTTAAAAGCAGCAACACTCATTAGTAGTTTCTATGTTTTATATCGGAACTAGGTTTAGTGGATACCTGGAGACAAGCTTATTCTACAGATTTTAAATTCACATTTCATTCTGTCCCCTATAATACAAGGTCCTGTATCAATTATATTTGCACTTCTAAACCCTATTACTTGTGGCTGATTCTAGTATTGAAAGTCCAGTAATATCGAATTATACCCCAGTAATCACAACACTTGAGGTGAATAATATGATGAAAGGAAAGTTTGATGAACATGTAACAACTCTTTATGGCAAGATCATAGATTTTAAGATACATTCCTCAAATTCCATCAATTTTTATTTGAAGATAAAGATGATGATAACTCACCAGTTAACAATTGGGATACTTACAAATCAGAATTACAGGTCATATTATATCATTTATGAGTAAAAAGAAGAAAAAGAAATGAAGAAACAAATAGATAACCTTTTCAGCCTATTGCAAAGAGTGGAAAAAGATACAATTCCACAGCAGAAGATAACATGTTTAAAGAAATCTTATCTTTATGTTTCACTATTTAAAAAAAATCTTTCAGAACAAGCATGTGGAATTTACTTAAATATGAATAAAACATCCATCAAACATTAAACAAGGCACGTAAGGCACCTAAGTAAGGCTCTAGATCTTGGATCTCATCTATCAAAATGATTCAGGTGTGGTTGTAACCTCTGGGAAAACTATCTCAGATGTCTTTAGTACATTTTACATGAATCTTTACTCTTCAGATCATATTAACTCACACATTGACTTTAATGCTCTCTTTAGTCAAATAAAAAGAAACCTGTATGAGAATGCACACATTACTTTCACTCTAACCCCAAAATTTGATACCTTATATACATTTTCTTACTATATAGTAGAGAATCGGGCAAATTTACTGAAGCCCTGTTAGTTCACTTCACTAAACAGGGTAAAGATAATGAATTACCTGTACATTTCAGCCCAATATTTTTAATTAACAGAGACTGTAACATTTTTTGCAAATATTTTGTCCAACAGAATTGAAGTATTCACTCATAAACTAATTAATCCGGATCAAGTTGGGGAAGAAACATTTCATCCAATGCAAGATTGTTTATGGTTATTCTTCATATTATTAATACAAAACATTTGATCGGGTTGGGTGGAAGTATCATTTGAAAGCGATTAGATGACATGGAATCAGGAGTGGTTGTGTGTTCATGGTCAAATTCTTATACTCTAATCCTACGACCTCTATTTTTATGAATCGCTATTTTGTCCCTATTAAACAATGTTCAGAGTTTTCTAGGTACACATTAAACAAAGCGAACAAATAGAAATGCTTCCACTAGGTTCTTAATGTTCCAAACATGACTGTGCTATTCTGGTTTCAAGTGGTGTCCTCTCTCCATTAAATACTTAGTAATCTCAATTGCAGCCACATACGCAGCTATAATTAAATTAAATACAGACACTTTATTAACAAGATTGTGTGAATCCGTTGCTTTTTAGTCACCATTATATTTAACATGGTAGGGTATACTAGAATCCACTAAGATGATGTTCACTTCAATAGTTCTGTAATATCTACAAATGCTTCATATTCCTTTACCAGCATCCATTTTCAATCAATTCTATCAATAACATTTTATTAGACTTTCTGGTGGTGGTGTTAGATTTCCTGATTGCCAATGTTATCATAAGGCTTTCGTACTCAAGTATGCTTAGTATTGGTTTCTAACAAATCATTATGACCATATACATAGATGTCTATAAGTGAAAAAAACATAGTCATAACCATTCATATTAAAGATTAAACATGTTTTCAGTCTGTCTAATTCATCATATTCCAAGCCAATTTACTTGACAATGTCCTATTTAAGTTAATTCCTTTATTATCAAATAGAAAAAAACATCAAAAACTATATCCCCTTTCTTATGGTGTAATAAAAATATAACCATAAATGGCAGACCAATAATATGGATATTTTGGCTTTGTAAGGTAGTTGCATACATTAATGAAATCATAAATGGAAACAATGTACTTGCAGCTGAGGAAGGGAAAGTCACATTTTCTATTACAGGCCTTACATCTAACCATTATATTTGTTTAATAAATGTGTGTTTAGATTGTTTGAATATGAATGGTATAAATATACTTGTTATGGACTCAACCAGACTGTGATACATGAAGTCTCCATATTTATTTAAAACTTCTAATTTCTATGCAATTGTAAACGAAGGAAAACCTCCAAACTGCAAGGGCAATCAGAAATGCAGTGGGAGACTGATTGTGAAACACAGCTTAATGCTTTGTGCAGGTCTATTATTTGGCCTAAGTAAGATTCTTTCAGTTACGTCAAATTTAACGCAGTCTATTACTTTATGCACAGAGAATTCCACACACACAATATAAAGTTACAATATCTAATGTTAATCTATGTTAGTCGTGCCGGTTGGAGACTGGTTCAATTGAACACATGTTCTATGACTGCTCTTTTTTTAGAGCATTTTTGCAACCAGTATGGTTGGTCTCCAACAGATATTTAAAACCTCCATCCCACTATGTTTTGCCCATACCCTAATAGGTAGTCTGGCAATTAATTCAATGGAAATTAAAGCAGCATATATTATCGTCTATTGATTCTTTCTTATTACAATTGGTTTGATAACATCTAATTGGAAGGAATTCCACAAGAATTCAGTTAAAGGCTGGTGTAACAATATCTGTAGTACCCATAGAATGGAAAAATGTATGGCGAACGCACCTGCTTTATCAGTCAAGCATGAAAAGAGGTGGTGTTTCTTCATTGAATATTTAAACAGTGATAACTCATTATAAATTCAAACGATAGTCTACAATTTGAATGAATCCATTATTATTGTTATTGTTGTAATTACAGTCAAAGCTCATTAACTAAATCAGAATGTCAGTGAATATACCATGCACTTTATTTGCTTATTTGTGTATATCCCTCATCCTTCCCTCCCATTCACTTTCGATGTGTTGTTTTTGTGTTGTCCCCATGTCCTGAGCACTGATTTGTTGTGCATCAGTTCAGATTCGCACACACACTCCATTAATGTGTTCCATGAATAGAGTTTTCTTTTTTTAAAATATATTTTAAAAGGATATAGTAGGAATACATAAACTCGATTATAATAAGTATATAATATGTATATTTCCTTAAATCTATGCTTACGTCCATCATTTCTTCTCAAATATGTTTATCTAGTTCTTTTCAATATAATATGTATATCATTAAGATTGTACTACAGTAGATATACATGTATATGGATGAATTATATGTTATTGTTTGTATCTGAATAAAAACACAATAAACACAGAAAACAGTAGAAGTAGAAGGAAGAAGCTCATCCCATTGTTTAAACCTAACGCTATCAGAACATGCAGGGCTGCCGTAGTAGTATGTTTGTTTGTTTCTTATGCAAAAATTGTAGAGAGGGTGGATATCTATGCCTGGCCTGCCTGTGAAGATTGAAGACTTCAGAATAAAATACCTAGGCCTTGGATAAAAGTCATACAACCCCCATACAGTATGGAACTACCTTTGAAAAGATTAAAATGGTCGATTTCCATTGGTACTGTTTGATGTATGTGTGCCCCATCCTTTACAAGTAGATATTTCCCCTCATAAGCACCCTGGGTGGATGAGATAGCCAATCAGGTGACTAGGAATGCGGGCTTGAACCGCTGGTAAGAGCCCGCGTTCCAAGCTGCCTGACGGCCGGCACTCCCCGTCACCATCTTCCCCCAACTCTCTGTTTCCGTTCTTTTTCTTTATTAACTGCTGCGGCCGCATCTTCCTCTCAGCTTCCCACGGCTGCCATGGAAAGGGAGCCCTGCCTTCACTTTCCACGGACATAGTTTTTTAATTTATTTTGTGTATTTTTAAGTGCGTTCACACAGCCCGTGGCATCGAGGAATATATCTCTTAGTTGCGTATTTATAACGTGATTAATACCCAGATGTTTCTAAGCGCGTACCCGGGGATCTAACCTGTGTTGTTTCATGTTGTCTTGTTTCCATTGCTGCTGAGCTATCTTCCCAGGACATGTTGGTAAAGTATTTTCCCTCCTACAGTGTGACGCGTGCAGAGTCCCGTTGTAGTAAGGAAAATCCTTTTTTTTAGCACCCCGGGTTGCCGCTTTGGTAACCTGGGGCGCTAATGGCCTGTGTACCCGTTCCATGGGCAACACTGGTGTGTAATGGCCCTGGGCCCACGATAATGGCCCTCGTTTCGCTCAGGTCATTAACTGTGGCCACAGGCCTTTACCCCCTGGTGTTATCCATGGAACAGTTCCATAACGTCACATGAATCCTTTTTTGAGACTCTGTGCCATGTCTGTGGCTTGCTGACATAATGCCCTTGTCCATGCGGGTAGATGCCTTTATCTTCTTTTTCAGTCCTGATTGTGTATACAGGTGGGGTCTCTTCTCATGGTTATGGACAGCTGCCCATATCTACATCAACAATGCACTATATTCCATGGAATTATCCAACTGTGGTTCTTTCCTTCCTCTGGCATTTTCTTCTGCTGGTACTGCAACTCTGCCTTTCATAAAGATATGGAAAAGGTATCTTTTTACATGGATGGGTACACATGTTGTTGTGGCTGTCTTTCACACAGTGATGTACGTACATAGCTTTTGCTAGTTTTCTTTAATATTTCATATTGTGATATTCCTATCTTTGTGTGCATAACGTTCAGCATCAGGAAGTCTTGTGGGATGCAAGCATGTGGTTTGTAGGAAATATATTAATTCAGTCATGCATTCATTAAACATAGTAGAGAAGTGAAAGAAATAGGCTATAGCTCGATAGTCGAGATAAGAGATGATCAATGGCTCAACACAGGGAATCGCACAAAGGGGGTGTCACTGGCAATGCTATTTAGACTGGGAGCAAAGTGGACACCGAGAACAAGGCAAAGTTTGCATATGTTAGCAGAACTTACTGAGTTAGCGCTTGGAAAACATTGTTAAATAGTATTCGTGTGCTTTTCATAGCCGACAATTACCAATTGGAATATCCTTTCTTTTCTTGCAATAATTACATGTTGTAAAGCACATGCTGCTCAAGTTATTACAGAGCAGACAAAGTAGTCCTCGGCATTGATCTGCTTCAGCTTCCCCTCCCTGCCCAATCGGTTTTCTCTCTGGCCAGTTAAAATCCAGTCTACCATCTGGATGCGTTTTTCTGGTTGGGGATGCTCTCCCCATCAAATCAGTGGTAGGGAGTAGGGCTGCTCAAACACCCCAAAGTCTTCCACGTCGAAGGTCGAATATTTCCAGGCATGTTCGACCCACCCCATGACATGCCCACAGGATCTGCCAATAATGGAACGCTGGTTAGGGTATCCAGGCTGGTTTTGAGTGCCACTGTCCAATCACAAGGTCTGAGAGTCAAAAGGTGAGATCAACAAGCAAATCAGAGACCCTGAGACATTCTAAAATGTATTTGATGCATTTTAATGGGCCCAGTTTATTTAGTTGACTTTGTTTGGCTGTTGAGTTAGGAAGGGACAGGACTGGCTCACACATTGGTGGTCTCGAAGGACTTTTAATAGTGTGTTTTTGTGGAGTTTTTGGTGTTTGTTTTTGTCCTGGTTGTATCTCCTTCTGTGTATGTGTGCATGTTAGGTTCCCTCCCCAATATTCCCTTTTTACCATTAGTCTCTGTTCCCATAGGGTCACCACAGCAATTTAAAAAAATAAGTATTCCTCACATCTTTCCTTTTTCATTGTTTTTGGAGAAACATTTGTGTGTGAACTTGAAGTGCCTTGCTCAGCCACCTTCCCTACAGCTGGTGTCTTTTGACAACCCTTTCCTACCATGCTATTCTTACAAACCCTTTGTTTGTCTTTGTAACTTCTTTTGTGTTTTGTCCTTTGACATTTTAGCCACATTAGGAACTTTAGGTAACACAAAGAAATTATATTAGTAGACTTCTTTTTGAACAGAAGCAAAGAGAAAGGGTTTATATTAGAAAGGAACCTGACCCCCTTGCCAGTCCCCAAATGACTTTTGTTTCTATTTCGGTTTTCTACAGAGAATAGGGATCCCTACCAGCGTTGTCCTCTTCTCCTACGGATGTGCCTAGAAGACAGGAGAAGAAGAAGATGTCCAACCTTGTTACATATTTATGTTGTTTGTCTGTTGTTTGTTAATTTTGGATACCCTAGTCTGAGAATATTGACCTTAACCGTAAATGTGTCCTGTGTAAGGATATATATAGTTTTGTGATGATAAAGAAAAACCCATAGAAAAGAAGGGCAATGGTAGAGAGAGGTGAATGTGTTTATCGTAAACACACCAGGCCCCGTTACCAGCCAGTATGAGCTGAGAAAAAGCAAAAATATGCACAGAGAAAGAGAGTAACAGTAAAAAAAATAACACAATGTAGTTTGTTTAGGAGGTAGTAATTTTGAAATTAATATATGGTGGAGATTGTTTAGAAGGCAAGAATGTTTAAAGAAAATACACAAATGTGTTTTTAAGGGATGAGGTTGAGGAGAACACAATGACAATAGAGACATACTTATTTTTCAAAGGAAACTCATTCAGTTTTTAATTACAGGTGGACAGAAAGAGACCTATATGCTCAGAGAATTGTCGGCATTCGAACCTATGAGCAGAGAGAAGGGTCGAGGGACCTAACCAGATGCCCGTACATAGATGTTTCTGCTGTAAAATTATGACAGCAGACAGTTTTCCTGGAAAAACTCTCATATGCTTGGATCCCCAAGAAGTGGCTGAATGCCCCCATGTTTAAATTGTTCTTTACAACTGTTCAAGTATTTTGTCATGAAAAAGGCATTCAAATACAAAAAAACTATTGAATAATTGGCCTATGCATTGAAAGGCCAAGGAACTTGCTGCAGGGCAGCCTAAAAAGGACAAATACAACCGGAAATAGACAGTCCATGGATACCAAACCAAGATGATTCGGCTGAAAGATGTGACGATAACCAATGAATGAAGAAGAAAAGGAACATTAACTTGTAAAAATGTGAATGGGGAAGACAATGGGGAACCAGGAAATGGTGTGGAATTTGAGTGACAGAAAAATTGTGGAGTAAACGCCACATGTGAGTGATGTTTGAAAAGGGTTGGTGGTGTCCCTGCAGAAACCACCTTCTCCCGATTCTCATAGTGGCTGTAAAATTATCTGAGGCATATAGTTTGTTTAAAATGAATTGGGTAACAGAGATAGAATCAGATAAAAGTAAACAAGGGTGTTATTTAGGGACACATACATGTTTAGATTAGAAAAATAGAATGTTAGTATTGACTGTAGAAATATTTTTAGGATGCCTCCTATATTGAAAGAAATCGCCTCACAGAGGGGGGCGATTAGGAAAGAGATGTGTAGGTACACTGAATATGGGAGAGGGTAGACATTGGGTGTAGTGGTATGTATTAAATAAGGGTCTAATACAGACCAGAGGTGGGTGTGTAGGGGTGGTGCTAAAGATTCTAGACCCCACTTCTGCCCCAGACTGAATGCAGCTAACTTGTCAGGATGATCAATAGTTCCAAGTGTTGCAAAAATCTGATTCATAGTGCATGATAGGCCAACACAAGCACATTTAAGAGCAATGTATATCTTTTTGGTTAGAATGTCTCATGCAGCGAAGGGCATGCTAGATAGAGTACATTTATCAACGTTATGAAAAATGTAGGCTTAAAGGTGAACAGGAACCAAGTTCTGATTAAGAATAGTTTTGTCAGTCATTTTGTAATTTGATCAATCCTTTTGGTTGAGACAAAATTAGGCAGATCCTAAAATGGTTTCTAGAAATATAAAATGGTGGAATTCTGCAAGTCATACTACAATAATTAAACCATTCCCTCATAGAAGTTCATTGAAGGTTCACTGAACCAGGACATTGCTTGGACATAATGTCTGTACTTTCTGGCAGTAATCTTGACATTTTATCAGCCGGGGGTAGCCATGTAGTGTTCAAGGGAAGGTAGCCATTAGTACAGACAGCTGGTCAACTAGCAACAGTTGTTAGGTTCACGGGCAGTGCACACAGCTGATGCCCATACTTGGACTCCTGTGACAGTAAGACATGGTGCTGCCTGCCGAAAAGACCTTGAGAAGTCTGCCAAGATTGTTCTTTCTCAAAGCATTAACCCTTTAAGTGCCATGGGTATTTCTCCCCAGTCCCAGGGCCTTTTTTGGTGATTTTGGTATGTGGCCATTCAATGGCTTGTAACTTTTATGTTACATGAGATATCTCGGCCAAATTTGGCTCCTTTTTTCCCACATGTAGGTGGTCGTAACGCCACCCAGGAATCCCAGGTTGCTTTAGGGGGGTGAGAGAAAATAAGGAAAAAGTGAGAAAATGTTCGGTTTTTTCAAAAAATGCCAATAAAATGATGTACAAAGAAGCCTGTGGTTCTTTCCTTGTAAGAGCTAGGAACAAATGGTTTGCTGTGCTGAGTTCCCAATTTCGTGGCTTTCAGGAACAGGTTGAGTGGAAATGGAAAAAAATTATTTTGATGTGGTTATCAACCGTTTTGTGAGAGGTAGGCGATTTTTGCCATTTTTGCCAATTGGACATGCATGGACAGAATGGAAGAAAAGGGCAGGAAAGCCAAATTGGAGGACAGAAAGGCATATATTTCTGAAAAGTAGACAAAATTCCAAGTTTAGGAAGGGGTGATTTGCATAGGTCAGGCAACAACTAGGTAGGGGAAACTGCCATCGAATGGGGGAAAAGCGGGAAAATGACTGAAAAAAAAGGTATGTGTTGGACATGGTTGGCTTGGTACGGCAATGGCTTCTATGAATTTTGAGAAAAGCAATGCTCCGCTACATTCCCCCAACTCTTGCAGTTAGGAGAGCATACCATTTTTGTAGTGTTTTTAAAAACAAGCAATACTACAAGCCAAACACTGAGCCATGGTACACAGGAGTTTTACGCTCACAGCCTGACCAGACGCACTTAGCATGTGTAAATTGGGAAAACCAATGTGGTGAGGAACGGCAGCCATACATTTTTTGAAAGAGCACAGGCAGACCTTTTCAAGGCTAGGTGACTTGTGCAGGTTACAAAAGTGTATGGTGGCTAAAGCAGCGACTAAATGTAGGTCACATTTGGGAAAAGAAAGGGTTGTGAGACAAAGGGCACCAGCAAATGGGTCAAAACGTTATGAAAACCACACAAACACAACACATGGCCTACTGTCCCGTGTTCCCACAGGTGTCCCGATGAAAACAGTACCCCACATGTGTGATTGCAACTACCTGACCGTCAAGGGGAAAGCCTAAAACACAAGTAACCCCAAGTCTGTTTTCAGAGCGAAATCTCAGACATTCTGCCGACCGGCACAACGTACAGATATGGGCCTCGGGTGTCCAAGCCACCGGGGAAAACAGGGAACCCCATGCAGTTCCGAAAATAGGACACCCGTGGGAATCCGCAGAGGTATGATTTGCGCACATCTCCCCAGAATTTATTACCCAGACAGCCCCGCAAAGTCCGAAATGTGGGAAAAAAAAACGCTTTTTCCGCACATTTCGCTCGACGCACCGATCGAAACACGCCCCCAACAACACATGGCCTACCGTCCCGCGCTCCCACGGGTGTCCCGATGAAAACAGTACCTCACATGTGTGGGTGCACCTACCTGGCCGCCAAGGGGAAAGCCTAAAACACAAGTAACCCCAAGTCTGTTTTCAGAGGGAAATCTCAGACATTCTGCCGACCGGCACAACGTACAGATATGGCCCTCGGGTGTCCAAGCCACCGAGGAAAACAGGGAACCCCATACATTTCCGAAAAGAGGATACCCGTGGGAATCCGCATAGGTATGATTTGCGCACATCGCCCCAGAATCTTTTACCCAGACAGCCCCGCAAAGTCCGAAATGTTGGGAAAAAAACACTTTTTCTGCACATTTCGCTCGACACATCCATCGAAACACGCCCCCAAAAACACATGGCCTACCGTCCCGCGTTCCCGATGAAAACGGTACCTCACATGTGTGGGTGCACCTACCTGGCCGCCAAGGGGAAAGCCTAAAACACAAGTAACCCCAAGTCTGTTTTCAGGGCGAAATCTCAGACATATCTGCCGACCGGCACAACGTACAGATATGGGCCTCGGGTGTCCAAGCCACCGAGGAAAACGGGGAACCCCATGCATTTCCGAAAAGAGGACACCCGTGGGAATCCGCAGAGGTATGATTTACGCACATCGCCCCAGAATTTATTACCCAGACAGCCCTGCAAAGTCCAAAATGTCGGGAAAAAAACACTTTTTCCGCACATTTTGCTCGATGCACCCATCGAAACACGCCCCCAACAACACATGGCCTACTGTCACGCGTTCCCACAGGTGTCCCGATGAAAACGGTACCTCACATGTGTGGGTGCATCTACCTGGCCGCCAAGGGTAAAGCCTAAAACACAAGTAACCCCAAGTCTGTTTTCAGAGCGAAATCGCAGACATTCTGCCGACCGGCACAACGTACAGATCGGGACCTTGGGTGTCCAAGCCACCGAGGAAAACAGGGAAACCCATGCATTTCCGAAAAGAGGACACCCGTGGGAATCCACAGAGGTATGATTTGCGCACATCGCCCCAGAATTTTTAACCCAGACAGCTCTGCAAAGTCCGAAATGTCGGGAAAAAAACACTTTTTCCGCACATTTCGCTCAACGCACTGATCGAAAAATATGCCCCCAACAACACATGGCCTACCGTCACGCTTTCCCACAGGTGTCCCGATGAAAACAGTACCTCACATGTGTGGGTGCACCTACCTGGCCGCCAAGGGTAAAGCCTAAAACACAAGTAACCCCAAGTCTGTTTTCAGAGCGAAATCTCAGACATTCTGCCGACCGGCACAACGTACAGATCTGGGCCTCGGGTGTCCAAGCCACTGAGGAAAACAGGGAAACCCATGCTTTTCCGAAAAGAGGACACCCGTGGGAATCCGCAGAGGTATGATTTGCGCACATCGCCCCATAATTTTTTACCCAGACAGCCCCGCAAAGTCCGAAATGTCGGGAAAAAACGCCTTTTCCGCACATTTCGCTCGACGCACCCATTGAAACATGCCCCCAACAACACATGGCCTACCGTCACGCGTTCCCACAGGTGTCCCGATGAAAACGGTACCTCACATGTGTGGGTGCACCTACCTGGCCACCAATGGGAAAGCCTAAAACACAAGTAACCCCAAGTCTGTTTTCAGAGCGAAATCTCAGACATTCTGCCGACCGGCACAACTTACAGATATGGGCCTCGGGTGTCCAAGCCACAAAGGATTACGGGGAACCCCATGCATTTCCAAAAAGAGGACACCTGTGGGAATCCGCAGAGGTATGATTTGCGCACATCGTCCCAGATTTTATTACCCAGACAGCCCCGCAAAGTCCGAAAAGTCGGGAAAATAACGCTTTTTCCGCACATTTTGCTTGACGCACCCATCGAAACACGCCCCCAACAACACATGGCCTACCGTCACGCGTTCCCACAGGTGTCCCGATGAAAATGGTACCTCACATGTGTGGGTGCACCTACCTGCCTTCAAGGGGAAAGCCTAAAACACAAGTAACCCCAAGTCTGTTTTCAGAGGGAAATCTCAGACATTCTGACGACCGGCACAACGTACAGATATGGGCCTCGGGTGTCCAAGCCACCGAGGAAAACGGGGAACACCATGCATTTCCGAAAAGAGGACACCCGTGGGAATACGCAGAGGTATGATTTGCGCACATCGCCCCAGAATTTATTACCCAGACAGCCCTGCAAAGTCCAAAATGTGTGGAAGAAAAAATGCTTTTTCCGCACATTTCGCTCGACGCACCCATCGAAACACGCCCCCAACAACACATGGCCTACCGTCACGCATTCCCACAGGTGTGCCGATGAAAACGGTACCTCACATGTGTGGGTGCACCTACCTGGCCGCCAAGGGGAAAGCCTAAAACACAAGTAACCCCAAGTCTGTTTTCACAGCGAAATCTCAGACATTCTGCCGACCGGCACAACGTACAGATATTGGCCTCGGGTGTCCAAGCCACTGAGGAAAACAGGGAACCCCATGCATTTCCGAAAAGAGGACACCCGTGGGAAGCCCCAGAGGTATGATTTGCGCACATCGCCCCAGAATTTTTTACCCAGACAGCCCCGCAAAGTCCGAAATGTTGGGAAAAAAACACTTTTTCCGCATATTTCGCTCGACGCACCCATCAAAACACGCCCCCAACAACACATGGCCTACTGTCACGCGTTCCCACAGGTGTCCCGATGAAAACGGTACCTAACATGTGTGGGTGCACCTACCTGACCTCCAAGGGGAAAGCCTAAAACACAAGTAACCCCAATTCTGTTTTCAGAGCGAAATCTCAGACATTCTGCCGACCGGCACAACGCACAGATATGGCCCTCGGGTGTCCAAGCCACCGAGGAAAACAGGGAACCGCATGCATTTCTGAAAAGAGGACACCCGTGGGAATACGCAGAGGTATGATTTGCGCACATCCCCCCAGATTTTATTACCCAGACATCCCCGCAAAGTCCGAAATGTCGGGAAAAAAACACCTTTTCTGCACATTTCGCTCGACGCACCCATCGAAACATGCCCCCAACAACACATGGCCTACCGTCACGCGTTCCCACAGGTGTCCCGATGAAAATGGTACCTCACATGTGTGGGTGCACCTACCTGGCCACCAAGGGCAAAGCCTAAAACACAAGTAACCCCAAGTCTGTTTTCAGAGCGAAATCTCAGACATTCTGCCGACCGGCACAACTTACAGACATGGGCCTCGGGTGTCCAAGCCACCAAGGAAAACGGGGAACCCCATGCATTTCCGAAAAGAGGACACCCGTGGGAATCTGCAGAGGTATGATTTGCGCACATCGCCCCAGATTTTATTACCCAGACAGCCCTGCAAAGTCCGAAAAGTCAGGAAAAAAACGCTTTTTCCGCACATTTCGCTCGACGCACCCATCGAAACACGCCCCCAATTACACATGGCCTACCGTCACACATTCCCACAGGTGTTCCGATGAAAATGGTACCTCACATGTGTGGGTGCACCTACCTGGCCACCAAGGGGAAAGCCTAAAACACAAGTAACCCCAAGTCTGTTTTCAGAGGGAAATCTCAGACATTCTGACGACCGGCACAACGTATAGATATGGGCCTCAGGTGTCCAAGCCACCGAGGAAAACAGGGAACCCCATGCATTTCCGAAAAGAGGACACCCGTGGGAATACGCAGAGGTATGATTTGCGCACATCGCCCCAGAATTTATTACCCAGACAGCCCTGCAAAGCCCAAAATGTGGGGAAAAAATGCTTTTTCCGCACATTTCGCTTGACGCACCCATCGAAACACACCCCCAACAAAACACATGGCCTACCGTCACGCGTTCCCACAGGTGTCCCGATGAAAACGGTACCTCACATGTGTGGGTGCACCTACCTGGCCGCCAAGGGGAAAGACTAAAACACAAGTAACCCCAAGTCTGTTTTCAGAGCGAAATCTCAGACATTCTGCCGACCGGCACAACTCACAGATATGGCCCTCGGGTGTCCAAGCCACCGAGGAAAACAGGGAACCCCATGCATTTCCAAAAAGAGAACACCCGTGGGAATACGCAGAGGTACTATTTGCGCACATCGCCCCAGAATTTATTACCCAGACAGCCCTGCAAAGTCCGAAATGTGGGGAAAAAAATGTTTTTTCCGCACATTTCGCTCGACGCACCCATCGAAACACGCCCCAACAACACATGGCCTACCGTCACGCGTTCCCACAGGTGTCCCGATGAAAACGGTACCTCACATGTGTGGGTGCACCTACCTGACTGGCAAGGGGCAAGCCGAAAACGCAAGTAACCCCCAGTCTGTTTGTAGAGGGGAATCTCAGCCATTCTGCCGACCGGCACAACATACAGATATGGGCCTCGGGTGTCCAAGCAACCAAGTAAAACAGGGAACCCCATGCATTGCCGAAAAGAGGACACCCGTGGGAATCCGCAGAGGTATGATTTGCGCACATCGCCCCAGAATTTATTACCCAGACACCCCCGCAAAGTCCGAAATGTGGGGAAAAAAATGCATTTTCCGCACATTTCGCTCGGCGCACCCATCAAAACACACCCACAACAACACATGGCCTACCGTCATGCATTCCCACAGGTGTCCCGATGAAAACGGTACCTCACATGTGTGGGTGCACCTACCTGGCTGGCAAGGTGCAAGCCGAAAACGCAAGCAACCCCCAGTCTGTTTGCAGAGTGGAATCTCAGCCATTCTGCCGACCGGCACAACATACAGATATGGGCCTCGGGTGTCCAAGCCACCAAGGAAAACAGGGAACCCCATGCATTTCTGAAAAGAGGACACCCGTGGGTATCCGCAGAGGTATGATTTGCGCACATCGCCCCAGAATTTATTACCCAGACACCCCCGCAAAATCCGAAATGTGGGGGAAAAAACGCATTTCCCGCACATGTCGCTCGACGCACCCATCGAAACACGCCCCAACAACACATGGCCTACCGTCACGTGTTCCCACAGGTGTCCTGATGAAAACAGTACCTCACATGTGTGGGTGCACCTACCTGGCCGCCAAGGGGAAAGCCTAAAACACTGCTATCCCCCCCAAAGGGTTTGGAGAGGCAATCAACAGATTTAGGCCTGGGTTGCTTCAGCCACCAAGAAAAACAGGAACCCCCATGCATTTCCGAAAAGAGGAAACCCATGGGAATCCGCAGAGGTATGATTTGCGCACATCGGCCCAGAATTTATTACCCAGACAGCCCTGCAAAGTCTGAAATGTGGGAAAAAAAAGGCTTTTTCCGCACATTTCCCTCGGCGCACCCATCAAAACACGCCCCCAACAACACATGGCCTACCGTCACGCGTTCCCACAGGTGTCCCGATGAAAACGGTACCTCACATGTGTGGGTGCACCTACCTGGCCGCCAAGGGGAAAGCCTAAAACACAAGTAACCCCAAGTCTGTTTTCAGAGCGAAATCTCAGACATTCTGCCGACCGGCACAACGTAAAGATATGGCCCTCGGGTGTCCAAGCCACCGAGGAAAACAGGGAACCCCATGCATTTCCGAAAAGAGGACACCCATGGGAATACGCAGAGGTATTATTTGCGCACATCGCCCTAGATTTTATTACCCAGACAGCCCGGCAAAGTCTGAAATGTCGGGAACAAAACACCTTTGCCGCACATTTCGCTCGACGCACCCATCGAAACACGCCCCAACAACACATGGCCTACCGTCACGCGTTCCCACAGGTGTCCCGATGAAAACGGTACCTCACATGTGTGGGTGCACCTACCTGACTGGCAAGGGGCAAGCCGAAAACGCAAGCAACCCCCAGTCTGTTTGTAGAGGGGAATCTCAGCCATTCTGCCGACCGGCACAACATACAGATATGGGCCTCGGGTGTCCAAGCCACCAAGTAAAACAGGGAACCCCATGCATTGCCGAAAAGAGGACACCCGTGGGAATCCGCAGAGGTATGATTTGCGCACATCGCCCCAGAATTTATTACCCAGACACCCCCGCAAAGTCCGAAATGTGGGGAAAAAAATGCATTTTCCGCACATTTCGCTCGGCGCACCCATCAAAACACACCTACAACAACACATGGCCTACCGTCATGCATTCCCACAGGTGTCCCGATGAAAACGGTACCTCACATGTGTGGGTGCACCTACCTGGCTGGCAAGGGGCAAGCCGAAAACGCAAGCAACCCCCAGTCTGTTTGCAGAGTGGAATCTCAGCCATTCTGCCGACCGGCACAACATACAGATATGGGCCTCGGGTGTCCAAGCCACCAAGGAAAACAGGGAACCCCATGCATTTCTGAAAAGAGGACACCCGTGGGCATCCGCAGAGGTATGATTTGCGCACATCGCCCCAGAATTTATTACCCAGACACCCCCGCAAAATCCGAAATGTGGGGGAAAAAACGCATTTCCCGCACATGTCGCTCGACGCACCCATCGAAACACGCCCCAACAACACATGGCCTACCGTCACGTGTTCCCACAGGTGTCCTGATGAAAACAGTACCTCACATGTGTGGGTGCACCTACCTGGCCGCCAAGGGGAAAGCCTAAAACACTGCTATCCCCCCCAAAGGGTTTGGAGAGGCAATCAACAGATTTAGGCCTGGGGTGCTTCAGCCACCAAGAAAAACAGGAACCCCCATGCATTTCCGAAAAGAGGAAACCCATGGGAATCCGCAGAGGTATGATTTGCGCACATCGGCCCAGAATTTATTACCCAGACAGCCCTGCAAAGTCTGAAATGTGGGAAAAAAAAGGCTTTTTCCGCACATTTCCCTCGGCGCACCCATCAAAACACGCCCCCCAACAACACATGGCCTACCGTCACGCATTCCCACAGGTGTCCCGATGAAAACGGTACCTCACATGTGTGGGTGCACCTACCTGGCCGCCAAGGGGAAAGACTAAAACACAAGTAACCCCAAGTCTGTTTTCAGAGCGAAACCTCAGACATTCTGCCGACCGGCACAACGCACAGATATGGCCCTCGGGTGTCCAAGCCACCGAGGAAAACAGGGAACCCCATGCATTTCCGAAAAGAGGACACTCGTGGGAATACGCAGAGGTACTATTTGCGCACATCGCCCCAGAATTTATTACCCAGACAGCCCTGCAAAGTCCGAAATGTGGGGAAAAAAATGTTTTTTCCGCACATTTCGCTCGACGCACCCATCGAAACAAGCCCCCAACAACACATGGCCTACCGTCACGCGTTCCCACAGCTGTCCCGATGAAAACGGTACCTCACATGTGTGGGTGCACCTACCTGGCCGCCAAGGGGAAAGCCTAAAACACAAGTAACCCCAAGTCTGTTTTCAGAGCGAAATCTCAGACATTCTGCCGACCGGCACAACGTAAAGATATGGCCCTCGGGTGTCCAAGCCACCGAGGAAAACAGGGAACCCCATGCATTTCCGAAAAGAGGACACCCGTGGGAATACGCAGAGGTGTGATTTGCGCACATCGCCCTAGATTTTATTACCCAGACAGCCCGGCAAAGTCTGAAATGTCAGGAACAAAACACGTTTGCCGCACATTTCGCTCGACACACCCATCGAAACACGCCCCAACAACACATGGCCTACCGTCACGCGTTCCCACAGGTGTCCCGATGAAAACAGTACCTCACATGTGTGGGTGCACCTACCTGGCTGGCAAGGGGCAAGCTGAAAACGCAAGCAACCCCCAGTCTGTTTGTAGAGGGGAATCTCAGCCATTCTGCCGACCGGCACAACATACAGATATGGGCCTCGGTGTCCAAGCCACCAAGTAAAACAGGGAACCCCATGCATTTCCGAAAAGAGGACACCCGTGGGAATCCGCAGAGGTATGATTTGCGCACATCGCCCCAGAATTTATTACCCAGAAACCCTGCAAAGTCCGAAATGTGGGGAAAAAAATGCATTTTCCGCACATTTCGCTCGGCGCACCCATCAAAACACACCCACAACAACACATGGCCTACCGTCATGCGTTCCCACAGGTGTCCCGATGAAAACGGTACCTCACATGTGTGGGTGCACCTACCTGGCTGGCAAGGGGCAAGCCGAAAACGCAAGCAACCCCCAGTCTGTTTGCAGAGTGGAATCTCAGCCATTCTGCCGACCGGCACAACATACAGATATGGGCCTCGGGTGTCCAAGCCACCAAGGAAAACAGGGAACCCCATGCATTTCTGAAAAGAGGACACCCGTGGGTATCCGCAGAGGTATGATTTGCGCACATCGCCCCAGAATTTATTACCCAGACACCCCGCAAAATCCGAAATGTGGGGGAAAAAACGCATTTCCCGCACATGTCGCTCGACGCACCCATCGAAACACGCCCCCAACAACACATGGCCTACCGTCACGCGTTCCCACAGGTGTCCTGATAAAAACAGTACCTCACATGTGTGGGTGCACCTACCTGGCCGCCAAGGGGAAAGCCTAAAACACTGCTATCCCCCCCAAAGGGTTTGGAGAGGCAATCAACAGATTTAGGCCTGGGGTGCTTCAGCCACCAAGAAAAACAGGAACCCCCATGCATTTCCGAAAAGAGGAAACCCATGGGAATCCGCAGAGGTATGATTTGCGCACATCGGCCCAGAATTTATTACCCAGACACCCCCGCAGGTCCGAAATGTGGGGAAAAAATGCATTTTCCGCACATTTCGCTCGGCGCACCCATCAAAACACACCTACAACAACACATGGCCTACCGTCATGCATTCCCACAGGTGTCCCGATGAAAACGGTACCTCACATGTGTGGGTGCACCTACCTGGCTGGCAAGGGGCAAGCCGAAAACGCAAGCAACCCCCAGTCTGTTTGCAGAGTGGAATCTCAGCCATTCTGCCGACCGGCACAACATACAGATATGGGCCTCGGGTGTCCAAGCCACCAAGGAAAACAGGGAACCCCATGCATTTCTGAAAAGAGGACACCCGTGGGCATCCGCAGAGGTATGATTTGCGCACATCGCCCCAGAATTTATTACCCAGACACCCCCGCAAAATCCGAAATGTGGGGGAAAAAACGCATTTCCCGCACATGTCGCTCGACGCACCCATCGAAACACGCCCCAACAACACATGGCCTACCGTCACGTGTTCCCACAGGTGTCCTGATGAAAACAGTACCTCACATGTGTGGGTGCACCTACCTGGCCGCCAAGGGGAAAGCCTAAAACACTGCTATCCCCCCCAAAGGGTTTGGAGAGGCAATCAACAGATTTAGGCCTGGGGTGCTTCAGCAACCAAGAAAAACAGGAACCCCCATGCATTTCCGAAAAGAGGAAACCCATGGGAATCCGCAGAGGTATGATTTGCGCACATCGGCCCAGAATTTATTACCCAGACAGCCCTGCAAAGTCTGAAATGTGGGAAAAAAAAGGCTTTTTCCGCACATTTCCCTCGGCGCACCCATCAAAACACGCCCCCCAACAACACATGGCCTACCGTCACGCATTCCCACAGGTGTCCCGATGAAAACGGTACCTCACATGTGTGGGTGCACCTACCTGGCCGCCAAGGGGAAAGACTAAAACACAAGTAACCCCAAGTCTGTTTTCAGAGCGAAACCTCAGACATTCTGCCGACCGGCACAACGCACAGATATGGCCCTCGGGTGTCCAAGCCACCGAGGAAAACAGGGAACCCCATGCATTTCCGAAAAGAGGACACTCGTGGGAATACGCAGAGGTACTATTTGCGCACATCGCCCCAGAATTTATTACCCAGACAGCCCTGCAAAGTCCGAAATGTGGGGAAAAAAATGTTTTTTCCGCACATTTCGCTCGACGCACCCATCGAAACAAGCCCCCAACAACACATGGCCTACCGTCACGCGTTCCCACAGCTGTCCCGATGAAAACGGTACCTCACATGTGTGGGTGCACCTACCTGGCCGCCAAGGGGAAAGCCTAAAACACAAGTAACCCCAAGTCTGTTTTCAGAGTGAAATCTCAGACATTCTGCCGACCGGCACAACGTAAAGATATGGCCCTCGGGTGTCCAAGCCACCGAGGAAAACAGGGAACCCCATGCATTTCCGAAAAGAGGACACCCGTGGGAATACGCAGAGGTGTGATTTGCGCACATCGCCCTAGATTTTATTACCCAGACAGCCCGGCAAAGTCTGAAATGTCAGGAACAAAACACGTTTGCCGCACATTTCGCTCGACACACCCATCGAAACACGCCCCAACAACACATGGCCTACCGTCACGCGTTCCCACAGGTGTCCCGATGAAAACGGTACCTCACATGTGTGGGTGCACCTACCTGGCTGGCAAGGGGCAAGCTGAAAACGCAAGCAACCCCCAGTCTGTTTGTAGAGGGGAATCTCAGCCATTCTGCCGACCGGCACAACATACAGATATGGGCCTCGGTGTCCAAGCCACCAAGTAAAACAGGGAACCCCATGCATTTCCGAAAAGAGGACACCCGTGGGAATCCGCAGATGTATGATTTGCGCACATCGCCCCAGAATTTATTACCCAGAAACCCTGCAAAGTCCGAAATGTGGGGAAAAAAATGCATTTTCCGCACATTTCGCTCGGCGCACCCATCAAAACACACCCACAACAACACATGGCCTACCGTCATGCGTTCCCACAGGTGTCCCGATGAAAACGGTACCTCACATGTGTGGGTGCACCTACCTGGCTGGCAAGGGGCAAGCCGAAAACGCAAGCAACCCCCAGTCTGTTTGCAGAGTGGAATCTCAGCCATTCTGCCGACCGGCACAACATACAGATATGGGCCTCGGGTGTCCAAGCCACCAAGGAAAACAGGGAACCCCATGCATTTCTGAAAAGAGGACACCCGTGGGTATCCGCAGAGGTATGATTTGCGCACATCGCCCCAGAATTTATTACCCAGACACTCCGCAAAATCCGAAATGTGGGGGAAAAAACGCATTTCCCGCACATGTCGCTCGACGCACCCATCGAAACACGCCCCCAACAACACATGGCCTACCGTCACGCGTTCCCACAGGTGTCCTGATAAAAACAGTACCTCACATGTGTGGGTGCACCTACCTGGCCGCCAAGGGGAAAGCCTAAAACACTGCTATCCCCCCCAAAGGGTTTGGGGAGGCAATCAACAGATTTAGGCCTGTGGTGCTTCAGCCACCAAGAAAAACAGGAACCCCCATGCATTTCCGAAAAGAGGAAACCCATGGGAATCCGCAGAGGTATGATTTGCGCACATCGGCCCAGAATTTATTACCCAGACAGCCCTGCAAAGTCTGAAATGTGGGAAAAAAAACGCTTTTTCCGCACATTTCCCTCGCGCACCCATCGAAACACGCCCCCCAACAACACATGGCCTACCGTCACGCGTTCCCACAGGTGTCCTGATGAAAACGGTACCTCACATGTGTGGGTGCACCTACCTGGCCGCCAAGGGGAAAGCCTAAAACACAAGTAACCCCAAGTCTGTTTTCAGAGGGAAATCTCAGACATTCTGCCGACCGGCACAACGTACAGATATGGGCCTCGTGTGTCCAAGCCACCGAGGAAAACAGGGAACCCCATGCATCTCCGAAAAGAGGACACCCGTGGGAATACGCAGAGGTATGATTTGCGCACATTGCCCCAGATTTTATTACCCAGATAGCCCCGCAAAGTCCGAAATGTGGGGAAAAAAACACTTTTTCCGCACATTTCGCTCGACGCACCCATCGAAACAGGCCCCCAACAACACATGGCCTACCATCCTGCGTTCCCACAGGTGTCCCAATGAAAACGGTACCTCACATGTGTGGGTGCACCTACCTGGCCGCCAAGGGGAAAGCCGAAAACACAAGTAACCCCAAGTCTGTTTTCAGAGCGAAATCTCAGACATTCTGCCGACCAGCACAAAGTACAGATCTGGGCATCGGGTGTCCAAGTCACCGAGGAAAACAGGGAAACCCATGCATTTCTGAAAAGAGGACACCCGTGGGAATCCACAGAGGTATGATTTGCGCACATCGCCCTTGAATTTTTAACCCAGACAGCCCCGCAAAGTCCGAAATGTCGGGAAAAAAACACCTTTTCTGCACATTTCGCTCGACGCACCCATCAAAACATGCCCCCAACAACACATGGCCTACCGTCACGCATTCCCACAGGTGTCCCGATGAAAACAGTACCTCACATGTGTGGGTGCACCTACCTGGCCACCAAGGGCAAAGCCTAAAACACAAGTAACCCCAAGTCTGTTTTCAGAGCAAAATCTCAGACATTCTGCCGACCGGCACAACTTACAGATATGGGCCTCGGGTGTCCAAGCCACCAAGGAAAACGGGGAACCCCATGCATTTCCGAAAAGAGGACACCCGTGGGAATCTGCAGAGGTATGATTTGCGCACATCGCCCCAGATTTTATTACCCAGACAGCCCTGCAAAGTCCGAAAAGTCAGGAAAAAAACGCTTTTTCCGCACATTTCGCTCGACGCACCCATCGAAACACGCCCCCAATTACACATGGCCTACCGTCACACATTCCCACAGGTGTTCCGATGAAAATGGTACCTCACATGTGTGGGTGCACCTACGTGGCCGCCAAGGGGAAAGCCTAAAACACAAGTAACCCCAAGTCTGATTTCAGAGTGAAATCTCAGACATTCTGACGACCGGCACAACGTATAGATATGGGCCTCAGGTGTCCAAGCCACCGAGGAAAACAGGGAACCCCATGCATTTCCGAAAAGAGGACACCCGTGGGAATACGCAGAGGTATGATTTGCGCACATCGCCCCAGAATTTATTACCCAGACAGCCCTGCAAAGCCCAAAATGTGGGGAAAAAATGCTTTTTCCGCATATTTCGCTTGACGCACCCATCTAAACACGCCCCCAACAAAACACATGGCCTACCGTCAGGCGTTCCCACAGGTGTCCCGATGAAAACGGTACCTCACATGTGTGGGTGCACCTACCTGGCCGCCAAGGGGAAAGACTAAACCACAAGTAACCCCAAGTCTGTTTTCAGAGCGAAATCTCAGACATTCTGCCGACCGGCACAACGCACAGATATGGCCCTCGGGTGTCCAAGCCACCGAGGAAAACAGGGAACCCCATGCATTTCCGAAAAGAGGACACCCGTGGGAATACGCAGAGGTATGATTTGCGCACATCGCCCCAGAATTTATTACCCAGACAGCCCTGCAAAGTCCGAAATGTGGGGAAAAAAATGTTTTTTCCGCACATTTCGCTCGACGCACCCATCGAAACAAGCCCCCAACAACACATGGCCTACCGTCACGCGTTCCCACAGCTGTCGCGATGAAAACGGTACCTCACATGTGTGGGTGCACCTACCTGGCCGCCAAGGGGAAAGCCTAAAACACAAGTAACCCCAAGTCTGTTTTCAGAGCGAAATCTCAGACATTCTGCCGACCGGCACAACGTAAAGATATGGCCCTCGGGTGTCCAAGCCACCGAGGAAAACAGGGAACCCCATGCATTTCCGAAAAGAGGACACCCGTGGGAATATGCAGAGGTATGATTTGCGCACATCGCCCCAGATTTTATTACCCAGACAGCCCTGCAAAGTCCGAAATGTGGGGAAAAAAATGTTTTTTCCGCACATTTCGCTCGACGCACCCATCGAAACAAGCCCCCAACAACACATGGCCTACCGTCACGCGTTCCCACAGGTGTCCCGATGAAAACGGTACCTCACATGTGTGGGTGCACCTACCTTGCCGCCAAGGGGAAAGACTAAAACACAAGTAACCCCAAGTCTGTTTTCAGAGCGAAATCTCAGACATTCTGCCGACCGGCACAACGCACAGATATGGCCCTCGGGTGTCCAAGCCACCGAGGAAAACAGGGAACCCCATGCATTTCCGAAAAGAGGACACCCGTGGGAATACGCAGAGGTACTATTTGCGCACATCGCCCCAGAATTTATTACCCAGACAGCCCTGCAAAGTCCGAAATGTGGGGAAAAAATGTTTTTTCCGCAGATTTCGCTCGACGCACCCATCGAAACAAGCCCCCAACAACACATGGCCTACCGTCACGCATTCCCACAGCTGTTCCGATGAAAATGGTACCTCACATGTGTGGGTGCACCTACCTGGCCGCCAAGGGGAAAGCCTAAAACACAAGTAACCCCAAGTCTGTTTTCAGAGCGAAATCTCAGACATTCTGCCGACCGGCACAACGTAAAGATATGGCCCTCGGGTGTCCAAGCCACCGAGGAAAACAGGGAACCCCATGCATTTCCGAAAAGAGGACACACGTGGGAATACGCAGAGGTATGATTTGCGCACATCGCCCTAGATTTTATTACCCAGACAGCCCGGCAAAGTCTGAAATGTCGGGAACAAAACACCTTTGCCGCACATTTCGCTCGACGCACCCATCGAAACACGCCCCAACAACACATGGCCTACCGTCACGCGTTCCCACAGGTGTCCCGATGAAAACGGTACCTCACATGTGTGGTTGCACCTACCTGGCTGGCAAGGGGCAAGCTGAAAACGCAAGCAACCCCCAGTCTGTTTGTAGAGGGGAATCTCAGCCATTCTGCCGACCAGCACAACATACAGATATGGGCCTCGGGTGTCCAAGCCACCAAGTAAAACAGGGAACCCCATGCATTTCCGAAAAGAGGACACCCGTGGGAATCCGCAGAGGTATGATTTGCGCACATCGCCCCAGAATTTATTACCCAGACACCCCCGCAAAGTCCGAAATGTGGGGAAAAAAATGCATTTTCCGCACATTTCGCTCAGCGCACCCATCAAAACACACCCACAACAACACATGGCCTACCGTCACGCGTTCCCACAGGTGTCCTGATAAAAACAGTACCTCACATGTGTGGGTGCACCTACCTGGCTGCCAAGGGGAAAGCCTAAAACACTGCTATCCCCCCCAAAGGGTTTGGGGAGGCAATCAACAGATTTAGGCCTGGGGTGCTTCAGCCACCAAGAAAAACAGGAACCCCCATGCATTTCCGAAAAGAGGAAACCCATGGGAATCCGCAGAGGTATGATTTGCGCACATCGGCCCAGAATTTATTACCCAGACAGCCCTGCAAAGTCTGAAATGTGGGAAAAAAAACGCTTTTTCCGCACATTTCCCTCGGCGCACCCATCGAAACACGCCCCCAATAACACATGGCCTACCGTCACGCGTTCCCACAGGTGTCCTGATGAAAACGGTACCTCACATGTGTGGGTGCACTTACCTGGCCGCCAAGGGGAAAGCCTAAAACACAAGTAACCCCAAGTCTGTTTTCAGAGGGAAATCTCAGACATTCTGCCGACCGGCACAACGTACAGATATGGGTCTCGTGTGTCCAAGCCACCGAGGAAAACAGGAAACCCCATGCATCTCCGAAAAGAGGACACCCGTGGGAATACGCAGAGGTATGATTTGCGCACATTGCCCCAGATTTTATTACCCAGATAGCCCCGCAAAGCCCGAAATGTGGGGAAAAAAACACTTTTTCCGCACATTTCGCTCGACGCACCCATCGAAACACGCCCCCAACAACACATGGCCTACCATCCTGCGTTCCCACAGGTGTCCCAATGAAAACGGTACCTCACATGTGTGGGTGCACCTACCTGGCCGCCAAGGGGAAAGCCAAAAACACAAGTAACCCCAAGTCTGTTTTCAGAGCGAAATCTCAGACATTCTGCCGACCAGCACAAAGTACAGATCTGGGCATCGGGTGTCCAAGTCACCGAGGAAAACAGGGAAACCCATGCATTTCTGAAAAGAGGACACCCGTGGGAATCCACAGAGGTATGATTTGCGCACATCGCCCTTGAATTTTTAACCCAGACAGCCCCGCAAAGTCCGAAATGTCGGGAAAAAACACCTTTTCTGCACATTTCGCTCAACGCACCCATCGAAACATGCCCCCAACAACACATGGCCTACCGTCACGCATTCCCACAGGTGTCCCGATGAAAACGGTACCTCACATGTGTGGGTGCACCTACCTGGCCACCAAGGGCAAAGCCTAAAACACAAGTAACCCCAAGTCTGTTTTCAGAGCAAAATCTCAGACATTCTGCCGACCGGCACAACTTACAGATATGGGCCTCGGGTGTCCAAGCCACCAAGGAAAACGGGGAACCCCATGCATTTCCGAAAAGAGGACACCCGTGGGAATCTGCAGAGGTATGATTTGCGCACATCGCCCCAGATTTTATTACCCAGACAGCCCTGCAAAGTCCAAAATGTGGGGAAAAAATGCTTTTTCCGCACATTTCGCTCAACGCACCCATCGAAACATGCCCCCAACAACACATGGCCTACCGTCACGCATTCCCACAGGTGTCCCGATGAAAACGGTACCTCACATGTGTGGGTGCACCTACCTGGCCACCAAGGGCAAAGCCTAAAACACAAGTAACCCCAAGTCTGTTTTCAGAGCAAAATCTCAGACATTCTGCCGACCGGCACAACTTACAGATATGGGCCTCGGGTGTCCAAGCCACCAAGGAAAACAGGGAACCCCATGCATTTCTGAAAAGAGGACACCCGTGGGTATCCGCAGAGGTATGATTTGCGCACATCGCCCCAGAATTTATTACCCAGACACTCCGCAAAATCCGAAATGTGGGGGAAAAAACGCATTTCCCGCACATGTCGCTCGACGCACCCATCGAAACACGCCCCCAACAACACATGGCCTACCGTCACGCGTTCCCACAGGTGTCCTGATAAAAACAGTACCTCACATGTGTGGGTGCACCTACCTGGCCGCCAAGGGGAAAGCCTAAAACACTGCTATCCCCCCCAAAGGGTTTGGGGAGGCAATCAACAGATTTAGGCCTGTGGTGCTTCAGCCACCAAGAAAAACAGGAACCCCCATGCATTTCCGAAAAGAGGAAACCCATGGGAATCCGCAGAGGTATGATTTGCGCACATCGGCCCAGAATTTATTACCCAGACAGCCCTGCAAAGTCTGAAATGTGGGAAAAAAAACGCTTTTTCCGCACATTTCCCTCGCGCACCCATCGAAACACGCCCCCCAACAACACATGGCCTACCGTCACGCGTTCCCACAGGTGTCCTGATGAAAACGGTACCTCACATGTGTGGGTGCACCTACCTGGCCGCCAAGGGGAAAGCCTAAAACACAAGTAACCCCAAGTCTGTTTTCAGAGGGAAATCTCAGACATTCTGCCGACCGGCACAACGTACAGATATGGGCCTCGTGTGTCCAAGCCACCGAGGAAAACAGGGAACCCCATGCATCTCCGAAAAGAGGACACCCGTGGGAATACGCAGAGGTATGATTTGCGCACATTGCCCCAGATTTTATTACCCAGATAGCCCCGCAAAGTCCGAAATGTGGGGAAAAAAACACTTTTTCCGCACATTTCGCTCGACGCACCCATCGAAACAGGCCCCCAACAACACATGGCCTACCATCCTGCGTTCCCACAGGTGTCCCAATGAAAACGGTACCTCACATGTGTGGGTGCACCTACCTGGCCGCCAAGGGGAAAGCCGAAAACACAAGTAACCCCAAGTCTGTTTTCAGAGCGAAATCTCAGACATTCTGCCGACCAGCACAAAGTACAGATCTGGGCATCGGGTGTCCAAGTCACCGAGGAAAACAGGGAAACCCATGCATTTCTGAAAAGAGGACACCCGTGGGAATCCACAGAGGTATGATTTGCGCACATCGCCCTTGAATTTTTAACCCAGACAGCCCCGCAAAGTCCGAAATGTCGGGAAAAAAACACCTTTTCTGCACATTTCGCTCGACGCACCCATCAAAACATGCCCCCAACAACACATGGCCTACCGTCACGCATTCCCACAGGTGTCCCGATGAAAACAGTACCTCACATGTGTGGGTGCACCTACCTGGCCACCAAGGGCAAAGCCTAAAACACAAGTAACCCCAAGTCTGTTTTCAGAGCAAAATCTCAGACATTCTGCCGACCGGCACAACTTACAGATATGGGCCTCGGGTGTCCAAGCCACCAAGGAAAACGGGGAACCCCATGCATTTCCGAAAAGAGGACACCCGTGGGAATCTGCAGAGGTATGATTTGCGCACATCGCCCCAGATTTTATTACCCAGACAGCCCTGCAAAGTCCGAAAAGTCAGGAAAAAAACGCTTTTTCCGCACATTTCGCTCGACGCACCCATCGAAACACGCCCCCAATTACACATGGCCTACCGTCACACATTCCCACAGGTGTTCCGATGAAAATGGTACCTCACATGTGTGGGTGCACCTACGTGGCCGCCAAGGGGAAAGCCTAAAACACAAGTAACCCCAAGTCTGATTTCAGAGTGAAATCTCAGACATTCTGACGACCGGCACAACGTATAGATATGGGCCTCAGGTGTCCAAGCCACCGAGGAAAACAGGGAACCCCATGCATTTCCGAAAAGAGGACACCCGTGGGAATACGCAGAGGTATGATTTGCGCACATCGCCCCAGAATTTATTACCCAGACAGCCCTGCAAAGCCCAAAATGTGGGGAAAAAATGCTTTTTCCGCATATTTCGCTTGACGCACCCATCTAAACACGCCCCCAACAAAACACATGGCCTACCGTCAGGCGTTCCCACAGGTGTCCCGATGAAAACGGTACCTCACATGTGTGGGTGCACCTACCTGGCCGCCAAGGGGAAAGACTAAACCACAAGTAACCCCAAGTCTGTTTTCAGAGCGAAATCTCAGACATTCTGCCGACCGGCACAACGCACAGATATGGCCCTCGGGTGTCCAAGCCACCGAGGAAAACAGGGAACCCCATGCATTTCCGAAAAGAGGACACCCGTGGGAATACGCAGAGGTATGATTTGCGCACATCGCCCCAGAATTTATTACCCAGACAGCCCTGCAAAGTCCGAAATGTGGGGAAAAAAATGTTTTTTCCGCACATTTCGCTCGACGCACCCATCGAAACAAGCCCCCAACAACACATGGCCTACCGTCACGCGTTCCCACAGCTGTCGCGATGAAAACGGTACCTCACATGTGTGGGTGCACCTACCTGGCCGCCAAGGGGAAAGCCTAAAACACAAGTAACCCCAAGTCTGTTTTCAGAGCGAAATCTCAGACATTCTGCCGACCGGCACAACGTAAAGATATGGCCCTCGGGTGTCCAAGCCACCGAGGAAAACAGGGAACCCCATGCATTTCCGAAAAGAGGACACCCGTGGGAATATGCAGAGGTATGATTTGCGCACATCGCCCCAGATTTTATTACCCAGACAGCCCTGCAAAGTCCGAAATGTGGGGAAAAAAATGTTTTTTCCGCACATTTCGCTCGACGCACCCATCGAAACAAGCCCCCAACAACACATGGCCTACCGTCACGCGTTCCCACAGGTGTCCCGATGAAAACGGTACCTCACATGTGTGGGTGCACCTACCTTGCCGCCAAGGGGAAAGACTAAAACACAAGTAACCCCAAGTCTGTTTTCAGAGCGAAATCTCAGACATTCTGCCGACCGGCACAACGCACAGATATGGCCCTCGGGTGTCCAAGCCACCGAGGAAAACAGGGAACCCCATGCATTTCCGAAAAGAGGACACCCGTGGGAATACGCAGAGGTACTATTTGCGCACATCGCCCCAGAATTTATTACCCAGACAGCCCTGCAAAGTCCGAAATGTGGGGAAAAAATGTTTTTTCCGCAGATTTCGCTCGACGCACCCATCGAAACAAGCCCCCAACAACACATGGCCTACCGTCACGCATTCCCACAGCTGTTCCGATGAAAATGGTACCTCACATGTGTGGGTGCACCTACCTGGCCGCCAAGGGGAAAGCCTAAAACACAAGTAACCCCAAGTCTGTTTTCAGAGCGAAATCTCAGACATTCTGCCGACCGGCACAACGTAAAGATATGGCCCTCGGGTGTCCAAGCCACCGAGGAAAACAGGGAACCCCATGCATTTCCGAAAAGAGGACACACGTGGGAATACGCAGAGGTATGATTTGCGCACATCGCCCTAGATTTTATTACCCAGACAGCCCGGCAAAGTCTGAAATGTCGGGAACAAAACACCTTTGCCGCACATTTCGCTCGACGCACCCATCGAAACACGCCCCAACAACACATGGCCTACCGTCACGCGTTCCCACAGGTGTCCCGATGAAAACGGTACCTCACATGTGTGGTTGCACCTACCTGGCTGGCAAGGGGCAAGCTGAAAACGCAAGCAACCCCCAGTCTGTTTGTAGAGGGGAATCTCAGCCATTCTGCCGACCAGCACAACATACAGATATGGGCCTCGGGTGTCCAAGCCACCAAGTAAAACAGGGAACCCCATGCATTTCCGAAAAGAGGACACCCGTGGGAATCCGCAGAGGTATGATTTGCGCACATCGCCCCAGAATTTATTACCCAGACACCCCCGCAAAGTCCGAAATGTGGGGAAAAAAATGCATTTTCCGCACATTTCGCTCAGCGCACCCATCAAAACACACCCACAACAACACATGGCCTACCGTCACGCGTTCCCACAGGTGTCCTGATAAAAACAGTACCTCACATGTGTGGGTGCACCTACCTGGCTGCCAAGGGGAAAGCCTAAAACACTGCTATCCCCCCCAAAGGGTTTGGGGAGGCAATCAACAGATTTAGGCCTGGGGTGCTTCAGCCACCAAGAAAAACAGGAACCCCCATGCATTTCCGAAAAGAGGAAACCCATGGGAATCCGCAGAGGTATGATTTGCGCACATCGGCCCAGAATTTATTACCCAGACAGCCCTGCAAAGTCTGAAATGTGGGAAAAAAAACGCTTTTTCCGCACATTTCCCTCGGCGCACCCATCGAAACACGCCCCCAATAACACATGGCCTACCGTCACGCGTTCCCACAGGTGTCCTGATGAAAACGGTACCTCACATGTGTGGGTGCACTTACCTGGCCGCCAAGGGGAAAGCCTAAAACACAAGTAACCCCAAGTCTGTTTTCAGAGGGAAATCTCAGACATTCTGCCGACCGGCACAACGTACAGATATGGGTCTCGTGTGTCCAAGCCACCGAGGAAAACAGGAAACCCCATGCATCTCCGAAAAGAGGACACCCGTGGGAATACGCAGAGGTATGATTTGCGCACATTGCCCCAGATTTTATTACCCAGATAGCCCCGCAAAGCCCGAAATGTGGGGAAAAAAACACTTTTTCCGCACATTTCGCTCGACGCACCCATCGAAACACGCCCCCAACAACACATGGCCTACCATCCTGCGTTCCCACAGGTGTCCCAATGAAAACGGTACCTCACATGTGTGGGTGCACCTACCTGGCCGCCAAGGGGAAAGCCAAAAACACAAGTAACCCCAAGTCTGTTTTCAGAGCGAAATCTCAGACATTCTGCCGACCAGCACAAAGTACAGATCTGGGCATCGGGTGTCCAAGTCACCGAGGAAAACAGGGAAACCCATGCATTTCTGAAAAGAGGACACCCGTGGGAATCCACAGAGGTATGATTTGCGCACATCGCCCTTGAATTTTTAACCCAGACAGCCCCGCAAAGTCCGAAATGTCGGGAAAAAACACCTTTTCTGCACATTTCGCTCAACGCACCCATCGAAACATGCCCCCAACAACACATGGCCTACCGTCACGCATTCCCACAGGTGTCCCGATGAAAACGGTACCTCACATGTGTGGGTGCACCTACCTGGCCACCAAGGGCAAAGCCTAAAACACAAGTAACCCCAAGTCTGTTTTCAGAGCAAAATCTCAGACATTCTGCCGACCGGCACAACTTACAGATATGGGCCTCGGGTGTCCAAGCCACCAAGGAAAACGGGGAACCCCATGCATTTCCGAAAAGAGGACACCCGTGGGAATCTGCAGAGGTATGATTTGCGCACATCGCCCCAGATTTTATTACCCAGACAGCCCTGCAAAGTCCGAAAAGTCAGGAAAAAAACGCTTTTTCCGCACATTTTGCTCGACGCACCCATCGAAACACGCCCCCAATTACACATGGCCTACCGTCACACATTCCCACAGGTGTTCCGATGAAAATGGTACCTCACATGTGTGGGTGCACCTACCTGCCCGCCAAGGGGAAAGCCTAAAACACAAGTAACCCCAAGTCTGTTTTCAGAGGGAAATCTCAGACATTCTGACGACCGGCACAACGTATAGATAGGGCCTCAGGTGTCCAAGCCACCGAGGAAAACAGGGAACCCCATGCATTTCCGAAAAGAGGACACCCGTGGGAATACGCAGAGGTATGATTTGCGCACATCGCCCCAGAATTTATTACCCAGACAGCCCTGCAAAGCCCAAAATGTGGGGAAAAAATGCTTTTTCCGCACATTTCGCTTGACGCACCCATCGAAACACGCCCCCAACAAAACACATGGCCTACCGTCAGGCGTTCCCACAGGTGTCCCGATGAAAACGGTACCTCACATGTGTGGGTGCACCTACCTGGCCGCCAAGGGGAAAGACTAAAACACAAGTAACCCCAAGTCTGTTTTCAGAGCGAAATCTCAGACATTCTGCCGACCGGCACAACGCACAGATATGGCCCTCGGGTGTCCAAGCCACCGAGGAAAACAGGGAACCCCATGCATTTCCGAAAAGAGGACACCCGTGGGAATACGCAGAGGTATGATTTGCGCACATCGCCCCAGAATTTATTACCCAGACAGCCCTGCAAAGTCCGAAATGTGGGGAAAAAAATGTTTTTTCCGCACATTTCGCTCGACGCACCCATCGAAACAAGCCCCCAACAACACATGGCCTACCGTCACGCGTTCCCACAGCTGTCGCGATGAAAACGGTACCTCACATGTGTGGGTGCACCTACCTGGCCGCCAAGGGTAAAGCCTAAAACACAAGTAACCCCAAGTCTGTTTTCAGAGCGAAATCTCAGACATTCTGCCGACCGGCACAACGTAAAGATATGGCCCTCGGGTGTCCAAGCCACCGAGGAAAACAGGGAACCCCATGCATTTCTGAAAAGAGGACACCCGTGGGAATACGCAGAGGTATGATTGCGCACATCGCCCCAGATTTTATTACCCAGACAGCCCGGCAAAGTCTGAAATGTCGGGAACAAAACACCTTTGCCGCACATTTCGCTCGACGCCACCATCAAAACACGCCCCAACAACACATGGCCTACCGTCACGCGTTCCCACAGGTGTCCCGATGAAAACGGTACCTCACATGTGTGGGTGCACCTACCTGGCTGGCAAGGGGCAAACCGAAAACGCAAGCAACCCCCAGTCTGTTTGTAGAGGGGAATCTCAGCCATTCTGCCGACCGGGACAACATGCAGATATGGGCCTCGGGTGTCCAAGCCACCAAGTAAAACAGGGAACCCCATGCATTTCCGAAAAGAGGACACCCGTGGGAATCCGCAGAGGTATGATTTGCGCACATCGCCCCAGAATTTATTACCCAGACACCCCCGCAAAGTCCGAAATGTGGGGAAAAAAATGCATTTTCCGCACATTTCGCTCGGCGCACCCATCAAAACACACCCACAACAACACATGGCCTACCGTAATGCGTTCCCACAGGTGTCCCGATGAAAACGGTACCTCACATGTGTGGGTGCACCTACCTGGCTGGCAAGGGGCAAGCCGAAAACGCAAGCAACCCCCAGTCTGTTTGCAGAGTGGAATCTCAGCCATTCTGCCGACCGGCACAACATACAGATATGGGCCTCGGGTGTCCAAGCCACCAAGGAAAACAGGGAACCCCATGCATTTCTGAAAAGAGGACACCCGTGGGTATCCGCAGAGGTATGATTTGCGCACATCGCCCCAGAATTTATTACCCAGACACCCCCGCAAAATCCGAAATGTGGGGGAAAAAACGCATTTCCCGCACATGTCGCTCGACGCACCCATCGAAACACGCCCCCAACAACACATGGCCTATGGTCACGCGTTCCCACAGGTGTCCTGATGAAAACGGTACCTCACATGTGTGGGTGCACCTACCTGGCCGCCAAGGGGAAAGCCTAAAACACAAGTAACCCCAAGTCTGTTTTCAGAGCGAAATCTCAGACATTCTGCCGACCGGCACAACGTACAGATCTGGGCCTCGGGTGTCCAAGCCACCGAGGAAAACAGGGAAACCCATGCTTTTCCGAAAAGAGGACACCAGTGGGAATCCGCAGAGGTATGATTTGCACACATCGCCCCAGAATTTATTACCCAGACAGCCCTGCAAAGTCTGAAATGTCGGGAAAAAACACTTCTTCCGCTCATTTCGCTCAACGCACCCATCGAAACACGCCCCCAACAACACATGGCCTACCGTCACGCATTCCCACATGTGTCCCGATGAAAACGGTACCTCACATGTGTGGGTGCACCTACCTGGCCGCCAAGGGGAAAGCCTAAAACACAAGTAACCCCAAGTCTGTTTTCAGAGCGAAATCTCAGACATTCTGCCGACCGGCACAACGTAAAGATCTGGGCCTCGGGTGTCCAAGCCACCGAGGAAAACAGGGAAACCCATGCTTTTCCGAAAAGAGGACACCCGTGGGAATCTGCAGAGGTATGATTTGCGCACATCGCCCCAAAATTTATTACCCAGACACCCCCGCAAAATCCAAAATGTGGGGAAAAAAACACTTTTTCCGCACATTTCGCTCGACGCACCCATCGAAACACGCCCCCAACAACACATGGCCTACCATCCTGCATTCCCACAGGTGTCCCAATGAAAACGGTACCTCACATATGTGGGTGCACCTACCTGGCCGCCAATGGGAAAGCCTAAAACACAAGTAACCCCAAGTCTGTTTTCAGAGCGAAATCTCATACATTCTGCCGACCAGCACAAAGTACAGATCTGGGAATCGGGTGTCCAAGTCAGTGAGGAAAACAGGGAAACCCATGCATTTCCGAAAAGAGGACACCCGTGGGAATCCACAGAGGTATGATTTGCGCACATCGCCCTTGAATTTGTATCCCAGACAGCCCCGCAAAGTCCGAAATGTCAGGAAAAAAACACTTTTTACGCACATTTTGCTCGACGCACCCATCGAAACATGCCCCCAACAACACATGGCCTACCGTCACTTATTCCTACAGGTGTCCCGATGAAAACGGTACCTCACATGTGTGGGTGCACCTACCTGGCTGCCAAGGGGAAAGCCTAAAACACAAGTAACCCCAAGTCTGTTTTCAGAGGGAAATCTCAGACATTCTGCCGACCGGCACAACGTACAGATATGGGTCTCGTGTGTCCAAGCCACCGAGGAAAACAGGGAACCCCATGCATCTCCGAAAAGAGGACACCTGTGGGAATACGCAGAGGTATGATTTGCGCACATTGCCCCAGATTTTATTACCCAGATAGCCCCGCAAAGCCCGAAATGTGGGGAAAAAAACACTTTTTCCGCACATTTCGCTCGATGCACCCATCGAAACACGCCCCCAACAACACATGGCCTACCATCCTGCGTTCCCACAGGTGTCCCAATGAAAACGGTACCTCACATGTGTGGGTGCACCTACCTGGCCGCCAAGGGGAAAGCCGAAAACACAAGTAACCCCAAGTCTGTTTTCAGAGCGAAATCTCAGACATTCTGCCGACCAGCACATAGTACAGATCTGGGCATCGGGTGTCCAAGTCACCGATGAAAACAGGGAAACCCATGCATTTCTGAAAAGAGGACACCCGTGGGAATCCACAGAGGTATGATTTGCGCACATCGCCCTTGAATTTTTAACCCAGACAGCCCCGCAAAGTCCGAAATGTCGGGAAAAAACACCTTTTCTGCACATTTCGCTCAACACACCCATCGAAACATGCCCCCAACAACACATGGCCTACCGTCACGCATTCCCACAGGTGTCCCGATGAAAACGGTACCTCACATGTGTGGGTGCACCTACCTGGCCACCAAGGGCAAAGCCTAAAACACAAGTAACCCCAAGTCTGTTTTCAGAGCAAAATCTCAGACATTCTGCCGACCGGCACAACTTACAGATATGGGCCTCGGGTGTCCAAGCCACCAAGGAAAACGGGGAACCCCATGCATTTCCGAAAAGAGGACACCCGTGGGAATCTGCAGAGGTATGATTTGCGCACATCGCCCCAGATTTTATTACCCAGACAGCCCTGCAAAGTCCGAAAAGTCAGGAAAAAAACGCTTTTTCCGCACATTTTGCTCGACGCACCCATCGAAACACGCCCCCAATTACACATGGCCTACCGTCACACATTCCCACAGGTGTTCCGATGAAAATGGTACCTCACATGTGTGGGTGCACCTACCTGGCCGCCAAGGGGAAAGCCTAAAACACAAGTAACCCCAAGTCTGTTTTCAGAGGGAAATCTCAGACATTCTGACGACCGGCACAACGTATAGATATGGGCCTCAGGTGTCCAAGCCACCGAGGAAAACAGGGAACCCCATGCATTTCCGAAAAGAGGACACCCGTGGGAATACGCAGAGGTATGATTTGCGCACATCGCCCCAGAATTTATTACCCAGACAGCCCTGCAAAGCCCAAAATGTGGGGAAAAAATGCTTTTTCCGCACATTTCGCTTGACGCACCCATCGAAACACGCCCCCAACAAAACACATGGCCTACCGTCAGGCGTTCCCACAGGTGTCCCGATGAAAACGGTACCTCACATGTGTGGATGCACCTACCTGGCCGCCAAGGGGAAAGACTAAAACACAAGTAACCCCAAGTCTGTTTTCAGAGCGAAATCTCAGACATTCTGCCGACCGGCACAACGCACAGATATGGCCCTCGGGTGTCCAAGCCACCGAGGAAAACAGGGAACCCCATGCATTTCCGAAAAGAGGACACCCGTGGGAATACGCAGAGGTATGATTTGCGCACATCGCCCCAGAATTTATTACCCAGACAGCCCTGCAAAGTCCGAAATGTGGGGAAAAAAATGTTTTTTCCGCACATTTCGCTCGACGCACCCATCGAAACAAGCCCCCAACAACACATGGCCTACCGTCACGCGTTCCCACAGCTGTCGCGATGAAAACGGTACCTCACATGTGTGGGTGCACCTACCTGGCCGCCAAGGGTAAAGCCTAAAACACAAGTAACCCCAAGTCTGTTTTCAGAGCGAAATCTCAGACATTCTGCCGACCGGCGCAACGTAAAGATATGGCCCTCGGGTGTCCAAGCCACCGAGGAAAACAGGGAACCCCATGCATTTCCGAAAAGAGGACACCCGTGGGAATACGCAGAGGTATGATTGCGCACATCGCCCCAGATTTTATTACCCAGACAGCCCGGCAAAGTCTGAAATGTCGGGAACAAAACACCTTTGCCGCACATTTCGCTCGACGCCACCATCGAAACACGCCCCAACAACACATGGCCTACCATCACGCGTTCCCACAGGTGTCCCGATGAAAACGGTACCTCACATGTGTGGGTGCACCTACCTGGCTGGCAAGGGGCAAACCGAAAACGCAAGCAACCCCCAGTCTGTTTGTAGAGGGGAATCTCAGCCATTCTGCCGACCGGCACAACATACAGATATGGGCCTCGGGTGTCCAAGCCACCAAGTAAAACAGGGAACCCCATGCATTTCCGAAAAGAGGACACCCGTGGGAATCCGCAGAGGTATGATTTGCGCACATCGCCCCAGAATTTATTACCCAGACACCCCCGCAAAGTCCGAAATGTGGGGAAAAAAATGCATTTTCCGCACATTTCGCTCGGCGCACCCTTCAAAACACACCCACAACAACACATGGCCTACCGTAATGCGTTCCCACAGGTGTCCCGATGAAAACGGTACCTCACATGTGTGGGTGCACCTACCTGGCTGGCAAGGGGCAAGCCGAAAACGCAAGCAACCCCCAGTCTGTTTGCAGAGTGGAATCTCAGCCATTCTGCCGACCGGCACAACATACAGATATGGGCCTCGGGTGTCCAAGCCACCAAGGAAAACAGGGAACCCCATGCATTTCTGAAAAGAGGACACCTGTGGGTATCCGCAGAGGTGTGATTTGCGCACATCGCCCCAGAATTTATTACCCAGACACCCCCGCAAAATCCGAAATGTGGGGGAAAAAACGCATTTCCCGCATATGTCGCTCGACGCACCCATCGAAACACGCCCCCAACAACACATGGCCTACGGTCACGCGTTCCCACAGGTGTCCTGATGAAAACGCTACCTCACATGTGTGGGTGCACCTACCTGGCCGCCAAGGGGAAAGCCTAAAACACAAGTAACCCCAAGTCTGTTTTCAGAGCGAAATCTCAGACATTCTGCCGACCGGCACAACGTACAGATCTGGGCCTCGGGTGTCCAAGCCACCGAGGAAAACAGGGAACCCCATGCATTTCCGAAAAGAGGACACCCGTGGGAATACGCAGAGGTATGATTGCGCACATCGCCCCAGATTTTATTACCCAGACAGCCCGGCAAAGTCTGAAATGTCGGGAACAAAACACCTTTGCCGCACATTTCGCTCGACGCCACCATCGAAACACGCCCCAACAACACATGGCCTACCGTCACGCGTTCCCACAGGTGTCCCGATGAAAACGGTACCTCACATGTGTGGGTGCACCTACCTGGCTGGCAAGGGGCAAACCGAAAATGCAAGCAACCCCCAGTCTGTTTGTAGAGGGGAATCTCAGCCATTCTGCCGACCGGCACAACATACAGATATGGGCCTCGGGTGTCCAAGCCACCAAGTAAAACAGGGAACCCCATGCATTTCCGAAAAGAGGACACCCGTGGGAATCCGCAGAGGTATGATTTGCGCACATCGCCCCAGAATTTATTACCCAGACACCCCCGCAAAGTCCGAAATGTGGGGAAAAAAATGCATTTTCCGCACATTTCGCTCGGCGCACCCATCAAAACACACCCACAACAACACATGGCCTACCGTAATGCGTTCCCACAGGTGTCCCGATGAAAACGGTACCTCACATGTGTGGGTGCACCTACCTGGCTGGCAAGGGGCAAGCCGAAAACGCAAGCAACCCCCAGTCTGTTTGCAGAGTGGAATCTCAGCCATTCTGCCGACCGGCACAACATACAGATATGGGCCTCGGGTGTCCAAGCCACCAAGGAAAACAGGGAACCCCATGCATTTCTGAAAAGAGGACACCCGTGGGTATCCGCAGAGGTATGATTTGCGCACATCGCCCCAGAATTTATTACCCAGACACCCCCGCAAAATCCGAAATGTGGGGGAAAAACGCATTTCCCGCACAGGTCGCTCGACGCACCCATCGAAACACGCCCCCAACAACACATGGCCTACGGTAACGCGTTCCCACAGGTGTCCTGATGAAAACGGTACCTCACATGTGTGGGTGCACCTACCTGGCCGCCAAGGGGAAAGCCTAAAACACAAGTAACCCCAAGTCTGTTTTCAGAGCGAAATCTCAGACATTCTGCCGACCGGCACAAAGTACAGATCTGGGCCTCGGGTGTCCAAGCCACCGAGGAAAACAGGGAAACCCATGCTTTTCCGAAAAGAGGACACCAGTGGGAATCCGCAGAGGTATGATTTGCACACATCGCCCCAGAATTTATTACCCAGACAGCCCTGCAAAGTCTGAAATGTCAGGAAAAAACACTTCTTCCGCTCATTTCGCTCAACGCACCCATCGAAACACGCCCCCAACAACACATGGCCTACCGTCACGCATTCCCACATGTGTCCCGATGAAAACGGTACCTCACATGTGTGGGTGCACCTACCTGGCCGCCAAGGGGAAAGCCTAAAACACAAGTAACCCCAAGTCTGTTTTCAGAGCGAAATCTCAGACATTCTGCCGACCGGCACAACGTACAGATCTGGGCCTCGGGTGTCCAAGCCACCGAGGAAAACAGGGAAACCCATGCTTTTCCGAAAAGAGGACACCCGTGGGAATCTGCAGAGGTATGATTTGCGCACATCGCCCCAAAATTTATTACCCAGACACCCCCGCAAAATCCGAAATGTGGGGAAAAAAACACTTTTTCCGCACATTTCGCTCGACGCACCCATCGAAACACGCCCCCAACAACACATGGCATACAATCCTGCATTCCCACAGGTGTCCCAATGAAAACGGTACCTCACATGTGTGGGTGCACCTACCTGGCCGCCAAGGGGAAAGCCTAAAACACAAGTAACCCCAAGTCTGTTTTCAGAGCGAAATCTCAGACATTCTGCCGACCAGCACAAAGTACAGATCTGGGCATCGGGTGTCCAAGTCACCGAGGAAAACAGGGAAACCCATGCATTTCCGAAAAGAGGACACCCGTGGGAATCCACAGAGGTATGATTTGTGCACATCGCCCTTGAATTTGTAACCCAGACAGCCCCGCAAAGTCCGAAATGTCAGGAAAAAAACACTTTTTACGCACATTTCGCTCGACGCACCCATCGAAACATGCCCCCAACAACACATGGCCTACCGTCACTTATTCCTACAGGTGTCCCGATGAAAACGGTACCTCACATGTGTGGTTGCACCTACCTGGCTGCCAAGGGGAAAGCCTAAAACACAAGTAACCCCAAGTCTGTTTTCAGAGCGAAATCTCAGACATTCTGCCGACCAGCAAAACGTACAGATATGTGCCTCGGGTGTCCAAGCCACCAAGGAAAACGGGGAACCCCATGCATTTCCGAAAAGAGGACACCAGTGGGAATCCGCAGAGGTATGATTTGCACACATCGCCCCAGAATTTATTACCCAGACAGCCCTGCAAAGTCTGAAATGTCGGGAAAAAACACTTTTTCCGCTCATTTCGTTCAACGCACCCATCGAAACACGCCCCCAACAACACATGGCCTACCGTCACGCATTCCCACATGTGTCCCGATGAAAACGGTACCTCACATGTGTGGGTGCACCTACCTGGCCGCCAAGGGGAAAGCCTAAAACACAAGTAACCCCAAGTCTGTTTTCAGAGCGAAATCTCAGACATTCTGCCGACCGGTACAACGTACAGATCTGGGCCTCGGGTGTCCAAGCCACCGAGGAAAACAGGGAAACCCATGCTTTTCCGAAAAGAGGACACCCGTGGGAATCTGCAGAGGTATGATTTGCGCACATCGCCCCAGAATTTTTTACCCAAACAGCCCCGCAAAGTCTGAAATGTCGGGAAAAAAATACTTTTTCCGCACATTTCACTTGACGCACCCATCGAAACATGCCCCCAACAACACATGGCCTACCGTCACCCATTCCCACAGGTGTCCCGATGAAAACGGTACCTCACATGTGTGGGTGCACCTACCTGGCCGCCAAGGGGAAAGCCTAAAACACAAGTAACCCCAAGTCTGTTTTCAGAGTGAAATCTCAGACATTCTGCCGACCCGCACAACTTACAGATATGGGCCTCGGGTGTCCAAGCCACCAAGGAAAAACCGGGAACCCCATGCATTTCTGAAAAGAGCACACCCATGGGAATCCGCAAAGGTATGATTTGAGCACATCGCCCCCGATTTTATTACCCAGACATCCCAGCAAAGTCCGAAAAGTCGGGAAAAAAATGCTTTTTCCGCACATTTCGCTCGACGCACCCATCAAAACACGCCCCCAACAACACATGGCCTACCGTCACACGTTCCCACAGGTGTCCCGATGAAAATGGTACCTCACATGTGTGGGTGCACCTACCTGGCCGCCAAGGGGAAAGCCTAAAACACAAGTAACCCCAAGTCTGTTTTCAGAGTGAAATCTCAGACATTCTGCCGACCGGCACAACTTACAGATATGGGCCTCGGGTGTCCAAGCCACCAAGGAAAAACCGGGAACCCCATGCATTTCTGAAAAGAGCACACCCATGGGAATCCGCAAAGGTATGATTTGAGCACATCGCCCCCGATTTTATTACCCAGACATCCCAGCAAAGTCCGAAAAGTCGGGAAAAAAACGCTTTTTCCGCACATTTCGCTCGACGCACCCATCAAAACACGCCCCCAACAACACATGGCCTACCGTCACACGTTCCCACAGGTGTCCCGATGAAAATGGTACCTCACATGTGTGGGTGCACCTACCTGGCCGCCAAGGGGAAAGCCTAAAACACAAGTAACCCCAAGTCTGTTTTCAGAGGGAAATCTCAGACATTCTGACGACCGGCACAACGTACAGATATGGGCCTCGGGTGTCCAAGCCACCGAGGAAAACGGGGAACCCCATGCATTTCCGAAAAGAGGACACCCGTGGGAATACGCAGAGGTATGATTTCTGCGCATCGCCCCAGAATTTTTTACCCAGACAGCCCTGCAAAGTCTGAAATGTCGGGAAGAAACACTTTTTCCGCACATTTCGCTCGACGCACCCATCGAAACACGCCCCCAACAACACATGGCCTACCGTCACACATTCCCACACGTGTCCCGATGAAAACGGTACCTCACATGTGTGGGTGCACCTACCTGACCGCCAAGGGGAAAGCCCAAAACACAAGTAACCCCAAGTCTGTTTTCAGAGGGAAATCTCAGACATTCTGCCGACCGGCACAACGTACAGATATGGGCCTTGTGTGTCCAAGCCACCGAGGAAAACAGGGAACCCCATGCATTTCCGAAAAGAGGACACCCGTGGGAATACGCAGAGGTATGATTTGCGCACATTGCCCCAGATTTTATTACCCAGATAGCCCCGCAAAGTCCAAAATGTGGGGAAAAAAACACTTTTTCCGCACATTTCGCTCGACGCACCCATCGAAACACACCCCCAACAACACATGGCCTACCATCCTGCGTTCCCACAGGTGTCCCAATGAAAACGGTACCTCACATGTGTGGGTGCACCTACCTGGCCGCCAAGGGGAAAGCCTAAAACACAAGTAACCCCAAGTCTGTTTTCAGAGTGAAATCTCAGACATTCTGCAGACCGGCACAACGTACAGATCTGGGCCTCGGGTGTCCAAGCCACCGAGGAAAACAGGGAAACCCATGCTTTTCCGAAAAGAGGACACCCGTGGGAATCCGCAGAGGTATGATTTGCGCACATCGCCCCAGAATTTTTTACCCAAACAGCCCCGCAAAGTCTGAAATGTTGAGAAAGAAACACTTTTTCCGCACATTTCGCTCGACGCACCCATCGAAACATGCCCCCAACAACACATGGCCTACCGTCACGTTTTCCTACAGGTGTCCCGATGAAAACGGTACCTCACATGTGTTGGTGCACCTACCTGGCCGCCAAGGGGAAAGCCTAAAACACAAGTAACCCCAAGTCTGTTTTCAGAGCGAAATCTCAGACATTCTGCCGACCAGCAAAACGTACAGATATGGGCCTCGGGTGTCCAAGCCACCGAGGAAAACGGGGAACCCCATGCATTTCCGAAAAGAGGACACCAGTGGGAATCCGCAGAGGTATGATTTGCACACATCGCCCCAGAATTTATTACCCAGACAGCCCTGCAAAGTCTGAAATGTCGGGAAAAAACACTTTTTCCGCTCATTTCGCTCAACGCACCCATCGAAACACGCCCCCAACAACACATGGCCTACCGTCACGCATTCCCACACGTGTCCCGATGAAAACGGTACCTCACATGTGTGGGTGCACCTACCTGACCGCCAAGGGGAAAGCCTAAAACACAAGTAACCCCAAGTCTGTTTTCAGAGGGAAATCTCAGACATTCTGCCGACCGGCACAACGTACAGATATGGGCCTCGTGTGTCCAAGCCACCGAGGAAAACAGGGAACCCCATGCATTTCCAACAAGAGGACACCCCTGGGAATACGCAGAGGTATGATTTGTGCACATCGCCCCAGAATTTATTACCCAGACACCCCCGCAAAATCCGAAATGTGGGGGAAAAAAACGCATTTCCCGCACATGTCGCTCGACGCACCCATCGAAACACGCCCCCAACAACACATGGCCTACGGTCACGCGTTCCCACAAGTGTCCTGATGAAAACGGTACCTCACATGTGTGGGTGCACCTACCTGGCCGCCAAGGGGAAAGCCTACAACACAAGTAACCCCAAGTCTGTTTTCAGAGCGAAATCTCAGACATTCTGCCGACCGGCACAACGTACAGATCTGGGCCTCGGGTGTCCAAGCCACCGAGGAAAACAGGGAACCCCATGCATTTCTGAAAAGAGGACACCCGTGGGAATACGCAGAGGTATGATTTCTGCGCATCGCCCCAGAATTTTTTACCCAGACAGCCCTGCAAAGTCTGAAATGTCGGGAAGAAACACTTTTTCCGCACATTTCGCTCGACGCACCCATCGAAACACGACCCCAACAACACATGGCCTACCGTCACACATTCCCACACGTGTCCCGATGAAAACGGTACCTCACATGTGTGGGTGCACCTACCTGACCGCCAAGGGGAAAGCCTAAAACACAAGTAACCCCAAGTCTGTTTTCAGAGGGAAATCTCAGACATTCTGCCGACCGGCACAACGTACAGATATGGGCCTTGTGTGTCCAAGCCACCGAGGAAAACAGGGAACCCCATGCATTTCCGAAAAGAGGACACCCGTGGGAATACGCAGAGGTATGATTTGCGCACATTGCCCCAGATTTTATTACCCAGATAGCCCCGCAAAGTCCAAAATGTGGGGAAAAAAGCAATTTTTCCGCACATTTCGCTCGACGCACCCATCGAAACACACCCCCAACAACACATGGCCTACCATCCTGCGTTCCCACAGGTGTCCCAATGAAAACGGTACCTCACATGTGTGGGTGCACCTACCTGGCCGCCAAGGGGAAAGCCTAAAACACAAGTAACCCCAAGTCTGTTTTCAGAGTGAAATCTCAGACATTCTGCCGACCGGCACAACGTACAGATCTGGGCCTCGGGTGTCCAAGCCACCGAGGAAAACAGGGAACCCCATGCATTTCTGAAAAGAGCACACCCATGGGAATCCGCAAAGGTATGATTTGAGCACATCGCCCCCGATTTTATTACCCAGACATCCCAGCAAAGTCCGAAAAGTCGGGAAAAAAACGCTTTTTCCGCACATTTCGCTCGACGCACCCATCAAAACACGCCCCCAACAACACATGGCCTACCGTCACACGTTCCCACAGGTGTCCCGATGAAAATGGTACCTCACATGTGTGGGTGCACCTACCTGGCCGCCAAGGGGAAAGCCTAAAACACAAGTAACCCCAAGTCTGTTTTCAGAGGGAAATCTCAGACATTCTGACGACCGGCACAACGTACAGATATGGGCCTCGGGTGTCCAAGCCACCGAGGAAAACGGGGAACCCCATGCATTTCCGAAAAGAGGACACCCGTGGGAATACGCAGAGGTATGATTTCTGCGCATCGCCCCAGAATTTTTTACCCAGACAGCCCTGCAAAGTCTGAAATGTCGGGAAGAAACACTTTTTCCGCACATTTCGCTCGACGCACCCATCGAAACACGCCCCCAACAACACATGGCCTACCGTCACACATTCCCACACGTGTCCCGATGAAAACGGTACCTCACATGTGTGGGTGCACCTACCTGACCGCCAAGGGGAAAGCCCAAAACACAAGTAACCCCAAGTCTGTTTTCAGAGGGAAATCTCAGACATTCTGCCGACCGGCACAACGTACAGATATGGGCCTTGTGTGTCCAAGCCACCGAGGAAAACAGGGAACCCCATGCATTTCCGAAAAGAGGACACCCGTGGGAATACGCAGAGGTATGATTTGCGCACATTGCCCCAGATTTTATTACCCAGATAGCCCCGCAAAGTCCGAAATGTGGGGAAAAAAGCACTTTTTCCGCACATTTCGCTCGACGCACCCATCGAAACACACCCCCAACAACACATGGCCTACCATCCTGCGTTCCCACAGGTGTCCCAATGAAAACGGTACCTCACATGTGTGGGTGCACCTACCTGGCCGCCAAGGGGAAAGCCTAAAACACAAGTAACCCCAAGTCTGTTTTCAGAGCGAAATCTCAGACATTCTGCAGACCGGCACAACGTACAGATCTGGGCCTCGGGTGTCCAAGCCACCGAGGAAAACAGGGAAACCCATGCTTTTCCGAAAAGAGGACACCCGTGGGAATCCGCAGAGGTATGATTTGCGCACATCGCCCCAGAATTTTTTACCCAAACAGCCCCGCAAAGTCTGAAATGTTGAGAAAGAAACACTTTTTCCGCCCATTTCGCTCGACGCACCCATCGAAACATGCCCCCAACAACACATGGCCTACCGTCACGTTTTCCTACAGGTGTCCCGATGAAAACGGTACCTCACATGTGTTGGTGCACCTACCTGGCCGCCAAGGGGAAAGCCTAAAACACAAGTAACCCCAAGTCTGTTTTCAGAGCGAAATCTCAGACATTCTGCCGACCGGCACAACTTACAGATATGGGCCTCGGGTGTCCAAGCCACAGAGGAAAACGGGGAACCCCATGCATTTCCGAAAAGAGGACACCAGTGGGAATCCGCAGAGGTATGATTTGCACACATCGCCCCAGAATTTATTACCCAGACAGCCCTGCAAAGTCTGAAATGTCGGGAAAAAACACTTTTTCCGCTCATTTCGCTCAACGCACCCATCGAAACACGCCCCCAACAACACATGGCCTACCGTCACGCATTCCCACACGTGTCCCGATGAAAACGGTACCTCACATGTGTGGGTGCACCTACCTGACCGCCAAGGGGAAAGCCTAAAACACAAGTAACCCCAAGTCTGTTTTCAGAGGGAAATCTCAGACATTCTGCCGACCGGCACAACGTACAGATATGGGCCTCGTGTGTCCAAGCCACCGAGGAAAACAGGGAACCCCATGCATTTCCAACAAGAGGACACCCCTGGGAATACGCAGAGGTATGATTTGTGCACATCGCCCCAGAATTTATTACCCAGACACCCCCGCAAAATCCGAAATGTGGGGGAAAAAACGCATTTCCCGCACATGTCGCTCGACGCACCCATCGAAACACGCCCCCAACAACACATGGCCTACGGTCACGCGTTCCCACAAGTGTCCTGATGAAAACGGTACCTCACATGTGTGGGTGCACCTACCTGGCCGCCAAGGGGAAAGCCTAAAACACAAGTAACCCCAAGTCTGTTTTCAGAGCGAAATCTCAGACATTCTGCCGACCGGCACAACGTACAGATCTGGGCCTCGGGTGTCCAAGCCACCGAGGAAAACAGGGAACCCCATGCATTTCTGAAAAGAGGACACCCGTGGGAATACGCAGAGGTATGATTTCTGCGCATCGCCCCAGAATTTTTTACCCAGACAGCCCTGCAAAGTCTGAAATGTCGGGAAGAAACACTTTTTCCGCACATTTCGCTCGACGCACCCATCGAAACACGACCCCAACAACACATGGCCTACCGTCACACATTCCCACACGTGTCCCGATGAAAACGGTACCTCACATGTGTGGGTGCACCTACCTGACCGCCAAGGGGAAAGCCTAAAACACAAGTAACCCCAAGTCTGTTTTCAGAGGGAAATCTCAGACATTCTGCCGACCGGCACAACGTACAGATATGGGCCTTGTGTGTCCAAGCCACCGAGGAAAACAGGGAACCCCATGCATTTCCGAAATGAGGACACCCGTGGGAATACGCAGAGGTATGATTTGCGCACATTGCCCCAGATTTTATTACCCAGATAGCCCCGCAAAGTCCGAAATGTGGGGAAAAAAGCACTTTTTCCGCACATTTCGCTCGACGCACCCATCGAAACACACCCCCAACAACACATGGCCTACCATCCTGCGTTCCCACAGGTGTCCCAATGAAAACGGTACCTCACATGTGTGGGTGCACCTACCTGGCCGCCAAGGGGAAAGCCTAAAACACAAGTAACCCCAAGTCTGTTTTCAGAGCGAAATCTCAGACATTCTGCAGACCGGCACAACGTACAGATCTGGGCCTCGGGTGTCCAAGCCACCGAGGAAAACAGGGAAACCCATGCTTTTCCGAAAAGAGGACACCCGTGGGAATCCGCAGAGGTATGATTTGCGCACATCGCCCCAGAATTTTTTACCCAAACAGCCCCGCAAAGTCTGAAATGTTGAGAAAGAAACACTTTTTCCGCCCATTTCGCTCGACGCACCCATCGAAACATGCCCCCAACAACACATGGCCTACCGTCACGTATTCCTACAGGTGTCCCGATGAAAACGGTACCTCACATGTGTTGGTGCACCTACCTGGCCGCCAAGGGGAAAGCCTAAAACACAATTAACCCCAAGTCTGTTTTCAGAGCGAAATCTCAGACATTCTGCCGACCAGCAAAACGTACAGATATGGGCCTCGGGTTTCCAAGCCACCGAGGAAAACGGGGAACCCCATGCATTTCCGAAAAGAGGACACCCGTGGGAATACGCAGAGGCATGATTTGTGCACATCGCCCCAGAATTTTTTACCCAGACAGCCCCGCAAAGTCTAAAATGTCGGGAAAAAAACACTTTTTCCGCACATTTTGCTCGACGCACCCATCGAAACATGCCCCCAACAACACATGGCCTACCGTCACGCGTTCCCACTGGTGTCCCGATGAAAACGGTACCTCACATGTGTGGGTGCACCTACCTGGCCGCCAAGGGAAAAGCCTAAAACACAAGTAACCCCAAGTCTGTTTTCAGAGCGAAATCTCAGACATTCTGCCGACCGGCACAACGTACAGATAGGGGCCTCGGGTGTCCAAGCCAGCGAGGAAAACAGGGAACCTCATGCATTTCCGAAAAGAGGACACCCATGGGAATACGCAGAGGTATGATTTGTGCACATCGCCCCAGAATTTTTTACCCAGACAGCCCCACAAAGTCCAAAATGTCGGGAAAAAAACACTTTTTCCGCACATTTTGCTCGACGCACCCATCGAAACATGCCCCCAACAACACATGGCCTACCGTCACGCGTTTCCACAGTTGTCCCGATGAAAACGGTACCTCACATGTGTGGGTGCACCTACCTGGCTGGCAAGGGGCAAGCAGAAAACGCAAGCAACCCCCAGTCTGTTTGCAGAGGGGAATCTCAGCCATTCTGCCGACCGGAACAACGTACAGATATGGGCCTCGGGTGTCAAAGCCACCGAGGAAAACAGGGAACCCCATGCATATCCGAAAAGAGGACACCCGTGGGAATCCGCAGAGGTATGATTTGCGCACATCGCCCAAGAATTTTTTACCCAGACAGCCACGCAAATTCCGAAATGTCGGGAAAAAAACACTTCTTCCGCATATTTCGCTCGACGCACCCATCAAAACACACCCCCAACAACACATGTCCTACCGTCACGCGTTCCCACAGGTGTCCCGATGAAAACGGTACCTCACATGTGTGGGTGCACCTACCTGGCCGCCAAGGGGAAAGCCTAAAACACAAGTAACCCCAAGTCTGTTTTCAGAGCGAAATCTCAGACATTCTGCCGACCGGCACAACGCACAGATATGGCCCTCGGGTGTCCAAGCCACCGAGGAAAACAGGGAACCCCATGCATTTACGAAAAGAGGACACCCGTGGGAATACGCAGAGGTATGATTTGCACACATCGCCCCAGAATTTTTTACCCAGACAGCCTCGCAAAGTCCAAAATGTCAGGAAAAAAACACTTTTTCCGCACATTTTGCTCGACGCACCCATTGAAACATGCCCCCAACCACACATGGCCTACCGTCACGCGTTCCTATAGGTGTCCCGATGAAATTGATACCTCACATGTGTGGGTGCACCTACCTGGCCGCCAAGGGGAAAGCCTAAAACACAAGTAACCCCAAGTCTGTTTTCAGAGCGAAATCTCAGACATTCTGCCGACCGGCACAACGTACAGATATGGGCCTCGGGTGTCCAAGCCAACGAGGAAAACAGGGAAACTCATGCATTTCCGAAAAGAGGACACCCGTGGGAATACGCAGAGGTATGATTTGCGCACATCGCCCCAGAATTTATTACCCAGACAGCCCTGCAAAGTCCGAAATGTGGGGAAAAAAACGTTTTTTCCGCACCTTTCGCTCGACGCACCCATCGAAACAAGCCCCAAACAACACATGGCCTACCGTCACGCATTTCCACAGTTGTCTCGATGAAAGCGGTACCTCACATGTGTGGGTGCACCTACCTAGCTGGCAAGGGGCAAGCCGAAAACGCAAGCAACCCCCAGTCTGTTTGCAGAGGGGAATCTCAGCCATTCTGCCGACCGGCACAACATACAGATATGGGCCTCGGGTGTCCAAGCCACCAAGGAAAACAGGGAACCCCATGCATTTCCGAAAAGAGGACACCCGTGGGAATACGCAGAGGTATGATTTGCGCACATCGCCCCAGAATTTATTACCCAGACATCCCCGCAAAGTCCGAAATGTGGGGAAAAAAACGCATTTTCCGCACATTTCTCTCAGCGCACCCATCGAAACACACCCCCAACAACACATGGCCTACCGTCCTGCGTTCCCACAGGTGTCCCGATGAAAACGGTACCTCACATGTGTGGGTGCAACTACCTCGCTGCAAGGGGCAAGCCGAAAACGCAAGCAACCCCCAGTCTGTTTGCAGAGGGGAATCTCAGCCATTCTGCCGACCGGCACAACATACAGATATGGGCCTCGGGTGTCCAAGCCACCAAGGAAAACAGGGAACCCCATGCATTTCCGAAAAGAGGACACCCGTGGGAATCCGCAGAGGTATGATTTGGGCACATCGCCCCAGAATTTATTACCCAGACACCCCCGCAAAATTCGAAATGTGGGGAAAAAAACGCATTTTCCGCACATTTCGCTCGACGCACCCATCGAAACACGCCCCCAACAACACATGGACTACTGTCACGCATTCCCACAGGTGTCCCGATGAAAACGGTACCTCACATGTGTGGGTGCACCTACCTGGCCGCCAAGGGGAAAGCCTAAAACACTGCTATCCCTCCCAAAGGGTTTGGGGAGGCAATCGACAGATTTAGGCCTGGGATGCTTCAGCCACCAAGAAAAACAGGAACCCCCATGCATTTCCGAAAAGAGGACACCCGTGGGAATCCGCAGAGGTATGATTTGCGCACATCGGCCCAGAATTTATTACCCAGACAGCCCTGCAAAGTCCGAAATGTGGGGAAAAAACACTTTTTCCGCACATTTCGCTCAACACACCCATGGAAACACGCCCCCAATAACACATGGCCTACTGTCACTCGTTCCCACAGGTGTCCCGATGAAAACAGTACCTCACATGTGTGGGTGCACCTACTTGGCTGGCAAGGGGCAAGCCGAAAACGCAAGCAACCCCCAGTCTGTTTGCAGAGGGCAATCTCAGCCATTCTGCCGACCGGCACAACATACAGATATGGGCCTCGGGTGTCCAAGCCACCAAGGAAAACAGGGAACCCCATGCATTTCCGAAAAGAGGACACCCGTGGGAATCCGCAGAGGTATGATTTGCGCACATCGCCCCAGAATTTATTACCCAGACACCCCCGCAAAATTCGAAATGTGGGGAAAAAAACGCATTTTCCGCACATTTCGCTCGACGCAGCCATCGAAACATGCCCCCAACAACACATGGACTACTGTCACGCATTCCCACAGGTGTCCCGATGAAAACGGTACCTCACATGTGTGGGTGCACCTACCTGGCCGCCAAGGGGAAAGCCTAAAACACTGCTATCCCTCCCAAAGGGTTTGGGGAGGCAATCGACAGATTTAGGCCTGGGGTGCTTCAGCCACCAAGAAAAACAGGAACCCCCATGCATTTCCGAAAAGAGGACACCCGTGGGAATCCGCAGAGGTATGATTTGCGCACATCGGCCCAGAATTTATTACCCAGACAGCCCTGCAAAGTCCGAAATGTGGGGAAAAAACACTTTTTCCGCACATTTCGCTCAACGCACCCATGGAAACACGCCCCCAATAACACATGGCCTACTGTCACTCGTTCCCACAGGTGTCCCGATGAAAACAGTACCTCACATGTGTGGGTGCACCTACTTGGCTGGCAAGGGGCAAGCCGAAAACGCAAGCAACCCCCAGTCTGTTTGCAGAGGGCAATCTCAGCCATTCTGCCGACCGGCACACCATACAGATATGGGCCTCGGATGTCCAAGCCACCAAGGAAAACAGGGAACCCCATGCATTTCTGAAAAGAGGACACCGGTGGGAATCCGCAGAGGTATGATTTGCGGACATCGCTACAGAATGTATTACCCAGACACCCCCACAAAGTCCGAAATGTGGGGGAAAAAACGCATTTTCCGCACATTTCGCTCGGCCACCCATCGAAACACGCCCCCAACAACACATGGCCTACCGTCACGCGTTCCCACAGGTGTCCCGATGATGAAAACGGTACCTCACATGTGTGGGTGCACCTACCTGGCTGGCAAGGGGCAAGCCGAAAACGCAAGCAACCCCCAGTCTGTTTGCAGAGGGGAATCTCAGCCATTCTGCCGACCGGCACACCACACAGATATGGGCCTCGGGTGTCCAAGCCACCAAGGAAAACAGGGAACCCCATGCATTTCTGAAAAGAGGACACCTGTGGGAATCCGCAGAGGTATGATTTGCGCACATCGCCCCAGAATTTTTTACCCAGACAGCCCCGCAAAGTCCAAAATGTCAGAAAAAAAACACTTTTTCCGCACATTTTGCTCGATGCACCCATCAAAACATGCCCCCAACAACACATGGCCTACCGTCACGCGTTCCCATAGGTGTCCCGATGAAAACGGTACCTCACATGTGTGGGTGCACCTACCTGGCCGCCAAGGGGAAAGCCTAAAACACAAGTAACCCCAAGTCTGTTTTCAGAGCGAAATCTCAGACATTCTGCCGACCGTCACAACGTACAGATATGGGCCTCGGGTGTCCAAGCCACCGAGGAAAACAGGGAACCCCATGCATTTCTGAAAAGAGGACACCTGTGGGAATCCGCAGAGGTATGATTTGCGCACATTGCCCCAGAATTTTTTACCCAGACAGCCCCGCAAAGTCCAAAATGTCAGAAAAAAAACACTTTTTCCGCACATTTTGCTCGATGCACCCATCAAAACATGCCCCCAACAACACATGGCCTACCGTCACCCGTTCCCATAGGTGTCCCGATGAAAACGGTACCTCACATGTGTGGGTGCACCTACCTAGCTGGCAAGGGGCAAGCCGAAAACGCAAGCAACCCCAAGTCTGTTTGCAGAGGGGAATCTCAGCCATTCTGCCGACCGGCACAACATACAGATATGGGCCTCGGGTGTCCAAGCCACCGAGGAAAACAGGGAACCCCATGCATTTCCAAAAAGAGGACACCCGTGGGAATACGCAGAGGTATGATTTGTGCACATCGCCCCAGAATTTATTACCCAGACACCCCCGCAAAGTCCGAAATGTGGGGAAAAAACGCTTTTTCTGCACATTTTGCTCGATGCACCCATCAAAACATGCCCCCAACAACACATGGCCTACCGTCACGTGTTCCCATAGGTGTCCCGATGAAAACGGTACCTCACATGTGTGGGTGCACCTACCTGGCCGCCAAGGGGAAAGCCTAAAACACAAGTAACCCCAAGTCTGTTTTCAGAGCGAAATCTCAGACATTCTGCAGACCGGCACAACGTACAGATATGGGCCTCGGGTGTCCAACCCACCGAGGAAAACAGGGGACCCCATGCATTTCCGAAAAGAGGACACCCGTGGGAATACGCAGAGGTATGATTTGCGCACATCGCCCCAGAATTTATTACCCAGACAGCCCTGCAAATTCCGTAATGTGGGGAAAAAAACGTTTTTTTCGCACCTTTCGCTCGACGCACCCATCGAAACAAGCCCCAAACAACACATGGCCTACAGTCACGCATTCCCACAGTTGTCCCGATGAAAACGGTACCTCACATGTGTGGGTGCACCTACCTGGCTGGCAAGGGGCAAGCCGAAAGCGCAAGCAACCCCCAGTCTGTTTGCAGAGGGGAATCTCAGCCATTCTGCCGACCGGCACACCACACAGATATGGGCCTCGGGTGTCCAAGCCACCAAGGAAAACAGGGAACCCCATGTATTTCCGAAAAGAGGACACCCGTGGGAATAGGCAGAGGTATATAATGCGCACATCGCCCCAGAATTTATTACCCAGACAGCCCTGCAACTGCAAAGTCCGAAATGTGGGGAAAAAAACGTTTTTTCCGCACATTTCGCTCGACGCACCCATCAAAACAAGCCCCCAACAACACATGGCCTACCGTCACGCGTTTCCACAGTTGTCCCGATGAAAACGGTACCTCACATGTGTGGGTGCACCTACCTGGCTGGCAAGGGGCAAGCCGAAAACGCAAGCAACCCCCAGTCTGTTTGCAGAGGGGAATCTCAGACATTCTTCTGACCGGCACAACATACAGATATGGGCCTCGGGTGTCCAAGCCACCAAGGAAAACAGGGAACCCCATACATTTCCGAAAAGGGGACACCCGTGGGAATACGCAGAGGTATGATTTGCGCACATCGCCCCAGAATTTATTACCCAGACACCCCCGCAAAGTCCGAAATGTGGGGAAAAAAAACGCATTTTCCGCACATTTCGCTCAGCGCACCCATCGAAACACACCCCCAACAACACATGGCCTACCGTCATGCGTTTCCACAGGTGTCCCGATGAAAACGGTACCTCACATGTGTGGGTGCAACTACCTGGCCGCCAAGGGGAAAGCCTAAAACACAAGTAACCCCAAGTCTGTTTTCAGAGCGAAACCTCAGACATTCTGCCGACCGGCACAACGTACAGATATGGCCCTCGGGTGTCCAAGCCACCGAGGAAAACAGGGAACCCCATGCATTTACGAAAAGAGGACACCCGTGGGAATCCGCAGAGGTATGATTTGCGCACATCGGCCCAGAATTTATTACCCAGACAGCCCTGCAAAGTCCGAAATGTGGGAAAAAAAATGTTTTTTCCGCACATTTCGCTCGACGCACCCATCGAAACAAGCCCCCAACAACACATGGCTTACAGTCACGCATTCCCACAGTTGTCCCGATGAAAACGGTACCTCACATGTGTGGGTGCACCTACCTGGCTGGCAAGGGGCAAGCCGAAAGCGCAAGCAACCCCCAGTCTGTTTGCAGAGGGGAATCTCAGCCATTCTGCCGACCGGCACACCACACAGATATGGGCCTCGGGTGTCCAAGCCACCAAGGAAAACAGGGAACCCCATGTATTTCCGAAAAGAGGACACCCGTGGGAATAGGCAGAGGTATGAAATGCGCACATCGCCCCAGAATTTATTACCCAGACAGCCCTGCAACTGCAAAGTCCGAAATGTGGGGAAAAAAACGTTTTTTCCGCACATTTCGCTCGACGCACCCATCAAAACAAGCCCCCAACAACACATGGCCTACCGTCACGCGTTTCCACAGTTGTCCCGATGAAAACGGTACCTCACATGTGTGGGTGCACCTACCTGGCTGGCAAGGGGCAAGCCGAAAACGCAAGCAACCCCCAGTCTGTTTGCAGAGGGGAATCTCAGACATTCTTCTGACCGGCACAACATACAGATATGGGCCTCGGGTGTCCAAGCCACCAAGGAAAACAGGGAACCCCATACATTTCCGAAAAGGGGACACCCGTGGGAATACGCAGAGGTATGATTTGCGCACATCGCCCCAGAATTTATTACCCAGACACCCCCGCAAAGTCCGAAATGTGGGGAAAAAAAACGCATTTTCCGCACATTTCGCTCAGCGCACCCATCGAAACACACCCCCAACAACACATGGCCTACCGTCATGCGTTTCCACAGGTGTCCCGATGAAAACGGTACCTCACATGTGTGGGTGCAACTACCTGGCCGCCAAGGGGAAAGCCTAAAACACAAGTAACCCCAAGTCTGTTTTCAGAGCGAAACCTCAGACATTCTGCCGACCGACACAACGTACAGATATGGCCCTCGGGTGTCCAAGCCACCGAGGAAAACAGGGAACCCCATGCATTTACGAAAAGAGGACACCCGTGGGAATCCGCAGAGGTATGATTTGCGCACATCGGCCCAGAATTTATTACCCAGACAGCCCTGCAAAGTCCGAAATGTGGGAAAAAAAATGTTTTTTCCGCACATTTCGCTCGACGCACCCATCGAAACAAGCCCCCCAACAACACATGGCCTACCATCACGCGTTCCCACAGGTGTCCCGATGATGAAAACGGTACCTCACATGTGTGGGTGCACCTACCTGGCTGGCAAGGGGCAAGCCGAAAACGCAAGCAACCCCCAGTCTGTTTGCAGAGGGGAATCTCAGCCATTCTGCTGACCGGCACACCACACAGATATGGGCCTCGGGTGTCCAAGCCACAAAGGAAAACAGGGAACCCCATGCATTTCTGAAAAGAGGACACCTGTGGGAATCCGCAGAGGTATGATTTGCGCACATCGCCCCAGAATTTTTTACCCAGACAGCCCCGCAAAGTCCAAAATGTCAGAAAAAAAACACTTTTTCCGCACATTTTGCTCGATGCACCCATCAAAACATGCCCCCAACAACACATGGCCTACCGTCACGCGTTCCCATACGTGTCCCGATGAAAACGGTACCTCACATGTGTGGGTGCACCTACCTGGCCGCCAAGGGGAAAGCCTAAAACACAAGTAACCCCATGTCTGTTTTCAGAGCGAAATCCCAGACATTCTGCCGACCGGCACAACGTACAGATATGGGCCTCGGGTGTCCAAGCCACCGAGGAAAACAGGGAACCCCATGCATTTCCGAAAAGAGGACACCCGTGGGAATACGCAGAGGTATGATTTGCGCACATCGCCCCAGAATGTATTACCCAGACAGCCCTGCAAATTCCGAAATGTGGGGAAAAAACGTTTTTTCCGCACATTTCGCTCGACGCACCCATCGAAACAAGCCCCCAACAACACATGGCCTACCTTAACACGTTTCCACAGTTGTCCCGATGAAAACGGTACCTCACATGTGTGGGTGCACCTACCTGGCTGGCAAGGGGCAAGCCGAAAACGCAAGCAACCCCCATTCTGTTTGCAGAGGGGAATCTCAGCCATTCTTCTGACCGGCACAACATACAGATATGGGCCTCGGGTGTCCAAGCCACCAAGGAAAACAGGGAACCCGATGCATTTCCGAAAAGAGGACACCCGTGGGAATCCGCAGAGGTATGATTTGCGCACACCGCCCCAGAATTTATTACCCAGACACCCCCGCAAAGTCCGAAATGTGGGGAAAAAAACGCATTTTCCGCACATTTTGCTCGGCGCACCCATCGAAACACACCCCCAACAACACATGGCCTACCGTCATGCGTTCCCACAGGTGTCCCGATGAAAACGGTACCTCACATGTGTGGGTGCACCTACCTGGCCGCCAAGGGGAAAGCCTAAAACACAAGGAACCCCAAGTCTGTTTTCAGAGCGAAATCTCAGACATTCTGCCGACCGGCACAACGCACAGATATGGCCCTCGGGTGTCCAAGCCACCGAGGAAAACAGTGAACCCCATGCATTTCCGAAAAGAGTACACCCGTGGGAATAGGCAGAGGTATGATTTGCGCACATCGCCCCAGAATTTTTTACCCAGACAGCCCCGCAAAGTCTGAAATGAGGAGAAAAAAACACTTTTTCCGCACATTTTGCTCGACGCACCCATCGAAACATGCCCCCAACAACACATGGCCTACCATCACGCGTTCCCACAGGTGTCCCGATGAAAACGGTACCTCACATGTATGGGTGCACCTACCTGGCCGCCAAGGGGAAAGCCTAAAACACAAGTAACCCCAAGTCTGTTTTCAGAGCGAAATCTCAGACATTCTGCCGACCGGCACAACGTACAGATATGGCCCTCGGGTGTCCAAGCCACCGAGGAAAACAGGGAACCCCATGCATTTACGAAAAGAGGACACCCACGGGAATATGCAGAGGTATGATTTGCGCACATCGCCCCAGAATTTATTACCCAGACAGCCCTGCAAAGTCCGAAATGTGGGGAAAAAAACGTTTTTTCCGCACATTTCGCTCGACGCACCCATCGAAACAAGCCCCCAACAGCACATGGCCTACCTTCACGCGTTTCCACAGTTGTCCCGATGAAAACGGTACCTCACATGTGTGGGTGCACCTACCTGGCTGGCAAGGGGCAAGCCGAAAACGCAAGCAACCCCCAGTCTGTTTGCAGAGGGGAATCTCAGCCATTCTTCTGACCGGCACAACATACAGATATGGGCCTCGGGTGTCCAAGCCACCAAGGAAAACAGGGAACCCGATGCATTTCCGAAAAGAGGACACCCGTGGGAATCCGCAGAGGTATGATTTGCGCACACCGCCCCAGAATTTATTACCCAGACACCCCCGCAAAGTCCGAAATGTGGGGAAAAAAACGCATTTTCCGCACATTTTGCTCGGCGCACCCATCGAAACACACCCCCAACAACACATGGCCTACCGTCATGTGTTCCCACAGGTGTCCCGATGAAAACGGTACCTCACATGTGTGGGTGCACCTACCTGGCTGGCAAGGGGCAAGCCGAAAACGCAAGCAGCCCCCAGTCTGTTTGCAGAGGGGAATCTCAGCCATTCTGCCGACCGGCACAATGTACAGATATGGGCCTCGGGTGTCCAAGCCACCGAGGAAAACAGGGAACCCCATGCATTTCCGAAAAGAGGACACCGTGGGAATACGCAGAGGTATGATTTGCGCACATCGCCCCAGAATTTATTACCCAGACAGCCCTGCAAAGTCCGAAATGTGGGGAAAAAAACGCTTTTTCCGCACATTTCGCTCGACGCACCCATCGAAACATGCCCCCAACAACACATGGCCTACCGTCCCGCGTTCCCACAGGTGTCCCGATGAAAACGGTACCTCACATGCGTGGGTGCACCTACCTGGCTGGCAAGGGGCAAGCCGAAAACGCAAGCAATCCCCAGTTTGTTTGCAGAGGGGAATCTCAGCCATTCTGCCGACCGGCACAACATACAGATATGGGCCGCGGGTGGCCAAGCCACCAAGGAAAACAGGGAACCCCATGCATTTCTGAAAAGAGGACACCCATGGAAATCCGCAGAGGTATGATTTGCGCACATCGCCCCAGAACTTATTACCCAGACACCCCCTCAAAGTCCGAAATGTGGGGAAAAAAAACGCATTTTCCGCACATTTCGCTCGGCGCACCCATCAAAACACGCCCCCAACAACACATGGCCTACCGTCACGCATTCCCACAGGTGTCCCGATGAAACCGTACCTCACATGTGTGGGTGCACCTACCGGGGCTGCAAAAGGAAAAGGTTAACCCACTGGTCATCCCAAGCCTTTTGCTACTGCCCATTGTGTCCATGTGGGCAACCTACAGATTTGGCGCTAGGGCGTGGAAGCCAGCATGGAAAACAGGGAACCCCATGCATTTTCCAAAAGAGGACACCCCTGGGAATCCACATAGGTCTGCCTTGCGCAAATTGCCCCAGTTTTTATTAGCCACAATCCCCGACAAAGGGTTATATTTGGTGGGGGAAAAAAAACATAATGTTCACTTTGTCTGGTGTTCTGGGTAATAAATTCTGGGCCGCTTCGCGCAAGTCAGACCTCTGCGCATTCCCACAGGTGTCCTCTTTTGGGAAATGCATGGGGTTCCCTGTTTTCCTTGCTGGCTTCGACACCCTAGGGCCAAATCTGTAGGTTGCCCACATGAACAAATTGTGCTGTGGCGAAAGGCTTGGGGTTACTAGCAGGTTACCCCTTTCCTTTTGCGCCCCCGGTAGGTGCACCCACACACGTGAGGTACCATTTTCATTGGGACACCTGTGGGAACGCGAGAAGGTATGACATCTGTTGGTGGCGACGTGTTTCGGTGAGTGCACACAGGGAAATGTATCTGAAATTGGCTGGAAATGCAGACAATTCTCAGATATTTCCCTCTGGCCACTCACCGAAAAACACACCGCCAACAACACGTGGCCTACCTTCCCGCATCGCCACACGTGTCCCAATGAGAGGCAGACCTCTTGTGTGCAGGTGTGGTACCTGAGTGACAATGGGTACATCTTTTGTATAGTAACTTCTCTGTAGTGCGCTTAGGAAACAGTAAAGTACTGGTAGTAAGCCATTTCACATGCACCTTTCCTCACACTTCCCATACATACCACACACAATGCAGTTAGACACGCAAGGTGGGATTTAGCACAAGGACAAACCTCCTTGTGTAGCACAAGAAGGTTTGTCCTTGTGAGCAGTGATGCCACAACAAGGCACCCACCGGATCACTAGCCATTCGTATCCCTTTCGTGTCTGCAGTCAGTTGGCATCCATTTCAGTAGTTGCACTTCTACCAAATCACTAGCACCAGAGCAAGTGTATGTACACATGAGCATATCTACACACTTATACCACGTGGACATGTGTGTACAATGCAACTGTGTCTCTAGCAATATCTTAACTATCATTTGGCATCAATTTTATAGCAACTGTGTCTGCATGCAAACTTAATGTGCCTGCAATCACATGTGGAGACTGATAGCAAGTGCATACTGGCTCACTTCGCTACCCTGCCCTACAGGCGCTATCTTCCACACCAGCTTTGAGTATGCCCATGGCAACTATGGGCAAACATTCTTATGTTCAACCGTACCCACACAAAACAGCCACCCTGCAACATGACAATCATTTCGGCAGTGCTGGAAAAGTCCATTCACAGAAATTGCATCTGCATGTTCTTTGTATCTTTACCTAATTCACACACCAAACATATCCAATTAATTCCTACAGAAGACGTGTCACTTACACCACACATAACATTATTTGCAGTAAAACAATAAACAAGGCAGGATCTTACGAGGTACGCAAGACACCGCTGCCGTATAGTTGGTGTCCAAGTACCACTTTCATGACACTTAGACCTCAAGGGAGGGAGCCAAAGTGGCGTGTATTATTTTGAAAAGACACCCCATTGAGTGGAGGGAACCTGAATGGTGTTCTGGTCTTCCACAACGCACGGCTTAAGTAGAGGGAGCGGGACTGGCCTTTCTTTGCTTGCCAAACCTTAGATGGAAGGAGCCAGATTCGGGTTCCTGCCCAAAGTACGCCGGAAGCGGATGGGGTTTTCCAGATGTTTTTTTTTGTAAGGCAATCCCGAACAGGAGCAAGCGGCACTCCCATAGGGGAGTGACCCAGAGTGCTCCACCCTTCTTCTCCATGGCCCGCCTCAACTAAAGGCGGTGGAGTGGCATTCCTTTCCAAGATGCGCTTGCTTTGGAAGAAACAAGCATTGCGTTACTTTGCAAGGCACACCACGCGCAGAGGGAGCTAGACTGCCTTTTCCTTATGAGGCAGACCTGAAGTGAAAGGTACTGGGGATGATGTCTCTTTCCCAGGCAGGCCTCAAGTGGAGGGGGCAGGACTAGCATTGCTTGCCTAAGCACGCCAAAGGGGAGTAAAGCAGAGTGCTGTCCCCACCTACTCCAAGGCACACCTCAAGTGGAGGGAGCTAGAGTGGCATTCCTTTCCAAGATGCGCCTGCTTTGGAAGAAACAAGCATTGCGTTACTTTGCAAGGCACACCACGCGCAGAGGGAGCTAGACTGCCTTTTCCTTATGAGACAGACCTGAAGTGAAAGGTACCGGGGGTGATGTCTCTTTCCCAGGCAGGCCTCAAGTGGAGGGGGCAGGACTAGCATTGCTTGCCTAAGCACGCCAAAGGGGAGTAAAGCAGAGTGCTGTCCCCACCTACTCCAAGGCACACCTCAAGTGGCAGGAGCTAGAGTGGCATTTCTTTCCAAGATGCGCCTGCTTTGGAAGAAACAAGCATTGCGTTACTTTGCAAGGCACACCACGCGCAGAGGGAGCTAGACTGCCTTTTCCTTATGAGGCAGACCTGAAGTGAAAGGTACCGGGGGGTGATGTCTCTTTCCCAGGCAGGTCTCAAGTGGAGGGGGGAGGACTAGCATTGCTTGCCTAAGCACGCCAAAGGGGAGTAAAGCAGAGTGCTGTCCCCACCGAATCCAAGGCACACCTCAAGTGGAGGGAGCTAGAGTGGCATTTCTTTCCAAGATGCGCCTGCTTTGGAAGAAACAAGAATTGCGTTACTTTGCAAGGCACACCACGCGCAGAGGGAGCTAGACTGCCTTTTCCTTATGAGGCAGACCTGAAGTGAAAGGTACCGGGGGTGATGTCTCTTCCCCAGGCATGCCTCAAGTGGAGGGAGCAGGACTAGCATTGCTTGCCAAAGCACGCCAAAGGGGAAAGACCCGCATGGCACAACTCAAGTACAGGGACTCGTAATGATTACTATTTCGCAGGCACGCCTCCAATGGAAGGAGCCTGATTAGCGTTCCTTTGCAAGTCACGCTTTGAACTGAGGGATCTAGACTGATGTAAATTTTCTTGGCAAGCCTCAAGGGAAAGCTATGGCTGTGGTTGCCTTTCCAAGGCAGGCCTCAAGTGGAGGAAGCAGGACTAGCAATGCTCATGAATGCACGCTAAATCAAGTGAAGTGAGTTGACATCCTGTTGCTTTTTCATTGAAGGTACACCTCCAGGGCAGGGTGCAAGAGTGCCATTCCTTTACAAGACATGCACGATTTCAGTGGCTAAGGGTCCCTTTCAAGGAATGATGGGCATTTTCAGAAATCAGTCGATCTCCCAATAATTTTCCTTTGTATGATACAAAAGGAAACAAGGCTGAAAGCAGAGGGCAGGCTAGGAAGGGCATTGGGGACAGTACACCCGAGTACCCTTCCTCTTTCCTTGTTTTGTACACACCTTACAATTTCGGTACGGTTGTGCCTTCATGGCAGTGGGAGGAACATAATCACCAAAGTGCTGCTCTTGCAATCTGGCCACATCTTCGACCTCTGGAAAGGAGGGAATTTGTACATGAACATTAGCCACAGATTGAACAATTGCTAATTCAAAATCCAAAAAGAAGAGCTTGTTTTCTGGAGTAGCTGCACGGTACACCACATAAGCATTGTACGTTGCCATATGCACAATGTGTGTGGCTAACTTTTTGTACCAGAAACGCGACTTGCGTTCAGCGTGGTATGACTCAAGCACTTGGTCATTTTTGTCTACTCCACCCATGTACTTGTTGTAATCCAGAATGCAATTGGGCTTCAACACTTGCTGAGTCTGCCTGCGCGGAGGGACAGCTGAAGTACTTTCATCATGAATAGTACTTAGCATGTACACATCCCTTTTGTCGCAGAATTTCACTGCTAACAATTCATCCTGCCGCAATGCCATACATTGTCCCTTGGCCAACTTCTTACACACAAGTTGTCTGGCGAAGCCTTTGCGGTTACTGCGGATTGTACCGCATGCCAGTGTGCCCACATTGAACAATTCCTTGAACAGTGGAATTCCAGTGTAGAAATTGTCTACATACAAATGATGTCCCTTGTGGAGCCATGGTGTGAGAAGATCCCAAACAATCTTCTCACTTGTCCCTAAATGGGCTGGGCAGCCCGGAGGGTTTAGGGTAGAGTCTTTACCAGTGTAGACTCTCATGCTGCTGACATACCCAGTGGTTCTTTCACACAACATGTACATTTGAATCCCATATCGTGATCTCTTGCTAGGAATGTATTGCCTGAATACAAGGCGACCTTTGAACAACACCAACGATTCATCAATGGATATGTTCTGGCTAGGAACATACACCTCTGCAAATCAGTGAGTGAAGTGGTCCAGAAATGGCTTCAGTTTGAACAACCTATCAAAGTTTGGGTCCGTTTTGGGTAATGCTGCCGAGTTGTCATTGAAGTGCAACATACGGTGCAGGGCTTGAAAGCGATTTCTGCTCAGTGTAGCTGAAAAAAAACGGGCAATAAAGTGGTGCTACAGTAGACCAGTATATCGCGACAGACGGCTTGTGTCCAATTCCCATGAGCAAAATGAGACCCCAAAACTGTCTCATTTCAACATCGTTTGTGGGTACCCATGCTTGTGCTCTGGAGTGGAGTTTCAGAGTGGGACCCGTAGACCTCATGAACTGTGCAGCGTATACATTGGTTTGCTGAACCACATCTGCAATGAACCCATCATCAACAAAAAGGTTGAAAAAATCAATAGGCTGAAACCCTTCTGTATTCACTGTGCACCCTGATATACCAGTGAAAGGGGGCACAACAGGCTGAGCTATTGCTGGAGGCACCCAGAGCGACTCTTGAGTCATGTCAGGAACTGCCACATTGCGTGGCCGTCTTGCACGTCCCCTCCCCCTTACAGGTCCCCTGCATGTGGGAAGTGTGCGAAAAGTGGACGCACTCTTCCTTCCTCTTCATCATCAGATGATAACGATGATGAGTGGGAGGAGGGACTTTCGTCAATGACCATCTCACTTCCCCAATCACTTCCCTCCCTCCCCTCAGAAGCACTATCTGTTTCAGAATGCATGTACACATCTGTCCCTTGCTCTGAGCCAGACTCCATCGCTGCAGCTAATGCCTCCGCACCAGACATTGATCGCCGAGAAGCCATGAGTACCTTCGCTATGGAACCCTTCACTGCCCAAAGACCAGATGAAGACTGAAACAATAAGTATGTGTGCTTCTGAAAGTATGGAACGTAGCACAGTAAGTGGTATTCAGTGCCACAAACCTACTCCACACAAGTACACAAAAAGGTCCAGACTTTGCTCACAAACTGTAGCAGCCCTCTGCAATATGACATACTCCCTGCACGCTACAATAAACGGAGTAGTACTTTGCAAACACTCGCGTGAAATGCTAAGGACCAGCTGACTGCTTTCCTACAAGTGGGTAGACAGCTACAACACACCTGCACCTAAAAGAAAGAGAACAAAAAATCTATGGACAATGTACTATTCCGCTAAACTGTACAGAAATACAAGCGTGGGGACGAGGATTTCAGCCACACTACCTATTCAGAAACAGCCAACATGCTTTGCACCATGCCCTCCTCCATGTGATGCTTGTGGATGGGAAATCGAGGTGAGAAGCAACCATGCAACGTATTAGTGATTGGGTGAGTTGAATTGCCAAAGGCAATGAAGAAGCAGAAAGGGAAGATAAATAAAGTACACGGCTGGCCCTTCCGGGCAACTGCTGGCACACTTTTGACAAAAACACCTGCTCATTCACATAGGGGTGTCTATTGTAAGGGGAAAGCTCACAAGGACAAAATTAATGCAAGGCCAAGCAAATTGATGTAGGCTGAAGCAAGTGGTGATGGGTAGCTAAGAAATAAGCAGCACAAACATACTGAATGCTTTGACATGCCATGAATGCAAACAATTGCTAGGAAGTGGAAGTCTCACTGCCAACATACTTACTACCATTTTTATTCACTTTTCACATCTTCCAGTGCGTCCATCAGTCACTGGGAAAACCCCCCCTAAAATAGCGTCTGGGCAAAATCCATTATGTTTCCAATGAACAGCTCCATGCCTGTTTTGGAAAGGTGCACCCCATCTCTGTGAAACATCACAGCACCTTTGATATTGCCATGTTGAATGGTCCGTATTCTGGTGTTGCCCTCTGTCAGTCTAGTGAACTCGCCATTCAGTTTCCACACCGAGCGGTTGATGGCCCTTCTATTCCCTTGAGTTCTCCAATACATCCTGGGAATCATCAATCTGCCATGAGCTGCTCCCGTACCCCCTTCCGTCCCACAGACGCAAAATCATTTCCTCCCAGGTGAACCACTATAAGGTCAGGGGGGGGCCTCTCCTTTTGATTGGGCAGCGATGATGGCTCCTCGGAGCTGGTGAAGGTGCATCCCCCCACCCCAAACCAATGCACTGCAAGGCCATCCCTTCCAGACCCAGATGTAGGTGGCCCTCGGAAAAGTCGTGCAGCCCTTTGGATATAAGAGTGGCCAAAAATCCACACAACCCTCATCCTCACTAGGAAATGGAAACAGGAAAACCCCCATGATTATGGATGCACATACATTTACCAAATTACACAACAATTGCGGCAATACATGACTCTTGTAACAATCCCAGACACACACTTCACCCATTCGGAAACCACCTCTCATTTGAGATAACAGTAGGTCGACACATAATTGCCCCATTATTTTCAGGGGAAAGAGGTGAAGAAGATAGTATGTCACCTTGTGCCAATAACACAGTTGTGCTGGCGCAATTGTAATCAGTAAAAGTTGTCTGCTCCTGTGGCCCACCGCCTGCACTGCATGGTGGTAAGGTGACTTGCACATGCTACACCATTACACTTTGGCAGGGTGACTAGTCTGACAGAGGATATGACCTGTGCAGCAAGGGTGCTATGTAACCTCTCCGAATATAGTTACTCTGACAGAATGTGCGCCATTCATTACACATGCATGCAAATGTGGACACTTTGATTGTGAGAAATTGAGGCGCAGCTCCTGAAGTACTGGTGAACTTGGGGCCATTCGACTACCAAGGCAGAGAGGCAGCCAAGGTCACACACATCAACCACCACCACCCTACATCTCTGCCTGGCCAGCACTGCAGCTTTTCCCTCTAGGACGGGATGGGGACCGTGCCGGGGCACCCTGCACCCACTGCTGCTTTTGAGGGACAAAATATCCATCTGGGAGATGGACGCCCAAGGCCAATGACTTCACCCCCCACCCCTCCTGCCCCTCTAGCTACCCTGCGTTACAGCTTTTCCCCCTGCAAAAGGATGGGGAGCCTGGCGGGGCTCACTGGGACGACTGCTGGAAAAGGACCACAGAAATGGTGATTGTTGCAGTAAAAGTAGTGTTCTCTGTATCAAGTGCGCGTACCATGCTCAGAACAGAATGACCATCTGCATTACTACCGGCAACATTTTTGAAAAGGAACTGCTACTTATGTCGGCCAATTTTTCCTTCTGCAAAGCAGCCACCTTCCTCAATGCAAGGCACTCCCATCACTGGCCCCGAACCGCCCTACTACCCTTTCTCACCTATACCACTGACACTGCAGCCACAGTTTCTCCCACCACAGTAACCCTCCACCCGCACATTACCAAGTCATATATGTGGTACTTACATAAGTCAGCAAAAGCTTTTCAGTAGCCGCAACTGCAACGGAAACATAAAAGAATTACATTCAGTGCTTTGCCTACCAATAACACATCCAAACTGTCTGGCATATATCTGTACATTTTTCAGCTCCTTCCACCACATACAAGACACTTCTCAGTCATCTACCTCCACAGAAGGCTGGACTGCACAGTGATAGCAAACTGGCATAAAACCAATGGGTGTATGGCAACCCCCAGCACACAAAAAAAACATTGCACAGATGGCTAAGTGGCAAACTTCCCTCCCAGGGAAACAGCACTGTTCAGCTGCACTGGGGGGCGTTTTGTGCGCTACCCCGGCAAGTGTGTTCCTGGCCACCCCAATACCTCCCCAGAGCAACCACTTCCTTCACAACACCAACACTACAGGCCCTGTTCACCCCCATCCCAATAGCAATGTGCCCTCCACCCACTATAAAATGTTGGAATAACCAAAATTTCATACGTACATAACAAGGGAGAAGCTTGAACTGCTCAAGACCTGTAAAGGGAATAACAAAACATATATTATCTGTGTCAGCCCACCCAAATACCAGACCACCCATATTGGCCCCCCCTGTTGCATTGGCCTGTACGTTTTGGGCACCCCGGCGCCAGACTGGCACACCAATGTGCTCCTATACGCCAAGGCAGGTATAGTAAACGAAGAACACAATTCAAAATGGCAGGCTGCCCTTTTGCGGTGGCGGAGGGGCCCCCTACACCGCTGTGGAATTTTCTAACGTGAAGAGGGGTGCACCTCTCCACCACCACCCCAATTGGAGGGGTGGCCCATCTCATGTAGCCCTCCCAAGGGGCAGATAAGGGGGGAGGCTGTCCTGCACTCCTCTCTGGGCTCAGGCATCCGTTCCTAGGAGCAGATATCTGGTCCGAGGGAGGGCTAAATGACATGGCACCCACTCCATTGTGGGCAGAGGGGGGTTAATGCCCCATTCCATTAGAAACTTTCCCGACCCTTTGGGCTGCCCCACCGCCCCCCCTAAAAAGCGTTCCAACATTTTTACTTATTTCCTTTGGTAACCCAACTCCCCTTTGTGCACAGGGGCACATTGGTGTGCCAATCTGGCGCCGGAGTGCCCAAACCTTACTGCCCCATCTATTGGGGGTCCTATCCCAGCATTTTTGGGGGCCCTCTCCCTCCCACCCCCAATGGCTGGGGTCAAACCTCATGCAGGCCTCCCTGGGCCTCCTCCAAACAGCTGCGTGAGGTACACCCCGCCCCCATTTGGGGTGAGAGGGGAGAGGGCCACCCCAAAAGGTGGGGCAGGACCCCCAATAGATGGGTCAGTAGGGTTTGGGCACCCTGGGGGCAGATAGCCACACAAATTGGCCATCTGCACCAAGCAAAGTTGGGTAAACAAAAAACAAAATACAAATTCATAGGCTGCTTTTTAGGGGGGGCTGAGGGCCACCCTAAATTGGCAGCGAATGATGTACCGCAACAGGGGGTGGCCCTCAACTCCCCCACCCCAAATGGAGGGCCCCACCTCATGCAACCCTCCCTGGGGGCAGATATCTGCTCCTAGGAAGGGGCATCTGACCCCAGCGAGGGATGCATGAGGTGGGGCCCCCCTATCTGCCCCCAGGGAGGGTTGCATGAGGTGGGGCCCTCCATTTGGAGTGGGGGGGTTGAGGGCCACCCCCCGTTGCAGTACATCATTCGCTGCCAATTTAGGGTGGCCCTCAGCCCCCCCCTAAAAAGCAGCCTGTGATTTTGTATATTTTTTTTGGTTTACCCAACTTCGCTTGGTGCAGATGGCCACATTAGTGTGGCTATCTGCCCCCAGGGTGCCCAAACCCTACTGCCCCATCTATTGGGGGTCCTGCCCCACCTTTTGGGGTGGCCCTCCCCCCTGCACACCTCATGCAGGCCTCCCTGGGCCTCCTCCTAACGGCTGCGTGAGGTACACCCCACCTCCATTCGGTGTGAGGGGGAGAGGGCCACCACAAAAGGATTACAGTTTCGCTTTGCAGGGATCGCTCAAAACACGGTGCCGAAAAGGACGAGCTATCTCGTCCTTGGCACTGCGTGTGCACTGTCAAGGATGAGATACCTCGCCCTTGGCACTTAAAGGGTTAAAGGATATGATAAAGGTCAGGACAAAACTAATCAGTTTGCATGCGTAGGTATGACATAGGGATCTGATGAGTGGCAATTACGGCAACCAACCCTGAACTGGATAAGGGGTTGTCTTTAAGTTGCCAAAGCCAATCAGAGTGTTTAGTATTAATTATTAAATTAAACCAGCTTTGACACAGTATAATGACAATGTAATAATGGTATGGTGTCCATGCTTAACCCGTGTGTTCATTCCCAGATAACTATGAAAGAAAATGAACTGTTAAGTAATTATATGGTTAACACATCTGTTTATTTCAAGGTTGTTATAAAAGGATCAGAATTGTATATGTTATTCAACAGTTTTATTTCAGGTAAACTTCAAAGGAAAGGGAAAATGAATGGGTTTGGTGTACTTGATTCTTAATCTGTCTTTTTCTCTTTTGATTCACAGACTAACAGATCCTTGGACCTTGGAGTCTACCGGATGAACTGGACCAAAGAAGGGGTAAAAGGTATTTTACTAGCGGACCTGAAGGTATAAGAAGGTGATCAAATGAAAAGAATATGCAGAAAAGACAAAACCCAAATATTCAGAAAAGAAAAGAGAAAACCCGAAGATGAAGCATGAAAATAGATCTAACCCCCCAAAAAATCCCAAAAGAATAAAAAAAAAAGATTTAAAAAAAGCTATTTGAAGATGTTGTCTGCAAAGCTCATGGTGTTTGATAACATGGACATTTGTGAATGATTTTGTGTCCAATTTTCTGAAGTCCTTATTTTCTTACAATGTCCACAGGATTGCACGTGTTGATTAAACTGTGGCTGGAATTGTTGTTTGTTTTTGCAGAGACTCTTGGGCAGGTCATGACAGAACCAAAAAGTGGTGTGTGTAGGGAAAAAGATTCTCTGAATTAGCACCATTTTTCATGTTCTGCAGTAGGAAGCCATCATAGAGAATTGTAACTTTATGAAATCTGTTTGCTGCCCTGAATCTCTGTGGAAAGGTAACAGGCAAAATACATGTTCTCTGAAGATTAGAGAGGTTTGGTCAGAGGAGGTGGTGTCTGACTGGCATTTTACATCACAGTCAGTGCAGGTAATTCTTACACTTTCTGCAGGAAATATACATCAATGGGCACATCACAGAGAGAGACCTTAAAAAGGGAAGTGCAGTGAGAGTGGCGGGAGGTCTCTCAGAGGACCGTTCTCTTTGTTGGCTCACTGAGGATCTGGCGAGTGTTAGGTTTGTCCTGCTGCAAATAAAAGGATTATGTGCTGAGGCATTGACAACTGGCTGAGACCGAGGGCACACTGAAACTGTTCCTCACTGAGTCTTTTGGTGTGAATGTTTCAAGCATTATTTAGGTGAGCATACAGTACAAGTGAGGTGTGTGTGTAGCTTTTTACAGTTACAAAAATAGGTAGCCTTTTTCATGTGTTTTTCTTCCCTGTTGAAGAAGGAGATTTCAAATATAACTGAAGGTTTAAACCGCCAAGGCAATTGCTAAGATTCAAGGCCAAAAATAGCAGAGTTTGGGCCAACTATCACTTAAAGGGTGACTGAAGTTCATTGTTGGAAAACTCTTTATTGCTGGGAAAGCATTACTGTTGAATGGGCTTGTAGGTAGGTTTCAGCTTGAAGAATAGAATCCGTTATCACTGCAAAAAGGAAAATATGAAATATCGATGCATGCTTTAATTTCTGTATTGCAGAAAATGTCTTAGTGAACTCATTGCATTGCACATGTTGTTTTGTATTACTCATTAACCCGAATTGCTTGTAAAGTACCTGAAAAGGATTAGATCAGCTTTGGTCTTTGTATTGTGTGCTCTAGTCACTAGTGGTGGCATATAGACAGGTACAAAGCTAAGGAAGAATGTTTACTAGCACGTTACACCAATACACTGTGAACTGGGGTAATTCATACAGAGCTGATTCTGCATATTACAGTTTCCAGGTGACCTGGTAAGCCCATTATGAGCCCCTACAACCAATGAAATACCACCAATAAAATACCACCAATGCAAGACCACTAAGGTTGAGAAATTGTGCCCTTGAGCGCACCAGGTCAGTTTTTTGGCTTGCCGCTCATGATCCCAATATAAGAATAACGATAGGTAGTCCTGTGTCTCTGGAGCTCACACAATACCCCAAGAGTATCCCTTGTTTTGGGTTGATATGGAAAAAGAAAATGCTAATACAGTCTGACTTACCAAATTTGGTAGTTTGTGGAGACTGTAACAACATTATGGAACAATTTCTTGAAAGAAGATCAATATGTCAATTTAAAAGCAGCAACACTCATTAGTAGTTTCTATGTTTTATATCGGAACTAGGTTTAGTTGATACCTGGAGACAAGCTTATCCTACAGATTTTAAATTCACATTTCATTCTATCCCCTATAATACAAGGTCCTGTATCAATTATATTTGCACTTCTAAACCCTACTACTTGTGGCTGATTCTAGTATTGAAAGTCCAGTAATATCTGATTATACCCCAGTAATCACAACACTTGAGGTGAATAATATGATGAAAGGAAAGTTTGATGAACATGTAACAACTCTTTATGGCAAGATCTTAGATTTTAAGATACAGTCCTCAAATTCCATCAATTTTTATTTGAAGATAAAGATGATGATAACTCACCAGTTAACAATTGGGATACTTACAAATCAGAATTACAGGTCATATTATATCATTTATGATTAAAAAGAAGAAAAAGAAATGAAGAAAAAAATAGATAACCTTTTCAGCCAATTGCAAACAGTGGAAAAAGATACAATTCCACAGCAGAAGATAACATGTTTAAAGAAATCTTATCTTTATGTTTCACTATTTAAAAAACATCTATCAGAACAAGCATGTGGAATTTACTTAAATATAAATAAAACATCCATCAAACATTAAACAAGGCACGTAAGGCACCTAAGTAAGGCTCTAGATCTTGGATCTCATCTATCAAAATGATTCAGGTGTGCTTGTAACCTCTGGGAAAACTATCTCAGATGTCTTTAGTACATTTTACATGAATCTTTACTTCTCAGATCATACTAACTCACACATTGACTTTAATGCTCTCTTTAGTCAAATAAAAAGAAACCTGTATGAGAATGCACATATTACTTTCACTCTAACCCCAAAATTGTATACCTTATATACATTTTCTTACTATATAGTAGAGAATCGGGCAAATTTACTGAAGCCCTGTTAGTTCACTTTACTAAACAGGGTAAAGATAATTAATTACCTATACATTTCAGCCCAATATTTTTAATTAACAGAACTGTAACATTTTTTGCAAATATTTTGTCCAACAGAATTGAAGTATTCACTCATAAACTAATTAATCCGGATCAAGTTGGGGAAGAAACGTTTCATCCAATGCAAGATTGTTTATGGATATTCTTCATATTATTAATACAAAACATTTGATCAGGTTGGGTGGAAGTATCATTTGAAAGCGATTAGATGACATGGAATCAGGAGTGGTTGTGTGTTCATGGTCAAATTCTTATACTCTAATCCTACGACCTCTATTTTTATGAATCGCTATTTTGTCCTTATTAAACAATGTTCAGAGTTTTCTAGGTACACATTAAACAAAGAGAAAAAATAGAAATGCTTCCACTAGGTTCTTAATGTTCCAAACATGACTGTGCTGTTCTGGTTTCAAGTGGTGTCCTCTCTCCATTAAATACTTAGGAATCTCAATTGCAGCCACATATGCAGCTATAATTAAATTAAATACACAAACTTTATTAACAAGATTGTGTGAATCCGTTGCTTCTTGGTCACCATTATATTTAACATGGTAGGGTATACTAGAATCCACTAAGATGATGTTCACTTCAATAGTTCTGTAATATCTACAAATGCTTCATATTCCTTTACCAGCATCCATTTTCAATCAATTCTATCAATAACATTTTATTAGACTTTCTGGTGGTGGTGTTAGATTTCCTGATTGCCAATGTTATCATAAGGCTTTCGTACTCAAGTATGCTTAGAATTGGTTTCTAACAAATCATTATGACCATAAACATAGATGTCTATAAGTGAAAAAAACATAGTCATAACCATTCATATTAAAGATTAAACATGTTTTCAGTCTGTCTAATTCATCATATTCCAAGCCAATTTACTTGACAATGTCCTATTTAAGTTAATTCCTTTATTATCAAATAGAAAAAAACATCAAAAACTATATCCTCTTTCTTATGGTGTAATAAAAATATAACCATAAATGGCAGACCAATAATATGGATATTTTGGCTTTGTAAGGTAGTTGCATACATTAATCAAATCATAAATGGAAACAATTTACTTGCAGCTGGGGAAGTGAAAGTCACATTTTCTATTACCGGCCTTACATCTAACCATTATATTTGTTTAATAAATGTGTGTTTAGATTGTTTGAATATGAATGGTATAAATATACTTGTTATGGACTCAACCAGACTGCGATACATGAAGTCTCCATATTTATTTAAAACTTCTAATTTCTATGCAATTGTAAACAAAGGAAAACCTCCAAACTGCAATGGCAATCAGAAATGCAGTGGGAGACTAATTGTGAAACACAGTTTAATGCTTTGTGCAGGTCTATTATTTGGCCTAAGTAAGATTCTTCCAGTTACGTCAAATTTAACGCAGTCTGTTACTTTATGCACAGAGAATTCTAACTCCACCCACACAATATAAAGTTACAATTTCTAATGTTAATCTATGTTAGTCGTGCCGGTTGGAGACTGGATCAATTGAACACATGTTCTATGACTGCTCTATTTTTAGAGCATTTTGGCAACCAGTATGGTTGGTCTCCAACAGATATTTAAAACCTCCATTCCACTATGTTTTGCCCATACCCTAATAGGTAGTCTGGCAATTAATTCAATGGAAATTAAAGCAGCATATATTATCGTTGATTGATTCTTTCTTATTACAATTGGTTTGATAACATTTAATTGGAAGGAATTCCACAAGAATTCAGTTAAAGGCTGGTGTAACAATATCTGTAGTACCCATAGAATGGAAAAATGTATGGCGAACGCACCTGCTTTATCAGTCAAGCATGAAAAGAGGTGGTGTTTCTTCATTGAATATTTAAACAGTGATAACTCATTATAAATTCAAACGATAGTCTACAATTTGAATGAATCCATTGTTATTGTTGTAATTACAGTCAAAGCTCATTAACTAAATCAGAATGTCAGTGAATATACCATGCACTTTATTTGCTTATTTGTGTATATCCCTCATCCTTCCCTCCCATTCACTTTCAATGCGTTGTTTTTGTGTTGTCCTCATGTCCTGAGCACTGATTTGTTGTGCATCAGTTCAGATTCGCACACACACTCCATTAATGTGTTCCATGAATAGAGTTTTCTTTTTTTAAAATATATTTTAAAAGGATATAGTAGGAATACATAAACTCGATTATAATAAGTATATAATATGTATATTTCCTTAAATCTATGCTTACGTCCATCATTTCTTCTCAAATATGTTTATCTAGTTCTTTTCAATATAATATGTATATCATTAAGATTGTACTACAGTAGATATACATGTATATGGATGAATTATATGTTATTGTTTGTATCTGAATAAAAACACAATAAACACAGAAAACAGTAGAAGTAGAAGGAAGAAGCTCATCCCATTGTTTAAACCTAACGCTATCAGAACATGCAGGGCTGTCGTAGTAGTATGTTTGTTTGTTTCTTATGCAAAAAATGTAGAGAGGGTGGATATCTATGCCTGGTCTGCCTGTGAAGATTGAAGACTTCAGAATAAAATACCTAGGCCTTGGCTAAAAGTCATACAAACCCCATACAGTATGGAACTACCTTTGAACAGATTAAAATGGTCGATTTCCATTGGTACTGTTTGATGTATGTGTGCCCCATCCTTTACAAGTAGACATTTCCCCTCATAAGCACCCTGGGTGGATGAGATAGCCAATCAGGTGACTAGGAATGCGGGCTTGAACCGCTGGTAAGAGCCCGCGTTCCAAGCTGCCTGACGGCCGGCACTCCCCGTCACCATCTTCCCCCAACTCTCTGTTTCCGTTCTTTTTCTTTATTAACTGCTGCGGCCGCATCTTCCTCTCAGCTTCCCACGGCTGCCATGGAAAGGGAGCCCTGCCTTCACTTTCCACGGACATAGTTTTTTAATTTATTTTGTGTATTTTTAAGTGCGTTCACACAGCCCGTGGCATCGAGGAATATATCTCTTAGTTGCGTATTTATAACGTGATTAATAGCCAGATGTTTCTAAGCACGTACCCTGGGATCTAACCTGTGTTGTTTCATGTTGTCTTGTTTCCATTGCTGCTCAGCTATCTTCCCAGGACATGTTGGTAAAGTATTTTCCCTCCTACAGTGTGACGCGTGCAGAGTCCCGTTGTAGTAAGGAAAATCCTTTTTTTTAGCACCCCGGGTTGCCGCTTTGGTAACCTGGGGCGCTAATGGCCTTGTGTACCCGTTCCATGGGCAACACTGGTGTTTAATGGCCCTGGGCCCACGATAATGGCCCTCGCTTCGCTCAGGTCATTAACTGTGGCCACAGGCCTTTACCCCCTGGTGTTATCCATGGAACAGTTCCATAACGTCACATGAATCCTTTTTTGAGACTCTGTGCCATGTCTGTGGCTTGCTGACATAATGCCCTTGTCCATGCGGGTAGATGCCTTTATCTTCTTTTTCAGTCCTGATTGTGTATACAGGTGGGGTCTCTTCTCATGGTTATGGACAGCTGCCCATATCTACATCAACAATGCACTATATTCCGTGGAATTATCCAACTGTGGTTCTTTCCTTCCTCTGGCATTTTCTTCTGCTGGTACTGCAACTCTGCCTTTCACACAGATATGGAAAAGGTATCTTTTTACATGGATGGGTACACATGTTGTTGTGGCTGTCTTTCACACAGTGATGTACGTACATAGCTTTTGCTAGTTTTCTGTAATATTTGATATTGTGATATTCCTATCTTTGTGTGCATAACGTTCAGCATCAGGAAGTCTTGTGGGATGCAAGCATGTGGTTTGTAGGAAATATATTAATTCAGTCATGCATTCATTAAACATAGTAGAGAAGTGAAAGAAATAGGCTATAGCTCGATAGTCGAGATAAGAGATGATCAATGGCTCAACACAGGGAATCGCACAAAGGGGGTGTCACTGGCACTGCTATTTAGACTGGGAGCAAAGTGGACACCGAGAACAAGGCAAAGTTTGCATATGTTAACAGAACTTACTTAGCTGGATGGAAACATAAACAGACTACATTACCATCAACAAACTGCATGCACTAAATTGCTGATGTGTTGATCTGTAAGCACACGGTATGGATTATTTTGTTGTTGATTGAAATAGTGTGTAATACTGGATACAATTTAAAAAGCATTGACAATGCTGATCTTCATAATGGGCAACACAATATCCATCAACGGAGCACACTCCCATAAAAGCAATAATAATTCAGGTGGAATGAGTGAAATGGGATTACCCGCCCCCAAAATATTATTTATTTACCAATATTATGAGCATGAAATGGGCTAGCTGATGGAAAATCGCAATAATGGTAATGGCCATAACGCATGGCTCACAAGGGCGTGATTGCCGAAATGTCTTAGGTTAAAGTCACTGAGTATGAAACATAGATGCTAGGAAAAGGGGAATTACTATGCACAAACATGACATCGTTCATACTTTATGAGGCATGAAGATGAGTTTGAGAAAGTATAACTTCCACTGCAAATGTGTTTATTTCAGTAAAGACAATTTCTTTGGCTCAAATTCACAAAACAAAATGTGTTTGTAAATACTAAGAGACAGATTTCTGGAACAAGTGCATGCCAGTGCAAACAACATCAGACTGCAGTCTAAACAGGATTATGCAATATACAATGTATTCGTGATTTCATGAGTCCTGACCTACTTCAGATGTGTGCTGGTCATTGCCCCTCATTTCTGTCTGGGCAATGCCATGGCATACTGAGCATAGAAGCAGATTAAGAGCAGTGGTTCTGGCAAGCACTGAGTTAGCGCTTGGAAAACATTGTTAAATAGTATTTGTGTGCTTTGCATAGCCGACAATTACCAATTGGAATATCCTTTCTTTTCTTGCAATAATTACATGTTGTAAAGCACATGCTGCTCAAGTTATTACAGAGCAGACAAAGTAGTCCTCGGCATTGATCTGCTTCAGCTTCACCTCCCTGCCCAATCGGTTTTCTCTCTGGCTAGTTAAAAGCCAGTCTACCATCTGGATGCATTTTTCTGGTTGGGGATGCTCTCCCCATCAATTCAGTGGTAGGGAGTAGGGCTGCTCAAACACCCCAAAGTCTTCCCTGTCGAAGGTCGAATATTTCCAGGCATGTTCGACCCACCCCATGGCATGCCCACAGGATCTGCCAATAATGGAACGCTGGTTAGGGTATCCAGGCTGGTTTTGAGTGCCACTGTCCAATCACAAGGTCTGAGAGTCAAAAGGTGAAATCAACAAGCAAATCAGAGACCCTGAGACATTCTAAAACGTATTTGATGCATTTTAATGGGCCCAGTTTATTTAGTTGACTTTGTTTGGCTTTTGAGTTAGGAAGGGACAGGACTGGCTCACACATTGGTGGTCTTGAGGGACTTTTAGTAGTGTGTTTTTGTGGTGTTTTTGGTGTTTGTTTTTGTCCTGGTTGTATCACCTTCTGTGGGTGTGTGCACGTTACGTTCCCTCCCCAATATTCCCTTTTTACCATTACTCTCTGTTCCCAAAGGGTCACCACAGCAATTTAAAAAAATAAGTATTCCTCACATCTTTCCTTTTTCATTGTTTTTGGAGAAACATTTGTGTGTGAACTTGATAAGTCTTCAAGTGTCGTGCTCAGCCACCTTCCCTACAGCTGGTGTCTTTTGACAACCCTTTCCTACCATGCTATTCTTACAAACCCTTTGTTTGTCTTTGTAACTTCTTTTGTGTTTGTCCATTAACATTTTAGCCACATTAGGAACTTTAGGTAAAACAAAGAAATTATATTAGTAGACTTCTTTTTGAACAGAAGCAAGGAGAAAGGGTTTATATTAGAAAGGAACCTGACCCCCTTGCCAGTCCCCAAATGACTTTTGTTTCTATTTCGGTTTTCTACAGAGAATAGGGATCCCTACCAGCGTTGTCCTCTTCTCCTACGGATGTTTCTAGAAGACAGGAGAAGAAGAAGATGTCCAAACTTGTTACATTTTTATGTTGTTTGTCTGTTGTTTATTAATTTTGGATACCCTAGTCTGAGAATATTGATCTTAATGGTAAATGTGTCCTGTGTAAGGATTTATATAGTTTTGTGATGATAAAGAAAAACCCATAGAAAAGAAGGGCAATGGTAGAGAGAGGTGAATGTGTTTATCGTAAACACACCAGGTCCCGGTAACAGACAGTATGAGTTGAGAAAAAGCAGAAATATGCCCAGAGAAAGAGAGTAACAGTAAAAAAAATAAAACAATGTAGTTTGTTTAGGAGGTAGTAATTTTGAAATTAATATATGGTGGAGATTGTTTAGAAGGCAAGAATGTTTAAAGAAAATACACAAATGGGTTTTTAAGGGATGAGGTTGAGGAGAAAACAATGACAATAGAGACATACTTATTTTTCAAAGGAAACTCATTCAGTTTTTAATTACAGGTGGACAGAAAGAGACCTATATACTCAGAGAATTGTCGGCATTCGAACCTATGAGCAGAGAGAAGGGTCGAGGGACCTAATCAGATGCCCGTACATAGATGTTTCTGCTGTAAAATTATGACAGCAGACAGTTTTCCTGGACAAACTCTCATATGCTTGGAACCCCCAAGAAGTGGCTGAATGCCCCCATGTTTAATGTGTTCTTTACAACTGTTCAAGTATTTTGTCATGAAAAAGGCATTAAAATAGAAAAAAAACTATTGACTAATTGGCCTATGCATTGAAAGGCCAAGGAACTTGCTGCAGGGCAGCCTAAAAAGGACAAATACAACCGGAAATAGACAGTCCATGGATACCAAACCAAGATGATTCGGGTGGAAGATGTGACGATAACCAATGAATTAAGAAGAAAAGGAACATTAACTTGTACAAATGTGAATGGGGAAGACAATGGGGAACCAGGAAATGGTGTGGAATTTGAGTGACAGAAAAATTGTGGAGTAAAAGCCACATGTGAGTGATGTGTGAAAAGGGCTGGTGGGGTCCCTCCAGAAACAACCTTCTCCCGATTCTCATAGTGGCTGTAAAATTATCTGAGGCATATAGTTTGTTTAAAATGAATTAGGTAATAGAGATAGAATCAGATAAAAGTAAACAAGGGTGTTATTTAGGGACACATACATGTTTAGATTACAAAAATAGAATGTTAGTACTGACTGTAGAAATGTGTTTAGGATGCCTCCCATATTGAAAGCAATCGCCTCACAGAGGGGGGCGATTAGGAAAGAGATGTGTAGGTACACTGAATATGGGAGAGGGTAGACATTGGGTGTAGTGGTATGTATTAAATAGGGGTCTAATACAGACCAGAGATGGGTGTGTAGGGGTGGTGCTAAAGATTCTAGACCCCACTTCTGCCCCAGACTGAATGCAGCTAACTTGTCAGGATGATCAATATTTCCAAGTGTTGCAAAAATCTGATTTATAGTGCCTGATAGGCCAACACAAGCACATTTAAGAGCAATGTATATCTTTTGGGTTAGAATATCTCATGCAGCGAAGAGTATGCTAGATAGAGTACATTTATCAACGTTATAAAAAATTTAGGCTTAAAGGTGAACATGAACCAAGTTCTGTTTAAGAATAGTTTGGTCAGTTATTTTGTAATTTGATCAGTCCTTTTGGTTGAGACAAAGTTAGGCAGATCCTAAAATGGTTTCTAGAAATATAAAATGGAGGAATTCTGCAAGTCATACACAATAATTAAACCATTCCCTCACAGAAGTTCATTGAAGGTTCACTGAACCAGGGCATTGCTTGGACATAGTGTCTGTACTTCCTGGCAGTAATCTTGACATTTTACGGGCCGGGGGTAGCCATAGTGTTTAAGGGTAGGTAGCAATTAGTACAGACAGCTGGTCAACTAGCAACAGTTGTTAGGTTCACGGGCAGTGCACACAGCTGATGCCCATACGTGGACTCCTGTGACAGTAAGACATGGTGCTGCCTGCCAAAAAGACCTTGAGAAGTCTGCCAAGATTGTTCTTTCTCAAAGCATTAAAGGATATGATAAAGGTCAGGACAAAACTAATCAGTTTGCATGCGTAGGTATGACATAGGGATCTGATGAGTGGCAATTAAGGCAACCAACCCTGGACTGGATAAGGGGTTGTCTTTAAGTTGCCAAAGCCAATCTGAGTGTTTAGTATTAATTATTAAATTACACCAGCTTTGACACAGTATAATGACAATGTAATAATGGTATGGTGTCCATGCTTAACCCGTGTGTTCATTCCCAGATAACTATGAAAGAAAATGTTACTGTTAAGTAATTCTATGGTTAACACATCTGTTTATTTCAAGGTTGTTATAAAAGGATCAGAATTGTATATGTTATGTTGCTTAATCAACAGTTTTATTTCAGGTAAACTTCAAAGGAAAGGGAAAATGAATGGGTTTGGTGTACTTCATTCTTAATCTGTCTTTTTCTCTTTTGATTCACAGACTAACAGATACTTGGACCTTGGAGTCTACCGGATGAACTGGACCAAAGAAGGGGGAAAAGGTATTTTACTAGAGGACCTGAAGGTATAAGAAGGTGATCAAATGAAAAGAATATGCAGAAAAGAGAAAACCCACATATTCAGAAAAGAAAAGAGAAAACCCGAAGATGAAGCATGAAAATAGATCTAACCCCCCAAAAAATCCTAAAAGAATAAAAATAAAATATTTAAAAAAAGTTATTTGAAAATGTTGGCTGCAAAGCTCATGGGCCCTCATTACGACCCTGGCGGAGAGGGGTTTACGCCAGCGTAATGCATGGCGTACCTCTCCGCCAGATTAGGACTTTCCGCAGCGCCATGGTGATTTTTACGCCCGGATTTTCCGGGCGGAAAAATCCATGGCGCTACGGGTCCCCTCGTTAATTATGCCACCGTATTCTATGGTGGCGTAATTAACGCCTTCCCCACTCCCATTATACCCTATGGGGCAAAAATGGGAATGGGGAAGGGTAAATGGGGATAGGGGACTTACCGCCCCGCCAAGGTCGGAATGGGGCGGTAAGTCCGCCAACCCCCATGGCGGAGTTGGCAGCTCTGCGCCATGGTCCATGGTGCAAATTGCACCATGGACCTCCGCCAGGGTCGTAATGAGGGCCATGGTGTTTGATAACATGGACATTTGTGAATGATTTTGTGTCCAATTTTCTGAAGTCCTTATTTTCTTACAATGTCCACAGGATTGCACGTGTTGATTAAACTGTGGCTGGAATTGTTGTTTGTTTTTGCAGAGACTCTTTGCCAGGTCATGACAGAACCAAAAAGTGGTGTGTGTAGGGAAAAGATTCTCTGAATTTCAGTCAGGCCAGAATTTCATCAAAAACTCAGACTCTGACATTAAGAGGTTTGAAGCTCTGATGTGAGACTGTTATGTAAATCTTGTGTGAGTTATCCCTGTTTACAAAGTAAAAAGAAAAATGGGAACCTAGCTTTGCATGGTAGCCATACCATATCATAGTGTACCACACCATAGTATAGCATGGACTTAGTTGCAGTGAAGCATTAATTAACAATTATTAACCCCAACCCCTAACCTACTAGTCCCTACACCCTTGCTTATATTTACAACTAAGTCCGTAGCTCAGTCCCTAGCTCATTGGTGCAAAACCTTGTTGCCGAGTATGGGTACAAATTGGCCCAATGCATGAGATCATAAACACAGGCTGTTCGGCGTTGCTTGAAACATGTAAGAAGTAAAGCTGCTTCTGCAATGATGATGTGGACTGTAAAAAACAACGTTGCTCAAAGTAGCACCATTTTTCATGTTCTGCAGTAGGAAGCCAGCATAGAGAATTGTAACTTTATGAAATCCGTTTGCTGCCCTGAATCTCTGTGGAAAGGTAACAGGCAAAATACATGTTCTCTGAAGATTAGAGAGGTTTGGTCAGAGGAGGTGGTGTCTGACTGGCATTTTACATCACAGTCAGTGCAGGTAATTCTTACACTTTCTGCAGGAAATACACATCAATGGGCACATCACAGAGAGAGACCTTAAAAAGGGAAGTGCAGTGAGAGTGGCGGGAGGTCTCTCAGAGGAGCGTTCTCCTTGTTGGCTCACTGAGGATCTGACGAGTGTTAGGTTTGTCCTGCTGCAAATAAAAGGATTATGCGCTGAGGCATTGACAACTGGCTGAGACCGAGGGCACACTGAAACTGTTCCTCACTGAGTCTTTTGGTGTGAATGTTTCAAGCATTATTTAGGTGAGCATACAGTACAAGTGAGGTGTGTGTGTAGCTTTTTACAGTTACAAATATAGATAGCCTTTTCCATGTGCTTTTCTTCACTGTTGACGAAGGAGATTTCAAATATAACTGAAGGTTTAAACCGCCAAGGCAATTGCTAAGTTTCAAGGCCAAAAATAGCAGAGTTTGGGCCAACTATCACTTAAAGGGTGCCTGAAGTTCATTGTGGGAAAACTCTTTATTGCTGGGAAAGCATTACTGTTGAATGGGCTTGTAGGTAGGTTTCAGCTTGAAGAAAAGAATCCGTTATCACTGCAAAAAGGAAAATATGAAATATCGATGCATGCTTTAATTTCTGTATTGCAGAAAATGTCTTAGTGAACTCATTGCATTGCACATGTTGTTTTGTATTACTCATTAACCCGAATTGCTTGTAAAGTACCTGAAAAGGATTAGATCAGCTTTGGTCTTTGTATTGTGTGCTCTAGTCACTAGTGGTGGCATATAGACAGGTACAAAGCTAAGGAAGAATGTTTACTAGCACGTTACACCAATACACTGTGAACTGGGGTAATTCATACAGAGCTGATTCTGCATATTACAGTTTCCAGGTGACCTGGTAAGTCCATTATGAGCCCCTACAACCAATGAAATACCACCAATAAAATACCACCAATGCAAGACGACTAAGGTTGAGAAATTGTGCCCTGGAGCGCACCAGGTCAGTTTTTTGGCTTGCCGCTCATGATCCCAATATAAGAATAACGATAGGTAGTCCTGTGTCTCTGGAGCTCACACAATACCCCAAGAGTATCCCTTGTTTTGGGTTGATATGGAAAAAGAAAATGCTAATACAGTCTGACTTACCAAATTTGGTAGTTTGTGGATACTGTAACAACATTATGGAACCATTTCTTGAAAGAAGATCAATATGTCAATTTAAAAGCAGCAACACTCATAAGGAGTTTCTATGTTTTATATCGGAACTAGGTTTAGTTGATACCCGGAGACAAGCTTATCCTACAGATTTTAAATTCACATTTCATTCTGTCCCCTATAATACAAGGTCCTGTATCAATTATATTTGCACTTCTAAACCCTATTACTTGTGGCTGATTCTAGTATTGAAAGTCTAGTAATATCGGATTATACCCCAGTAATCACAACACTTGAGGTGAATAATATGATGAAAGGAAAGTTTGATGAACATGTAACAACTCTTTATGGCAAGATCTTAGATTTTAAGATACATTCCTCAAATTCCATCAATTTTTATTTGAAGATAAAGATGATGATAACTCACCAGTTAACAATTGGGATACTTACAAATCAGAATTACAGGTCATATTATACCATTTATGATTAAAAAGAAGAAAAAGTAATGAAGAAAAAAATAGATAACCTTTTCAGCCTATTGCAAAGAGTGGAAAAAGATACAATTCCACAGCAGAAGATAACATGTTTAAAGAAATCTTATCTTTATGTTTCACTATTTAAAAAGCATCTATCAGAACAAGCATTTGGAATTTACTTAAATATAAATAAAACATCTATCAAACATTAAACAAGGCACGTAAGGCACCTAAGTAAGGCTCTAGATCTTGGATCTCATCTATCAAAATGATTCAGGTGTGCTTGTAACCTCTGGGAAAACTATCTCAGATGTCTTTAGTACATTTTACATGAATCTTTACTTCTCAGATCATACTAACTCACACATTGACTTTAATGCTCTCTTTAGTCAAATAAAAAGAAACCTGTATAAGAATGCACATATTACTTTCACTCTAACCCCAAAATTGTATACCTTATATACATTTTTATTACTAGAGAATCGGGCAAATTTACTGAAGCCCTGTTAGTTCACTTTACTAAACAGGGTAAAGATAATGAATTACCTATACATTTCAGCCCAATATTTTTAATTAACAGAGACTGTAACATTTTTTGCAAATATTTTGTCCAACAGAATTGAAGTATTCACTCATAAACTAATTAATCTGGATCAAGATGGGGAAGAAACGTTTCATCCAATGCAAGATTGTTTATGGATATTCTTCATATTATTAATACAAAACATTTGATCAGGTTGGGTGGAAGTATCATTTTAAAGCGATTAGATGACATGGAATCAGGAGTGGTTGTGTGTTCATGGTCAAATTCTTATACTCTAATCCTACGACCTCTATTTTTATGAATGGCTATTTTGTCCTTATTAAACAATGTTCAGAGTTTTCTAGGTACACATTAAACAAAGAGAAAAATTAGAAATGCTTCCACTAGGTTCTTAATGTTCCAAACATGACTGTGCTGTTCTGGTTTCAAGTGGTGTCCTCTCTCCATTAAATACTTAGGAATCTCAATTGCAGCCACATGTGCAGCTATAATTAAATTAAATACACAAACTTTATTAACAAGATTGTTTGAATCCGTTGCTTTTTGGTCACCATTATATTTAACATGGTAGGGTATACTAGAATCCACCACTAAGATGATGTTCACTTCAATAGTTCCGTACTATCTACAAATGCTTCATATTCCTTTACCAGCATCCATTTTCAATCAATTCTATCAATAACATTTTATTAGACTTTCTGGTGGTGGTGTTAGATTTCCTGATTGCCAATGTTATCATAAGGCTTTCGTAAGCAAGTATGCTTAGAATTGGTTTCTAACAAATCATTATGACCATATACATAGATGTCTATAAGTGAAAAAAACATAGTCATAACCATTCATATTAAAGATTAAACATGTTTTCATTCCTTCTAATTCATCATATTCCAAGCCAATTTACTTGACAATGTCCTATTTAAGTTAATTCCTTTATTATCAAATAGAAAAACCATCAGAAACTATATCCCCTTCCTTATGGTGTAATAAAAATATAACCATAAATGGCTGACCAATAATATGGATATTTTGGCTTTGTAAGGTAGTTGCATACATTAATCAAATCATAAATGGAAACAATTTACTTGCAGCGGGGGAAGTGAAAGTCACATTTTCTATTACCGGCCTTACATCTAACCATTATATTTGTTTAATAAATGTGTGTTTAGATTGTTTGAATATGAATGGTATAGATATACTTGTTATGGACTCAACTAGACTGCGATACATGAAGTCTCCATATTTATTTAAAACTTCTAATTTCTATGCAATTGTAAACAAAGGAAAACCTCCAAACTGCAATGGCAATCAGAAATGCAGTGGGAGACTGATAGTGAAACACAGCTTAATGCTTTGTGCAGGTCTATTATTTGGCCTAAGTAAGATTCTTTCAGTTTCGGCAAATTTAACACAGTCTATTACTTTATGCACAGAAAATTCTAACTCCATCCACACAATATAAAGTTACAATTTCTAATGTTAATCTATGTTAGTCGTGCCGGTTGGAGACTGGTTCAATTGAACACATGTTCTATGACTGCTCTTTTTTTAGAGCATTTTAGCAACCAGTATGGTTGGTCTCCAACAGATATTTAAAACCTCCATCCCACTATGTTTTGCCCATACCCTAATAGGTAGTCTGGGTAGTCTGGCAATTAATTCAATGGAAATTAAAGCAGCATATATTATCGTTGATTGATTCATTCTTATTACAATTGGTTTGATAACATTTAATTCGAAGGAATTCCACAAGAATTCAGTTAAAGGCTGGTGTAACAATATCTGTAGTACCCATAGAATGGAAAAATGTAAGGCGAACGCACCTGCTTTATCAGTCAAGCATGAAAAGATATGGTGTTTCTTCATTGAATATTTAAACAGTGATAACTCATTATAAATTCAAACGATAGTCTACAATTTGAATGAATCCATTGTTATTGTTATTGTTGTCATTACAGTCAAAGCTCATTAACTAAATCAGAATGTCAGTGAATATACCATGCACTTTATTTGCTTATTTGTATATATCCCTCTTCCTTCCCTCCCATTCACTTTCGATGTGTTGTTTTTGTGTTGCCCCCATGTCCTGAGCACTGATTTGTTGTGCATCAGTTCAGATTCGCACACACACTCCATTAATGTGTTCCATGAATAGAGTTTTCTTTTTTTTAAAATATATTTTAAAAGGATATAGTAGGAATACATAAACTCGATTATAATAAGTATATAATATGTATATTTCCTGAAATCTATGCTTACGTCCATCATTTCTTCTCAAATATGTTTATCTAGTTCTTTTCAATATAATATGTATATCATTAAGATTGTACTACAGTAGATATACATGTATATGGATGAATTATATGTTATTGTTTGTATCTGAATAAAAACACAATAAACACAGAAAACAGTAGAAGTAGAAGGAAGAAGCTCATCCCATTGTTTAAACCTAACGCTATCAGAACATGCAGGGCTGTCGTAGTAGTATGTTTGTTTGTTTCTTATGCAAAAAATGTAGAGAGGGTGGATATCTATGCCTGGTCTGCCTGTGAAGATTGAAGACTTCAGAATAAAATACCTAGGCCTTGGCTAAAAGTCATACAAACCCCATACAGTGTGGAACTACCTATGAACAGATTAAAATGGTCGATTTACATTGGTACTGTTTTATGTATGATACCCTATCTTTTACAAGTGGACATTTCCCCTCATAAGCACCATGGGTGGAGGAGCCAGCCAATCAGGTGACTAGGAATGCGGGCTTGAACCGCTGGTAAGAGCCCGCGTTCCAAGCTGCCTGACGGCCGGCACTCCCCGTCACCATCTTCCCCCAACTCTCTGTTTCCGTTCTTTTTCTTTATTAACTGCTGCGGCCGCATCTTCCTCTCAGCTTCCCACGGCTGCCATGGAAAGGGAGCCCTGCCTTCACTTTCCACGGACATAGTTTTTTAATTTATTTTGTGTATTTTTAAAGCGTTCACACAGCCCGTGGCATCGAGGAATATATCTCTTAGTTGCGTATTTATAACATGATTAATACCCAGAGGTTTCTAATCGCGTACCCGGGGATCTAACCTGTGTTGTTTCATGTTGTCTTGTTTCCATTGCCGCTGAGCTATCCTCCCAGGACATGTTGGTAAAGTATTTTCCCTCCTACAGTGTGACGCGTGCAGAGTCCCGTTGTAGTAAGGAAAATCCTTTTTTTTAGCACCCCGGGTTGCCGCTTTGGTAACCTGGGGCACTAATGGCCTTTTGTAGCCGTTCCATATGCAACACCGGTGTGTAATGGCCCTGGGTCCACGATAATGGCCCTCGCTTCGCTCAGGTCATTAACTGTGGCCCCAGGCCTTTACCCCCTTGTGTTATCCAAGGAACAGTTCCATAACGTCACATGAATCCTTTTTTTGAGATACTGAGCCATGTCTGTGGCTTGCTGACATAATGCCCTTGTCCATGCGGGTAGATGCCTTTATCTTCTTTGTCAGTCCTGATTGTGTATACAGGTGGGGGTCTCTTCTCATGGTCATGGACAGCTGCCCATATCTACATCAACAATGCACTATATTCCGTGGAATTATCCAACTGTGGTTCTTTCCTTCCTCTGGCATTTTCTTCTGCTGGTACTGCAACCTTGCCTTTCATACAGATATGGAAAAGGTATCTTTGTACACGGATGGGTACATATGTTGTTGTGGCTGTCTTTCACACAGTGATGTACGTACATAGCTTTTGCTAGTTTTCTGTAATATTTGATATTGTGATATTCCTATCTTTGTGTGCATAACGTTCAGCATCAGGAAGTCTTGTGGGATGCAAGCATGTGGTTTGTAGGAAATATATTAATTCAGTCATGCATTCATTAAACATAGTAGAGAAGTGAAAGAAATAGGCTATAGCTCGATAGTCGAGATAAGAGATCATCAATGGCTCAACACAGGGAAGCGCACAAAGGGGGTGTCACTGGCAGTGCTATTTAGACTGGGAGCAAAGTGGACACGGAGAACAAGGCAAAGTTTGCATATGTTAGCAGAACTTACTTAGCTGGATGGAAACATAAACAGACTACATTACCATCAACAAACTGCATGCACTAAATTGCTGATGTGTTGATCTGTAAGCACACGGTATGGATTATTTTGTTGTTGATTGAAATAGTGTGTAATACTGGATACAATTTAAAAAGCATTGACAATGCTGATCTTCATAATGGGCAACACAATATCCATCAACAGAGCACACTCCCATAAAAGCAATAATAATTCAGGTGGAATGAGTGAAATGGGATTACCCGCCCCCAAAATATTATTTATTTACCAATATTATGAGCATGAAATGGGCTAGCTGATGGAACATCGCAATAATGGTAATGGCCATAACGCATGGCTCACAAGGGCGTGATTGCCGAAATGTCTTAGGTTAAAGTCACTGAGTATGAAACATGGATGCTAGGAAAAGGGGAATTACTATGCACAAACATGACGTCGTTTATACTTTATGAGGCATGAAGATGAGTTTGAGAAAGTATAACTTCCACTGCAAATGTGTTTATTTCAGTAAAGACCATTTCTTTGGCTCAAATTCACAAAACAAAATGTGTTTGTAAATACTAAGAGACACATTTCTGGAACAAGTGCATGCCAGTGCAAACCACATCAGACTGCAGTCTAAACAGGATTATGCAATATACAATGTATTCATGATTTCATGAGTCCTGACCTACTTCAGATGTGTGCTGGTCATTGCCCCTCATTTCTGTACGGACAATGCCATGGCATACTGAGCATAGAAGCAGATTAAAAGCAGTGGCTCTGGCAAGCACTGAGTTAGCGCTTGGAAAACATTGTTAAATAGTATACGTGTGCTTTGCATAGTCGACAATTACCAATTGGAAATTACTTTCTTTTCTTGCAATAATTACATGTTGTAAAGCACACGCTGCTCAGGTTATTAAAGAGCAGACAGAGTAGTCCTTGGCCTTGATCTGCTTCAGCTTCCACTCCCTGCCCAATCGGTTTTCTCTCTGGCTAGTTAAAATCCAGTCTACCATCTGGATGCATTTTTCTGGTTGGGGATGCTCTCCCCATCAATTCAGTGGTAGGGAGTAGGGCTGCTCAAACACCCCAAAGTCTCCCCCGTCGAAGGTCGAATATTTCCAGGCATGTTCGACCCACCCCATGGCATGCCCACGGGATCTGCCAATAATGGAACGCTGGTCAGGGTATCCAGGCTGGTTTTGACTGCCACTGTCCAATCACAAGGCATGAGAGTCAAAAGGTGAGATCAACAAGCAAATCAGAGACCCTGAGACATTCTAAAACGTATTTGGGGCATTTTAATAGGCCCAGTTTATTTAGTTGACTTTGTTTGGCTGTTGAGTTAGTAAGGGACAGGACTGGCTCACACATTGGTGGTCTTGAAGGACTTTTAATAGTGTGTTTTTGTGGTGTCTTTGGTGTTTGTTTTTATCCTGGTTGTATCCCCTTCTGTGTGTGTGTACACGTTAGATTCCCCCCCCCAATATTCCCTTTTTACCATTACTCTCTTTTCCCATAGGGTCACCACAGCAATTTAAAAAAATAAGTATTCCTCACATCTTTCCTTTTTCATTGTTTTTGGAGAAAGATTTGTGTGTGAACCTGATAAGTCTTCAAGTGCCATGCTCAGCCACCTTCCCTACAGCTGGTGTCTTTTGACAACCCTTTCCTACCATGCTATTCTTACAAACCCTTTGTTTGTCTTTGTAACTTCTTTTGTGTTTTGTCCATTGACATTTTAGCCACATTAGGAACTTTAGGTAACACATTTGTTGTGCACATGGAGACATGAGCCAGTATATCCTTAAAGGGAATGCTGGCGTAGAAGTTGTGGAGCTTGACAGTTCCTTAAACTCTGTTTCAGAGATTGAGGTAGTCTACCAGGAAGGGGAGACAGAGTCTGAGGAGGGTCAGAGGGTGTGTGAGATGCAGCATGAGAAGGGCCAGACAGTGATGGAGGAGGGGGGTGGTAGTTGAGGAGTGGAATGCGGTGGCTGACGAGGGGGATGGTAGATGAAGATGGTCTGGTGGAGCATGAGGAGAGGATGTGGCATACCATCTCATAGGAGGCTTTGGTAGCGAGAGAGTACATTTAGTAGTAATTGAAGGAGGTAGACCAGTATCTTCACCTTGGAGTTGGTGGAAAGTAAATGGTACTCCAAGAGCAGCAGGGACAGGTAGCCTCAGAGGTGCAGAGAGATGAAGGGCAGAGGAGGTGCTTGTGGGACTTCAGGATATCAACAAACAGGAGCCGTAGATGTTCTGCAGCAAACGGCCCAGGCGGTGGGGCGTGGTGGTAGGATTTTCTCAAGAGGGTGAAGATGGGTGAGAAAAGGGAAAGACAGAAAGGGTAGATATCGATGGAGGAGGAGGGAATTTTAGTTGAGTAGAGGAAAGCAGTGACCACGGAGGCACAAAATGGTAGATGAAGATGGCCTGGTGGAGCAAAAGGAGGTTGATGTGGCTACCATTATTTAAGAGGTTTTGGTAGCCACAGAGTACATTTTACAGTAACAGCAGGAGGTGGAACAGTACCTTCACCTTGGAGTTGGTGGGAAGGGAAAGGTACTCTGGGAGCAGCAGTTAGAGGTAGTCTCAAAGGTGCAGAGAGATGAAGAGAAGTGGAAAGAGGAGGAGGTGGTGGAGGTTCAGGATACCACCAGAAAACATCACAGGGAAGAGCCAGCGATGGTCCCCAGCAATTGGCCCAGGAGGAAGGGCTTGGGCACAGGCTTTCATAAAGAGGGAGCACCTCGGTGAGAGAATATCTCTACTCATAACATCAATTTCCGTCTAGTTAGTGACGTGGAACTACTTGAGCTTTCTTGAGGGTGTGACTGTCATGGATACAGGGGGTGTAAAATTCAACCTCTGCCAGAAGACAGTTCATGCGGTTATCTAAAGTTTGGGTGTCTTAGGTACCTCCTAAATGTGCAAGCACCGTAGATCATCGCACAATTCTGTGTTCAAGGCGGACACCTGCTGTGTCACAGACGCAGGTACCGCAAGCACAGTGGCCCTCATTACAACACTGGCGGTAACCAACGGTGCTATTAGCACCATGGTTGCTGCCGGTATTGTAAAGAGTCCGCCATGGTGCAATGGGGAATGACCACCCCATTCCAAGGTTGGCGGGGCAGTAATTCCCCATGCACCATTGGCCCTTCCCCATTCCCATTTTTGCCCAATAGGGCTCAATGGGAATGGGGAAGGCGGTAATTACGGTACCGCAAATTGCGGTACTGTAATTACCTTCAAGGTCCCTTTGCGGGTCCCTACTTTAACGGCTGGTCCAGACCAGCCGTTAAGGTCGGGAGCCGCAAAAGGGACCTCGTAATTAGGCGCTACTGGGTTAACGGCGCCGCAGCCTTTTACAGCGCTGTTAACCCCTTAGCTCCAGGGTTGTAATGAGGCCCAGTGACTGCTGAATGAAACTCCAGCGCATTGTCAGTCACGCTTTAGGAAGAAGGCAACCTCCTGACTTTGCACCAGCCCTGCCATCTTCCTGAACTCCCACATCTTGTGGTAGTGTTGACCATCAGGACCACCTTACCACCACTGTCAGTGCAGCCTTATGTTGGTGATGATAGAATTCAGGGTGCAGTGCCATTTGTGCAAGGCAGGTGATATAGATGGATCTAGATGAATAAGGAATGCACGAACATACTGCTTGCATTGACCGACCACTCTCAGTGGGCAGGAGATTAATCGTGTGGCAGTAGGGGCTTCCATGGAGAGGCCCATGCACCTGCACAACCCTACACTCTTCTAGGTGAATCTATGGCAAATAGTAAACAGAGGCAGAATTTCCATATTGTGAACACAGTAGTAGGAGAGTGTCTCCAATGGTTGATGTAGCCAAAAAACTGAGGATTAAAGACACTCTTAAACTGTGCTTTTTCAATGCAGTAAATGCCTTTTTAAAGTGAGAGTGTTCTCTATAAGTACCTGCAACCATACCAAACCAGTATAGCACTAATGTCCGAGTCAAAGTTTGCCCCACCATTCTTAATGTCACTCCAGCTTCATGGTTGAAATTGTAGTTTACAGTGAGTAGGCACTGGAGGGAGGGTTGGGAAGCCTCTTTTGAGTCAGATTGTGTTTGTCTTCTCATGAGAATCTTGCAGGATTCGTATGTGTTTATTGTGCTAAAAACAGTAGAAATGCTCTGAAAATAAAGTGCCTGATGAGATTTAGTGAGGGAATATGGATAACTGGCGATGGTCAGGAGAGTATTGCCCAACGCAAGGAAAGTGGAGGAACCTAAGAAGGAGGAGGGGTGAACATTCTGAGTGACAGTAAGGATGGAGAAGACATTGCAATTATCAAGCTTTTGCGCATTACCACGGTAATCAGTAAAATGTGCCTTTCCACTGGATCCATTCCTGCATAAATACAAAATGGCAGCAGAGTGATCCTGGTTATGTTACGGCAGGAAATTGCAGGGGAAAGGATGGCTGGAATGAAAGATTGGGTGGAAAGTTGGCTAGTGTCCCAAGATCTTTTTGTCTAATTGGTGCAACGTGGACCATGCCAAAGGTGGGACCAGGTTATGTGAGTTGTGTTTGGTCTTCAACTTAATTGTTGTAACATAGACAGTTGCCACCTACAAATACCATGGCCAGAGGGGCATGGTTATTCAATAGTGAGAGACATAACGGCCACAGTGTTTTATTCTGATTAGTTTGGCTACAAGAGCACGTGAGGGGTAGAGTGAGAGAGAATGGGACATAGAGGGACAATGCTGAGAACAAGACAACAAGAGATGGGAGAGCAAGATTGAAAGAGGCAGTGACATGTGGGGAATGCAAGCTATAGTCTGAGCTATTGTCTGACACTGCATATTAGAATTAATTGTAAAAGTCTGTATAAATTCAATCTCACTAATGCTAACTGTATAGCAGGAAAGTAGATGCAAATCCTGTCCTATGCCCCTAAACTTACTCCAGACCATCACCCTCTGCACTACCTTCCATGTCCTTGACTTCCACCCCTGTATGACACATATATAATACTTTGGGCCATGTCATTACTTGCAAGACAGACCTTCCAACATCTCTTTGGCCCTGGTATCCCTTTTAAAGATTGCCTTCATATTGGCAAAGGCAGTGTCCCAGTAGCACCCCCGTTCCTCCAAAAGTGGCAACACACATTGGGCCTCATTACACAGAATGCAGTAAGTGTTTACCATTACCGGTAAGGGTACCGCTACCAGTAAACCCTTACTGCCTTACTATGACATCCCTTTGCGGTACTCGACCTCAACGGCTGGTTTTACCAGCTGTTAAAGGCATGGTCTAGTAAAATTTCGTATTGTCCCTATGGGCCATGTTTTTTTAAGCCTAAGTGGCTCGATTTTAGAAAACTTTCCTATGGACCTTACCCGAGTTTTCGTCCATTAAACGCACGCGAAAATAAGCACCAGGGAGCCGCCATTTTCTGATAATCCTATCTTTTCCCCGATCGCCCTGGCTGACCTGCTTTTGCGGCACTAAATCAATTCCCCCGCCCCTGAGCCTGTCATCAGCAGACTCGTACTGCCCATTTCCCAACGCCAAAGCACGTCTCGTGTCAACATTCGCTGCGCTTCAGCTAATGACGTGTCGCCATGGAAATGGCAGGACGCCTCTTTCTTCAATAAGTATAAACAGACCATTTCACAACACACAGCAGCAGATTTTCGATTCCATTCCTCTCTCTGTGTTACTTTGAGTATTCTGTGACTCGTTTCAGTGCTCTGGTCAGCTACCTTCGCCGCTTGTAGCCCGTGTGAACAGATACCAGTACCACTGCTATAAAGTATTTTAGTTTGTTTAACACACAATGGCTACAATAATGCCCTACATGTACGAGCCCGAGTATACCGAGGAGGAACTACTGGAAAGGGAAGCACGCGAAAACGATGGGGATTCGGACGACAGTTGGCAGGACGAATCAACAGATGAAGAGCCTGGGCCTAGTCGAATGGACGGCGTCTCCACCTGGTGCACATACAATCGGTGCGAGCTAACTCCAACTGAGGACGAGAACTGCTGCTGCCGAGAAAACTCGGGATGCCTGGCCTACATTTCGGAAGGCGAGCCACGACCGCAATGCATCATCGAGCTGCCAGACTTCAGGGCAGCCAGCCTCACACGGGCCGTGTTGAGAATAATGATGGTGCTTATGCACGAACTTCACGGAACTGTTCGTCCTCATAATCCGAGTAACGAGTAAGTATACTCTGCTTGTCATGCCACTCCTATTTCATGATCTTCTACTGTATCCAAAATTACATCTACATATCATTGTAACGCATGTAAGTCGTTCAATAGTGTGCATTGTCTAGATAGCATTTGTCCGTGCAGAATGCCATTAGTTACAAGAATTGTCATTGACAACAAACGTTTATTAAACTTATCTTGGTCATTTAAAAACAGTTTGTTTCATTCCTTTTCACAGGTGGTACAGGCTGGTGGCCTATCGTTCCTTTACATGGTGGCTCCACGGGAGGCTTGGACACCACGTTCGAAGAGTGATACCCGCCTGTGCCGTTCGTGCCATTAGAGAAAGGTTCCCGAGTGACAGCGGTCAGTACAGGGGATTTTCTCTCGCTGTGCTGCAACCTGACCTGTATAATCTTTAAAGTCTTGTATTTTTGAAAATGAGATACAAAATAAAACACCACATATATTTTAACAACTTTTGCTTCGATTTTTTAAATGAATCAAGTGTGTCTCCATTCAAGGATGGACGTCAGACATCTGTGCTCCGAATGGGTGAAGGTCTGGTCGCTGTGAAGCAGGGTGGTCACTATCTATCTAAGCTAACATAACATATTGTCGATAATGCATGCACTAAATAACACTTGTTCAAAGTCTTTCAGTGGGTTATGTCTCTATAAAAGTCACACATATATCTATACTAACAATTACCATTGGATTATACAGGCCTCAGGGTCTTGACCACTATAATACACCGGTTGAAGTGTGGGTCTGTGCTCACAAGAATCTCCGGTATGTGGCATTTGTTATTGATAAGCAACGATATACTATCATTGATATAAAGGCGATATACTATATATTGATATAAAGGCGGTTCGCGCCGGTGGATGCGCGCTGGCATGGGGGGCGATCAGGGGCGCGAAAGGCCAAGGTGCCAAACTACATGTACACTTCAAAAGGTGTCCCACGCCAAGGGGCCATTGTTCACATGGTCACCTCAGACCCCGTGTCTCCAGGCAGGCTTCCCCTGAGGCAGGCCGCCCCCCTGCAATCCACATAAGTGTGTCTCCATTCAGCAGTCTTCCTGTGCCTTATCTGCACGCCCCAGGCCCATCCATCCTACCCCCCTGTATCAAAGGCGGTTCGCGCCGGTGGATGCGCGCTGGCATGGGGGGCTGTCAGGGGCGCGAAAGGCCAAGGTGCCAAACTATATGTACACTTCAAAAGGTGTCCCACGCCAAGGGGCCATCGGTCACATGGCCTCCTCAGACTCCGTGTCTCCAGCCAGGCCTCCCCTTGAAGCAGGCCGTCCCCTAATACCACAACATACATACGTCATTCATTAACAAACACACGCCAGTTTCTAATACTTTAAAAACCACTCGATATGTCTCATGAGAACATCTTTGTGCTTTCCAAGTCAACTCCTGAACGTGCTACCTGGGAACCACTGAGATCTATGCTAATCTGCTCGTCGCCGTGCTATCCGTGAACTTCTGTGACCGCTCCGAGCATACCCATCAGTGTGTTACCCGTGGCCACCCACCTATTATCCTGCAACATACTGTTCTGCTTGCTGAATCCAACTGTTTGTTGGTCAAGGTAAGGCCATGTATCCTGGTCATATTTTGCAGATTTTTAAATTTCTATCTATTTGCGAGTAGAGTACCCAATAGTCCTATGTTCATAGGTCTCATTGCTTTTGACTTGAATTTCCATTGCTATGCTAACAATAGATCTATTTATTTTCATCTGTGTCAATTGTCATCGAATTGCATCCTTCGGGGGGCAGTCTATGATGCAAGCATGTTTCCTTCTCGTGCAATACAGAACATCCAAGGGATGAGTCACATGTTCAGTTTTTAGTCACATCATTAATACATTTCTGCAAATTATGCAAATATTAAGCCGCACATATTGAACTGGTATAGTTCCTGCGACCAAAACAAACCTTGCATTGATCATTGTATGATTCATTTACTTTTGTATCAAATCTTTATTCTTGAAGATTGTATAATAATGTCGATATTTACTTTTCAGATTTATCAACAATGCCTGCCTGTTCGATTAGCGTTTGCCCTTCGAAGACCCATGCGAAATCTGAAGGCACTACAATGCATGTATTCCCGAAAACTGTTGATCGAATAAGAGAATAGGTCAGACATTGCGGATATCCACTGGATGAGCTGGAAAGTAGAGTCCAACAAGTCTTACAGGACAAGAGGGGTGATCAATACCGCATCTGCAGCCGGCACTTTTCCTTGGACATGTACACAACACCTTGGGTAACAAAGAAGACTAAACGGCGAACGACACGGAAATTGCTCGAAAACGCTATTCCCACTCTTTTCGTCCACATTCCGCCACCGGTGAGTCAAGTGTCCGGATTTAGCTTTAGGCCTTGCGGTAGTGTGTAGGCATCCAAACAGATTAATTGATATTGTAGGTGTTCTATCCCTTGTAATAATTTCGATATTGATATGATTGTATAGTTTTTTGAATAATGACATTTACCAATATATTCTTTTTCGATTTCATAACCCACAAACGCAATTTATATATATGGGAACAGGGAACTGTGCTGTATTGAGCATTTTACAAGTATTCTGTCGTCTTACATGGCTATTTTTAATATTGGCATTTCATTATCAATCATTAATTTTCCTTTACAACTTCTTGACTATCCCTTGAATCTGAAGCAAGAACATTCTACATCCTTGACGTGGTCGCAGTTATCAACCACTTCTAGCGCGTATCAGGTAATCTTACTAGGGTAATCCGCTACAGACCTGTTTTATGCATGTCAAGTAATATTTTTATTTTATCGTGTAATCATTTTACCGAATGTTTCGTTAGTGCTTTCCAAATGATATGCACCTTAGTTATCGTCCACTGGTGTATGTTTTCGGTTATAATTAGTGTTATCCATACTAATGCAAGTACTGTCTTTCAGGGAGATGCTGAAGCGTCCGCCACATCTACAACATTTCTAGATGTTCTTCAACAGCAGGAGGTATGGATAGTGACAGCTCCATCGAGCGTCATCATCAGAGCCGGAATTCTTGTCGTTTGATTGTTCTACACAATGTTTCATTTGTGGTTAACCATTGATATGTACCTGTGCTGTCGACCCCAGGTGTGTGTTATGTTTTCACTATTGTAATCCTCACTAATGCAAGTACTATGTTTCAGGCAGTTGATGGAGTGTCAACCCCTGCTCTTGATGCAGAGCCTGACATTCAAGTAATTCCAGGGGAAGTGGAAGCGGGACCATGCGTATACGAATCGGCGCAACAGCTTTCGGCAGTGCGCACTACATTTGCAACATCCATAGATATTCTTCAGCACCACGAGGTATGGATAATGACAGCTCCATCATGCGTGATCATATAATGCGATTCCATTTGCTATACTTTCTTCCCTATTAACGCAAGTGCTGTGTTTCAGGGAGACGACGAAGCTTCCACTACAATCACAACATCCAATTTAGATGATGCAGATGTAAAGGAATCGTTGAAATAAGTCGATGAAATGTGATCATATTTGGATTTTCCTTGATTCTTTTGGACAATGCATCATTTGTGGTTATCTCTTTATATGTACCTGTGCCGTCGACCCCAAGTGTGTGTTGTGTTTCCAATATTGAAAAGCATACTAATGCAAGTACTGTGTTTCAGGGAGATGCGGATGCCTCCTCTCCAATACAACCATTCATGGCAGTCCATGCAGAGCCAGAGGTATGGATAATGACAGTTCCATCGAAATAGATCATCACAGGTTGAATACTTGTCATTTGATTGTTGCACACAATGTTTAAATCATGTTTGGCTATTGAGATGTACCTGTGTGTTCGTCCTCACGTGTGTTTTATGCTAACAATATTTTGATACATAGTAATGAAAGTACTATGTTTCAGGGAGACGATGGAGCCTCATTACATGCTGTCTAGGCGGATACAGAAAATATAGTCATTGCAGCGCAAGAGGAAGGGAGGACATGCGGAAACGAATCGGAGATACAGCGTGCAGATGTTGAAGGTCGAGTCAAAAAAGTTGCAAAGAAAAAAAAACAAAAAAATTTAGTTACAAACAGTTCATAACTTTAAAAAAATGTTTGTGCTGGGGACTATTTTATGTTTTTTTTCCAGTCAATTTTATTACACTCCATCTTGTGTTTAAACTGAACATCCCTTTTCCAATCTCTCCTCCAGTTACCCGTGGGTGTCAGAACTATACACACACAGACAGTGAAGCGAATGAGAGATGTGGCTTGCCAGACCGTGTACACTATGGAGGAACTATTAAATGAGGCAAGGCGTGTTCAGGCTCGAGATGCTCATGTCCAATGGCCAGAACATGAATTAACTGTGTTTGGAGACTACAGCAAAGTTGCATTGGACCATAGCTACAGTGCGACCGCACCACCACAAGAAGATGTTATTGAATGTATTGAAGATAGCTCTAAAGTAGTTGCAGATCAATTTACACAATCCACACCCGCCAAAAATTTGCAACCAAAAAACCTGTCGACATTGTTGTGTTCGCCCATCAATGTTGAAGTAATAGATGTTGAAATGACAGAGAATGAACCAGCCGCAGCATCCATAGATGCATCAGAACTTGATATCAGCGATATTACTTTCCAATGTGTTGAAATCTCCACAACGTCAAAGGCCGAAACAACGTTTACGCAGGATGACAGTCTAATGAAAGAGGGCAAATACATTGTATTCGACAGTTGTTTGATGGAAATTATAAGTATGCTGAAATGTGTGCATTCCATTAGAGGGAAAGTATGTGGGAAGCCATTGATTAATGTGACTCGTCAAATAAAAGGCAGTAACGTCAAAATAAATGCCGCCTGTAGATTAAATCATAGGTTCTCATGGTCTGCACAACCGATGCCGGGGAAACTGCCAGCAGGCAATCTACTGTGTGCAGCTGCATCACTTTTTAGTGGCTCCAGTTTTAGAAAGTTAGAGGCTTTCTTTCAGTTTGTGGCACTCCATTTCATTTCTAAAGCGCTGTACTACATATACCAACGTGATTATCTGTTTCCGGCCATTAGTGATGCTTGGAAAATTGAACAATTGTCTCTAGCAAGTACATTCGAAGGCAAACGATTCAGGCTAGCGGGCGATGGACAGTGCGACAGCCCTGGATTTTCTGCCAAGTACTGCACCTACCACTTTCAGGACATGGATAGTAAGAAAATTGTGAGTTCGGTGGTCGTGCAGGTGACACAATGTACATCCTCAGTGGCCATGGAGAAACTAGGTTTTATAAAATCAGTGGAATATCTACAATCGAGTGGAATGCACATCGGCCTCATAGCCACGGATAGACACGTTTCAATTGCCAAGACAATGAGAGAGCAGTTCCCACATATTAAACATCAATTTGAAGTATGGCATCTTGCTAAATCAATCAATAAGAAAATCTCGGCTGCAGGGAAAAAAAAAGGTTTTGAAAGTATTTTGCAGTGGTCACATTCTATCACCAACCATCTTTGGTGGAGCTCAAAAACTTGTGAGGGGTCAGTGGAAATACTACTTGAAATATGGCGGTCACTGATGCACCACTGTACCAACGTTCACCGCTGGACAGCAAATGAACATTTCCACCAATGTGAACATGGCCCTTTGTCCCCAGAGGAGGCACGGAAGTAGAAGTGGTTGATTCCATCTTCACCGACACACAAAGCCATTGAGAAGATTGTTTTCGACAAAACTCTATCAAGAGATTTGAGAGGACTGACAGAATTCTGTCACACAGGAGATTTGGAGGTGTTCCACAATATGTGCCTAAAGTACAGGCCAAAGCGCTTGCATTTTAGCTTTCGGGGCATGAAACATCACACTCTACTAGAGGTCTTGACCCATAACAGCAATGTCGGACGTGAACAATCTAGGACTAGGGGTAAAGTAAGGATGCCTCGCTACACTAAGGTGTTTTCAAAACGAAGTAAGCAATGGGTGATCAAACCAGTCTATGATGAAATGCAGTTCGACTTTGTGAAAGGCCTTATTGTTGCTGTGTTAGAGAAGCACAGATATGGAATTTTGGACGTTTCTGTGCAGAGCAGTGATCCATTGCCACCGAACATTGCGACTGTGCCATGCCCACTCGAAGCACAGCAGATTGTGAAGTACAAATCCCGGTTTAAATAATTGCAATACGATGTCTTTTTGTAAATAAATGTTATTGTACAGTGTACCTGTAAACCTAGCCCCTACCTTCACCATCATGGGTGGCGAACAAGCTGGGTGTCATGTTTGAATTCTCTCTATTCACCTCACATATGTGTATGTATATATTTTTCTCATGTCTCATCTCATGTAAATGTAAATGCTGCGCACTGTTAACGGAGGGGAGGCTTGCGTATTGCAAATAATAAAACAAACAAACAACCAAACAATAAATCTCACTTTTAACTCAACTCCTGTGGTACTTTATACTTTCCCTGACCTTCCACCAAAAATTAAATGTCTCAATTTGGGCTGCAAAGCTCGCAGACAACGGGGACAAAATTGGGGCACTTGGAACGCGCCAGCCAAGCGGGCCGTGGCATTTGGGAGAGAAGCCAGTTCGCATTTGCACATTGAGGCGCACTACATAGACTGATTCTAAACTTCAAGTTCTCACAGATGCCTATACTACGTGATGTTGCAAATAAAGAATGCGAAGGACAGCGCCCAGATGAGGCCCACAAGTCGCACTGGAAGTATAAGGGTCTATTGTTTTTTGACCTTGAGACAGGGACCATGCCGAAAGAACTACATTTGAAGGGAGTGCGCAATAACGTAAGAGACGATAAGGCAGAAAATTCAGAAACTAGACCGAGTTTCATTTTAGGTCAGTATACGAAAAATCGTTGTCAAGAGCATGGTCCGTTTTACAGACTGCATTACGAAGAGACACAATGGAAATTTCAAATATAATGTAAGTAAATCTTTACACGCTTTTATACCGAAATGAAGATTTAATGAATGGATGCATGAATAAATGAAGAGCTAGGAAAAGCAAGTAAAACTGTTCGTAGTGGGCACATGGGCATGCAGGTCCACTGGTCTCACCGATCTCGGTCCTTGGCCCAGCCACTTTTCCCTGCACTGCCTACCTGCACTACGGGACTGTCTCTGTATCCTTCAGCCCCTTCTCCCGGCATTTACCTTGCACTTGCCACCAGCTTGCCCTATTATTTAATTTGTATTCAACTAACCATGTACAGCCCTTCCCCATGCGCGATCAGAAAGACACCTGGCCTAGTAGGATCGTTGTCTGTCTGCCCTTGTTCCCCACCTGCCTCGTCACGCCTAGAAACACTTGAGTATAGGCGAGTTACAAATGCCATATCATATATCATATCATTCCTCACGCATGTAGACTAACTGTCGTTTATCATTGTGTGTTGGCCTCGATTTATCTTGTTACTTTTCGCATTGATTTTAGAGACGAACATACTCCATTGAACTATCCTTGCAAGCAAATAGTTTCAGATCGGCCGTAATAAATAAAATGAGTAATACTAATGAATTTCGGCTAGCGAGACTAATTATAATTTTTTTGTTTTCATATCACAGGTATTTGATCCCATTCTGCCACTGCCATCTGTTTGAGACACCGGCGGATGGATTCTTCAGCAGACACCTGCAGCTTCGTGTCAACAACTGGAGCATGATCACCATATTATGGGACGATCGCCAAGGTCCCACATGGCCTTACGCTGTACTAGTGGCTAGAAGCAACATAACAACCTTTAGGCTGGACTAGTGCCTAGTTGATGGAAAAGCCTTGCGGTTCACCGTGCTTCCAAAGTGATTCTTTTTACGAAAATGAACACCCTGTGTACCATAAAGGAACAGCGCGTGATTCAAGATGAAACGGAACAGTTATTGCGGATACAGATAAAAGAAAATAAATGGCTTCCGGAGTTCATATGGCAATTGCTGAATATGTACTTTACCAAATGTACCGTGTTGCTGTTTCATTTTAAAGTACAGTTTCATATTCCGAATTGTGGCGCGCTGTGTTGTGAGTTGATCTGTGTTGGTTTCCGGATTCTGTGTGGAGTCGCGCAGAAGACGACTGGGCGCGTTTGCCTACGCAGCACAGTAACGTCACGGGGAGAGGCGGGGAATATGAATGTTTTGATAATGTCAGGCTCAGGGGCGGGGGAATTGATTTAGTGCCGCAAAAGCAGGTCAGCCAGGGCGATCGGGGAAAAGATAGGATTATCAGAAAATGGCGGCTCCCTGGTGCTTGTTTTCGCGTGCGTTTAATGGACGAAAACTCGGGTAAGGTCCATAGGAAAGTTTTCTAAAATCGAGCCACTTAGGCTTAAAAAAACATGGCCGACCCGTAGGGACAATAACATTTTTTACTAGACCATGCCTTTAAGGAACGGGCCCGCAAAGGGACCTTGGAGGCAATTATGGTACTGCAATTTGCGGTACCGTAATTGCCGCCTTCCGCATTCCCATTGAGCCCTATGGGGGCTCAAATGGGAATGGGGAAGTGCCATGGTGAATGGGGAATTACCGCCCCCACACACCTTGGAATGTGGCGGTAATTCCGCCATTCACCATGGCGGACTCGGTACGGTACCGGCGGCAACCATGGCGCTAATAGCGCCATGGTTACTGCCTACCGTGTAATGAGGCCCATTGTCACATAACCTGCCAAATCCACCTCCATTCACAAAATCACCACCCTAATGTTATTAACTTCCCAAACTTTGCCCATTCCCCCGAACCAGTACATAGTAACTCCTATCTCGCTGCTAATGACTTTGCTCACAAAATGTTCTCAAAACTCTCTACAATTATGACACTCTCCCTCTTCCAATCTCATTCTGACCCACACCTTTTTCCCTACCCCTTCTACTCTGCCCTGTTTTACCCTTTCTAGGTTAAAACCTATTCTTCTTAGTGTCAACTATTCTTGCACTCCTGTCGAGCGTTTGCTCTTGAAATAGTCAAAGGGCCTAATTATGAGTTTGGTGGTATCTTGGTGGTACATTTGCTGAGATACCATAAAGTGAATTTACCATTACCGCCACTGGGTCAGGCGGAATTACTGCTGGATTGCAAGTGGTGGTATGGTGGTGATAGTTTCCATTTATAGGCTCCATGGGGATTTCAGTGGAGTAATTCCACCAAAATGGCTGTTTTTTGGTGATGAGGTGGCAGAATTACCTACAGCATTTTGCTAGAGATTTTTCATCCAACTTACCTCCAGACCTATAGTACATTAGTGCAGTAATGCAGTGGTAATTTTTGACCAAACTCATAATGGGGCCTTTAGTCTCAATCACCCTACTAATTTCTCTGAGCTATTTAACATTGCTCTCTCCACAATACTCTTATCTTCATCCTTCAAATCTGTACCTGTCCTACCCCTTTTGAAGATACCATACTTTGCCTTTTTAAGAAACACTATTCTGAGCCAAACATCATGGCTAACTATTGTAAATGTGCAGTTGTCTAAGTAATCCAAGGAAATAACAAACCTAATCAAAAAGGAGAACATTTCAGACAGCTCCTTGGACATGAACTGAAAACACATTTTACAGCGTACCTTCTGGACTACACATTTTAGGTGGTAACCCCACCCATTTGCACAAGTTTACAGTGTTAACGTTGAAGGCTAATTTCCAACATGATCATTGGCTGCTCATCAGCAAGCCCCTTAAGAACTCTATACATTTACAATTCCCATTGGATATTTTAATTGTTGGGCAAATAAACACACCACCTCTCAATGACATCACATTTTGCTGACTAACATAACTGTGTGCCTCTCATTGGTTGGCACATCTCATAGTACATTTCAGACAGTTGTTTTGGAGACAGCACAGGCGATAGCATCCCACCAAGGCCATCCAATGAAACTGTGAATGGACATCAGCAAGGTCAAAGACATTGGCCCTCATTACAACTCAGGCGTTAAGGGTTAACGCCACCGTTAACCCTTAACGCCTGATTCCCACCTTAACGCCTGCTTTTTGCAGGCGTTAAGTTCCATGGTGCTAAGGCACCTTGGTGCTAATTACGGCACCGTAATTTACGGTGCCGTAATTAGCGCCTTCCCCACTCCCATTATGCCCTATGGGGCAAAAATGGGAATGGGGAAGGGAAAATGGGAAATGGGGATTTACCGCCCCACTCACCTTGTAATGGGGCGGTAAATCCGCCATCCACCATGGTGTAAACGTAGTTTACACCATGGTGGTAAAGTTGGTGCACTTAGCACCTCAGTTGTAATGAGGGCCATTGTTGCATCCCCTGGACCAACCAATCTCCTTACCCTGATTGGTTATCTGGTCCCTTGCCTTTCTGCACCTGCTCGGCCTACTTCCCCAGCTCCTGTCTCCCGATGTGCTGCCAAGTGAACTTGAAAAACTTGCGAGGACCGGCTGCTGGAAATCAATTCCTCCTATTTTATTCATTCTACCATAGCACTTTTATTCCCTGCTTAAATGGCCTGTGTCCATTTGGGGCTCTGTTGCTTCCATCCTGGCTACATTCTCTGGTCCTAGTACTATGTCCTTTACGCCAGCAGCAGGAATAAAATTTAATTAAATGCAAGCTGAAACCTTTTGCCTGTGGCAAATCTACATGTTCTCTAAATATTCTGTGACGTCACCAAACGTGTGACCCATCCGTCACTATGTGACCCCCATAGCTTGTACTTGATTCTGATCGTTGGATCTGCATATTTGCACTCTCACCTCGTTTCCCTCCTACATCCTTATTCATTGATCCTTGAGCAGGTGGTCTTCAACTTGATTACTAAGTACCCTGAGGATGATGGCTTTGGAGATACACTTGAACCTGGCTTCCATAGTCATGACCCCCGCCACCCCCCCTTCATGTCAGCATTTCCCAAGGATGAGCCCTTGTACCTCTGCTCTTCACCCTCTTTATCTCTGCCCTAGGAAGACTTATCTTAATCTTTGGCTTTCACTGTTGCCTGATGGCTTTCCAATATTTTTTCTCCTTTCCCTCCTTCATCCCAACCATCTTGGAATAGATTAGTAACTGCCTCACTACAATCCGTCACTATTTGCCTCTATGATGGCTCATGCTTAATTCTTCAAAAATGGAAGTCATTGTTGTGCTCGCTTCCAACAAGAAGCCTACCTTCCACTCTCCTATATGTCCTTCCTGCCTGAGTATCTTACTCCTTTGCCAAAATCTTGGGGTTCTCTTTGATAGCAACCTCCAACTGCAACAATGAATCACTACCACCATCTCTGCTGCCCCTATTGACCTTCTTAATGCTTGGAAAACAAGGGCAATTCTTACTAACAGCTCTCTGACAACTCTAATGTCTACCCCTGAGCTCATCAAGCTTGACTATTGCACAGGCATACTCCTTGCCCTTCCTCTCTACTCCTTCCTCCTGCCCTGCTTCTTTCGTCCTCTAGACAAAGTCTCCAAGTTCACTAAATGCACCTTCTGCAACCTACACAAATCTTCACACACTTCGGAATGCTGTTTGGCTCTCATTGCACACCCTCAGCCTTTTAAAGTGCCTTCTACTATTCTACAAAGCTACCAATGGTCTTGATGTTCAGTACCTGGCTGGCGTTATCTCTTTCTCTTAAACATTTCATCCCAACACTCCTCCTCATCCGTCAATCTCACTATCCCAAGCATCCCCTGTGCCTCTCTCGCTTCTATTTTTTCTCCATACTCATCCCACTCTGTTGGAACTAGCTACCTATCACAATCAATGCCAGCCTGACTTTTGATCTCTTCAAAGCTTGATTTAAACTTTGCTTACTTGTCAAAAAAAGGAGCTCCCCTGAACCTTCCCATCATCCCTGAAACCCCATTCCCTACAGTGAAGTGTAATAATGTCATGTTTTACATTTGTATGGTACTCCTCTTTAGTTTGGAGCTCTTATCTCTTAACCCCCACGTTAATAGTACCTTGCAATTCGCCTGTTTCCCATTTTGCTTTGTTGTGTGTTGTTCTGTCTGTGTTTGTTCACACCCACATTAAATAGCTCACCACTTGTTATCATCTTTGTTCTACTGCACAATTTTTTCTGATCAGAATTGTCAACTATGTTCTTCAAACAAATACAAAAACAATAAAACACGTAATTAAGTGGCATGAAATACAAATGGTTATTATCTGTCTGAACACATTAAGCATGTGTGAAATAATGACAAAGAGGTTACATGTTTGTAATGAAGGTTGTTACGGAAGATAAAACTAATTTCCTCCTTGTATGTATGAAATATAGTGACGAGGGAGTGGTTGAGACCTATGCTTTGAAAATATAATGTAACATCTTACTTAGCTTTGATAATATGGGGAAAGAATACGTTTCTGAACCATGCATTTCTGGTGTGTTGGTTTTATGTGTACTTTATTAGATTTTGTTATTTTATATGCTCTGTGTGATGTTATTTTTTTAATGGACAAGTCCTAATAAAGGTATTCTACATTTCACTGCAACACAGACACCGGAAACTGCCAAACATCAAGACGCGGGAAGACTCTAGAAAAACGAACTGGGGAATACGTGATACAGTTTTAATAGTGAGATGAGTGGGTTTACACATTAATAATTAGTTGTACGTATGTGAAACCTTCAAAAGAAGGTTTCACAATAATAGAAAAGTGTGCCATATATGAAATTGCAAATGACATGTAAGACCAATTAATTGAAGGTAAGAGAAAAAAATTAAAAGAAAATTATCAACAGTGTGCCTCAAAGTTCTCAGGTTAATCAAACTAACATACATGATGGAGTGATATTACAGTGGAATAGGAGGGTTTCACGATGCACAGGAGACAAAGTGCAGGTAAAGAAAAATGCAGCGTTATGTTGATTCTTATATGTAACACCAGTTGCAGGTTACATTAAAGTATATGAGAGATAGGGGAATGATCCACTAACACGTCCCATCCTGTGCCACTCAAGTCGACAACACTCCGAACATTCACTAAGGGGCCACACTAATTTAACTCCACATGATATCATACTATCATGCCATACATCGACATCACCCAACCATTTCCACATATAACGTGCATTGGAGAATGGGGCACATAGTCCTCCATTATATATTGAGCGAAAATAAAATACAGAAGCACACCCACAGGACTCATTCCATACTAAGTGTGAACACCACTGAAGAACACACCTAAGACCGTGTAAATATCTGTTCTACACACCATTTTACCCATACACAGATACACACAGGAATGGCCAGCAGAGAAGAAGAACAACTACATCTCCCCAGACAGGAACACCCTAAACATGAATCTGATTAATGTGGCTACAAAAGAAAGAGTGGGAGTGAGAGCAAATGGGACATAGAGGCAGGGTGTTGAGAGCAAGCCAACAAGAGTGGGGAAGAGCAAGATTGAAAGAGGATAGAGATTGAAATAGAGAGAAGACAGAGATGTGGGGAATGCAAGCTGTAGTCTGACACTGTGTAATAGTGTGCATTTTAAAACATTTACATTTCATGCAAATACACAGTGTCAGGCTATAGCTTGCTACAAGAGAAAGAGTGGGGTAGAGTGAGAGTGGATGGGGCATAGAGACAGGGTGTTCAGAGCAAGCCAACAAGAGTGGGGGAGAGCAAGATTGAAAGAGGATAGATATTGAAATAGACTATAGACAGAGAGGTGTTTCTAATGCAAGCTGTAGTCTGACACCGTGCATTAGCCCTGCCTCTATGTCCTATTTGCTTTCTCTCTATCCCATACCTTCTCTTGTAGCCCCATTAATCAGACACTTGGTTGGGGTGTTCATGTCTGGGGAGATCTAGTTGTTCTTCCCTGCTGGCCATTCCTTTGTGTATCTCTGCATGGGAAGAATGTTTTACAATGAGATGCATAGCTCAAAAAACGCTGTTCTTTAAAACATAATGGAACTGTCACATGCACACATTTTGCTTGTAGGCGGAAATCATGCATACACATCCCTAAAGATATGCTTAGATGTCATGCACGTGGGGATTATTGTGATGAATGTTATGTGATATGAGTGAGGGAATCCTTTGTATAGGATGAGAAACACCCTGGAGATGAAAGATAAATGGTGATCACTGTAGTGTTCGAAAGGCACCCATATACATTTTAATGGTGTGCAGTGTGATTCATAATGTGACAGCTCCTTTGAGTTGAAGGAAAATGTGTGTGTGTATCCACCATAGGTAGAAGATGCTATAGCGTTTTGCTGTCCATATCCTTGCTACAATGCCTTTTCAACATTTTTTTTTCTATACATTATGTGTTCAATGAAAACTAAAACACATGCCAAAGTGTGAAAGAGTTGTTTATGTTTACAAGGGCAATGTAGAAAAATGTATGTTAATTTTAAAAAATAGCTTCATATTAAGTGGTTGTATGTAAAGATTGATATTGATGTATCGAATTGATTTTATTGTGAGCCAACAATATTGTGTGAGGCACTCATTGAATAAGGTGCTGGCTAGCATGTTCACTGGACTCTTGGGGTACATAAACCAATGTTCATTGGGGATTGCCTGGGGTCGCAACTGACAACTGATGTGCTACCCCTGGGTTTTGCAGAAGCAGAGAGAACCCAAAACTAAAGAGGGCTCTCAGACCTGTTGGGTATTTTGTGTAGATTTGGGGCCTGGCGGTATTTACAAGCGCTTACAAGTGTCTGCTCATGTGTTCTGTATAGTAGGTGTTGCGGCAATACCATCTTTCTACCTGTCAAAACTTCATGGGGACTAATACCTGTTGCTTTTGCAGGAGTTGATCTGATTGCCATCAAAATCAAAGGCAACCGTAAATCCCAGCTGTAACCTGCTTATGCTACAAACTTCTTTAATATATCCACAAAAGACCTATTACAGCTTTCAACTCCCCCTGAAGAAGTAGCTCGATATGCAATGTGTAATTTTCTTTTCACTCCCAGTGTTTGCCATACCTTACTCATTGGAGCGCTTGTGAAATGACTTCCTCTGTCTGATTCTATTCTTTGTGGTAATCCAAACCTTGAAAATACATGATTCACCAGTAATGTAGCTGCTGTTTGCGCACTAGAATCTGGTGCAGGAATACACTCTATCCATTTTGACATCAAACATACCACACTCAAAATATACCGGCTACCCCTGCTCGACCTCCTTACAGGCCCTACATAGTCTATTTGCAAATCTGACCATGGAAGAGTTAAGCCTCTTTTCATTAATGGGGCTCTATGCATTGGTGAAGCAGGTTTAAATTGGGTGCATACTAGACATCCCCTAGTATATAATTCCACATCTTGGGACATATGTGGCCAGTAAGCATAATCTTTCAGTATCTCCAATGTGTTTTTGTGAACCTCTGTGGCCTGTAGTTATTGCATCATGTGCATGGTGTAGCATTAGCCCTCTGAATGAAAGGGGCACCACCCACTGTATTTGTCCTGTTTTGGACTTTCTAATCATGAGCCCATCCTGTAGTCTAATTTGTTTCTTATTCTTTAATAGCACCATCAACTCTTCTTTTCCCACACAATCACTTTCTGTTAAAGGGTTTTGTTCAGGGTCTATCAAATGATTATAATATGTTCCCAAAATTGGATCATCCTTTTGTGCCTTAATTAGATCTTTATCTGGTGTATCGTAACTCCATTGACTACTGATTGATCCACCTCTTTTGGTGCTTTAGAGCATGTTATTGCATCAATTTGTATTTCACCAAGTAAATGTTCAATAGGCAGTAACTCTCCCATCACAGCCCCAACTTTAGCCAGGTGATCTTCCTTATCATTCCCCTCCTTAAATGTCCACACATCTTTCTCCAGTATATTGTCAAATCATTCTCTGACACCAATTTGACTATGGCTTTTATCATATTTCCAGGTTTAAGTGGCTTTCTATTGTATGTAACCATGCCTCTTGCTTTCCAGCCAGGCAAATATTCCACACAACTATTTTGTGCATAATCAGAATCAGTCACCAGGACAATTTCACTAAATTGCAGTAGCAATTGCTTTATAAATGGCTGCCAATTCCGCTACTTGACTGCTCCTAGCTCCAATTCTCATCCCTATACTGGGGATGCCTTCACATTTCAACCAGACATTTCCTATTCCTGACACTAATTGTTTATTACTGTCATTTTCAATGTGAAAAGCACAACCGTCAACATATACAGTCGGCAAATCCTTGCATGTCTTTTCATTAAAAGCCTTGTGTGGTGATTGCTAGAAACTAGATTCCTCTTCTACTTCGTTTTGCACAGTCATGTAGATCTGCCAAACCTTAAACAACTGGGCTCTTTTTATTTTGGCCATATCTCACTTCTACAGGAAAACCATGTAATGCCAGTGTCCATGAAGTGATTCTGGACTGTGATAGGTTACCTGACCTAATTCTTTTACTCTCTAAAAACTACAAAGGTTGATGATTTGTCTCAATAATCACCTTTTCTCCTTTTCTCCCTGAACAATGGGGCGGAAATGCTGTAGCGCCCACACAGTGGTCAAAAGGGCCTTTTCACATTCATTGAATTTAACTTGGGAAAACGCCTTACTTGCATAGGCAATGGTTTTGTGATTCAAATCATGTTTTTGTGATAACACTGCTGACATACAATGTTCAGAGAAACCTATTTCTATAAAGAAATCCCTATCCTTCATGGGGTATGCTAAACATGGTGCCTTTATAAGACATTCCTTTAATTTAGCCACTGCCTCAGACTGCTCTTTTTCCCATTTCCAGGGTGTATTCAGCTTTAACAGTTTAGTCAATGGTTGAGTAATTTCAGCATAATTTTCAATGAACTTCCTGTTATAGCCCGTCATTCCTAATAAACTTTTTACCCCTTTCACACTTTTAGGGTCTTTTAGTTTTTGTATGGCCTCTACTTTCTTCTTTTGTGGGTTTAGTCCATGTTCAGTCACTTCATGGCCTAGAAAATTCAATTTTATCTTGCACCATTGTGCTTTTTGTAAAGATACTTTGGCGCCTGCTTTTTGCAATTGGCCAAGAGCATGTCTTATTTCATCAAAATGGTTTTTCAAGCTTTCAATTTTTATCTGTACATCATCCACATAAACTATGGTACCTCTTTCCGCTGCATCAGGCATGCCCTTTCTCAAAAACATTCAAAATTCACTTCCACTATTGACATACCCAAATGGAACTCTAACCCATGCGTATTGGGTCTTATCAAATGAAAATGAAAATAAATTCTGAATCTCCTCTGCCAATGGCACGCACCAATATCCAGAGGTGAGATCTAGCGTGGTAAACACCTTTGAGCAATGCACCTGAGCCAGGCCTTGATCAATGAATGGCAGTGGCCATCTGGATACTGGCACTCTTTTATTTAATTCCCTCAAATCTGCACATAGCCGCCATTGACCATTTGGCATTAACACACCTAAAATAGGTGTGTTGGATGTTCTATGAATAGGCCCGATAATTCCCCGAGACTCCACATTTTTAAATATCTCTGCCAATGACTCTAAACATGCCAGTGGTAACCTATAATGGTGCACAAATACTGGGCTTCTACTGCACCCTTCCGGTAGCGTGGCCACATGTAAATTAATTAGACCACAATCATAAGCATCTTTAGCAAATACATCTTTAAACTCCATAAATATCTTCCTCAATTCATTTCTATCCTCATCGCTTTCACATGCATCCGCTGATAAAAGCTGCTCTTCTACCATTTTTGAAAATTCTGGGAAATCTTCCAGTGGAGGAATCTCTGTGCTTTCTTCTAACTGTGTGGCTGTGTCTCTTTGTAATGATGCCACTTTTAAACATTTTGGTATATCAGCTTCCACTTCAATGGGCTGATTTTCTGTTTCATTTTAATTTAAATTAAATGTTATGCAATCCTCTTGATGACAGCACACTGTCTCATTTGAATCATAAGGGTACACAGAATGAATTTTAAATATTCCTTTGGGTTGAGAATCCAGGTATTCTCGCAATTCACCCTTGGCATCTACATACTTTTTAGGGATATTTCCAATCACCATGTTATTTAGATCTGCAGTATAATGTGATTTTTGTATGGCCATTCCTAATGAAGAATTTTCCTCTAAATTAATATCTTGACACCCTTTATTGTTCACCATAATTTTTACAGACCCTTCACCAACATCTATCAATGGAATGTATTCATAATCCAGGCCTTGCTGTTGTATGGATTCATTCAAACACACAAATGCATCAGGATCCTTCATCTGTTGTCCATTTTTGCACTTTAGCATTATTACAAACTGCTTGGTGAATGCAGGGATAATAGTATCCTTCCTCAGCTGTAATTCAATTGCATATGGAACCAGCTGTACGCAATGCTAAGATCTTCTTTTGTCTTCAAATTCAGGTGCCGGCCCAACTAGGCGTGACCATATTTTTTGATGAAGGAAATCTAATACCATACACATTCTGTGCATTATATCATTGTCCATGTAAAAGTCATTTTGTGTCCCACTCACTATCCAAACATTATGGCGAATTGTTTTTTGTCCAATACTGATCTTCAGCATGCATCTGCCCGCAATTTGCCTTTCAAAGTCTGGACTGCCCAAACCAGAGACATATTGGTTTTCAATTCTAAATTTCAGGGTCTCCTCCCCTCCATTATTTTTTGCAACAATTTCTCATTAATGAAGCTCCTTTCCTGTTCAAGTGCTAATGTGGCTTTTATTGTTTTAGAATAGTCATTTATACCAATGTGAACCCATGGTTGCTCATCTTCCATGTGTATTTCAGCAAGAGTGGTGATGTGTTTTTCTGTATCTGTTTTAGGAGCAGTATTCTGTTTGCATGTCTTTTCTTTTAAATTAAAACATAATGTGTGCTCATTTATGGCAGTTTGCCATTTTTTCCTTGGGTCTAAATATATTTGTACAGATTGTTTCTGTTAGGCCACCTACCTGGGGGGGGAGACGCTCCCGGTCCTGGAGGATCTATCCGAGGTTTCGGTTAGCAGGGAGAGGAGACTCCCGGCGCCCGATTCCTCGGATAGTATCCGTTGTGCGCATGCACCACGGCCCGCGGAGTCCAACGGCTTGCGCTTCAAGCATCGTTGTCACTCCGGGGTTTACGGGCTGCGCATGCGCAAGGCGGCCTGCGTTTCACGCCTCGGCTTCATGCCGAGGGATGTAAATAGCGGCTGTGTCAGGTAACAAATCGCGTCTTAACGCGGTTTGTTCCTGACCAGCCGTAGCAGCGCCTACCTTCTGTTTTGCCTCCAGCCTGAGTTCCTGTTCTTGGTCCTTTTGCCTGCTCTCCTTCCTGGGTCCGGTCCACGTTGGCTCTCCCGAACCCTGTCCTCCTGGGGTTATCTGGGAGCCTTTTTCTTGCTGCCTACCAGGAATCAGTCTCTCTTGCCTTTTGGACTCACCCTGCATTCTAACCCTGCATTCATTCACTCCTTGGTTACTAAGACTTTCCTGTTACCATTGGCAAGCCAATCCCTATACCCTGGTCTCCTGCCTACTGGGATTCCGCTGGCTCTCTGTGGTACCTTGCCCCTTGAAGTTATCCCACCTATTGGTGGTCACCGCTCCAGAAGAATCGGTGCACTTACCTGGTACCTTAGTCAGTGATTAGTCCCTCAGCCTGGCCTCTCCAGTACAGACGTCATCCAAGAGTCCCGCCTCGACAGGTGCTGTCCGCCCTAGGGACACACACCTTAACAGATTAAGACGCCTACCAATCTGTACTGTTCCAGGGATGGATGACATTGAGGAATTAAGAACTGAGATCCGAGCCTTACGAGCCGAGATGACGGTACTCCACCAAGAGAATGTGGTCTTACGGCAGATGGTTGCTCAAGGATCTGGAGCAAATATAACGCCAGAGTCTGTGATGGCACAGACCAGCCCGGTGAAATTTGATGGAGATCCCAGACGTGTAGCAGAGTTCTGCAACCATTGCCAGATTCATTTTTTGTGTCGCCCAACCCATTTCAGTCTGGACAAAGCCAAGATTGGATATATATTGGGTAACCTGGTTGGGAATGCGTTGGCTTGGGCTACGCCCCTGGTTGTAGCCAAGAGCCCGATTCTGGAGGATTTTTTAGCCTTCGAGAAGGCCTTTTTGGATGTCTTCCAGTCGCCGAACCTAGCAGCAACAGCACAGAACCAGTTAATGGACTTAAAACAAGGCACCAGTGATATCATTGCCTACATCAGTCGTTTCCGTCAGTTAGCCACAGATTCCCAGTGGCCAGAAGTCACCCAGAAAACCCTCTTTCGTAGAGGATTAAGGGAAGAGTTCAAAGACGAATTATTACATATCCCAGAACCTGAGACCTTACAGGCACTACAAGAACAAGTCCTGCGTATTGATCATAGACTGACGGAGAGGCGAAATGAGCGACGCAGATCTGACAAACCACTTCCTAGAATCCTGCCAGACATTCCCAAAGTCCAAGGCTCACAAGAACCAGCATCCGAACCCATGCAATTGGGAGCTCTGAGAGGACCCCTGTCAGAAGCCGAAAAGAAAAGAAGAAGAGATCTCCGGTTGTGCCTGTACTGTAGGGCCTCAGGGCATTACCTTTCCACGTGCCCACAACGTCCTCTCCGTAGGTCGGAAAACTAAATGGCCTGTCGTATGTAAGGAAGGCGACGACAGGCCCCTCTTCTTTGTTATCAGTCCTTCCAGAGAACGACCGGGAGAAACAACCCATGCAGCCAGTAGTCCTCATGGCCTTGAGGATCAATGTTACCTGGGCGAGAAATGACCCCGTAGAAGTCCTCGGGCTGCTGGATTGTGGGGCTTCCGGGAATTATATCGATGCTGACTTCGCTGCCAAGACCGGGATTGCCTTGTTACAGAAACGTTGCGCCTCCATGGTGGAGGTCATTGGTGGCACTCCTCTGTCTTCTGGACCGGTGCATCAGCATACTGGGACACTACAACTTCAAATCGAGGAGCACTGGGAATCGATTTCTCTTGACGTCATCAAAACTCCTTTGTATCCGAATATCCTGGGTTTGCCTTGGTTGTTACATCACAACCCCAGTATTAACTGGGAGACCAGGACACTGGAATTCTGTTCAGTCCGTTGCAAGCAGGAATGCTTTGACCACTATCATCCGGCTCTGAAGGCCTCGTCTTCTACTCAGACCGAAGTAGGTAACAGGACTGGTCTCTACTCGGTCACTACGATACCAACTGAATACAGGGAATTCCACAAGGTATTCTCTGAACCCAAAGAGATTCCATTGCCTCCGCATAGGAGTTTCGATTGTTCGATAGAGCTCCTTCCTAACACAACGATACCACATGGCAAGGTCTACTCCTTAACTGTGCAAGAAAAGGAAGCTCTCCAGGAATATCTACAAGAATGCCTTCAAAAGGGATACATTATACCCTCCACATCTCCTGCGGGATTTCCTTTGTTCTTTGTTAAGAAAAAGGAGGGCACTCTTCGGCCATGCATTGACTATCGTCAATTAAACGACATCACTAAGAAAGACCGGTACCCGCTCCCCTTGATACGTACCATGATGGAGTCGTTACATGAAGCCCGGGTGTTCACGAAGCTGGACCTCAGAGGGGCCTATCATCTTGTGCGGATTCGAACCGGTGATGAGTGGAAAACCGCCTTTAAGACCCCGATGGGTCATTACGAGTATCGCGTGATGCCGTTTGGGTTGTGCAATGCCCCCTCCATATTTCAACGCTTTATGGATAACGTCTTTGCTGATTTGATCGGAGTATCAGTCTGGGTATATCTGGATGATATCCTTGTGTATTCCAAAGACCACAAGGAACACTTAGTCCAAGTGCAAGAGGTTCTCAAGAGGCTACAGCTGAACCATCTGTACGTCAAGCCTGAAAAGTGTCTTTTTCATCAAGCTCAAGTGGAGTTCCTGGGCTATGTTATCAGTGCTACGGGAATACATATGGACCCTGTGAAAGTCCGTGCCATCCTAGAATGGAAACCTCCCAGAGACCGACGATCCTTGCAACGCTTCCTTGGGTTTATAAACTTTTATCTGCAATTCATCCCTTCATTTTCCAAATGGGCAGCCCCGCTCTCTAACTTGACCAGCAGTAAGAGATCCTTTTTGTGGGGACCGGAGGCCGCTGCTTCCTTTCTGCGGTTAAAAGAAGCCTTTAGCACCTCCCCCATTCTTCAACATCCACGGGAGGATAGACCCTACATTGTTGAAGCAGATGCATCGGATTATGCTGTGGGAGCAGTTTTATTGCAATTGGATCCAGATGAAGAGATGGAGCTTCCCTTAGCTTACTATTCCAGAAAACTTACCGCCAGTGAGCGTAATTATCCCATCATCGAGAAGGAGCTCCTTGCCATCAAGACTGCTTTCGAAGAGTGGCGCCACCATCTATTGGGAGGACGTTTCCCTGTAGAAGTGCGTACCGACCACCGCAACCTACAGTTCCTACGTTCATTACAATGTAGAACATCACGTCAGGCTCGATGGGCCTTCTTCTTTTCGCAATTTGATTTCCACATCACATACATACCCCACAACAAGAACGTCAGGGCTGACGCATTATCCCGCTCACTGGAGGATGACGTAGCACAAGAAAACAAGGGAGAGCTTGTGCTAGCCCCGAAACACTTTCTTCTGGCTCTTACACCCTATCTACAGAAAGCCGCTCAGGAGACTGCTGCGGACCCAAGACGTACAACTTTATTGAAGAACCCGCAAGTGTGCGAAAAGGACGGCCTCCTGCTCTTCCGGAATAGATTGTACGTACCCTCCGAAGAACTCCGTAGGGCCATATTGCAAGGACTACATGATTCAAAAGTTGCAGGACATCGTGGGGTACGCGCTACACAGGAGAAGATAGCTCATCAATTCTGGTGGCCTGGCTGGGCTAAACAAATCAAGCAATATGTGGAGACCTGTCCAGTGTGTGCCCAGGTCAAGACACCTAGACAGAAACCTGTAGGCCTATTGCAACCCACTGAAATTCCTCCTCACCCCTGGCACACACTTGCCACAGACTTCATCGTGGACCTGCCAAGCTCCGAGGGTCAGACTTGCATCATGGTAGTGGTGGATTGCTTCACCAAGATGGCACATTTCATTCCCTTTCCGAAAATACCCACAGCTACTCAGATGGCCCAGTCTTTCTTACAGAACATCTATCGTCTACATGGCTTGCCAGAGAAGATTATATCCGACCGGGGCTCTAAAATTGTATCCGCCTTCTGGGGTCAACTCTGTCGCCATTTGAGTATACACAGGGCTCTCAGCTCTGGCCACCACCCACAGACCAACGGGCAGATGGAAAGAACCAATCAGACTCTGGAACAATACCTACGTTGTTTCACCAATGCTTCCCAATCCAATTGGGTGTCTAATCTAGCTTTGGCAGAGGTCGCCTATAACAACTCCATGCACTCAGCTACTGGGTTTAGCCCTTTCTATTGTTCTTCCGGCCTACACCCCAAACTCCTACCACTCTCACCCGTACAACCCAGTTCAGTTCCCTCAGCTGATCAGCTGATAGCCGATATACAAGGTTGTCATAGCCAGGTTTTGAGTGCCTTGCATGAGGCTAAGGCGAGTATGAAAAAGGCCGCTGACAAGCATCGCAAACATGGTCCGGTTTTTCATGTAGGAGACCTAGTGTGGCTTTCATCCAGAAATCTCCCGGCCCGAAACCTTCCGTTGAAATTGGCCCCTAGGTTCCATGGTCCTTTTCGTATCACTAAGCAAGTGTCACCGGTAGCCTTTAGACTGGCTTTACCAGCTTCATGGCGTGTTCACCCGGTCTTTCATGTGTCCCTGTTCAAACCCTATCGTCCCGATTCCTTTGGTCGTTCCCACTCTCGGCCAGCAGTCGTCGATGTTCAGGGTACGCCAGAGTTTGAGGTCCAGGAGATTTGTGACTCCCGTTTCTATAGGGGTAAGTTGCAGTTTCTGGTGGACTGGAAGGGCTATCCCCCCTGTGACTGCACCTGGGAGCCGGTCATCAATGTTCATGCCCCTCGTCTTGTTCGGGAATTCTATCTCTCTCATCCTTGGAAACCCGGTTCTCCTGCCCTTTCTGTGGGGGGTTATGGTGTTAGGCCACCTACCTGGGGGGGGAGACGCTCCCGGTCCTTGAGGATCTATCCGAGGTTTCGGTTAGCAGGGAGAGGAGTCTCCCGGCGCCCGATTCCTCGGATAGTATCCGTTGTGCGCATGCGCCACGGCCCGCGGAGTCCAACGGCTTGCGCTTCAAGCCTTGTTGTCACTCCGGGGTTTACAGGCTGCGCATGCGCAAGGCGGCCTGCGTTCCACACCTCGGCTTCATGCCGAGGGATGTAAATAGCGGCTGTGTCAGGTAACAAATCGCGTCTTAACGCGGTTTGTTCCTGACCAGCCGTAGCAGCGCCTACCTTCTGTTTTGCCTCCAGCCTGAGTTCCTGTTCTTGGTCCTTTTGCCTACTCTCCTTCCTGGGTCCGGTCCACGTTGGCTCTCCCGAACCCTGTCCTCCTGGGGTTATCTGGGAGCCTTTTTCTTGCTGCCTACCAGGAATCAGTCACTCTTGCCTTTTGGACTCACCCTGCATTCTAACCCTGCATTCATTCACTCCTTGGTTACTAAGACTTTCCTGTTACCATTGGCAAGCCAATCCCTATACCCTGGTCTCCTGCCTACTGGGATTCCGCTGGCTCTCTGTGGTACCTTGCCCCTTGAAGTTATCCCACCTATTGGTGGTCACCGCTCCAGAAGAATCGGTGCACTTACCTGGTACCTTAGTCAGTGATTAGTCCCTCAGCCTGGCCTCTCCAGTACAGACGTCATCCAAGAGTCCCGCCTCGACAGGTGCTGTCTGCCCTAGGGACACACACCTTAACAGTTTCTCATTTTCACTCTGCATTTAATCTTGACACATCAAGCTAACAGTGACGCTAGGTATACAACTATTCTGGAAATATAGCTCCATTGCATCATTTGTTTTGGCAACAGTGTGAGATTCATTTATATTGCTGTTTTGTGATTTTAGTTTCTTAGGTCTCATTGGTTTTTTAGTTAAGGACCACAGTACTCCATTCACCCCATCTATGAGCGGAGACAATCTTTTCAGGCAATCTGTTCCCATCAGAAATGGAATTTCACAAATAGATGTGATCAATACCTCTTGTTTCATTCTGTGTTTTCCTATCTTTATGTCAACCTCGGTGACACCTATGATGGGCACCTCCTCCCCATTAAAATTATGCACTGGACCTTGATTTTCCTTCACTGTGGTCTGATTCTGTGGGGATCTCCCTTCATTGATACTCTTTACCAATTCTTTAGACAAAATTGTGGCCTGTGCGCCAGTATCAATCATTGCAAATGTATTGCATTTTTCTTCTATAGTGATGGGAGCAAAATACCTGTCTTCAACCTCCTCTAACACACATAAGAAGTGCAAATTCTTACTTATTTCAGGGCTCACCCTTCTCAAGCCTTTTTCACTTTTGGCTAAGCACATTGCCTCCTTTTTGCCCATTTCTGTGTGGGAGACCTTATTCATGTCTCCATGTTCAGAGGTTTTTTGGAGTGTGGCCACTGTTCGCCCATCCATTCAGGTATCATCAGAGGTCACATTACAATCCTCCAACTGAACATGTGTAACAACATCACTTGTCAATTTATCATTGTCTAACTCTGTGCATTTGTGATTTAGTATGGTACCAGTCCTTTTAACTTCTTCACAAATATGTGGCTCAAAGAATTCTTCAGGTGATTGACCTGTACCCTCCTTTTGAGTATTTCTTTTTTCTGCCTGTGTTTGGTTATTATTCTGATTGCCCAGAGAAAGAGTTATAGCATCCTCACTCACTCCCTGTTCACTGGTATTCCCCATGCATGAGTCATTTTTTCTTAAATCTGTCTCTTTGTTCCTTTGGAATTTCAGGTTTTTTTTTTTTGTACAACTCTAGAATGTTTGATTTAGCTCTAGGTTAAAACGAACTTCTTTCATAAGGGTATTTGCACTTTCTGTCACATGTTCATTTACCAGTATCTTTATTTTTGAATCTTTATACATCTCAGAGTCATTATGGAAAATCACAACAGAACAATCAGTTTTCTTAACACTGCAGGTATTAGAAGTACTTTTCAGAAGCCACCCGGTCATTGCTATGGCCTTCTGCCCCCCCCCCTTTGATGACTGTTTTTGTGCTATACAGAGCTTTCCTATTTGCTCAGCTAACATTTCACTTGGGCCTCGAGACACTGGAATCTTCCCATCTCTCTAGAATCCTCTCTCTGTGGCCTAGATGGATATTGGTTGTTTTACCCCTGATTGGATCTATTCTGCTATCTCTCAGGGGAATGATTTCTATTGGGATTGTTCCTGAACTCTTGATTCATATGTGGAGGGGAGCGGGGTGCACCCATCCTTTGGTTGTAGTCCCCTGGTGGGGAATCATTGTACTGACGGGGAGCGTAATTCATATTCTGCCTCATGTCCTGTCTCTCATGTTGTGGGTACTGACCCCTATGTTGATTTCCATTATCAGTAAATCGATCCACATATCGGGGTCTATCCTGATTACCATATATCATGGTGTTGGGATCAAATCTGCTCTGTGTCCCCAATGTCTGGTAGGGACCATTATTTCTTTGATCCTGATTTTGTCTCTGGTTATTGTTCATACCTGACATATCAGGCCGATAGCCTTCCCGGGGCCTATCTCCTAAGTACCTGGGGCTGATGTAGCTCTCCCTATTACTAGGATCATGTGATTGAAACATTGGTACAGGAAGTGACAACCTTTGTTGATTACCCCTTTGTTCAGGTGTCAAATTATTTTTACCTGGACTTTGAGCAGACTCAATGGACATTTTAGCTGACCTGTTTTCCATCACTGTTGCTGAAGGTTCCTTAGCTTTTGGTCTAGTGTCATTCATTTTATCACTTTCTCTACCCTGACAATAGATCACTTCATATAGTTTTGTGCTTTGGTGTACAATCCACTCAAGGGACTTGTCACAATCAAATTCGCGGACCAACTGTGATATGATGTCTTTCTGTAACCCATAGAAGTAGGCAGTTTTAAATTCATTAGAATTGGGGTCAAAAGATACATCAAAGCGAGAAAATGCTCTTTTTAAGTCTTGTAAAAACTGGCGAGGGGATGTATTAGGCCCAGCAGTGATTGTGTAAGCAACTTTCTTTGCCTCCTGCAATGATTGGAAAGGAGAAAAATGACACCTAATCTCCTTTTCAAACTCTGCACATGTCATATTCTGCTGTTCATTCAATCCCCTTATGATACTGGCTGTGGGAGCATCTAGAGTTAAGTGAAAATACTGTCTGTATTGTTCCTTAGGTATCTGGAGGGCTTTAAATATGTCATGCACTGCCTCTAAGTGATCCTCTATGCTGCATTCCCCTCCCTTTTTAAATGGTTTGATCAGGGCTTTGATGGATTTTATCTTTATTGGGCTACTTGTTGCAATGCATGGAATTGCACTACTTGGTGATTCAACCCTGGTTCCAGGTGTATGAGATTGGTGGCGGCCCCCAATGAGTGTATCAAATCACCCAAGGGTGCTGCAACAAAGTTCAGTCGCCGGCCCAATCACTGGGGCACTGGCTCTTTGGGTGGAAATAGAACTCACCTCAACTCCATTGAATCTGGTGCCCTGCCGTCTATCCTGGGACCTGGCAATGCATATTTGCTGTTCCAAAACCTTACACATCTTAAGGAGCCTGTCTGCTTCATTTTGCAAATAGTTGTTTTCAACACTCATTTTATTAATTACCTCTTGCATGTCGCACATTTGCATTTGGCATTCATTGAATTCTTTGTTTCTCTTGTCTCTTTCTTGAAACATTTTAACCATTTCCTGTTGTGCATTTTGGGGATCACTTTCTTTTTCATAATGTTCTTTATATAGAACCTGCATTTCTGAAACAATCACATCTTTATCTTGTCTAATGTGGTCCACCAATGATTTTAAGTGTACCAATTCTTGTTCAGTGTCCTCAAACTGTTTCTTGCTTTTGGACAATTGAATATCAAAATCTTTGCGTTTTAACTGCATGTCTTTTTTACACCCTTCTAATTCTGCTCTTAACACATCTTCCTTTTTACTTGCCCCATCTAGGTCGGCCTTTAACCTGTTAATCAGCTTAGTATCATTTTCTTGCATTCGCAGGGACCTATTCAAAATAAACCAGATCTTGGCACATAGCCGTATCAGACAATCTTGCTCTGCGTGTTTATCAGTTGCATTTAATAATCTCAGAAGGCAGACCTGAATTATGCTGCCTTCTGCAAAAATGCTGTCTAGTGGTTCTTTCTGCACATCACCATAAATGCGGTCATGCCATTCTGTGGCATTGTTCGATAACCACGTCCCATGTGAATATAACGTTGCCTCTAAATATTGCACTAGTTCTGAGAATGTGGCTTCCATTTGAGACATTCTGAAATTCGTTTTTAGTGACACACTGCTATTATGAAATGGGTTCCCTCTAATGTACAAATGGTAGTGTGAGATACACTTGCCACGCCCAGCAGGTGCTCTATGATCACTTTCCCAGCCTGCAATGCACCATACATATGTTGGGTATTTTGTGTAGATTGGGGGCCTGGCAGTATTTTCTTACCGCCAAAAATAATGGTAATTTGGCAATGACTATTCCTTGCATTTGGATTGGGTTTGGCCTTATTTCCCTTCATGGAACATTCCTTATTACATTATATATGATCAGTTAATGGTATGCATTATTGTTGGTGGTATTTTGGTGAGCATAATTTTTCTTTTTTATTTGTGGCCCCAACATTAAAATTCTTCTTTTTCTTAGGCTGTTCGTGTGATCTATAGAGGCCTCGGACCTACATTCAGAAATACCACAATTTCACATAGAGCATTATCAATAACCTGTGGTATTATCACTTATTTATATACATTAGTGAACTATGTTTCCATAGGCCTCTTTTTGCTGGTTCATGTACACCCAGCAATGGCTATTGTATTAGATTCCACTCAGACACCACACACACTGAGTGGAAACACGCACACATCTATTTTTCATTGCTAGTGATATTATTCCATCTGTATGGGAAACATGCCACATGTATTACTTAAAAAAAAATCTTCCCTTCCTCCCAAAATATTATTCTAAATGCAACAAAGAAAAAAGACAAAAGCAAAAACACTCTACACAGTTTGTGTACATTACACTTGTATTATAACAGTTACATTTCAAAATAACACCTTACCCTTCTGGCTGCCACCTTGTCTGTAACAAACAGAAGAGAAACAAATGCAGCAACAAAACGAAATTCACTCCACATTATTTGTAACAATAGGAAGGAAAAACAATACAGCAATAGAACAACATTCACTTTGCAACATTATAACATGGCAATTAAACACAGGGGATTCCCTATCGGTACGCTCCCTCCCTGATATTTATAGAAAATCATCCGTGCTGCACACAACCTCAATTCACTTAGATACTTACCAGCTATCTGTAGCTCTCCTACACGCGACCTCCCTTGGCTCGCCACCTACGAGAAATGGGCCCAGGGTTGTCCTCGTAACCTTGAAGTTTGAAGTGCACAGCGAAAACATGCAGTTCATCAGCAGTTCTCAAGCCGGTGCCAAGTGAAACCAGGAATGCCCAGTCTCTGAAGGTCTGTGTCAGCAGCTCAGCCAAAGCAAACTCCTCACGGCAGCTCAGCCAAAGCGATCTGCTCCTTTTTTCTGTCAGACTTTGTCCAGCAGACCTCTGTTGATTACGCAGCCTATCTGCAGATACTCTGCACCAATCAAATTCAAAAGACCATATCCTCCTTCCTTCCACAATAGCTTGATTTTTACAGTACGAAACTGTATCCAAACACATTTCCTGGCATGCAGATTTTGCTTCCTGCAAACACAGTGAACAGAGAGAGCAAAAAAAAAGCATATCTAAATGCACGTTTAAAATGACTCTCAGAGCATGTCTTTTCTGCCTCTTTTCCACATGGAGAGCACATTATAATGTTATTCAGTTAGTAATAGTGTTAGTATGTGTTAATTAAGACAGTCAATTAGACAGCTAATGTAGTCTCCTGTAAATGAGGCATTTCAAATATGAAAAAAAATATACTTTTACATCTGCAGCCTGTCTCTATTTGCATACCCATATGTTATGCTAGCAACACAGGGCTGGCTATCTGTGCCACATTATTGCTTGCAATAATGTAATCACATTCAGTGGCGCTGTACTCCAAAACACAATAAATTATACTACAGACCAGAGCCCTCTTTGCATTAATTACTTTTTGAAGTGAGTGTGAATTCAAAAAGAAATTATTTCCTTAAGAAAAATTATTTCATTTTGAAGTCATAATGACTCTCACCAGGTCCCGTGAGCAGTTGGATGCCCCACCTCGCGGGACATCCGCCACAGTGCTGGCCCTGAAACTGTTCCGACGGCTGGACACCGAAGCGCCAAAGATCAGAGCGAGGTACCGGTGGCTGGGTTAGTCCGGACACCTGCAGTACACTGTACCAGCGTGCAGAATGGAGGAATTTAGACCGGAACACGGAAGAGCTGTCACGTTGCAGAACCGAAGATATTTAATTGCGAGCCGCGCGCAAAGGAGTCTTTGTGGAGTGAGCCCAGCAGGGACAGGGAAGAAGTGGGCGTGGGCGCTGCATTACACCTCAGCCTGGTGAAGATATTCTTTTTCTGCTTCGGGCACCCACTGACTGGGGGCAGGGTGATGTTGCGTGGGGGATTGACCACCTTGTTCAGTAGCCCCAGGGGCCATCCATTTGAAAGTAGTAAAGCGAAATGGCATTGGGTAACAGGAAGAATAAGCACAGAGCCAGAGAACTGAAAGTATTCACATACATTCCCAAACCTTTGACTTGTTTCCCAAAATATGTTTTTCTGCATTCTATGTGAAACAGACAGGTCTCATAGCCTTGGGCTGAACTTCAGTAGAATGCCCTTGTGTCGCTCATGTGAGGTTGATGCATTCAAAGAAACATCTCCTAAAAAACATACACTCTTTGTACGCATCTGGTTAATTCTTCAGCATCCGGGTTGTCCCCAGTTGATTTTGCCTCTTTAATCAGAGCCAAGACTTTTGTAATGGAGCTAGATGAACTAAGTAGCAGGTCATTGCATGAGTTGTAAACCCTTCAAAATGTTTTAGCCATAATGGGTAAACAAAACTCCTATAGTGGGTACACATGAATAGGTGGAGGCAACTTTTTCTGGTATTAAGGCATCATTTTACTGCAGGCTGATGATGCCATTTTCCTCTGAAAATATGTGTTGGGAGAAATACTTACATGAGAAATGAAGGCTAACTCCTTTGAACTAGAATGCAAAATATACTTTCACATTCTGAATTGTTAAAGCAATCTTACAAGCCAGAAGGTCCCTCACCAGTGTCGTCTTTTGAGTCTAGGTCAATCAGGGTTGATCCCTCGTTTATATAATCCCAAGGAAATAATGGCAGAAAGTTCCCTCCTGAGTCTCTTGGAGACAAGTCCAGAGCCAAAGGGTATTGGTGATCTTGTAATGCTTCTTTCCATCCTTGAGGCATCAGGGTTCAGTGATTGCCTTGAGCACCTCCATCCTTGTTGGTCCTGGCTTCTTCATAGACCTGAAGTAAAGTGTCACTACTAGCATGCGCCGACTCTATAAGAATCGTCATTTTCTTTGGGGGCTTTTCTCTGTGGATGCTAAATCCAAATTTCCTCCTAATACCCATTTTAGCCTGGTGTTGCAAAGACAGATAGGGAGTCTGGTATTGCTCTGGGCCGGATACACAGCCACAGTCTCATTAACAGATAGGTTAATAAATGGCTGTCATGTTACACAATACAGCTTAGCATACATATAATGAGAGCGCTAAATCAGTACAGTGTATACATTTCCTTGCCATGTTTCCCTCTGTACAATCAAATCCTGAGCCCCCTCCTTGCATCTCCTACTATGAGGGGCAGTCTGTGAACTCATTGTTGAATCTCTGCATGTTTAATTTCATTCCTATGTGTTCTAACTCCTCTAACAATGCCCCTGGGGTCATTAACATTTTCTTGTGTTGCAATTATTTAATCATGTCTCTTACCCCAAGACACAGGATCTGCTACACACTTCAAACTGGAGTCAGCTCTTGCCATGTCCTATTTTGCTGCGTGCTTCAGAGCATTGGCGTGCATTGCATTACATAAAGACTTTCCTCTAGCTCCATCCCACGTTTTTGCCACACAATGTGCTGCATTACTTACATAGTGAACTTTGTCAAATAAAAAGAAATAGGTCTGCTTTTCCTACATTATACGTCATTTGACTTCATTAACATTAAACATACAGAGGTAAGCCCTTTGTAAAATAGAATACCACATTGTGATTAATTGACTTCTGCCCTGAAGGATTACAATGATGAGTAGTGACTAAAATACCCACTCAGCCCTCACACTTCTAGAAACTAATACAGTTATAAAGGTAAAACAGGCACAGTAAAGAGATATACCTTATTTGCCTTCTTTGGTTACGTTGGATGAGGGAAGGCTATACTATTAAGAGGGATGTGCATGTGGTTCAGTATCAACCCAAACTGCAAAGTGTAACAGTCCACAATGAAGGAATGGCCAGGATAATGAATAAGGGGTGAAAAGTAAGCAAAAGCAACAATGTTTTGAAAGAAGATGTATACTGGTGACCAAAAGGGTTCAAAGTTGTGTAACAAGTCTGTAGGGCACTACAATGGATAAAGTTGGTAATTAGCAGTCAATAGTACCTTCTTGGAATAGCTTGGTGGTTCGGCAGCACAAAACAAGTTTTGTTGGTGGTATGCGAAGATCCAGAGAGAGCAAAATGCAGCAATAGATTTTCATGCTAGTTCAAATGTGTTGAAAAGTTCTTGAAACAAGCTCCAATGAGTTCAACAGTGAAAAACACTAGGATCCCGGTTGTCTTGGTTCTCAGGGTGCTGTGAGTCCCAATCCAGGGGCTCAGCCACAATATGAGTCCTTTTTCATGCTCCTGAAATTGGGTGAGTCTAGCACACAACTGCATGAGTCCTAATACATGGTGCGGTCCTGTGCAACACTGTGGCTGGCAGAGAGGCAGTCTTGCTCAAGCTGCAGGTCACTTCTAAGTTTCTGTAAATCCCACTTAAGGGACTCAGGAACAGGTTGGGTCCTTGTTGTCGAGCTCCCAAACACAGGTGAGGCTGGCACACAACTGCAGGTTTCCTCCAACACATTGAGATCGTGGGGACCACTGTGGCTGACAGAGGGGCAGGTCCAAATCCAGCAGCAGATCGCCCCAATTGTCCCTGCGGATGATTGGGGGACAGCGCTCTCCTCTGCTTGGAACACATGCTTTCACCTCACAACTGGAGGACTCTAAAAAGGACTGCTCTGCAAGCAGGGTCCAACAAAATCTTCCAAATGATGATCCAAAAGATGCTTCACGATGATTCAAAGAATTGGTGGAAGAATCCTACTTTTATAGGCAAACATCTCAAGGTGATTTAACTAAAGCTAGTCTGCTTTAGGGTTTGAATACCTGCCCTTTAAATGATTGGACTATGCCTTTCTGATGTCACATTCAAGGTGCTTTGCCCTAGAGGAAGTGGAGGGGACAGGAAAGAGAAAGAAAGGCAGCGATTCAAAATGGTGGAAGTTCCATTCCTTTGAAAAGAGTTTCTTTGACTACTCTAACCTCACCCCATCCCTCCTTTCAAAGAACAAAGGCCTTTAGAAAGGCAGCCCCCTGGGATGAGGTCTAGCTATTTTTGAATGCATGTGCCCTTTGATTCCAGTTCCCAGGCCAGCATCATGTGGAGTGGCTGTACCTGGGTGAAGGGGTTACCTTATTTCATACAGGAACAAAGAGAGGCAATCCCACCAGGCTACATACATGCCAGTATGACAGGGACTAGCCTGTCTGGGGAAATACAGGACTGACACATGTGCCATATCAATTTAATGTGACTGGGATCATTCTGGGAAATGCGGACCACCATGCCCTAACTCAGGTATGGTATATTTGTACAGTTTAGTGTGACCCCAGGAAAGGATCTCCAGAGTTATGCACATTTTGGAACAGGGGTGCATATCTTAAATGCACCCCCTGCACTACAGAGACTTGAATGTCACTGCAGCTGTAAAGAGGGCCCCTGTTATGTGCCACCGGTAGAGCAGGTGCTGCGAATTAGGAGCAGACACAATGCTTTTGGCATGGATTTTATGAAAGGGGAATCTGATTAGCAGATTTCCCTTTCAGCGATGGAATTACTTGCATTACATTACATCCAAAGCTGTCACAACCGTTCCAAATGCAATTCATCACACATATACACTGATTAACTGAAAATCACTATATCAAATCAATAAGCTAATAACATTGGAGGGCAATGAATGATTCCATTGCACCAGTGAGAAAGGAGGACTTTGAAGTAGATCCCACTGATGATATGGATCACTTTTGGTTGTGGTTGAACAGTATTTTGGACAGTAGTATAGGTTTGAGGAAATGGTGGCCCTTTAACTTTGGAAATTAACATTTTTCTAACTACTGTATTTAAAATAATGAAAAAGGGAGTGCATTAAATGCCACTTTAGCGGGAAAGCAAGGTGTTGCATGAGCAATTCCTCTGTTGCAAAGCACATTTGGTATAGTTGATTGCTATTTGGTTTCTGGAACACAAATTGGCTCAATCATCCCTTCTTGGACAGCAAAGTCCCCAGCAGCAATGGCACCATAAAAAATCCTGACATCTGTACAAGGACTTGCCAACGCATCGCTCCAAGTGTCGTTGTGTCAACCTAACCACCTGTGTGCCAGCAAGAAAAATCCAGTGAAGCTCTTGACCGAGTCTTGCAGGACACACCCCCTGTCACGTGACTCCAATAAATCCGGCTCTTGTGCGCACCAGCGTGCGTGCACCAAGAAGAGTACCATAGAGTAATGTCTGCTGTACTGCTGGGTCCTGCTGCCTTCATTCTGCTGCTACGGGTTTCTTCAGCGTGCACGCAACAAGCCAAGTACCATAGAGTACTGTCTGCTGTCCACTGAGCCACGAGACCTGAGACAGTAAAAAGGTAGGGAATAGTGCAAGCAAAATGAAACCCCTTGTGCGCTTTCAAGACGATTATTTCCTCTAAGCACCATGGCTGCTTACAGACTAACTTCAAATATGGCAATCCCTTCCCCACGCTTGCCTTAGCGTCCTCTGCCCTCCAACCCTACTGCTCATCATGCGGTGTTTAGACCATTCACACCGCTAAACTTTGCAGCTTCTAATGCTGACATCAAAAAACATTTAGCGCTTAATAAAATGGTGCCTCAAGTAGTGACAAATGCCTCCGCTCCACCCCCACCTTTTCTACCATGTCAATGACCAACGGTAGTGTCAGATTCCATCCCGAGTCATAAACAGAGCCTGAGAAATGGCCCGTGTTATCTGATGATACAATGCAATCATGCATTCTGCCCTCTCCTGCTTATGCAAATAGAGAAGAATGTTTCACCCCCACCTGTAATGGTGTTGTATCACCCGCGATTCAAGCAAATGTCAATAAACATGATGTAGCTCTTTCCCAAACTCCTCCTCTTTACTCCGAAGTGATATGCTAAGGTCCTGATCCATTGCTTCATGTTGCCTCTCTTAAAAGAAAAAAGTAACTGTTTGGGCGTCATTTACCTGATTTGGCCTGTCTTCCACAGAAAAACCCTCTGGCATTACTATCAGCCCTCTGAGAGCTTTACAACAATCGCCATGGCAACCACCATCGCCTGAGCCTCTGACTCTCTCCAGAGAGGCAATCCCACCAGGCTACCTACATGCCAGTATGGCAGGGACTAGCCTGTCTGGGGAAATACATATAACCCTTCCACAGCTGAACTGTACCCAAAGGACTGACACGTGTGCCATACCAATTTAATGTGGCTGGGAACATATTGGGAAATGCTGACCACCATGTCCTAAACTCAGCTATGGTATATTTTTACAGTTTAGTGTGACCCGAGGAAAGGATCTCTAGAGTTATGCAAATTTTGGAACAGAGGTGCATATCTTAAATGCACCCCTGCACTACAGAGACTTGAATGTCATTGCAGCTGAAAAGAGGGCCCCTGTTATGTGCCACTGGTAGAGCAGGTGCTGCGAATTAGGAGCAGACACAATGCTATTGGCATGGATTTTATGAAAGGGGAATCTGATTAGCAGATTTCCCTTTCAGCGATGGAATTACTTGCATTATATTACATCCAAATCTGTCACATCCGTGCCATATGCAATTCATCACACATATACACTGATTAACTGAAAATCAATATATCAAATAAATAAGCTAATAACATTGGAGGGCAATGAATGATTCCATTGCACCAGTGAGAAAAGAGGACTTTGAAGAAGATCTCACTGATGATATGGATCACTTTTGGTTCTGGTTGAACACTATTTTGGACAGTAATATAGGTCTGAGGAAATGGTGGCCCTTTAACTTTGGAAATTTACAATTTTCTAACTACTGCATTTAAAATAATGAAAAAGGGAGTGCATTATATGCCACTTTAGCGGGAAAGCAAGGCGTTGCATGAGCAATTCCTCCGTTGCAAAGCACATTTGGTATAGCTGATTGCTATTTGGTTTCTGGAACACAAATTGGCTCAATCATCCCTTCTTGGACAGCAAAGTCCCCAGCAGCAATGGCAACATAAAAAATCCTGACATCTGTACAAGGACTTGCCAACGCATAGCTCCAAGTGTCGTTGTGTCAACCTAACCACCTGTGTGCCAGCAAGAAAAATCCAGTGAAGCTCTTGACCGAGTCTTGCAGGACACACCCCCTGTCACGTGACTCCAATAAATCCGGCTCTTGTGCGCACCAGCATGCGTGCACCAAGAAGAGTACCATAGAGTAATGTCTGCTGTACTGCTGGGTCCTGCTGCCTTCATTCTGCTGCTACGTGATTCTTCATCAGAAAATTTAAAGACTTCAACTTGGATTTCCAATTTTGTTTCTAGGACACACCCCCTGTCATGTGAATCCAATAAATCCGGCTCTCGCGCGCACTAGCGTGCGCGCACCAAGCAGAGTATCATAGAGTACTGTCTGCTGTACTGCTGGGTCCTGCTGCCTTAATTCTGCTGCTACTTGATTCTCCATCAGAAAATGTAAACACTTCAACTTGGATTTCCATTTTTGTTTCTAGGGTAAACTATCCCTATCCTATTCTTTTTATACGTACTAGACTTCGTATTATCCATATTTTCAATTCTTTTCTTTTCTTATTATTATAGACACGCCCCCTGTCACATGACTCCAAGAAATCTGGTTGTCGCGGGCACTAGCGTGCACGCAACAAGCCGAGTACCATAGAGTACTGTCTGCTGTCCACTGAGCCACGAGACGCGAGACAGTAAAAAGGTAGGGAATAGTGCAAGCAAAATGAAACCCCTTGTGCCTTGTGCACTTTCAAGACGATTATTTCCTCTAAGCACCATGGCTGCTTACAGACTAACTTCAAATATGCCGATCCCTTCCCCACGCTTGCCTTAGCGTCCTCTGCCCTCCAACCCTACTGCTCATCATGCGGTGTTTAGACCATTCACACCGCTAAACTTTGCATCTTCTAATGCTGACATCAAAAAACATTTAGCGCTTAATAAAATGGTGCCTCAAGTAGTGACAGATGCCTCCGCTCCACCCTCACCTTTTCCACCATGTCAATGACCAACGGTAGTGTCAGATTCCATCCCGAGTCATAAACAGAGGCTGAGAAATGGCCCCTGTTATCTGATGCTACAATGCAATCATGCATTCTGCCCTCTCCTGCTTATGCAAATAGAGAAGAATGTTTCACCCCCACCTGTAATGGTTTTGTATCACCCGTGATTCAAGCAAATGTCAATTCACATGATGTAGCCCTTTCCCAAACTCCTCCTCTTTCCTCCGAAGTGATATGCTAAGGTCCTGATCCATTGCTGCATGTTGCCTCTCTTAAAGAAAAAAGTAACTGTTTGGGCGTCATTTACCTCATCTGGCCTGTCTTCCACAGAAAAACCCTCTGGCATTACTATCAGCCCTCTGAGAGCTTTACAACAATCGCCATGGCAACCACCATCGCCTGAGCCTCTGACTCCCTCCAGAGAGGCAATCCCACCAGGCTACCTACATGCCAGTATGGCAGGGACTAGCCTATCTGGGGAAATACATATAACCCTTCCACAGCTGAACTGTGCCCAAAGGACTGACACGTGTGCCATACCAATTTAATGTGGCCGGGAACATTCTGGGAAATGCTGACCACCATGTCCTAAACTCAGCTATGGTATATTTTTACAGTTTAGTGTGACCCGAGGAAAGGATCTCTAGAGTTATGCAAATTTTGGAACAGGGGTGCATATCTTAAATGCACCCCTGCACTACAGAGACTTGAATGTCATTGCAGCTGAAAAGAGGGCCCCTGTTATGTGCCACTGGTAGAGCAGGTGCTGCAAATTGGGAGCAGACACAATGCTATTGGCATGGATTTTATGAAAGGGGAATCTGATTAGCAGATTTCCCTTTCAGCGATGGAATTACTTGCATTATATTACATCCAAATCTGTCACATCCGTGCCATATGCAATTCATCACACATATACACTGATTAACTGAAAATCAATATATCAAATCAATAAGCTAATAACATTGGAGGGCAATGAATGATTCCATTGCACCAGTGAGAAAAGAGGACTTTGAAGAAGATCTCACTGATGATATGGATCACTTTTGGTTCTGGTTGAACACTATTTTGGACAGTATTATAGGTCTGAGGAAATGGTGGCCCTTTAACTTTGGAAATTAACAATTTTCTAACTACTGCATTTAAAATAATGAAAAAGGGAGTGCATTATATGCCACTTTAGCGGGAAAGCAAGGCGTTGCATGAGCAATTCCTCCGTTGCAAAGCACATTTGGTATAGCTGATTGATATTTGGTTTCTGGAACACAAATTGGCTCAATCATCCCTTCTTGGACAGCAAAGTCCCCAGCAGCAATGGCACCATAATAAATCCTGACATCTGTATAAGGACTTGCCGACGCATCGCTCCAAGTGTCGGTGTGTCAACCTAAGCCCCTGTGTGCCAGCAAGAAAAATCCAGTGAAGCTCTTGACCGAGTCTTGCAGGACACGCCCCTTGTCACATGACTCCAATAAATCCGGCTCTTGTGCGCACCAGCGTGCGTGCACCAAGAAGAGTGCCATAAAGTAATATCTGCTGTACTGCTGGGTGCTGCTGCCTTCATTCTGCTGCTACGTGATTCTTCATCAGAAAATATAAAGACTTCAACTTGGATTTCCATTTTTGTTTCTAGGACACGCCCCGTGTCATGTGACTCCAATAAATCCGGCCCGCACGCACACCAGCGTGCACGCACCAAGCAGAGTATCATAGAGTACTGTCTGCTGTACTGCTGGGTTCTGCTGCCTTCATTCTGCTGCTATGTGATTCTTCATCAGAAAATGTAAAGACTTCAACTTGGATTTCCATTTTTGTTTCTAGTGTAAACTATACCTATCCTATACTTTTTATACATACTAGACTTCTTATTATCCATATTTGCAACTCTTTTCTTTTCTTATTATTATAGACACACCCCCTGTCACGTGACTCCAAGAAATCTGGCTGTCGCACGCACTAGCGTGCGCGCAACAAGCTGAGTACCATAGAGTACTGTCTGCTGTCCGTCCGCTGAGACGCGAGACGGTAAAAAGGTAGGGAATAGTGCAAGAAAAATGAAGCCCCTTGTGCCTTGTGTGCTTTCAAGACTATTATTTCCTCTAAGCACCATGGCTGCTTACAAACTAACTTCAAATATGCTGATCCCATCCCCATGCTTTATTTAGCGTCCTCTGCCCTCCAACCCTCCTGCTCATCATGCGGTGTTTAGACCATTCACACCGCTAAACCTTGCAGCTTCTAATGCTGACAACAAAAAACATTTAGCGCTTAATAAAATGGTGCCTCAAGGAGTGACAGATGCCTACGCTCCACCCCCACCTTTTCCACCATGTCAATGGCCATTGGTAGAGTCAGTTTCCATCCCGAGTCACAAACAGTTAGAGCCTAAGAAATGGCCCTGTTATAGGACTTTACAATGCAATCATGCATTCTGCCCTCTCCTGCTGATGCAAATAGAGAAGAATGTTTCACCCCCACCTTTAATGGTGTTGTATCACCCGCTTTCTTACCCAAACTCCTCCTCTTTACTCCGAAGTGATATGCCAAGATTCTGATCCATTGCTGCATGTTGCCTCTCTTAAGAAAAAAGTAACTGTTTGGGAGTCATTTACCTCCTCTGGCCTGTCTTCCACAGAAAAACCCCCTGGCTTTACTATCAGCCCTGTGAGAGCTTTATAACAATCTCCATGGCAATCGCCATCGCCTGAGCCTCTGACTCCCTCCAGATGCCCCACTTCCCCTGCATTATTCTCAAATAATTACCCTGACACTAAAAATGATATCCTTTCATCGGATTCAGAGTCTTCACTGGTAGCCTCTTTCTCTAACCCAATCCCACGTCCTTCATTTGGTTTTCCTACTACATAAAACCCGGCCATTGATACGGCCTTAGTAGTGATAAATACCAGTATTTTTCCTGTTACCAAGCTTTTTGAAGCCCTTGATCATAAGTCGATTTCCTAATAATCAGGCATTGATACAGACTGGCTAGGATGGAACCTTCCTGTTTTTCTAAAACTTAATTTCAGAATTGACCAAAATGAAACCAGTGATTCTGATGTACTTAGGGATACCGAAGTGATGGCGCTACTTGATAGGAATAAAGATGACTCCCAAAATATAATGGTTACCCCAGAAAGTGTAACTAATTCCATGATTCTAGAATTACAAATGACTTACCTCAATCTTTGCACGTTTCTTTCCCAAAAAATGCAGGTTCTGAGCTAGAATCTGCACCAACTATCATACCAGCCCCTGAACGTCCGCTGCATGATGTCTTTAAACAAAAAGTACAAGACAGAGAAAAAGAAATAGACAACAAACCTCGAAGCTCACAGGGGAATCGAAACCAAAAAATTCTAAAACATAAATAAAAATACTAACAAACAATTGGGAGATATCTCACTAGAACAAAAAAAGAATAAAAAATCGACGAAAATCCCTACAGTAAATGGACCAGTCTCTTTCAATAATCAGATCAGTCCAACGTGTCCCTTGGTTACAACTAACGTTGACTCAATGAAGACTGTTCCAATTGAATCAAAAAAGGAATCCAACTTGCATCTTCCTTCAAACTTGAAAGTGGCACCATCAAAAGGTAAGCCCAATCTACCTATGACCTGTCGCCTATGGCTTTTATGTCCAACAATGATGCGTCAAATGCTTTGAAACCTGATACTATTACAAATGAAGAACTTATGAACCTATCTGTCTACTCCAACAATGACATCTTGGTTATTGACTCAGTCCATCAAAGTCTTCATGCGAACAATGAGAAGCTTAACAATTTACAAACTTTCTTTGTAAATTTGAACAGCACACCAGCAGCGTTTAAAACTTTAGATAAAAGACGCGAAACAATTTCCTCCAGACCTACAATGAATCAAAACCAGACTACAAAGACCGTAATTCCTATTTTATCTATAGAAACTCCGGCTGGCGTGGCAGCTCCACACGCCAACCCAAGTACCTACCATCATGCACAAAATTCAGACATTGGAGTAATAGTTCAGGATGAAAACATAAAAATTACCATGTTCGACTGTCCTTATGATGACCCATACCCAAATAGGATGACTTTACTGACGTTCTTTAATTCAGTTGTTTCCTTACAGCAACTAAGATCGACTTGTATTGGATGGCTCCGCTATCCTAAACCAGCAATTCAAAACACAGTTGAAATCAATATACCATCTGGAATCATCAAAAACCTTCTATGGCAAAAAAAGGTTACTCTCCAAGCCAAAGGTGTGATCTTAGAACTAGTTCCCCCTCTAGATCAACCCAACACGCAAGGGTTGCATGCCTCTCAAAAGCAAATGAATGGTAATTCAAACACAAATGCAATCTCAAATCTTAATTCCTGTTGCAATTGCAACCCTAATCAGCAAATGAATCAACCTTGTCCGAAATCGAAATGAGCACTCCATCATTCTGCAAAACAAATAGCATGAGACAAAGTGCATTTTCCACACTTGCACTATGGCCTTTTGGAACACTACAGGGTTCTCACACCTACTGAAAAAGCTCCACCACATCTAGATGACTTTGATCTTGTCATCCAACAAGAAACGTGGATGACTATAGATCCAGTATTGTGTAACCATCAAATTGTAGCATTACCAGCAAAGAAACCACTAAGAGGCAGTCCGGCAGCTGGACTCCTAATAGCAACTTGGTTAGACTCAGATTTGACATGTAAAGCTTGGCAATCCCCAAATCCAGGCATACAAGCCGTAAAAGTCACAACTAACAACCCCAACCATCCGTTGTTCCCCCTATTCGCAATAGTAAATGTCTACTGGAACCCCACTTCTCCAACTAAATCACATTTCTTAGGAAAGATTGAAACCATCTTATACTTAATACTAACTGATAATGTCACCCAAACTTTTTTAATAGTGGGTGATTTTAATATGAATTGTATCACACCTGTAAACCTGGAGGCTAATCCGCGAGCAGCAACATGGCTTGCCTTAAAGGAAACGCGAAAATTTAAAATGCTAAATGGTTCATCAACAAAAGACTCTCTTGCTGCTCCAACTTGGTCTCGCAATAAGAGCTTCTCAGTGATAGACTACGTGTTCATTTCGAATAATGCAAACAAATATATAGACTCTTTTGAAATAATATCTACTATGGCTAGTCATCATAACATTCTCGCTACCTTTTGGAGGCTGCATGCCATCAGAGAGGGTGAATTCTATGAGCCACAATTAGAGATTAACAATGCTAGAAATAGAATTCATTGGAATCCTAGACTCTTAAAACAGCTTACAAACAATTTAAAAGAAGCAAATAATCCGGAAATAAAAACAACTTCCAATAGCTACACATATATAATCCAGGTTCTAATCAAATATCCGCAACCAGAAGCAAATTCTAAATATACGCACAAGTATGCTAATGATTGGCAGATTTAAGACCTAAAAACAGCTTAACGCCAAACAATGAGGAGCTTATCTCAAATCACACAAAAGACTGAACGAAGTATGCTTAGAACACGACAAAAAAACAGTATCAAACAAATCAAAGCAATAAAAAGGCAACAAGAAGGCGAGAAAATGCTTCAAGCACATATGACGAAGTCCACACGTGCAATATGGAGTCTAATTAATGATTTGCATGCAAATGCGAATAAATCGACTCTGCTGAATTCAATAACAGACGAATCCTGGTATCACACTTCGAAAAACTTTTAGCAAGTAATACATCTGAGTCAGTATCATTATTTAGCGATACCCCTGATTTGTCAAAATGTGTCTTTGATTACCTAGATATTGAGATAATAATAAAAAAAATTGAGCAGCTCAAGAGCTCCGGGCCCTGACAATCTATCAAATGTTATCATTAAGAAAAACCCAGAAGCTTGGGCAGTAGCACTAAAATTAAGTTTTAAAAAGTGATTGCAACTTGAAAAATACCTAATTCCTGGAACGAAACCATTATTATACAGATTCTTAAAAAGGGCGATAGAAATTTAACAAAAAATTACAGACCGATCGGCCTTTCCGGGAACATTTTTTGCAAAACTTCTTCTTAGAGATTTTTTACAATGGCTCGTACAAGAAAAATTATTAGATGTTTATCAATTAGGCTTTGTAGCATGTGTTGGAACTGCATTAAATTTAATAATCTTAGCAGTAAAGAAAAAAACAGTCGATACAGTGAAAACAACCTATCTACATGGCTATGATTTAAACAAGCTTTCGATTCAATCCCATGTACGATTTTATGGGACAAATTTACAAAAAACTAATGTCCATTACACGTCAAGTATCTAATACAACAATTTTATACAGAAACATCCATTAAAGTAACATTGACTACAATGGGTCTTTTATCGAAAGCGGTTTTAACAAATACTGGATTAAAACAGGGCTGAGGGAAAACCTCGTCTGCGATGAGACACACCCTGTAGATGAAAGATACATTGTGATTAGTGTTGTGTTGGAAAGGCATGCATTTAGATTTTGCATGACAATATTGTATGTATGCATAACATTACCTAAAAAGCTATTTAGACCAATTAGCATATGTAATGCCAAATCCTATCCTATGCCCCTCATCTTACTCCAGACCATCACTCTCTGCACTACCTTCCACGTCCTTAACTTCCACCCCTGTATGATACATATGTAATACTTTGGGCCATGTCATCACTTGCAAGACAGACCTTCCAACATCTCTTTGGCCCTGGTATCCCTTTTAAAGATTGCCTTTATATTGGCAAAGGCAGTGTCCCAGTAGCACCCCCGTTCCTCCAAAAGTGGCAACACACATTGTTACATAACCTGCCAAATCCACCTCTATTCACAAAATCACCACCCTAATGTTATTAACATTCCAAACTTTGCCCATACCCCGGAGCCAGTACATAGTATCTCCTAACTCGCTGCTAATGACTTTGCTCACAAAATGTTCTCAAAAATCTCTACAATTATGACACTCTCCCTCTTTCAACCTCATTCTTACCCACACCTTTTTCCTACCCCTTCTACTCTGCCCTGTTTTTCCCTTTGCAGATTAACACCTATTCTTCTTAGTGTCAACTCTTCTTGCACTCCTATCAACCTTTTGCTCTTGAAATAGTCAAAGGGCCTACTTATGAGTTTGGTGGTATCTTGGTGGTACATTTGCTGAGATACCACCAAGTGAATTTACCATTACCGCCACTGGGTCAGGCGGAATTACTGCTGAATTGCAAGTGGTGGTATGGTGGTGATAGTTTCCATTTATAGGCTCCATGGGGATTTCGGTGGAGTAATTCCACCAAAATGGCTGTTTTGTGGTAATGAGGTGGCAGAATTACCTACAGCATTTTGCTAGAGATTTTTCATCCAACTTAGCTCCAAACCCATAGTACAGTGGTGCAGTAATACATTGGTAATTTTTGGCCAACCTCATAATGGGGCATTTAGTCTCAATCACCCTACTGATTTCTCTGAGCTATTTAACATTTCTCTCTCCACAATACTCTTACCTTCCTCCTTCAATTCTGTACCTGTCCTACCACTTTTGAAGAAACCATACTTTGCCTTTTCAAGAAACACTATACTGAGCCAAACATCATGGCAAACTATTGTAAACGTGCAGTCGTCTAAGTAATCCAAGGAAATAACGAACGTAATCAAAAAGGAGAACATTTCAGACATCTCCTTGGACCTGAACTGAAAACCCATCTCACAGCGTCCCTTCTGGACTACACATTTTAGGTGGTAACCCCACCCATTTGCACAATTTTACAGTGGTAACGTTCAAGGCTAATTTCTAACATGATCATTGGCTGCTCATCAACAAGCCCCTTAAGAACTCTATACATTTACAATTCCCATTTGGAGATGTTAATTGTTGGCCAAAGAAACACACCACTCCTCAATGACATCACATTTTGCTGACTGACATAACTCTGTGCCTCTCATTGGTTGGCACGTCTCATAGTTTATTTCATATTTCAGACAGTTGTTTTGGAGACAGCACAGGCGATAGCATCCCACCAAGGCCATCCAATGAAACTGTGAATGGACATCTGCAAGGTCAAAGACATTGTTGCATCCCCTGGACCAACCAATCTCCTTACCCTGATTGGTTATCTGGTCCCTTGCCTTTCTGCACCTGCTCGGCCTACTTTCCCAGCTCCTGTCTCACGATGTGCTGCCAAGTGAACTTGAAAAACTTGCAAGAACCGGCTGCTGGAAATCAATTCCTCCTATTTTATTCATTCTACCATAGCACTTTTATTCCCTGGTTAAATGGCCTGTGTCCATTTGGGGCTCTGTTCCTTCCATACTGGCTACATTCTCTGGTAGCCTTAGCCCCCGCGCTCCTAGTACTAAGTCCGTTATGCCAGCAGCAGGAATATAAGTCAATTAGTAAAAGTAAATGCAAGCTGAAACCTTTTGCTAAATGGCGACAACTTTCACAGCTTTTACTTCTGGCATGTAACAAAATGGACAGCGTATTGCTCACTGCAACACTAACAATTAATTAATTTGCATAATAACACTAAGCCCTACCTTCCTACCCATATATACATGTGCTGCTACTAAAAAGTGCTCTTATAAAGAAAAAGAATAAAAATGCTTTGCTGCACATGTGATTTTGTCTGCTAAACATGTGATTTTCTCTGCATCAGCCATGGCCACCCTTTTGCTCACTAAAACAACTACCCCTCTTCATAATGCATCTCAATCTATATAATAAAAAAGCCACCGCCAGCTCCCTAATGCGTGGCAAATCTACATGTTCTCTAAATATGCGGTGACGTCACCAAACATGTGACCCCTGTGTCACTATGTGACCCCGTAGCTTGTACTTGCATCTGGTTGTTGGATCTGCATATTTGCACTCTCACCTCGTTTCCCTCCTACATCTTTATTCATTGATCCTTGAGCAGGTGGTCTTCAACTTTATTACTAAGTCCCCTAAGGACGATGGCTTTGGAGATCCACTTGAACCTGGCTTCCATAGTCATGACTCCCGCCACCCCCTTCATGTCAGCATTTCCCAAGGATGAGTCCTTGTACCTCTGCTCTTCACCATTTTTATCTCTGTCCTAGGAAGACTTATCTTGTTCTCTGGCTTTCACCTTTGCCTCTTTGCTGATGGCTTTCCAATATTTTCTCCTTTCCCTCCTTCATCCCAACCATCTTGGAATAGATTAGTAACTGCCTCACTACAATCCGTCACTATTTGCCTCTATTATGGCTCATGCTTAATTCTTCAAAAATGGAAGTCATTGTTGTGCTGACTTCCACAAGAACCCTACCTTCCACTCACCTATATGTCCTTTCTGACTGAGCATCTTGCTCCTTTGCCAAAGACTTTGATAGCAACCTCCAACTGCAACAATGCATCACTACCACCATCTCTGCTGCCCCTATTGACCTTCTTGACACTTGGAAAAAATTGGCAATTGTTACTAACAGCTCTCTGACAACTCTAATGTCTACCATTGAGCTCATCAAGCTTGACTATTGCACAGGTGTACTCCTTGCCCTTCCTCTCTACTCCTTCCTGCTGCCCTGCTTCTCTCGTCCTCTAGACAAAGTCTTCAAGTTCACTAAACGCACTCTCTACAACCTACACAAATCTTCACACACTTCTGAATGCTGTTTGGCTCTCTTTGCACAGCATCAGCCTTTTAAAGTGCCTTCTACTAGTCTACAAAGCTACCAATGGTCTTGATTTTCAGTACCTGGCTGGCGTTATCTCTTTCTCTTAAACATTTCATCCCAATGCTCCTCCTCATCCATCAATCTCACTATCCCAAGCATCCCCTGTGCCTCTCTCGCTTCTATTTTTTCTCCATACTCATCCCACTCTATTGGAACTAGCTACCTATCACAATCAATGCCAGCCTGACTTTGGATATCTTCAAAGCTTGATTTAAACTTTGCTTACTTGTCAAAAAAAGGAGCTCCCCTGAACCTTCCCATCATCCCTGAAACCCCATTCCCTACAGTGAAGTGTAATAATGTCATGTTTTACATTTGTATGGTACTCCTCTTTAGTTTGGAGCTCTTATCTCTTAACCCCCACGTTAATAGTACCTTGCAATTCGCCTGTTTCCCATTTTGCTTTGTTGTGTGTTGTTCTGTCTGTGTTTGTTCACACCCACATTAAATAGCTCACCACTTGTTATCATCTTTGTTCTACTGCACAATTTTTTCTGATCAGAATTGTCAACTATGTTCTTCAAACAAATACAAAAACAATAAAACACGCATTTAAGTGGCATGAAATACAAATGGTTATTATCTGTCTGAACACATTAAGCATGTGTGAAATAATGACAAAGAGGTTACATGTTTGTAATGAAGGTTGTTACGGAAGATAAAACTAATTTCCTCCTTGTATGTATGAAATATAGTGACGAGGGAGTGGTTGAGACCTATGCTTTGAAAATATAATGTAACATCTTACTTAGCTTCGATAATATGGGGAAAGAATAAGTTTCTGAACCATGCATTTCTGGCGTGTTGGTTTTATGTGTACTTTATTAGATTTTGTTATTTTATATGATCTGTGTGATGTTATTTTTTTAATGGACAAGTCCTAATAAAGGTATTCTACGTTTCACTGCAACACAGACACCGGAAACTGCCAAACATCAAGACGCGGGAAGACTCTAGAAAAACGAACTGGGGAATACGTGATACAGTTTTAATAGTGAGATGAGTGGGTTTACACATTAATAATTAGTTGTACGTATGTGAAACCTTCAAAAGAAGGTTTCACGATAATAGATAAGTGTGCAAGACCAATTAATTGAAGGTAAGAGAACAAAATGAAAAGGAAATTATCAATGGTGTGCTTCAAAGTTCTCAGGTTAATCAAACTAACATACATGATGGAGTGATATTACAGTGGAATAGGAGGGTTCCTCGATGCACAGGAGTCAAGGTACAGGTAAAGAACAATGCAGCGTTATGTTGATTCTTATATGTAACACCAGTTGCAGGTTACATTAAAGTATATGAGAGATAGGGGAATGATCCACTAACACGTCCCATCCTGTGCCACTCAAGTCTACAACACTCCGAACATTCACTAATTTAACTCCACATGATATCATACTATCATGCCATGCATCGACATCACCCAACCATTTCCACATATAACGTGCATTGGAGAATGGGGCACATAGTCCTCCATTATATATTGAGCGCAAATAAAATACAGAAGCACGACCACAGGACTCATTCCATACTAAGTGTGAACACCACTGAAGAACACACCTAAGACCGTGTAAATATCTGTTCTACACACCATTTTACCCATACACAGATACACACAGGAATGGCCAGCAGAGAAGAAGAACAACTACATCTCCCCAGACAGGAACACCCTAAACATGAATCTGATTAATGTGGCTACAAAAGAAAGAGTGGGGTAGAATGAGAGCAAATGGGACGTAGAGGCAGGGTGTTGAGAGCAAGCCAACAAGAGTGGGGGAGAGCAAGATTGAAAGAGGATAGAGATTGAAATAGAGAGAAGACAGAGAGGTGTGGGTAATGCAAGCTGTAGTCCGACACTGTGCATTAGCCCTGCCTCTATGTCCTATTTGCTTTCTTTCTATCCCATACCTTCTCGTGTAGCCCCATTAATCAGACACTTGGTTGGGGTGTTCATGTCTGGGGAGATCTTTTTGTTCTTCCCTGCTGGCCATTCCTTTGTGTATCTCTGCATGGGAAGAATGTTTTACAATGAGGTGCATCACTCAAAAAACGCTGTTCTTTAAACCATAATGGAACTGTCACATTCACACATTTTGCTTGTAGGCGGAAATCACGCACACACATCCCTAAAGATATGCTTAGATGTCATGCATGTGGGGATTATTGTGATGAATGTTATGCGATATGAGTGAGGGAATCCTTTGTGTAGGATGAGACACACCCTGGAGATGAAAGATAAATGGTGATCACTGTAGTGTTCGAAAGGCATGCATATGGATTTTAATGGTGTGCAGTGTGATTCATAATGTGACAGCTCCTTTGAGTTGAAGGGAAATGTGTGTGTGCATCCACCATAGGTAGAAGATTCTATATCGTTTTGCTGTCTATATCTTTACTTCAACGCCCTTTCAACGTTTTTTCCTATACATTATGTGTTCAATGAAAACTAAAACACATGCCAAAGTGTGAAATAGTTGTTTATGTTTACAAGGGCAATGTAGAAAAATGTATGTTAATTTAAAAAAATAGCTGCATATTAAGTGGTTGTATGTAAAGATTGATATTGGTGTATTGAATTGATTTTATTGTGAGCCAATGATATTGTGTGAGGCACTCATTGAATAAGGGGCTAGCTAGCATTTTCACTGGACTGTTGGACTACATAAACAGATGTTAATTGGGAATTGCCTGGGGTCGCAACTGACAACTGATGTGCTACCCCTGGGTTTTGCAGAAGCAGAGAGAACCCAAAAGTAAAGACGGCTCTCAGACCAGAGCCCTCTTTGCATTAATTACTTTTTGAAGTGAGTCTGAATTCAAAAAGAAATTATTTCCTTAACAGAAATTATTTCATTTTGAAGTCATAATGACTCTCACCAGGTCCCGTGTGAGCAGTTGGTTGCCCCACCTCGCGGCACATCCGCCACAGTGCTGGCCCTGAAACTGCTCCGACGGCTGGACAACGAAGTGCCGAAAATCAGAGCGAGGTACCGGTGGCTGGGAGTGTCCGGACACCTGCAGGACACTGTACCGGCGTGCAGAATGGAGGGATTTAGACCAGAACACGGAAGAGCTGTCACGTTGCGAACTGAAGATATTTCATTGCGAGCCGCCGCAAAGGTGTCTTTGTAGAGTGAGCCCAGCAGGGACAGGGACGAAGTGGGCGTGGGCGCTGCATTACACCTCAGCCTGGTGGAGATATTCTTTTTCTGCTTCGGGCACCCACTGACTGGGGGTAGGGTGAGGTTGTGTGGGGGCTTGACCACCCTGTTCAGTAGCCCCAGGGGCCAGTCGTTTGACAGTAGTAAAGCGAAATGTAATCGGGTAACGGGAAGAAGAAGCACAGAGCCAGAGAACTGAAAGTATTCACATACATCCCCAATCCTTTGACTTGTTTCCAAAATTATGTTTTTCTGCATTCTATGCGAAACTGACAGATCTCATAGCTTTGGGCTGAACTTCAGTAGAATGCCCTTGTGTCGCTCATGTGAGGTTGATGCATTCAAAGAAACATCTCCCAAGAAATATAGCACACTTTGTACGCATCTGGTTAACTCTTCAGCATCCGGGTTGTCCCCAGTTGATTTTGCCTATTTAAACAGAGCCAAGAATTTTGTAATGGAGCTAGATGAACTAAGTAGCAGGTCATTGCATGAGTTGTAAACCCTTCAAAATGTTTTAGCCATAATGGGTAAACAAAACTCCTATAGTAGGTGCACATGAATAGGTGGGGCAACTTTTTCTGGTATTAAGGCATCATTTTACTGCAGGCTAATGATGCCGTTTTCCTATGAAAATATGTGTTGGGAGAAATACTTACATGAGAAATGAAGGCTAACTCCTTTGAACTAGAATGCGAAATATACTTTCAAATTCTGAATTGTTAAACCAATCTTACAAGCCAGAAGGTCCCTCACCAGTGTCGTCTTTTGAGTCTAGGTCAATCACGGTTGATCCCTCGTTTATATAATCCCAGGGAAATAATGGCAGAAAGTTCCCTCCTGAGTCTCTTGGAGACAAGCCCAGAGCCTAAGGGTATTGGCAATCTTGTCATGCTTCCTTCCATCATTGAGGCATCAGGGTTCAGTGATTGCCTTGAGCACCTCCATCCTTGAAGTTCCTGGCTTCTTCATAGACCTGAAGTAAAGTGTCACTACCAGCATGCGCCGACTCTATAAGAATCGTCATTTTCTTTGGGGACTTTTCCCTGTGGATGCTAAATCCAAATTTCCTCCTAATACCCATTTTAGCCTGGTGTTGCAAAGACAGATAGGGAGTCTGGTATTGCTCTGGGCCGGAGATACAGCCACAGTCTCATTAACAGATAGGTTAATAAATGGCTGTCATGTTACACAATACAGCTTAGCCTACATATCAAGAGAGCGCTAAATCAGTACAGTGTATACATTGCCTTGCCATGTTTCCCTCTGTACAATCAAATCCTTATTCCCCTCCTTGCATCTCTTAGTATGAGGGGCAGTCTGTGAAACATTATTGAATCTCTGCATGTTTAATTTCATTCCTATTTTTTCTAACTCCTCTAACAATGCCCCTGGGATCATTAACCTTTTCTTGTGTTGCAATTATTTAATCATGTCTCTTACCCCAGGACACAGGATCTACTACACACTTCAAACTGGAGTCAGCTCTTGCCATGTCCTATTTTGCTGTTTGTTTCAGAGTCCTGGGTGTGCATTGCATTACATAAAGACTTTCCTCTAGCTCCATCCCACGTTTTTGCCACACAATGTGCTGCATTACTTAAATAGTGAACTTTGTCAAATAAAAAGAAATAGGTCTGCTTTTCCTACATTATACATCACTTGACTTCATTAACATTAAACATAGAGAGGTAAGCCCTTTGTAAAATAAAATAACACATTGTGATTAATTGACTTCTGCCTTGAAGGATTACAATGATGAGTAGTGACTAAAATACCCACTCAGCCCTCACACTTCTAGAAACCAAGAGCTAACACAGTTATAAAGGTAAAACAGGCACAGTCAAGAGATATACCTTATTTGCCTTCTGTGGCAACATTGGATGAGGGAAGGCTATACTATTAAGAGGGGTGTGCATGTGGTTCAGTATCAACCCAAACTGCAAAGTGTAACAGTCCAAAATGAAGGAATGGCCAGGTTAATGAATGAGGGGTGAAAAGTAAGCAAAATCAACACTGTTTTTGAAAGAAGATGTATACTAATGACCAAAAGGGTTCAAAGTTGTGTAACCTGTCTGTAGGGCACTGCAATGGACCAAGTTGGTAATTAGCAGTCAATAGTACCTTCTTGGAATAGCTTGGTGGTTCGGCAGCACAAAACAAGTTTTCTTGGTGGCATGCGAAGATCCAGAGAGAGCAAAATGCAGCAACAGATTTTCATGCTAGTTCAAATGTGTTGAGCAGTTCTTGAAACGTGCTCCAATGAGTTCAACAGTGAAAAACACTAGGATCCCGGTTGTCTTGGTTCTCAGGGTGCTGTGAGTCCCTATCCAGGGGCTCAGCCACAATATGAGTCCTTTTTCATGCTCCTGAAATTGGGTGAGGCTATCACACAACTGCATGAGTCCTAATACATGGTGAGGTCCTGTGCAACAATGTGGCTGGCAGAGAGACAGTCTTACTCAAGAGGCAGGTCACTTGTTAAGTTTCTGTAAATCCCATTTCAGGGACTCAGGAACAGGTTGGGTCCTTGTTGTCGAGCTCCCAAACACGGTTGAGGCTGGCACACAACTGCAGGTGTCCTCCAACACATTGAGATCATGGGGACCACCGTGGCTGACAGAGGGGCAGGTCCCAATCCAGCAGCAGATCCCCCCAATTGTCCTTGCGGATGATTAGGGGACAGCGCTCTCCTCTGCTTGGAACACATGCTTTCACCTCATAACTGGAGGACTCTCCAAGCAGGGTCCAACAAATCTTCTCAAGTGATGATCCAAAAGATGCTTCACGATGATTCAAAGAAGAGGTGGAAGAACCCTTCTTTTATAGGCAAACATCTCAAGGTGATTTAACCAAATCTAGTCTGCTTTAGGGTTAGAATACCTGCCCTTGAAATGATTGGACTATGCCTTTCTGATGTCACATTCAAGGTGCTTTGCCCTAGAGGAAGTGGAGGGGACAGGAAAGAGAAAGAAAGTCAGAGATTGAAAATGGTGGAAGTTCCATTCCCTTGAAAAGAGTTCCTTTGACTACTCTAACCTCACCCCGTCCCTCCTTTCTAAGAACAAAGGCCTTTAGAAAGGCAGCCCCCTGGGATGAGGTCTAGCTATTTTTGAATGCATGTGCCCTTTGATTCCAGTTACCAGGCCAGCATCATGTAGAGTGGCTGTACCTGGAAGAAGGGGTTACCTTATTTCATACAGGAGCAAAGAGAGGCAATCCCACCAGGCTACATACATGCCAGTATGGCAGGGACTAGCCTGTCTGGGGAAATACATATAACCTTCCACAGCTGAACTTTAATGTGGCTGGGATCATTCTGGGAAATGCTGACCACCATGTCCTAACTCAGGTATGGTATATTTTTACAGTTTAGTGTGACCCCAGGAAAGGATCTCCAGAGTTATGCACTACAGAGACTTGAATGTCACTGCAGCTGTAAAGAGGGCCCCTGTTATGTGCCACCGGTAGAGCAGGTGCTGCGAATTAGGAGCAGACACAATGCTTTTGGCATGGATTTTATTAAAGGGGATCTGATTAGCAGATTTCCCTTTCAGCGATGGAATTACTCGCATTACATTACATCCAAAGCTGTCACAACCGTGCCATATGCAATTCATTACACATATACACTGATTAACTGAAAATCACTATATCAAATCAATAAGCTAATAACATTGGAGGGCAATTAATGATTCCATTGCACCAGTGAGAAAAGAGGACTTTGAAGTAGATCTCACTGATGATATGGATCACTTTTGGTTGTGTTTGAACACTACTTTGGACAGTAGTATACGTCTGAGGAAATGGTGGCCCTTTAACTTTGGAAACTAACAAGTTTCTAACTGCTGCATTTAAAATAATGAAAAAGGGAGTGCATTATATGCCACTCTAGCGGGAAGGCAAGGTGTTGCGTGAGCAATTCCTCTGTTGCAAATCACATTTGGTATAGCTGATTGTTATTTGGTTTCTGGAACACAAATTGGCTCAATCAACCCTTCTTGGACAGCAAAGTCCCCAGCAGCAATGGCACCATAAAAAATCCTGACATCTGTATAAGGACTTGCCGACGCATCACTCCAAGTGTTGGTGTGTCAACCTAACCGCCTGTGTGCCAGCAAGAAAAATCCAGTGAAGCTCTAGACCGAGTCTTGCAGGACATGCCCCCTGTCACGTGACTCCAATAAATCTGGCTCTTGTGCACATCAGCGTGCGTGCATCAAGAAGAGTACCATAGAGTAATGTCTGCTGTACTGCTGGGTCCTGCTGCCTTCATTCCGCTGCTACGTGATTCTTCATCAGAAAATTTAAAGACTTCAACTTGGATTTCCATTTTTGTTTCTAGGACATGCCCCCTGTCATGTGAATCCAATAAATCCAGCTCTCACGCGCACGAGCGCGCGCGCACCAAGCAGAGTATCATAGAGTACTGTCTGCTGTACTGCTGGGTCCTGCTGCCTTAATTCTGCTGCTACGTGATTCTTCATCAGAAAATGTAAACACTTCAACTTGGATTTCCATTTTTGTTTCTAGGGTAAACTATCCCTATCCTATACTTTTTATACATACTAGACTTCTTATTATCCATATTTCCAACTCTTTTCTTATTATTATAGACATGCCCTCTGTCACGTGACTCCAACAAACCTCTGGTTTTTGCGTGCACTAGTGCGCGCGCAACAAACGGAGTACCATAGAGTAATGTCTGCTGTCCACTGAGCCGCGAGACGTGAGACGGTAAAAAGGTAGGGACTAGTACAAGCAAAATGAAACCCCTTGTGCCTTGTGCGCTTTCAAGACGATTATTTCCTCTAAGCACCATGGCCGCTTACAGACTAATTTCAAATATGCTGATCCCTTCCCCACGCTTGCCTAAGCCTCCTCTGCCCTCCAACCCTCCTGCTCATCATGCAGTGTTTAGACCATTCACACCGCTAAACTTTGCAGCTTCTAATGATGACATCAAAAAACATTTAGCGGTTAATAAAATGGTGCCTCAAGGAGTGACAGATGCCTCCACTCCACCCCTACCTTTTCCACCATGTCAATGGCCAACGGTAGTGTCAGATTCCATCCTGAGTCAACAGTTAAAGCCTAAGAAATGGCCCCTGTTATCTGATGCTACAATGCTATCATTCATTCTGCCCTCTCCTGCTGATGCAAATATAGAAGAATTGTTCACCCCCACCTTTAATGGAGTTGTATCACCCGCTTTCTTTCCCAAATTCCTCCTCTTTACTCTGAAGTGATATGCCATGGTCCTGATCCATTGCTGCATTTTGCCTCTCTTAAGAAAAAAGTAACTGTTTCGGAGTCATTTACCTCCTCTGGCCTGTCTTCCACAGAAAACCCCCCTGGCGTTACTATCAGCCCTGTGAGAGCTTTATAACAATCTCTATGGCAATCGCCATCGCCTGAGCCTCTGACTCCCTCCAGATGCTTCACTTCCCCTGTGTTATTCTCGAATAAGCACCCTGACACTAAGAATGATATGCTTTCATCTGATTCAGAGTCTTCACTGGTAGCCTCTTTCTCTAACCCAATCCTACGTTCTTCATTTGGTTTTCCTACTACATCAAACCCGGCCATTGATACAGCCTTAGTAGCAATAAATACCCGTATTTTTGCTCCTACCAAGCTTTTTGAAGCCCTTGATCATAAGTTGATTTCCTAATCATCAGGCATTGACAAAAAAACTAGACTGGCTAGTATGGAACCTTCCTGTTTTGCTAAAACTTAATTCCAGAATTGACCAAAATGAAACCAGTGATTCTGATGTACTTAAGGATTCCGAAGTGATGGCACCACTTGATAAGAATGAAGATGACTCCCAAAAAATAATGGTTACCCCAGAATGTGTAACTAATTCACATGATTCTAGAATTACAAATCACTTACCTCAATCTGTGCCTGTTTCTTGGCCAAAAAATGCAGGTTCTGAGCTAGAATCTTCACCAACTATCATACCAGCCCCTAAACGTCCGCTGTATGATGTCTTTAAACAAAAGGTACAAGACAGAGAAAAAGAAATAGACAACAAACTTCGAAGCTCACAGGGGAATTGAAACCAAAAAATTCAATAAAATAACTAAAAATACTAACAAACAATTGGGAGATATCTCACTAGAACAAAAAAAGAATACAAAATCAAGGAAAATCCCTATAGTAAATGGACCAGTCTTTCTCAATAATCAGATCAGCCCAACGGGTCCCTTGGTTACAACCAACGTTGACTCAATGAAGGCCGTTCCAATTCATTCAAAAAAGGAAACCAACTTGAATCTTCCTTCAAACTTGAAAGTGGCACCATCAAAAGGTAAACCCAATCTACCTATGACCTTGCCGTCTGTGGCTTTTATGTCCAACAATGATGCACCAAATGCTTTGAAACCTGATTCTATTACAAATGAAGAACTTATGAACCTACCTGTCTACTCCAACAATGACGTCTTGGGTATTCTTTGTAAATTTGAACAGCGCACCAGCAGCGTTCAAAACTTTAGATAAAAGACGCGAAACAATTTCCTCCAGACCTAAAATGAATCAAAACCAGACTACAAAGCCGTAATTCCTAGTTTATGCATAGAAACTCTGGCTTGCGTGGCAGCTCCACACGCCAACCCAAATACCTACCATCATGCACAAAATTCAGACATTGAAGTAATAGTTCAGGATGAAAACATAAAAATGACCATGCTTGACTGTTCTTATGATGACCCATACCCAAATAGGATGACTTTACTGACATTCTTTACTTCAGTTGTTTCCTTACAACACATAAGATCGACTTGTATTGGATGGCTCCGCTAACCTAAACCAGCAATTCAAGACACAGTTGAAATCAATATACCATCTCGAATCATCAAAAACCTTCAATGGCAAGACAAGGTTACTCTCCAAGCCAAAGGCGTGATCTTAGAACTAGTTCCCCCTCTAGATCAACCCAACATGCAAGGGTGCAATGCCTCTCAAAAGCAAATCAATGATAATTCAAACACAAATGCAATCTCAAATCTTAATTCCTGCTGAAATTGCAACCCTAATCAACAAATGAATCAACCTTGTCCAAAATCGAAGTGAGCATGGGTTACTGGAAGACTAGAGAACTCCATCATTCTGCAAAACAAATAGCATTAGACAAAGTGCATTTTCCACACTTGCACTATGGCCTCTTGGAACACTGGGGGGTTCTCACACCTACTAAAAAAGCTCCCACCACATATAGATGACTTTGATCTTGTCATCCAACAAGAAACGTGGATGTTTATAGATCCAGTATTGTGTAACCATCTAATTGTAGCATTACCAGCAAAGAAACCACTAAGAGGCAGTCCGGCAGCTGGACTCCTAATAGCAACTTGGTTAGACCCAGATTTGACACTTAAAGCTTGGCAATCCCCAAATCCGGGCATATAAGCAGTAAAAGTCACAACTAACAACCCCAACCATCCGTTGTTCCCCCTATTTGTAATAATAAATGTCTACTGGAACCCCACTTCTCCAACTAAATCACCATTCTTAGGAAAGATTGAAACCATCTTAGACTTAATACTAACTGATAATGTCACCCAAACTCTTTTAATAGTGGGTGATTTGAATATGAATTGTATCACACCTGTAAAACTGGAGGCTAATCCGCGAGCAGCAACATTGCTTGCCTAAAGGAAACGCGAAAATTTAAAATGCTAAATGGTTCATCAACAAAAGACTCTCTTGCTGCTCCAACTTGGTCTCGCAATAAGAGCTTCTCAGTGATAGACTACGTGTTCATTTCGAATAATGCAAACAAATATATAGACTCTTTTGAAATAATATCTACTATGGCTAGTCATCATAACATTCTCGCTACCTTTTGGAGGCTGCATGCCATCAGAGAGGGTGAATTCTATGAGCCACAATTAGAGATTAACAATGCTAGAAATAGAATTCATTGGAATCCTAGACTCTTAAAACAGCTTACAAACAATTTAAAAGAAGCAAATAATCCGGAAATAAAAACAACTTCCAATAGCTACACATATATAATCCAGGTTCTAATCAAATATCGCCAACCAGAAGCTAATTTTAAATATAAGCACAAATATTCTAATGATTGGCAGATTTAAGACCTAAAAACAGCTTAACGCCAAACAATGAGGAACTTATCTCCAATCACACAAAGACATAAAGAAGTATGCTTAGAACATGACACAAAAACAGTATCAAACAAATCAAAGCAATAAAAAATCAACAAGAAGGTGAGAAAATGCTTCAAGCACATATGACGAAGTCCACAGGGGCAATATGGAGTCTAATTAATTATTTGCATGCAAATGCGAATAAATCGACTCTGCTGAATTTAATAACAGAAGAATCCTGGATATCACACTTCGAAAAACTTTTATCAAGTAATACATCTGAGTCAATCTCATTATTTAGCGATACCCCTGATTTGTCAAAATGTATCTTTGATTACCTAGATATTGAGATAATAATAAAAAAATTGAGCAGCTCAAGAGCTCCGGGCCCTGACAATCTATCAAATCATTAAGAAAAACCCAGAAGCTTGGGCAGTAGCACTCAAATTAATTTTTAAAAAAGTGATTGCAACTGGAAAAATACCTAATTCTTGGAAAGAAACCATTATTATACAGATCCTTAAAAAGGGCGATAGAAATCTAACAAAAAATTACAGGCCGATCGGCCTTCTGGATGTTCCGGGAATATTTTTTGCAAAACTTCTTCTTAGAGATTTTTTACAATGGCTCGTACAAGAAAAAATATTAGATGTTAATCAATCAGGCTTTGTAGCATGTGTTGGAACTGCATTAAATTTAATAATCTTATCAGCAGTAAAAAACAGTCGATACAGCGAAAACAACCTATCAACATGGCTATGATTGATTTTAAACAAGCTTTCGATTCAATCCCATGTACTATTTTATGGGACAAATTTACAAAAAACAAATGTCCATTACATGTCAAGTATCTAATACACCAATTTACAGAAACATCCATTAAAGTGAAATTGACTACAATGGGTCTTTTATCAAAAGCGGTTTTAACAAATACTGGATTAAAACAGGGCTGCCCATTTGCGCCCATTCTTTTTAACTTTTTTATTAACGATATTAAATTTGCTTTTAATTTAGTCAGATTATTCCAACCAAAACTAGGGAATACCAACATTTTTTACTTGTTGTATGCAGATGACCTGATTATATTGGATAGGACTCCCATTGGCCTACAAAGAAAATTAAGCGCCCTGAGCACATACTCAATTGAAAATAATCTTATAATAAACACACAAAAATCAAACATCCTTATTTTCCAACAGCGTGCGAAAAAAACAGTTCATGCTTTTAATTGGCAGCTCTCAAACAGTGAGTTAACCCAACGTCATCAATACAAATACTTGGGAGTGAACATCTACCATATAAGATGGGACTAGACACTAGAATGAAACTTCTAGCAATCCAGGGAAAGGCTCTACAAAAGAAATTTGGAAAATTCACAATAACACCAGCTGGAATCTTCTACTTACAAAAAGTTGTTCCCATAATTACGTATGGCAGCCACAAAAAAACGAACCCTGAGACAATCAACTGGGATCGAGTGAAGGGATTTATTGGAAAAACATACTGCCAGTGCCCAAATCCATGCCGATAACCAATGTTCAGGTATGAGCTAGGCTTAATCTCATTATTACAACAATAATCTGGTCTATGCTATCGATATATAGAAAGGCTATGCGGGCAACAGACGACTCCAAAATCTCTTCCCAATTGTGAAAAATCTTATAGAAACATCTGGAGAGGGACCGCTGTGTCAATGGAAAGACATCTGCACAAATGCATTGATCAAAGCTGACATCAATCTTCCCTGTCAATAGAAAATCCTGAAAAAGCAAAAAGTAAATTATGGAGCTGTGATTGGATCTCAACGAGAGAAAAATGTAATACCTATGAGGCTTTTAAGGTGGGAGTTTTCCTAGACAAAAAATGGAACACAATTCCCAGCTATTTAAGCAAATTTCCAGACAGGGGTTACGCAGATGACTTCTTAAGATTAAGTTCTAGTCTGTAGGTTTTGTTACTACATCAACTATAATGAAACATTACAACACGTGATTATTGAATGCCCCAAGACAATTGATATCAGAACTAGATATTTGCATAAACACTTTTTAAATGAAGGACTTCTTACAAATGAAGAGATGTGTGAAAAGATCTTTAACACAACCAAACTATCACTGATCATTGATATTGTACAACTCATCAAAGAGCTGAATCTAGAACCTGTTGTGAGTGTGACTAATAACGCAATATGACACTCGGTGTGAATCGTTCATAAAAGAACAAAATGTGTAAGGTTCACTAAAGGTAAAAGAGTCTAACAATCGATAAGCTAAGATAATCAGTAGAATGTAAAAAATATAAAGTCTAATCCAAAATATGAACTGTTGTAGTATTATAATGAGTGATACATGTTTTATTCTCTTTTATTCTGTTTTAGAAAGTTGATCTGCAATTCTAAGCCTTTATAAACAAGATAGGTACATGACTCTAATGCACTAAAAAAATCAAAAAATGTATTAACTAAGATTTGTATGTCCTTGTACATTTAGACACATATTGTTATTATGAACTTATCCACTGGAGCCCACCATGGCCCCAGGTTGCTTGTGTCTGCAACGTCAGAAGTGTCTGGCATTTGGGCTGCCAGGGAGTCTGGCAGTCTGTATGGTGCCTGTTCTTGGGGAACTGGTGGCCCCTGGCCCTGTGCGTCCTGGCTTGCATCCTGAGCAGACATTCACCCCCACTACTGCACTGCCTTGCCCACCTGCATCAGCCTTTGTGCTTTCTGGAACCCCACGGCCGCCTATGAGGCACAAGCACTGTGTAAGATCCTTGGCTTTGAAAGAGGAGTGTTGTGTTGACGGCCGCCTGTCAGGCATGAGCACCATCTTCTGTACCTCCTCCTCTTTCTGCCTCTCACCGTATTGCATGTAAAATCACTGCCACAACCCGGGAGTCTCAGCCGCTTCTCTCTGAGCTTCACTCTGCTCTGACGTCTCAGCAGGGCAAAGGAGGTCGCGCCTTCTGGTGCTCACTCCGTCTTACACCCCGCAGTGGGTTCTCGCACCGTCAGTGCGCCATCTTCGTCACCAGTGTGGAGGCTGGGGATGCGGCCCTGCGCGCCAGCACCTCGCTGCACAGTACAAAAGACAGACACAGAGGTTCTCTCAATATGTCTTCCTTTATTAAATATTCAGCCTTCCCATGTCACTTCAAACCCTGCCTCCCGCCTTCCTCTGCCCCATAACAACTGCGTCAATGTGACAGTAATGCAACAAGGCCATGGTACCTTGTCAAAGAGGCGGGAGAATCCCTCTCAACAATGGATGGGAAGTATTCAGGAAAAGTTGGACCCATATATGGTCCTTACAGGAAAAGTGAAAAGTGGGAAGAACCATGACCCCCCACCCCACTTGCCGAAATGATTCATGATATGATATGATATGATATGATATGGCATTTGTAACGTGCCTATATACAAGTTTTTCAAGGCGCGACGAGGCATGGGGGAACAAGGGGAAGACAGACAACGATCCTACTAGGCCAGGGGACATTCAGATCGCGCAATTGCAAGGGTAAAGGGGAAGGGGAAGGGAAAAGTGCAGGGGGAAAGGGAGAGGGGAAAGTGCAGTACAGTGTTAGTAGAATACAAGATAAATAATAAGCGACCGCTGGTGGCAAGTGCAAGGTAAGTGCAGACAAGTGCTGAGAGGGGGGGCTATAGGGATACAGAGACAGTCCCGCAGTGCAGGGGTTGCCAGGGAGGCAATGCAGGAAAGAGTGGCTGGGCCAAGGACGGAGGTCAGTGAGTGTCCCAGTTGCAGATTCAGTGCAGTTTCAGTGATTTTAGCAAGGGAGAGAGGGAGAGAAAGTGAAGTCAAAGAGGAAGGTTTTGAGGTGCTTCCGGAACTGGAGATGTTTCTCCTCAAGTTTCAGGGAGGCAGGGAGGCTGTTCCAGAGGGAGGCCCATTCTGCGGAGAGCGATCTACCCCCAAATCGTTGCTTGGAGAAGCGGCTGACCATGAGGGAGTTGGAGGCAGATGAGCGAAGGTCTCGAGAAGGAAGATATTTAGGTACAGAGAGTTGAAGGTATTTTGGCCCAAGGCCCCAGAAGGCCTTGTGGACAATGCAGAGGGTTTTGAACTTAATCCTCGCAACCACTGGGAGCCAGTGTAGTGATTTCAGTCCTGGAGAGATACGGTCCCTGGGCTTGAGGCCAAGGACAAGTCTTGCAGTCCTGTTCTGGATGAGTTGCAAAGGGCAGAGAGTAGAGGCAGGCAGATTTAGAGGAGAGAAAGAGAGGATGTTGCAGTAGTCCAACTTCGAGAGAACCAGGACTCTAGAGACAGTGAGCTTCTGGGGGAAGGAGAGGAAAGGAAGGATACCTCTGAGGAGGTGTAGCTGATAGTGTGACTTTTTAGAGCGGTCAGATATGTGAGGAGAGAAAGAGAATGTGGAATCGAAGATGACCCCAAGGTTTTTTGCCTTACAGGTAGGAGCAGGAAGGGGGCCAAGAGAGGTCGGCCAGAGAGCTGCAGGGAAGGGGGGAGTGGGTGAGCCGATGAGTAGAATCTCAGTCTTACTGGCATTACGGCAGAGGTTGTTGGCGGCACCCATTCATGGATAGCAGAAAGACAGTCAGAGATGAGAGAAGAGGAAGAGGAGGCCAAGGGTAGCCTAAAAATGAGCTGGGTATCATCTGCATAGCACTGAAAGTTGGGACAGAGAGCGGCGATGCAGTGGGCAAGAAGTGCCAGTTACTGGTTGAACAGCCAGGGAGAGAGGTTAGACCCCTGGGGGACAACACAGGTAGAGAAAAAGATGTCAGAGAGGAAGGACCCCAGTTGGACCTGGGAGGGTCGATTGGAGAGGAAAGAGGTCAGCCACGCCAGAGCCTGACCATTGATACCCAGTGTGAGAGAAGGGCCTCAACGACCGGTGGGGGGTGTCTGTACTTCCGCTCCCTATATAGTGGAGGAGAAGCACAGGAGACCCCAGCCAAGATTCTCTATTCGGTAGCAATGGTCGAGCAATCAAGGCCTAGCTTCTCAGGAGGTGATGCAGGCTGGTTATTAAGTACAGTGTATTCCCCAAGCCCCCACAAAGGAATATCCACACTCTGTATTGGTGAGAACACAGTCTTTATATAATCAATATTTAAGGTTATGTACATTTATCATAATAACTCACTTTGTACTCCGGCAAAATCTACAATGGCAAATATTTACAATCCTAAAGTGGTACCACCCTAGATCTCATTATAGTGCATTAACAATACTGTACAATGTCACACAGACCAATAGAGTGAAACCAGCAATAGAGAGAGGAGAGAAAATAAGATGGTTAGGCAATAGGCAGAATACTGGCCCCTACCACTAGGCACAGTTCTGTGTGGAGATCCCCCCACCTGGGCAACCTGTAAAACAAGATATAGCACACGCCCAGTCCATATACTGCTCTGCCAGTCTTATTCTTTCCTATAATGTTTTTACCCCCCCAATGTACCTGGTGGAGTCGAGCTCCTCGGAGAGGCGTCGACAGACGTCGAGGAACTCGCTGTTCGGCGACGGGGAATCGACGGCCCTTCTTGAATGCCTTCCCTTTCAAGCGGGAGGCACGGGGCGTTGAACGTCCGTCGACAAACGAGGTAGAAAGATGTCGATGAGGCGGCAGCTTCGTCCGAGCGGTGCTCGTCGGCGTCGGGGCGTCGGCGTCCTGCAAGGCGGAGGTGTGCGGGGCACCTCGGTGACAATAGTTCTGGACCGCAAAGATTGTAGAGACGGAGGCCCAGCAAGGGCGTCGAGTCGTCCGGGTCTTTGAGGTCGTCCGGTGGCGGGAAACCCACCGGCAGGTTTCTCCTCGGCGCGTTGGTCGTCCTCGACTTTCTCCGGCAGGATAAGCGGTCGACGATGCGGTCGAGAGAGTCCTTCGATTGAATGTTCTTAGGCAAAGGAGCGGACGGCTCCAGTCGTCGGCGGCACGGCGTCAAGTAGTTCCCACGGCTGGGCAACACAACTTCGACGGGCCTCCAGCGGTTACACAAACCTGCGAACCCTGGTCGACGGCAATGGACTTCGACGGCATCGATGTCCGGGTGCTTCACTTCGATCTCCTCAGCGGTCCCGTCTCGGGTCGACAGCCTTTCGAGGGTCTGTCTTCCAGGGCGCTTCGGCGAAGATGGAGCGGTGCTCGATGGTCCCTCGGAGCACGAGAAGAGGGCGCCTTACCAGGTCCTCTCTCGGGTCAGCCCTCGACGAATTCGACAGCCTTCGGATCGGTCGAAGCAAATGCCACAGCAAGTCTTCTTCTTCCAGCTGGACGTCGAGGATCAGCAGTTCCAGTTACTCGTAGAGTGGAGACTCAGCTCCCTGGCTGCTTTAGGAGCACAATGGTCGCTTCTCAACCAAAGGTCCCTTCTGAACACTTTTCCAGTGGTGAGAGGTCCCCAGATATACTATCCTCTCTCTCATCCACGCTGCTGGCACACACTCAGCAGCCAATCATACTGCAGGGCATTCATGCAGTCAGTCAGCCAATCAGGCACACAGTGCATTCAGGCCACACTCCTCCCTTCCAGACACTCACAACAGGGAATGTGGATTGGGACAAGTACCCAGCCATTCAACACTACACAATGCATTCAGGCCAGTTTCCGGCAGGGCTGTCTCAGTCTTTGTCTCTCATGCCAGAAACCAGACAACCACAACAAGGAGTGTATATTGGTCACACACCCCATTCACCCAGGTCCCACCCACAGGAGGTACCCACAACATACAGTCACTGAGAAGGCTCCAGCCAGTCTAGCTGGCCTTCACAACAATACCATACATGGAACTTCCACCCAACAGCCAGTCAGGGGGAAGGGATAGAGACAGGGCTTCCCAGGACTTTGGGAAAACAAGATAACAGGCCATAGAAAGCAAGAGGCCACAGGGGCCATCTTGTTTCCTATCAGGAATCAACTGATCCCAATGGCAGGGCCTGGGTATCCCAAAATGGAGGACACCCAGAGCACCTGTCAATTTCAGCATGGAGCTGCCACCAGCCCATACCCTGCTCTGGGGCCACCCACAGGTGCCCAAAAATATACACTAGGGGCACAGGGTTGTACCCCTACCCATGGGTGCCATAAGGGTATCCCATGGGTCTGTTCACCAAACCAAAAGAGAGAGCTGCACTGCCAGGAGTCCCACATGGACTCCTGGGCAGAAGACATGACAGAACACACAGTAAAAACAGAAAAAGGACAAGGATTCAGAGGCCCTGTCCCTCAGATGCATTTCCAGCATCACAGTCGCCCCCCCCAGACTGAGGTGGAGGGTGTCTAATCTCCCACGGGATAGACACCCTCATCCAGACGGTCAACATACCTTCTGGAAAGGCCATCTGCATTATCGTGACTCTTCCCTGGTCTGTGCTCTATGGTGAAGTCTAGCCCTTGCAGGCTAATGGACCACCTGAGCAATTTCGGGTTCTCACCCTTCATCTGCATAAGCCACTTCAGGGGCTTATGATCTGTTTGGACCTTGAAGGTAGACCCCGTAAGGTAGGGCCTAAAATGCCTAAGGCTCCAAACTATGCTAAAACACTCCTTTTCAACAGTAGCCCACCTAAGTTCTCTACCCTTGAGTTGTCTACTGATGAATATGATATGGTGTTCTCTCCCTTTGTCATCCAACTGGGACAAGACAGCTCCAATTCCGGTGTCGCAGGCATCCGTCTGGACGATAAAGGGTCGGCTGTAGTCAGGCGCACTCAACACAGGTGCCCTACACAGACTTTCTTTCAAGCCATCAAAGGCCCTCTGACAGTCTTCGGTCCAATTAACCTTCCTAGGCTGTTTGGGTGACGTTAGAGCTGTCAGGGGGGCAGCTATGGTCCCATAGTCTGCCATGAAATTGCGATAGTACCCAGTGAGGCCCAAAAAGGCTCTCACCTGGGTTTGAGTAGTGGGAGTCTCCCAGTTCTGTAAATCCTGTACTTTACTGGAGAGAGGTTGGATTTGACCCCCTCCTACCTCATGACCAAGATAGGTAACTTTCCCCTGAGCTATCTGGCACTTGGTGGCCTTGATAGTGAGGTTAGCCCTTTTTAAGGCCTGCAACACCTTATCCAGATGTGTCAAATGCTCTTCCCAGGTGGAACTGTAGAGGGCAATGTCGTCTAAGTAAGCCACACAAAAGGCTTCCAGCCCACTGAGCACCTGGTTGACCAATCTCTGGAAGGTGGCAGGGGCATTCTTCAACCCAAAAGGCATGACCCTAAATTGGTAGAGTTCCTCAGGTGTTGAGAAGGCCGTCTTTTCCTTGGCATGGTCCGTCAGAGCTATTTGCCAATAGCCTGAAGTAAGGTCAAAGGTGCTCACAAACTTGGCAGCCCCGATGGTGTCCACGAGCTCATCAGCCCTGGGCAATGGGTGCGCGTCAGTTTTGGTGACGGCATTGACTCCTCGGTAGTCCACACAGAACCTCCAATCCTTGGTACCCGCCTGGGAACTTGCCTTGGGGACAAGGACCACTGGACTGGACCAGGGACTGGTTGAGGGTTCAATAACACCGAGATCCAACATCTTGGCGACCTCAGCCTGGATGTGGTTCTTGACGGTATCTGACATACGGTAGCACCTGCTTTTGACAGGCACACTGTCACCAGTGTCAATTTCATGCCTACACCACGGTGTAAGGCCTGGCGGCAGTGAAAACAGAGAGGCATACTGTTGGAGCAAAGCCCTGCAGGCCCTCTGTTGCTCTGTTGTCAAATCCGGAGAGAGATGTACTCCCTCCACTGAGCCATCCTGAGGGTCGCTGTGCAGCAAATCAGGAAGGGGCTCACTCTCATCCTCTTCTTGCCCTGAAGCTAGCAAGAGACATGAGACTTCTGCTCGCCGGTGGAAAGGCTTGAGCCTGTTGACATGGAATACCTGAGGGGCTACCCCAGAGGCTCCCATGTCAACCAGATAATTGACTTCTCCCATCTTGAAGATGATCCTGAAGGGTCCAGTCCACTTGTCTGCCAAAGCTCTAGGCTTGGTAGGCTCCATCACAAGGATTTCCTGTCCCGGAGTCCAATCCACTTGCGAGGCTTTAAGGTCATGCCAGTACTTATTCAATTCCTGGCTGGCCTTGAGATTTGCTGTCGCCTGACCCATCATCTGTGTCATCCTCCGTCTGAGGCCTAACACATAGTCCCCCACTTGCTTGGCGGGAACGGGAGGGGTGGCATCCAAGTCTTCTCGGATCAAGGCGAGGGGTCCCCTCACGGGATGTCCAAAGAGTAACTCAAAGGGGCTGAAACCAACACCCTCTTGAGGTACCTCTCTGTAAGCAAACAGCAGGCATGGCAGGAGGAGATCCCATTTCCTCCTTAGGGGTTCTTCCAAAGCCCCTAGCATGCCCTGGAGAGTTTTATTAAATCTCTCAACCAGACCATTGGTCTGGGGGTGGTAAGAGGTGGAGAACTTGTAGGTTACCCCGCACTCTTTCCACATGGTTTTCATGTAACTAGACATGAAGTTGGATCCTCTGTCAGAGACAACCTCCTCGGGGAATCCAACACAAGTGAAAATGCCCAGGAGAGCCCTGGCAACCACCTTGGCAGTAACAGTCCGAAGGGGTATTGCCTCAGGGTACCTGGTGGCATGATCTACCAAGACCAGGATGAACCGATGTCCACCTGAAGTGGGAGGGTCAAGGGGACCGACGATGTCGATGCCCACCCTCTCAAATGGTGTGCCAACCACTGGCAATGGCTGCAGTGGGGCAATGACCTTGCCTCCAGTCTTGCCAGACAACTGACAAGTTGGGCAGGTCCTGCAGTGGGACTCCACCTCTACTCCCATCCGTGGCCAGTAGAAATGGGCAGAGAGCCTCTGCTTAGTCTTCTTGGTCCCAAGATGACCAGCCAAGGGCACCTCATGCGCCAACTGCAGTAGGAAGGGCCTGTAAACCTGGGGTACCACCAACCTCTTGGGGGCACCAGGTTCAGGCTTAGTGGGCTCACTAACAAGGAGCTCACCCTCCCAATAAATCTGGAATGTCCTAGGCACTTCTCCTTGTGCCTGGGACAGGGCCTGTTTCCTCAGTCCCTCGAGAGAGTGGCACTCTCTCTGTCCCTTACAGAAGTCTGCCCGGGAGGGTCCCCCTTCAGCTAACAAGCATTGAAGGTCGGGATGATCCTCCGGGTTGAGAACCTCTCCCACAGGAGAGTCTTCTGTCTCTTCTCCCACAGGAGTTGAGTTTGGGTTTTCCACTGGACCCAGCCCGTCCGGAGCATGGATCCCGATGGGATGGATGCTGTCGGAACAGCAGGAAGAGAAGGTGTTCCCTCCACAGAGGTGGCCTTCTTGGTCTTCCTTCTTCTTGCCTTAGGCCTCGCCTTTGGCTCGGGTACCTGACTCACAGCCAGACCCGGTGTCACCTGTGACCTAGTGACTGCAGCAGCAGTCATGGGAAGACCATCCGAGATCAACCCTAACTCTACTAGATCATTTCCTAACAGAATGTTAGCAGGGACATTGTCCTGAACCAGGACAGGAAGCTTTGCTGTCTTGTCTCCAATCATGAGTGTGACTAAGGCTACAGGCGATAATGTGGGAGGCCCACCAGCTAACCTGGTGGTTCTCAGAGGAGCACCTACATAGTCCTCTGGCTTGAGCAGGGTCCTGTCCACCACTGTCATGCTTGCCCCAGTGTCTCTCAAACCAGTAGAAGGCTGGCCATTCAAGAGGACACTTCTCAAAAACCTACGGGTGTTCTGTGGGATAGTCGCCAGTACTTCTGCATACTGGTCCCAGGCCCCAAGGGACACTAAGGAAATCTCTACCGGAGCACCAAACGTGGTGCCGGTAGAGGAGGGGAGGACAGTGGCCTCCACCTCAGACACGGGGTAAGGGTAGGTCAGGCTGACAGCCTGTACTCCAAGTGCCTTACCTTTACACTTGGAGTCACCCCTTTTGTGATCCAGAGCCCCACAGTCCCAACAAGCGCCAGGAGTGAGGGGTACGGTACTGGAACCACTGGGAGCCTGCTTTGCAGCAGGTGTACCACTACTCTTATTCCCACCCACAGATGACTTATCCCCACTAGATTTTTGGGTCTTGGGAGAGGAAGGTTTAGGTTTACCTGACTGTGACTGCTTGTGGGACTCCTCAGCCTTCTGAGAGGCCCCCTTTTCTTTGTCCTTGTCCTTCGCACTGGAGTCCTTAGGGGACACCCGGTGGGAGACCCACTTTTCAGCCAACCTAGCCAGCTTAAAGGGGTCCAAAATGTTCTGGTCAGCCACATACTGACGCAGCTCTGGTGAACAGGCTTCAGAAAAATGCTCAAAAAACAAGAGGTGGGACAATTCAACAAAAGTCTTAACCTTGTACCCATCGATCCACCCCATCATGTTCAGCACTCACATGCGCAGCACTCACCCAGTCAACCCAAGATACATTCTCTCTTTTCTTAAAATCCCTGAACCTTCTAAGGTATTGGGTAGGTGTCTTGCCAAACTTGGCAATCAAAGCAGACTTCATACACTCATACTGAGCCCTTTCTTCCACACTCAGCTTCAGAATACAGTCATATCCAGTTTGAGGCACTCTGCTTAACAAACACTTAGCCCAATCTCTTTTATCAACATCGTGAATCGCACAAGCCATTTCAAACGCTTCAATCCATTGGAGGATATCTGAACCCTCCACAAATACACCAACCAAATCTTTCATAAACTTGGTGGCTGAGGACCTGACACTCTCACTGGTTTTAGCTGAAGTCTCCACTCTAGCTTTCTCTAGCTGGATTCTCTGACATTCAGTGTCCTGGCTCTTGAGTTCAAGATCCCTATTCTTGAGCTCCACTTGTTGCGCCAACTCCTCTTTCTTAAGCTCAGCATCTATTTCCAACTTGCGGTATTCAAAGGCCAATTTCATCCTTAATAACTCAAGCTCCAAGGAATTGCTGGGGTTTGGAACAGAGGCAGCGGGAATGGCGGCATTCCCAGAAACAGATTCAGTAGAAACCCCAGGGGCAGAGTCCTCATTGGTTGCATTCCCCCCCTCATCAAGAGTTTCACTATCCGTCTGGTAGTCCACCAGGGCAGCTATTAGCTCAGCCCTAGACTTATCCACAAAGTCTAACTCCCTGGCTTCACAAGCACTCTGGAGAGCCTCCAAGCTCATCCGAGTTAATTTGCCATTTGCAATAGACTCCATTGTTTGTAATGCAGTTATCTTATACACAACTAAACCTTAATTTAATAAAGGGCAAATATCCTTTGTAAGTGGCACGGTTATGCACTGATTCTTAAAACCATAAGCATCCCACCGCTTGCCACCAGTGTGAGAGAAGGGCCTCAACGACCGGTGGGGGGTGTCTGTACTTCCGCTCCCTATATAGTGGAGGAGAAGCACAGGAGACCCCAGCCAAGATTCTCTATTCGGTAGCAATGGTCGAGCAATCAAGGCCTAGCTTCTCAGGAGGTGATGCAGGCTGGTTCTTAAGTACAGTGTATTCCCCAAGCCCCCACAAAGGAATATCCACACTCTGTATTGGTGAGAACACAGTCTTTATATAATCAATATTTAAGGTTATGTACATTTATCATAATAACTCACTTTGTACTCCGGCAAAATCTACAATGGCAAATATTTACAATCCTAAAGTGGTACCACCCTAGATCTCATTATAGTGCATTAACAATACTGTACAATGTCACACAGACCAATAGAGTGAAACCAGCAATAGAGAGAGGAGAGAAAATAAGATGGTTAGGCAATAGGCAGAATACTGGCCCCTACCACTAGGCACAGTTCTGTGTGGAGATCCCCCCACCTGGGCAACCTGTAAGACAAGATATAGCACACGCCCAGTCCATAAACTGCTCTGCCAGTCTTATTCTTTCCTATAATGTTTTTACCCCCCCAATGTACCTGGTGGAGTCGAGCTCCTCGGAGAGGCGTCGACAGACGTCGAGGAACTCGCTGTTCGGCGACGGGGAATCGACGGCCCTTCTTGAATGCCTTCCCTTTCAAGCGGGAGGCACGGGGCGTCGAACGTCCGTCGACAAACGAGGTAGAACGATGTCGATGAGGCGGCAGCTTCGTCCGAGCGGTGCTCGTTGGCGTCGGGGCGTCGGCATCCTGCAAGGCGGAGGTGTGCGGGGCACCTCGGTGACAATAGTTCTGGACTGCAAAGATTGTAGAGACGGAGGCCCAGCAAGGGCGTCGAGTCGTCCGGGTCTTTGAGGTCGTCGGGTGGCGGGAAACCCACTGGCAGGTTTCTCCTCGGCGCGTTGGTCGTCCTCGACTTTCTCCGGCAGGATAAGCGGTCGACGATGCGGTCGAGAGAGTCCTTCGATTGAATGTTCTTAGGCAAAGGAGCGGACGGCTCCAGTCGTCGGCGGCACAGCGTCAAGTGGTTCCCACGGCTGGGCAACACAACTTCGACGGGCCTCCAGCGGTTACACAAACCTGCGAACCCTGGTCGACGGCAATGGACTTCGACGGCGTCGATGTCCGGGTGCTTCACTTCGATCTCCTCAGCGGTCCCGTCTCGGGTCGACAGCCTTTCGAGGGTCTGTCTTCCAGGGCGCTTCGGCGAAGATGGAGCGGTGCTCGATGGTCCCTCGGAGCACGGGAAGAGGGCACCTTACCAGGTCCTCTCTCGGGTCAGCCCTCGACGAATTCGACAGCCTTCGGATCGGTCGAAGCAAATGCCACAGCAAGTCTTCTTCTTCCAGCTGGACGTCGAGGATCAGCAGTTCCAGTTACTCGTAGAGTGGAGACTCAGCTCCCTGGCTGCTTTAGGAGCACAATGGTCGCTTCTCAACCAAAGGTCCCTTGGACTCTTTGTCTCTCATGCCAGAAACCAGACAACCACAACAAGGAGTGTATATTGGTCACACACCCCATTCACCCAGGTCCCACCCACAGGAGGTACCCACAACATACAGTCACTGAGAAGGCTCCAGCCAGTCTAGCTGGGCCTTCACAACAATACCATACATGGAACTTCCACCCAACAGCCAGTCAGGGGGAAGGGATAGAGACAGGGCTTCCCAGGACTTTGGGAAAACAAGATAACAGGCCATAGAAAGCAAGAGGCCACAAGGGCCATCTTGTTTCCTATCAGGAATCAACTGATCCCAATGGCAGGGCCTGGGTATCCCAAAATGGAGGACACCCAGAGCACCTGTCAATTTCAGCATGGAGCTGCCACCAGCCCATACCCTGCTCTGGGGCCACCCACAGGTGCCCAAAAACATACACTAGGGGCACAGGGTTGTACCCCTACCCATGGGTGCCATAAGGGTATCCCATGGGTCTGTTCACCAAACCAAAAGAGAGAGCTGCACTGCCAGGAGTCCCACATGAACTCCTGGTCAGAAAACATGACAGAACACACGGTAAAAACAGAAAAAGGACAAGGATTCAGAGGCCCTGTCCCTCAGATGCATTTCCAGCATCACACCCAGGTTATCATGGAGACAGTTGAGCAGGATGGTATGGTTGACAGTATCAAAGGCAGAAGAGAGATCAAGCAAAATGAGAAAACATGGGGTGTTAGAGTCAAGGTTGGAGAGCAGGTCCTCACAGATGTTCAGGAGAGCAGTTTCCGTGCTCTGGCAGCTCTGAAGCCAGACTGATGGTCATGAAGACTACCAACAGATTCAGCATGGAGATTAAGCTGGGAGATGGCCAGTTTCTCCAAGAGCTTGCCCAGGAAGGGAGTGATAGAGATTGGGCGATAGTTAGCCGGGCAGGGGGGTCAGAAGTGGGTTTCTTAAGAAGGGGGTGCAAAAGGGAGTGCTTGAGGGGGGATGGGAAGACTCCAGAGGCAAAGGAATGATTGCAGAAGTCAGCCAGGGCAGGAGCCAAGGAGTCGATATGGTCCTTGATAGTTTTAGAAGAACAGGGGTGGACCTGTTTCGACAAGACTTTCATAGACTTGTCTTGAAACCTCATGAGCAGAAAAAAGGGGAAAGGCAGAGAAGGAGGGAGGAGGGGTGGCTACAGAAGGGCCAGAGGAAGAGCAGGGAACAGAGGGGGGGAGGTGATAGGAGGAGAGTGAGGACAGGATGTCCTGAGTTTTTGAGACTAAGTGAGACTAAGTGAGAGGCTAGTGCCCTGCAGAGGGCCTGGGATGGGACAGGAGAGGTAGAGACTGCAGCAGGGTTGGCTAACTCCTTGCAGATTTGAAAGAGTTTGGCCGAGTTGTTAGATGACGCAGAGATGCGGGCTTGGATAAGGGCTCTCTTCTTGTTGAGAACGGAGAGCCGGTATTGCCTTTGGAGCAGGCGGCAGGCCAGTTTGTCAGAGGATGAACATGAAGCACGCCATTTCCTCTCTGCAACCTTGCACTTGCGTTTAAGGGTGACCAGATCCGAGTCATACTGTAGTATTGTACCTATCTATTTGCACTGGGTGCACACAGTGCTGCTAGTAGAATACATCTATGTCATATGGAATGTGATGGGACCAGAGGGTTCCAAGAACTACAGTTGGTAACACAGGATGGGAGAACCTTACTGAAAGGATGTCATCTGTTTAGCTCCCTGCCCCTTTCTATATAACTAACCCTGTAACTCTGTAACTTGTAAATAAACTCACTACTTTTATATATACTGGTCTCCTGTGCCTTACCTGAATCCAGATGTCTTCTTACCATCCCCGATACTACAAATGGCGACGAGGATGGGATGAACAGGTGTTTTCTGATTCCTAATCAACTGTTTTACATGGCCTGTTCATCCCAAAATGAAAGGACCCATTGGGGAATTTCTGATGACTCCTGGCATCATAAAAATGCTTTTGGCAGAGGTCCATGATGAGCCCAGCAGTGGCACAGCCCAGCACCTGCTTCCAGTGAGATGACTTCATACATCAGCCAGATTGGTGAGGCCAGCAGTGGAAAAGATGCCCCAATGCCCTTAAATCGACGTGGCATAAGTCCTGTTGGGGATGGGAAGACACTTTCTCCCTTGCAGGCAGCCAGAGAAGTAATGATAATATGCCCGTTTTCATAAAGGAGAAAAGGTACTGTGCAGCATGTGATGGGGCGTTGCGGCAGAGTTTAAATTAAGAGCCAGACTGCTTTTACAAGCTGCCGAGTTACAGGGCTAAGGAGATTCTGATGCAATGAGCCGTTCATTATTTAAGGATAGGCAGCCTGAACATGGCGTGTGGTTTTACACATATATAGCAGCTGCGAGGTATGCTGGTTGCTCTCCGTTTAAGTAATTTACAATGAATGCAGCGCTGCAGCGTGTGGTGAAACTGCATGCTAGTGCAGTATGTTGGGTTTAGCTTCGGGCCAGACTGTAGTTGCTGCGGTCATCACGATAACTATTGGGGCATTTGAATGTCTATTTATGCTGCGTGGCATGCGCTTTGACCGTTGACACTTTTACCGTGTTGGAGCTCTGTACGGCATGAAACCTTTTATTGAAGTGATGACGCAATGGAACGCCCGGAGCGTATTAGTAGAGCTGCGAATCCTGGATTTATGAAGGTTCCTGTCAGATGATTCAATCACACGTTTGTTTTGCTTCTGTGACCGCACATGAAGTGATTTAAGGAAAGGCCGTACATACGTGAAATTACGCGATGACGAATGCGGAAGGGATGCATGCTTTTAAATAAAGATGTCAAACTAATATCAACGCGGCTGCAGCGTGCTAATTAAATATAAAGGGTTCATGTCGTCAGGAACTAAAGCCGATGGAAAGAAGTGTTTCCTCATCAGCCACAGCGATCTGAGCCTTTCACGGTGTGATGACTGCGAGAAATAAATAGATGTTGTTGATCACTTGCCCCGGCGTTTGACATAAAGGAATGCATACATGAGGAGCGGTAATGTATAAGGCAGCATGGGGGCACTGACAACGTTTCTGATTTACATGCTGGGTGAACATGAGGCGCAGGTACTGTTTTATTTTCCTCATGTAATTTAATTGCAGTCACAGTCTACGTGCAATTTATGGACTATTATGTGCACACCATCATTTTAGTGAGTATGCCATTTGAATATGTTTTACCCCATTTTGCTGCAGATCAATGATTTTGGGGAATATGATTGTTCTTATTGTCGATATATTTATACGTGCAATTCATGGACAATCTGCAGTTTAGATGAGTTATTTTCTCAATTCTTAATGGGATTTAAATGCACGTTTATTTCTGAAGCAATGTACTATTAATATTTATGGTTTGAGCTGATGTACTTTATGAAGTGGATTGTGCCATGATTGTATGGAATGGTGAGCCCTAATATTTAAAAGGGTGACAGAGTGCAATTGGTGATTGCATTTACTTTATGAGGGAGAGTGGTTGTGTGTATTTATGCTTAACACTATATCTAACCAACAAACAACACAAAGAAAAAAAATGTTTTTTTTCCTGCGTGTAGTGTTTAACAATATTATAGGATTTTCAGGTTTTCAAATGCTGTATTTCATATATGTTTGCAATGCATATTGATATTTTAAATGTGTTATTTCCAAGTGGAAATATGTTCATTAATAATTTATTATCCAAGATGTGGATTGGAATAAGTATAATATAAGTGGCACAGCATCGTTCTGATGCCATGTTATAGTATAATATTTTGGCACAGCATCGTTCTGATGTCATGTAATACATGAGTGAAAATAATGAGTGATTTTCATGTTAAATGAGAGAGCCCTATGGTTAAATGTGACACAGATGTTGCGTGGTATGTATACAATTTTTTGGGCATATTACTTATGGCATGCATATGAATATTTTACCGGTTTAAATTCCTTGGCCTAACATGTTTTTTAAACCTTGGATGCTTTCGATTTTTTGGCTGCATTCAAAACAATTTTGTTTTAAAAGATCTTTTGCACTTGGACTCAGATCTGATCAGTCTCTGTCGCGGTGTATTCTCTTCTCGCGCTGTTCTTTTCCAGCTGCGTTGTTTTAATGTGATCTTTGTTTTGTGAGTTTTCTTTTCTGCATTTTCCCACTTTTCATTGTTTCTTATGGCAGGGTGTGTATGTGAATATGTGATGGCGCAAACCACAGGTGTTTCGGAGAGGAATGGTGGTGTATGTAGTTATGCAGTTATGGTTGTGAGGCAAATGTAATGTTGATAAGGATAAAATATAAGAGGTTCATATGAATGTTAGATAGTTCCTTATGGTTGCGTGAGTACGCGTTTGTGATGGGTGTGGCAGACCCTTGTCTCTATGTGGCAGGTGGAGTGGGAGGAGATACGCCTTGATGGTTGAGAGTGTGGCAAGGAATGTATGTGCTTGCAGGTGGCAGCTGTGAGGCCAGGGAGTGGCAGTTCCGGGCAGGTGGTGAATTGTGTACTTGATTGTTTTGAATGTTAGTTACGTGAATGTGGATACGCTTTCTTGGTTGTGAATGTTGTATGGGTTTTACGGATTTGCAGGAATGTGTAATTTTGAGAGCCTCTTTTAATGCTTGGTTTGTGATACTTTGTTTGGTGTTCAATTGAAGAGAGGGAGATGTGTAGTATTGTACCTATCTATTTGCACTGGGTGCACACAGTGCTGCTAGTAGAATACAGCTATGTCATATGGAATGTGATGGGACCTGAGGGTTCCAAGAACTACAGTTGGTAACACAGGATGGGAGAACCTTACTGAAAGGATGTCATCTGTTTAGCTCCCTGCCCCTTTCTATATAACTAGCCCTGTAACTCTGTAACTTATAAATAAACTCACTCCTTTTATATATACTGGTCTCCTGTGCCTTACCTGAATCCAGATGTCTTCTTACCATCCCCGATACTACACATACCAGGACTTACATTTGGCTTTGGGCTTCACGTGGATTCTCATGACAGGGGAAAGAATATCAAGAGTATCAGATATAGCAGAGTGTAGAGCGGAGAGGGCGGTGTCAGGGTGGGAGTCAGCCGCAGGGGGAGGGGGGTGAGAAGATTGCAGCGCAAAGCCTCAACTGACATGTGCTTCATGGGTCGGATGACTGAGAAGGAGGGTGGCAGTGATGAGGGTGGCTTTGCCTGTGGGGTGGGGAAGGTGAGATGGGAGGATAGGAGAAAGTGATCACTCCAGGAGAGAGGAGTGGAGAGAGGGACAGAGAGGGGAAGGTCAGAAGAGATCAGAGCATCAAGAGTGTGCCCTGCAGAATGAGTCGGCCCAGTGAGAGAGAGTCGCAGAGGTCGCGAAAGAGTCCAGATGGAGGACAGGAGGCATCCAGGTGGATATTGAAGTCTCCAAGAAAGAGGAGTTAAGTGGTTGAGGACAGGAGTGAGGAGGAGAGGTACGCCTACTCAGAGAGGAAAGAGGACATTTGACCAGGTGGCCGATAGATTGTAGCCATAGTAAGGGTATGGATAGGAGAGAGAGAGAGTCAGCAGACAAGGCATTCAAAAGAGGAGTAGGTCTGCGTAGGAGTGACAGTGGCAGGAATCCACTCAGGGAAGATAAGGGCCACACCCCCACCCACACGGTTGGGCCTGGGCATGGAGAGGATCTTGTAACTGTCAGGTAGGAGTGTGTCAAAGCTGGTGACAGAGCTGGCCGTGAACCATGTCTCAGTGAGACCAAGGATGTCAAGGTCCAGTTCCTCAAGAAGGGCGACAGATATCAGAGGAATGCTTGACAGCAGAGCGAGCGTTAAGAGTGGCAATATGGAGAGGATTGCCATCATTGAAGGACTTCCGGGGAGGGGTACAGATCAGAGGTACGCCCTGTGGAGGTAAAGAAGAAGGAGCCCGAGGGAGGCAGGGTGGGAGGCTGGAGGCAAGGTAGCCGAGGACAGAGGAGGGGGGACAGCAGGAGAGGAAAGGAAGTCGATGAGGTGCGGGAAGCATCTATCAAAGAAGTGGAGGTTGGCCTGAGGGCCTTGGACCAAGACGGTCCCATTAGCGTAAACATTAATGATGGCCTTAGAGGAGCGGAAGGGGGCCAAGAGGACATCCCAGCGGGTGCCACCATTATTGGGAGAAGAGGAGAAAGGAAAGAGCACAAAGACCATATGAAGGGTCCATATGTCAGGAGAAGGCATGAAAAAGAGGATGTCAGTAAGAGTTTCCTTGGAGGAGGCACTAGTGTAGGTGTCAGCGATAGGGAGGCCTGGGTTGGAGACCAGGATGTCCTTTTTAAACTTTTTCCTACCAGATTTAGTGAGGAGAGCAGGATAGTCAATGGAGAAGCAGTTGGAGAAGATAGGCGAGATAGAGAGCACCATGGAATACGGAGGAAGTGGGGGGGGGAGACAGATGAGAGAAAGCGGACAGGAGTGAGCGGCAAGCCCTAGTTTACCACAATTTCAGAACAACAGTAAACACACCATAATTGCGAATTTGGTACCCAGTGGAGAGGCCACCTAAGTTGAGAGTCCGGCGAGGGGAGAAAAAAGCCCTAGATTACCACAATTTCAGAACAGTAAACAGACCATAAATGCGAATTTGGTACCCAGTGGAGAGGTCACCTAAGTTTGCGAGACCTGCGAGGGGAGAAAAAAGCCCCAGTTTACCACAATTTCAGAACAACAGTAAACACACCATAAATGCGAATTTGGTACCCAGTGGAGAGGCCACCTAAGTTTGAGAGTCCTGTGAGGGGAGAAAAAAGCGATAGTTTACCACTATTTCAGAGCACAGTGAAGTGTAGATACCGTGCGGGTGACGAGAACAGGGGTAGGAGGGTGAGCTGGCAGAGCAGGGAAGCTGAAGATGGAGCGGCGGAATGGCGCCTAGCGTCCCCTGCGGAAACCTGCAGACACACGGGGAGAACATTTGGCAATCTAGCATTACCACCAACAACAGAGGCTGGTCTGAGTTATTTTTGTTTATCTCTCCGTGACTCCCCACAGTCCCAACAAGCAGGAAAATCATGCTCACCCCAGACAAAGGGCATTTGTGGGGAAGTTAATTTTGCATGCAGCCTTATGCTAGGATGTTTGCACGATAGGACACGAAGAAAAGGAGCATTCAGCAGGGCACATTTGTCGAAGAAATGCAACATATTTGACAGGCCTATTTTCAAAAGGATGTATTGTGATAAGTCAGGAAATAAGGCTCTGCATCCGGGATGCAGTTCAAGTTTCAGAATCTTTATATTACTGTGGCAATTACTGAGACCATGGTTTTTTGACCAGGCAGAAGGGCTAGTTCCGAGAACTTTGTGCTAAAAAGAGACTGGTCAAGAAATAGAACACATAATGGAAGGAGGGTGGAAAGGAGGTTTAAAAAGTGAATGCACACAATGAAAAAAACCGGGTACTGAATTTTGACATTTTCGGCTCCAAAGTTATGGAATACCTGGAGAACAGGAAATATGACCCATGGCTGTTCAGAGATTCTCAAGACAGTGTGGGTGTCCTTCTCAGCATATAACAGGAACCAGGGTATTTTCATGGGTTAACATAAACCAGGAAAAACATCAGTATATCTTTTTATGAATACTAAAGGATAATGTTGACCAGCTAGTTTAAGACTGTATATTAACGTCACACTTAAAACTAGACAGAAAGCCATGTCAACTTTAAACTCAGAATATGTTCGGTGTACAAGCCATGAAGCAGAAATAAGCATGGCCGTGCAAACTATAACAGAAAGGAGATCTATGACTAGAAATCTACATTGATGTGATTTCAGTTCAAGGCTATGACGTGTTGGAAACGAGCAATGTCTTCTTTTCTTCTTCTCTGCCCTTCCACAAGGCTGAGGGTGAATCCTGGGAAATCAGCTCATGCTATGATTGTTGCTGAATATTATTATAACTTATAGATGCCATATTTCTTGCCAAACATGATGTTGTATGCACACATGAAGGACGATTACCCTGTGGAATGAGATGTGTGGTGTGTGCATGTGTTTTGACTGAAGTCAATAACTGTTTGAAACTAGAGCTTTTGCTTCCTTTTCAGTGAATCACATTGTGGTGTACTACCTTTGTGTAATGCAAGTGAAAATCAGCTGTTCAGTCACAGGCATTCAAACAAGAAGTGAGCAGTCAGGTTTTTGGCATTATGCTGTAATGACTTTTATCTATGGACATCTCTATTGTGTGATATATCCCTGAACTAATGCCCCCATCCAGGTATTACCACCCCACAATCTCGGCAAGAAACAGACTGCTTATTCGTATCTTTGATATTATTTATTATTTATATGTCACAAAGCTTAAATAGCGCTTTTATCCAAAGCACTGCACAAAGATACAAGTGGTACAATCAAAAATGGAAACAGACAGAATAAACCAGTTAAATGAATTCCCAATGTAAGAGATAGAGGGGAAATAAGTGGACAGACTGAAGGAGATACATTTTTAAACATGTCTTGAAGGGATAAAGAGTAGGGCAAGACTAATATCAGCAATCAGACAAGGGAGGATGCACACAGTGGTTGATGGAGAGGTAGAAATAATTGAGAAGCAGAGTGAAGGTCTCTAGATATATGATATAGATAAATCAAAGAGCAAACATGGGTGGCCAGAAAATGTATAATCTTGAAGACGAGACACAAGAATTGAAAATCAAACCATGGTTTCACTGGGACTAAGTGAATATGTGACAAGTTGGAATACATATTAGAAACCAGAGGAACACAAAAGAGAGTTCTTATTGCAGAATATAGGATAGAGCACAGCAGAAGAATAGCATCATTGTTTAATCTGAAAATAGAACAATAGTTTGCAAGAGTGTTTTAGTAGAAGCAAAAGTCAAAATAGGTCAGATGTTCCGATTATTTAAAAGTTTAAAGTGACAACATCAAACAGAAGCAATTTGGGGCTGAAAATAAATAGAAGAATACAAGATAAAATCAAGATGATGTGCTTGGTGGCTAACAGGAAGCCAAAGGGGGAGGGTGGACATGGACGAGGGAGATGAGAAGGAGGCAGAACAGCAAAGAACATCATTTCATTCTTTGAGGGTTAAGGAAAGGAGACAGATTAGCCATCCACAACTAGACAGCTGAAAGACAGAAAGACAATTGCTGATGATCAGAATCATTGAATGAAGAGGATGAAATAAAAATGTGTGTGTTGTTGGCATATAGTTGCATCTGAAACCCACAGTCGGGAATCAAGGAAGTTGAAGGAAGGCTGCAAAGGGAAAACAGAAGGGAACCAAGGACAGACCTTGAGAAAACCCAAGACAGAGATATTGTGTCAGAGAGATAAACCCATTAAAGGAAACAACAAATGAATAGTCAGATAAATAACAATGAAACCATTGGAGAACAGTGTCAGAAAATGTTAAGCCAGAAATTGTAGAAAGAAGAGTAGGGTGGTCCATAGTATCAAACTCAGTGCTAAAATCAAGTGAGACAAGGATAGATGACAGTTTAAGAGGGTAAACCTGATTAATAAAGTTTAGAACAGAGGGAAGAACGGTTTCTGTGGAGGTACCAGGACAAAAACCAGAATGATAAGAAAGGAGAAGATTAAATAGGTTAAGATGAGAGCTAAGCTGAGAATGAATAAGTTGCTCAACTAATTTGGAAAGGTAAGGATGGCGAGAGATCGGATGGAAATTAGAAGTTTCAGTTGGATTTGAGGAAGATTGCTTGAGGAGAGGAATAATATTGTCAGCTTTAAATGCAGATAGAAAAGGAAGAGTTAAACAGAGTAGATTAAACAGATGCAGGGAGAAAAGGTTTGATAAGTGGAGCATGCAGAGGTTCAGAGGGAGCAGTGGTGAGGTGGGAGCAAGGCATTACATTAAGAATGTCAGTCTCACAGATAGGGCTGATGGACAATGGCAGGATCAAGTGGACTTGTAAACCTGTCAGGAATAGGTGCAGCCTGCAGAGTAGGAGAATGTCTGATGTTGTCTATTTTAGAAAGAAAAAAGTTGCAAAAGTCCTTAGGCATATAAGAACAAACAGAAGGTTTAGAGGAAGGAGCAACTAAATGCTTATTCAAAGTAGAGTCGAGGGGTGTGGGAAAGCGTTCTGGGATTGAAAAAAATATTCTTTAAGTATTTAGCTTGTAAAAAAAAGAAAGACTGAAGAGCAGAATACAATTGATGAGCAGTAGTGGTACAAGACTGTATCCATTTAGTTGAGCTCTACAAAGCTTAGGTTTTTAAGGCAATCATAAAACCAGGGACGAGGATGTTTACCCCTTGGAGCAAATTCAAACAAAGTGCAAAAAGGGCCCTATTCAGGCAATCTTTAGTAGAGTGCAGAGTGACTTTGCACTGCCAACAAACACCCTGAATCTGTCATTTTGCGCTGCTAAAGTATTCTTTGCACTATGAATTATGCCCATTTAGCACAGTGCAAAGAGTAATTTTGCAGTGGAAAGTGACTTTGCACTGCAAACATACAATTTGCACCGCTCTCTGAATAAGGGTGTTTGTTGGCAGTGCAAAGTCACGTTGCATAGCGCTAAAAATTCCATGAATCAGGACCAACAAGTCTATAGATAAGGACATATCAGAATGGAACTTATTCCTGTTTAATGTTTTTTTTTTATTTGTGACCGCAATAACAATAGCAGATAAAACATTTGATGAAGAAAATACAGATGAGATGATTACAACAAGGCTGTAGATCAATGAGAGAGCACAGTATTAATAATATGTTTTGTTTTAACTGTGAAAACAAAAAATCTCATATAACAGGAAATCTGACATCAATGACAAAAAATATACTTCAGCTGAATACAACAGGGGGAGACAGATACAGGGGAGGCAGACTAGGAAGCAAAGGGAAAGAGGACAGATACAGGGGAGGCAGACTAGGAAGCAAAGGGAAAGAGGGGAAGGCAAAGATAAACATGTATTAGTAAACGATAATAGTGATATTGTTATAAGATTGGATTGTAGGCAGTAATGTTCATACAGAAAATAAATTATGAGCCATGGATTGAAGCATTAAACTTGTCTAGATAATGAATGAAAAATGACCATTTTGTGTTATATTTGGGAATTGAACCTTGCGATTTAGCCATACAGTACTCCAATCTTTGAGTATGACATATATTGTTCCACCAGCCTTTACTACTTAGGGAGCAAGCATTTTTCCAGTTGGCGGTTATAATTTTGAGAGCAACAATTATAAATAAATCAAACAATTTTCCTCCAGCTGCTTGCAAAGTTGTTCCCCTGTATATGTAAAACAATGTTTAAAAAGGATAGAGGAATGTCAATTCTAAATATAAGTTTAAGGTATTTCCAGATGTGTTGCCAAAATAAAAAAAACATAACAGCAATTAAAATATATATGTTCATATGTGGCAGGGGTAAAACCACAAGACCAACATTCATCGGAAAGATTCATTCTTAGATTGGGAGAGCTTAGCAGGAGTAAACAACATTCTGTGAATGAAAAATAGGATTTGTTGCATAATGTTAGTGGAAACTGAGATGTTTCTAATTCTTGAGAAGATTAAGGACCATGTGTGCTCATCAAGAGCAGTGCCAAGATCCCTATGCCAAGGCCGACAAATAGACATAACTAAATCTTTAGTGTTAAGAGCTGCGTCAGTATACGAGGCACTGAGGGTATGTGATGTGGTTAATTGCAGAATTCTAATGGCGTCCAGTGAGAGAATGATGTTTGAAAAATGGTGAAGGCCATCCAGACACGCATTGATCAATTAATTGTAAAACTTGATATCTGAGTTTGGAAGTGAAAATAAGCACTTAAATCGTTGTTTACTAGGAAGGCCATAAGATATCATTTATAATCTGGGAATTTAACCCTTCCCTTATCGTGCGCAGCTTTTAATTTGGCTAATGATATTCTTTTACACTTACCTTGCCCCAAAGGAAATTGAGTAATAGGGAAGAAATAAGTTTGAAGAAGGAAAGAGGGAGCGATACAGGAAGGAGTTGAAGGTAGTATAGGGTAATCGGGTATAACATAATGTTTATTGTATCCAGCCTACCCCACCAGGATAAGTAAAGGGGGAACCATTTAGATGTGAGATTTTTAAGTTTGTTGAGTAAAATGTTTAGATTACATTTGAAAGTATCTTGTATCGTGGGTGCAAAATCAATACCTAGATATTTAATAGAGTCTTTGCACCATTTTAAGCCAAACAAATCAAACTCATGTTTTAGGCAGTAAGAGTTAAGTGAGTTCATACCGAGATACAAGACTATATTGGTGATGTAAATTGAGCAGATGAGAAATGTGGTGCTTAGGATTTCTTTATTAGCACTAATAAGCTCAAGTAAAGGTTCCAACGCAAGGATATACAATATTGGAGAAAGGGGATACCCCTGTCTGGTTCCTCTGAGAAGGGGGAGAAGGGTGATGATTGGCCATTAATACAAATAGATGATTTGGGACTAGAGTAAAGCAATTTGACTAAGAGATACTTTTCACCACAACCGCGCCACTGAAGAGATTGGAACATAAAATCCCAACTGACCCTGTCAAATGCTTTTTGTGCATCGAGAGCAATGGCTGCATACCCTTGTCTGTCTTTTTTGTTCCTGGAGACAATATGTATAACATCTAAAAACAGTCTAGCATTAGAGGAGATGTTACGCTCTTTAACCCACCTGATCCGATGTAATCATAGTAGAAAGAGAGGATTCAATTTTGTTGGCCAGAATTTTTTGCAAAATCTTTGCATTCTACGTTAATAAGGGATAATGGGCGATCATTATTAGGGTTAGAGGGGTCTTTATCTGGTTTAGGGAAAAGAATCAGCAGAGCTTGGATGAAAGAGCCAGAAGATGATTTATGTGATAAAATGTGAGAGAATAAGGACAAGAGTTTAGGAGCAAGAGAGTGCACAAGAAAATAGAAAAAATCCACAGAGAAACCATCCAGTCTGGGGGATTTATTAGTTCCCAAATTCTTTATAGCCTGCATCATGTCGGGGAGTGTAATATCCTTATCAAAGTGGGAAAGGTTGACTTGTGGATATGAAGATCTGTTGATATTTTTAAGGAAGGATTGAATATTATCCAAAGGTATTAAGGTATCAGGAGTACATACATGTTCATAGAACTCTTTAAAGCAGTTTAAAATATCCTTCTACTGGCTATGAACCTTGCCAGATGAGTCTTTTATATGAGAGATCTATGATCTTTCTTTTTTAGTTTTAAGATATGAGGCAATCGACTTTCCAGCTTTGTTGGAGGTTTGATATATTTTTGTTTTGTATTTGTAGTGTTGGCTGCTACATTGTTCAGTTCTTTATTAATCTGACATCGCAGAGACATTACCTTATGTAGATTTGTATTATTTGGATTGGTATAGTAATTACGTTCTAAACAAGTGAGTTGAGAGTACAGATCCTCCAGGTGTTTTTTATGCATTTCTTCCCACCATCGAAAGCCATAATATGACCTCTAAGAGCAGCCTTGAAAGAATCCCAATTATTAACAAGGTTAGTGTCTTCATCTATATTTTGTTCATAATATTGTGTATAAAGGATTGGGTTGAGGACATTTTTGTCCTGTAAAAGATTTACATTATGAAATTTCCATCTAGAGGCTGGCTGCTTTAGATCATCAAATGCTAGGTAAGTACTAATAGGGGCATTTCCAGAGTTTAAGGGTTATTTTGTTTTTATCATGTTTTGGAAGAGTAGGAAAAAAATCGCTGCCCACATTTTAAGATCACATTTTAATATAAGATTGGTTAACCCATTTGGGCAAAAAGCCCAAACTTTCAAGGCTTTCATAATATAATAGATCACATCTTTCATTGTACACTTCAAATCCCAGATCCGTGTTGTAATAAAATCACTACCATTAGCAATCACAACTTTGCAAAGATTCGAAAAAAAAATGTGATTCCTCAGCAACCAGATTACAGTGTGGATCACAAACTTTTGAGTTCAGAGAATTGATCATATGCCAGAAGTTATGAGAATGCTGATTTGTAATAATCTCCAGCATCTGCTCCCCATCTTTTTGTAACAATTGGAACCGGTGGCGAGGCTGCCCGTTTTTTATAGTGCTGTCTGAGTAATTACATTTTTTTGCATTTTACTGCTTCTGGATATATCAATTTTGCATCTGTCTTACCATAGACCTTAATTCCCTCTTCTTAAGTTGGATATCCTGGTTGTAGGAATGGGTTTTGGCGTAACATGAAGGTAATGTTTTTGTTTCAGATTGAAGTTAATGGAGAAAATAACGCAAAATACTTTGGGGCAAATACATTTATTTTTTCTTCAACCAAAGTTTTTGAGAAGCATTGACCTATTTGTCTATTCAATGTTTTTAATCCTCTGTGTGATCTGGTTCCCTTGTGTATTATTTGTAAGATTGGACAAGTGGATACAAGTGTGTGTTAAAAACTCAACATTCAGCTTTGCAACAAGAAATGCATGGTCAATTCATTTGGTAGATTTCACTTTAAAAGAGTTACACAACTCAAATAAATTCAGCATTAGACGTTTATAATCAATACATGATTCAGAAAAGGAAATCTATCAGGTATGTTTATAGAGAATGGCACCCATCACGTTTCCATGTATCAGTAAGGCCAAGGATTGAATTAAATCAATACATTTTTAAAAGTAGACACATTTTTATGTTTGCAAATATAAAGGCCCATGGGAGGTATAGACATTTGACTCAATAGTGGCTCTGCAATCAGAATTAAAATCTCCTGAAATTATCACATCTTGATTCTCTCTATTTTCACAACATAAGTTCAAAATTGAATTAATCATCTTAAAAATGACACAATTGTTGAATGAGCTGGATTACAATAGAAATCAATAATTAGAAAGGTTTTACACCATTCCCAAACTTTACAGTAGCTTTGGTAGCTAGAATACCATATGTTGAATCCAAAATAACTAAATGATGTTTCGAGGCTGACTGTTTAATCGCAACAATCAAGCCACTCGAGGGGCGACCAAAATTTAAATGTGTAGCAGACAGAAAAAACAATTGGTATCCATCTAATAATAATGGTGATCAAATCCAAAGTTCCTGTGGAATCAAAATGGTATCATTTTACAGGAATTGAAATAGGTCTTTATTGTTCATAATATGATTGTGACCTCACAAATTCCAAGACAAGATGGATATTTGTTCATAAACTACCCTATCCTATAGACCAGTACACCATTTTGCCAGAGGATTAACACACAGGATAAATTCCTGAGATTCACGAATACCTGCAGCATGGTTAAACTCACTTTCTTGGAAATTACCATAACAACAGAGAAAGACAAGAAAACTCTTTTTGTGGAACCCTACCATAAAACCACTGATAGGAACTCGCTTCTCCACTACACTACCTTTCATCTGCGCCATGTAAGGGATAACCTCCCTTTAGGACAGTTTTTGTGCCTCAAACGCAATAGTACCAACAAAGAACATTTTCTGAAAGAAGCCGATGAAATTAACAAACAATTACATCAGAGAGGCTATCCACCTGACCTTATGATGAAAGCATTCAAAAGGGCTAAAAGTAATAACAGAGAAGCCCTCTTGGAATACAAACACCGACAACAAGAAACAAGTGCCAAACTTGTCTTTGCAAACACTTATAGTTACCTTTCAAATACAATAAAAAAAAATCCTAATAAAACATTGGGATATCCTGCAGGAAGAGACAAAACCACTATTTAGAACGATAATCGCTTTCAAAAGAAGCAGAAATTAGAAGGAACAAATCACGAGAAATGATTTAAGTACCTTTTTGGTAATTGCACATGCTGCTCGTCTACAATCAACAGCACCCAAGACAACATTGGCTTAACCACCCCTTGGAGACAAACCAAACTGACCAATTGCAACTCAACAATACTAATTAACAGTATCTGGTGCCCATGAAACAAGCTTTATATTGGCAAAACCGAAAGGAAAATAAAAATGTGAATAAGCGAACACAAAAGCTGCCTCAAGAATCGGACCCTTAATGCCCCTTTAGTCGGGCATTGGATCGAGCAAATACATCTACCAGAAGATCTAAGATAGACAGTCTTGTTGAAACTCAAACCTAGCACAGATAGCGATCGCGATAAAAGAGTACGATTGAAGAAATAACAACAATTCATTGTTTTGAACAATAGTGTAGACAATGGCCTAAATGAAAAAATGGATTGCATAGTGTAATCTCATGCCCCGCTGTATATGAAAGCATTCTGGTAAAATGAAAAAAATACCCAATACCATTTGCTATAGTGGGTGCATTTGAGGGTACCACTTATCACCTTACCACATACTTTTAGGAATTCATCTCGATTTCAAGTCCAATGCAGGTGGCTTTGTACATGGTTTTACCCAAGAAATTGGATTGGATGGTCTAATGCCTCACGTATAATGAAAGCATGCTGGGTAAATGAAAATATTATCCAATATATTGTTATTGTGGGTGTATTTGAGGGTGCCTCTCATCCACTTACTCTTTAATGAATTCCATCTTGATTTTAGATCAATGTAGGTTAATGCAGGTGGCTTTGCACACCGTTATGCAAGCCTTCCTCAAACCTGAATACGACGTTAGCCTTAAGGATTCAGAAGTGAATTATTGCTGTCAATAGAACACATCTTCATCAGATAAACAAGAGGATTAAACTCTGATTACACAGGTGGCGATCTTGTGACCAAGAAAGCACCTATAACAAGACATTTAAAAGGGGAAAGTTAGACCCCTCCCACTTACTTTACCCAAACACCTGGAAGGGGAGACCGCTGGGAAGGAGAGTGTTCTGTGAGGACAGACCTACTTCAAACGAGCTGACGCCACTTACTTTGATCGTAATTGAGCTTTAACAAACAAATAAAACTTGTAAGAGGCGAGTTTATTCAGTATTTTTTTTTAGTCAAGTAGAATAAACTGCATTCACTTACCCACTCTCCCCTCCTTCTGCCTTTTAGAATCAAAGCAGCATGTTGTCTTTGTACACCGACTCTGTTCGTTCACCTTTGATTAAGACACCCGCACCCAATGCACGAACTGCTAGCAGGACCCCTGCATTTGAATAGCGCAATTAACAAGCAACCTCTGGCTGACAAATATTCCTGTATTAGAGACATATGTAAGCTAGTGATTGTAGTTTGCTACTGTGTATAGTAATCATGTCAACACTCCTTACATGACTGCTGCCCTTAAATATGCTTTTAAGAAGGCCCTGAATGCGAGTAAGCACACACTGACACAAGAATACTCGCCAGCCAGGCCATAATGCTTGGCAGAATCAATTTTCTTAGACCTATTTGAACTTCCCTGTTATCTCTAAGGCAAACACCTCTATCTAACTGGGTGAGTTTATTTTGACTAAATGCCCCTCCCTTTTGACTGTGCATATTGCTCTAGAGACGTTCAAGTCCTTTCAATGTGAGACGAGCAGAGATAACAAGATGTTGAATGTATCCACCTGTTGAGCCCTGTCTAAAAGCTGTGTGCCTGGACGAATGGACCTTTTCTGAGAGCCATGCCTTTTTCATTAAGCATGAGAGCAGTGAAGTCTTATGAAACAAGCTAGCCATTTTCCCCAAGCTTTTATGTAGATAGGTTGAGTCATGTACCACACCCGGGGCTAAATGTTTAATGTGTGACACCATGAATTTCTGCATTTCATTTGTAGAATGTATGGTGCTATTAATAAACACCAGCTTTTCATCCATACACGCAATTGTTTGGAAGTGAACATTGAATTAAAAAACATATGGGATGCTTAAACCAATGTTTTCTTGTGTTTCAGGCAGGAATATCGTATTCCGCTTCGAGCAAAGTTACCTTTTTCAGAACTAGAATTTGAAGATGCCAAATTGACTAATAATATGACTAGTTGTTGGCCTTTCATGTGTTTTAGCTGTGATCAGTTGAAATTGTATGTTTGTCTTAGACGAAGGACAGTGTACCCCTGAGGAATTTCCCTTTTTAATTGCCAAATTGTATCATTGTGGAAAGAACATGTTGGGATGAATGATGTGGATTCAGTTGGAATGAGAGAATGATGAGAATCATTGGTTTGGATGATTGATGAGATTTTTAAGTCTGTTTAGCATTTACTACTTATTTGTGACTAGAACCATTCAACATACCAATTCTTGTTGGCTAATTGAAACTGTCTGTTTAACATACCACCTTTTAGTGTTCAGTAACACAATCAATGTGTATGTTTATTAAGTTCATTTCATTTTTTGTGTATATTAAGAAATCAATATTATTTTAATACTATTGCATTGGTTGAATACTTAATTTGTAAATTATCAGTAGAGACTCTTAAATAGAGCAGTACTCGCTCAAAAGGGCATAGTTTCCCACTCTGAAACCATGTTTTGCTCAAAAACTCTTTTGTGTCAGTTTAAGGTTTCAAACCCTATTTCAGAGGGTGTTTGTTTGATGAGCAAACTATCTGACCCTCATACCCCCATTAGTGTCTGACAGTAGACCATTCCCCCAGGCATTTGCCATCATTTGAAAGGGTCATTGCAAGCCATGACCAGTCTTCCTGCTTTAGAGCTATGTTTGATGGAAAATTTGTAAATTTTACTGAATGCTTTGAAGGGTAATCATTACAGCACCAGATTTTCAGGTCTCCTCCCTCCCCCCAGAGATTTTCTACCTTTTGTCACTGTTAGAGATGGTATTTTTACAATCCAATGTGAGTTCATTTAGAGTCCAATAATTCAATTTAATATTTGTGGATGTAAATAAACTGCTTCAAATGATATCATTTGAAGTTTTAAGAACACATTCTAAAATTAACGGATCAGTGTAAATAATTGTGGAAGAAGAAACTTTAGAACTGAATAAAGATGAGTCATTTTGTAGGACCGATTTGGGATCAAGTTATTACATACTTTTAGTGATGGCCCTGAACCTGTCACAGGCCCGGAACTGCTAGCCACTTGGAGATTTGATTGTGTACCCATGCCATTTTGAAATTCCATAGGACATCCTGAGAGCAATTCTGCATGGGCCGGAGCCTTAGTAGAATTTAGGGTTGGGGCATTAATCCCATTCCCCTCCGATTGCATGCCTTTATCACTTTTTGACCTAACCAAATCTCTTTCCCCCATCTCATAAACTTCACGTAATGAGACATTTTTGGAGTTAAGGGCTTTCCTCCAGATATTTTGTGGTGAGTCAGACAGTTGTTTTTTAACAGAGGCAGAATGATGAGGAGATCCAGATTGGAATGCTGCACCCACTGCTTCTTCTGAGAGATGAAGAGTTTGTATACATCTCCTCAAACTGTTTTCATTCTGGATTGTTTTCTTTTCCTTTTTCAGTTTATATGAAGTTGTATTTTGGAATTTCATAACATAATCTGCTTTACAACAGTAGTGGAAGATGATTCCTCCGAAGACTTAGGGGGCGATGTTGAGGCAGGTGGAATGTGTCCATTGTTAGGTAAGTTGGTGGCTGGATTATTGACTCCAATCAATCTTGTACTTAATGGCAAGGGCACTGCTTGAATTCTCATTTCCAATTTTAGCTTAATCACACTTAGCATCCCAGTTTGTGCCTTTAATTCCATATTCATATTTTCATATAGTTTCACAAAAGAACCAAGAACCATATTCAAGGCCAAAACAAATGGTGCGCTAAGTCTTACTTTGTCATCCAATGCAGGTAAAGTATAATGTAATAGGGATGAGCTTGGAGACGTAGTAACTGGGGAATCCCTGGTGTCCCTCACCAAAGATTCACCTTCATCCAGGAGGGAAGAGAGATTTGCAATCAAAGTACTTTGTGTTTAACAAAACACATAGTAGAAATACAGTGTATGCATGGAAGGACTAATGGGTAGTTAGGGCCCAACCCACACCTAAACTAAATGTCTGGGAAGAAAAGAGTACCGTGGAGAATAAAATACATGAAAACAGTAATAATCAGCACCCAAAATGCCACAAATAAAATTGTAAAAGTATTCCTCCTTAGAATATGGTATATTGAACATTTTAAATGTACACTATACTATACTCCCAGCACAGCCAGTGAGTATGACAAGGGGGTGGAGGAGGACATCCCATGAAAGTCCCCCAGCAGCCAAAAACAGAAACTGGTGCTAATGAAAGGATAAAGAACAGGACCAAGATGGCCATGCCTTCTTGGAAAAGAATGATAGCTGGCTTCTAGGTGGAAATTCACCAGCAGGCAGATTAGCAACATGATAAAATACCAGGGGAATTGAGTAATGGTCATGGTGTCATCTAGGTATAACCAGACACTATTGGACTGTCCTAAGCCAGCCCTCACACACTAGGGCACTCACTGGAAGGTCATGCCACCAGCAATTCAAGCTATCCATAAAACCTACAAAAAACCCAGGTCAACCCACAGTTTATGCGTATTGACCTGTCTAAGAGTAACCAGTTTAAATGGTTTATTGAGCTACTAAAGCAGTAAGATCATCTGGATCCCTGGTGAAGACTATGTTACAGCTGCCACCAACGTAAATTCTAAAACAAACATAGGGAGATAAAAGCATCCTTTGGCCAAAATGGGGTTTTACCAGACGTCCTTAGTGGGTCCCGCGAGCGGCCCAGCATGCTAACAGCGGGCCCGTCATTAACAGGCCCGTTGTTAGCATGGTCCCTATTCCAATTGAGCCCTATGGGGGCTCAAATGGAAATGGGGATGTACCGGTGCTGGTAACTTGAATGTGGAAATACCGGGCCCTCCTAGGTCGGAATGGCTCAGTATTTCACATTCAGGGAACCAGGACCCAGGTTGGGGGGGGGGCATGCCCTTATTAAGGGCATGGCTACCTCCAAACTCATAATGAGGCTCTTAGACTCAGCATTTCAGCATTAAAATGTTAGCGAGGGTTTGAACTTTATCTAGGGCTAAGAGTATGAAACCCATTTCTGGACTCAAGAGTGTGCGTCTCAGGCAGAATTAAACAGATGCCAATGCACAGAGCACAAGCTTGAAATTGCACTTTGCTTTGTGATACTATTTCAATTAACTGAACCACTCTAGATATAATACTAACCTAAATCTAACATACTAATAAACCCTACCCCGTTTAACAAATAACAGATTCCCATAATAACATGTAGTGAAAATTAGCTTATGAAATAAGATGGATGCAGACTGATGTAAAGGCACAATGCTCTGAAAATGGGAAAGAAAAATGAACTCTAAACATGTAGGCTGAATCTGCGCTGTGTGGTAAGCTGATAAATGAGAAGACCAGTTCTGCTGAAAACATGGATTTATTTTTTAGCAGGAAGCACAAGAGAAATGTTTCATTTTTCTCTTCAGCAATGCTGTGAGCACAATAAGGAAGGCACAGAGAAACAATTGCGTGATGTGGGTAGGTCTGGTCAAGGGTAGGTGTTTTTCTAGATTGTCAGGGTGGTTCATGTAAAAAAAGTTTTGAGGAAGAGTATAGAGGCATTCCTCGTCTGGCACTGACGGGCAAAGGAGGCAGAATTGCTGGTTGCTGAGCGGACAGAGTTCAGTGCTTGCAAGCTGACTAAAGCTGAAGCTGTCTCTCCTGGGTTGACGATCGTTAGAAAAACTGCAGTCTCAAGAATCCTCATCTAGATTGACCCTGTGAGAGGCAGACAGAAAGGTTGGGGGACGATTTCACTGCCAAGCTGAGTCGGCAATATCACCAACAGATGTAGGTAAATATGAGGTTAATTGAGGTGCTGATGATGTGAATGATACTATGTAGCACACATTGAATAGTTCAGTTAATTTTAGGTGCTACATTAGAGATTTGAATTACAGTGTTAATTTTTCTCAAGGTCTTGCTGTTTTTTTAAAGGGTATTTTTCTTGCCAAGTTTTTATGAAGCCAAGGTCAAGTGGCAGAGCTTTCCACAGAGCCATTGGAAGACAAAAAGTACTTGCAGTGTGATTTACAATGTGGGCATAAGTGTCACTCTGTGTAACTTGTATAATTCTATTTAATGAGAAGAACACATTCAAAAACGTAATTCAGTCTCATTATATTAATTCTGCATTCAGCCCTTTGATTTGACATGCATAGATAGATGTGGACATGTGGTAAGAAATATCTCAAAGCAAAGTACCCACAGCCAATTGTTTTATTAGAGAGGCTGCTGAATGAATGTGTTGTTTTTATTGAAACTCAGCCAAAAGGGAATAATGTGGTATTGTGCATAAGATACCACAGGAGGGCATGAGCCATCTATTCAGAGTGTATTAAGTCTAGTATTTGTCTGTTGTTAGAGACCCTGGTAAAGATAATTATTAGTTAGTATTCGGAAATTAGTCTCACCAGTATAAAACATACCACTATAAAATGATACCACCATAGTTATTATACCACAATAAAAATATCACAAAGTAAGAGATATAACCCCATCATATATCTAACACATCCTAGAAGCTAAAGAGGAAAAAGCAAACAGTTTGGGGTTCCCATAAAATGGCACAGCAGAACCCCCAAGAATTCTGCCCTAACAAAACTGCCAACCTCCAACGGTCATTCAATAATTCTTTGTGCATTTTATCCACCAATGTCCCTTGTCATACCTCTCTCCTTTGTGATGACCAGTTCTCTGGAGCAAATATCTGTGCAGCAGCTTATTACCTGGAATCATTGGTATTTAATTCAACACTATTGTAAGCCTCTTGCATGTTTCTATACCACAAAACAAGCACAAGGTGACTTGTACTATTAGATTACTCTGTTACAATGCATGCAATTCCTGTTTGATAAGCGCTTACAACCTCAAGAGTGGCAGGACCTTTTTAACCCACATACATCTTACTGGGGCCTCCAGAACTTTGTTGATTGCTGCATTTAGGATAGTAACAAAAGCCCTGCAACCATGTTTCAAAATGAGTTTAATTTCCTATGGAAAATGGTGGGAAATACACTGCATTGGACAGTACAGTAGCAATTATTTGATTGTAATATAATGATGTCCATTCTTTTTGATTAAAGAATGTGGTTTTTCCAGGCTTTGCATTGAAATGCCATGTATCCCAAAATGTTAACCATAACAAGACAATTGTTTAATTTGAAAAGCAAAATGTACTAATGTGGAAATGTGCTTGTATTTATGCATTCATGTTGCATGAAGATCATGTTGATGTATTCACGTTTTATTTTTAGTATTTTTTTGTTTCATGCGTTATAGTTCACAAATAACTTTTCATATTATACACATGTTAAAACATCAGAGAATAAAAGAGAAAACAAATACAACACTTTATCATCACATTAACCTTTGCATTACACAACGATTCATCTTAACCTTCACATTACATGCATGATAAAAACCAAGTGAACCAATTTTTTAGGATGGTTTAATAGCTTAATGATATACTTCCCCTGGGTTAGCATCTGAAGGTGTAATCCTTAACGTTCCTAACGGTATCACAAAACGTCTTTTATAAAACGTATAGCAGCCAATGATCATTTAAACGATGTGTCAATAAAAATGCATTGCCATAACCATACTGGGTTAACCTCCTTCAAGTCCTTTAAAAGGTGAGCAGAATGAGTCTGGCATTGAACACTCCTTTCAGGGCAATTAACCATCAGAGGTTCTACGGTTTCTATCATGTTTTCCCTTTTACAAAATCTGCAGCACCTTTAGTTGCGGCATACACCACCACGTGCACCCAAAATGTCATTAATAGGAAACAAGTTCTGGGGAAAGTGCAAACACTGGCCATGCCAGCATTCCCCCAGGAATTTCGTCAGATAATATTGCAATGTATTATAGTATGTAACAGTATCCCCGTACATAAATGGTACTTCCTAACACACTCAATAGAATCAATGCAGCCAGTCTCCTAGACTCACTTTTTTACTTTCAATGGATTTGTTAGTAAATACTTCACCAAGGTATCAATGGCAATTAATATTTGGAAGCACTGTTGGTGCCATTCTAAGAGGGGGGTGGTAACTTATTTTCTAACCCTCACTTTAGCACCACCCAGCTTGATCCCTCTTCAGCCAGATAGATTTTCCATAGGAAGTTTACGTTTTTCCACTTGACCAGAGCTTCCAGAGATACTACACCCAATTTGTACCTTAACACTGGGGCTGGAACACTAGTTGGTAACTTTAAACCAGAACACCCCTTCAAGCTCGCCCCATTGCCCTCTAAGAGTGAATAGTATCGTCTCGGCACCATACGTCACCACAGGAACCACCTTTCTACAGTAAAACTCTCTTCCAGGTATTATCAAGAAATGCCCAAATTCCTTATTTAATGCTGCCTGTGGGTCCAGTGCAATAATTATTTGTTTCTTTCCTGTGAAATGCTGATCTCTGTTTTCTTTTGGGAAGATTGAAAAACCCAAATATACAAAGTAGTCCACTCTCTCTAAGAGTTTCCCACCAGTGCACCACTTGAATTGTCCTCCTGCCATTCCTAGGCCCTTTTGTATAATAATGATTTTGGATTTGGGAACACTAATCTTTAGGTTATTCTTTTTTGCGTGAGCCTGGAAAGCATTTAACTGACGCTGCAACCTGATGGGCGTATCGTCCATTCAGATCAGGCCATCGGCATACAATAATTAGTTAATCATTGTGGCATTTAGTTTTGGGGGAAAAAATGTATATTCAAAGTGACTTTGCCCAAATCTGACAAAAAAAGAATAAATAGGATCAGAGCCTTGCTTCAGGCCCTTGCCTATTTGATCGGAGCATATAATCTACCCTCTTTATCCAATCGAACACACATAGGAGTATCTTTGTGTTATGCTATGAGGATCAGCAGTAAAGCAGCAGGACAGCCCCACTTCTGCAATTTGCCCCATAACTTGTTCCTCGGGACAGTGTCAAAAGCCATTGAGAAGTCTTTAAAGGTGACTGTTTAATTGCTTCCTTCTTCAACAGTTCTAACTCAAAACCGTTCATCTCTGTCCCTGCTCCCTCGACACAACTCTGTTTGAAGCAAATCCATCCTTCCATTGTTTTTGCACAGTTTCGCAGGTCTCTAATACTAGACGTGTAAAAATCTTATCTGGGTAATCCAAAGGGTGATCAGCCTATATTTGGTAGTGCTTACACAAGAACCCTTTTTAAATATTGCCACTACAATTGCTGTTAACCAAGACTCTGGCACAGCTTTCTCCCTAAGAACTGTCTTAAATATACTGGGCCTCATTACAACTGAGGCGGTAAAGGGTTACCGGCGCCGGTAAAGGTGCCGACACCGCTAACCCTGTACCGCCTTATTACGAGGTTCCCTCGCGGGACCCGCTCTGGACGTCTGGTCAGACCAGACGTCCTTTATGGGTCCTGCGAGGGGACCAGCATGCTAACAACGGGCCCATCATTAAAGGACCCGTTGTTAGCATGCTCCCCATTCCCATTGAGCCCTATTGGGCTCAAATGGGAATGGGGATTGTCCGGTTCCGGGTTCCCTGAAAGAGATTTTGTCTTATTGTGGTAAATTTGGGATTTGGCAGTATTTTCTTACCATAAAAATATTGGTGGTAATTTTGGTGGTAAACTAGCCTTACATTTAGAGTGGGTTTGGTATCACTCCATTTTAGTGATCATATCTTGTTAGCTTGTATTGGTGGTCATTTTAGTGGTATCTTATTTTGCGGTATTTTCAGAATTATATTATTCCTATGGTATAGTGGTGAGCATGTTCTTTTTTATACTATAACCCCATCATAAAACAAACCTTTCCTTTCTATTAGAATGCCTTCTAGTCGCCTGTAGAGAGCCCCATACTTAGAACACTTCAGAGAATCCAATGAGTTTATTCAAGGCACCACCTATAGTTTGTGGATGATATTACGGGCTTATGTACATCCAGTAATCTATGTGCCTGATTAGGCACCCCTTCCCATCAGCATACAAGGAAGGAATCACTCATCACATTGCACACAACTCTCTTCTTTGTAGATTGCTATTACTGACTTTCTCTTGTTTGCTATTTTAGCTACAATGATACATTGGTAAATACACTACTGCACTGGTATAAACATCACTTTTGCACTTCATATATGAATGATTCACAGATGCATGAATGACACCAAAGTCACCATTTTTTTTTTCTTTTTTATCTGCACTTTGTGTTACATGACATTTACAGACCATGACATCTTACCACATGATATTTACGGCATCACCTGCAAGATAAAAGGACAAAACAGAACAAGCAGGTATTTTGCAAACATGAATTAATGTTCCCACACTTTGAACATAGAGAGAGAAATAAACATATAATATTCCTAACCTCCCTGCACTGCAATAAATCCTAGCCACACACGCACGGCATACTATCTGTTTCTCACTTAGCACTTATCTTACCAAGGCCAGTAATCTTTGAAGTCCCTGCACGACCTCGCTGTGTTTCGCAGTCCCAGTCTCAGTGCGAAACTCCTCTGTACATGTGTGGGGAGTGCAAACTTATTAGATTCAAAGTCAGCTCTCGACCCTCTGAGATAGCACTATCCGTCTGTCTCCTGAACCCAGCACAAACTGCCAACTCCCTCTTTTTTCTTCATTAGCAAAACTCTCATTCAGCCCCCTTGTTGATGTGACTTGCCTGCCTATAATCCATACCAATCAGGGTAAAAAGAATGTGCCCTGTGCCAGCCTTTGTTTTCAAAACAATGAAGACTTCATGTCCAGAGTAACTGTTTCGTTTTGCTTCCTGCATCTTACAAATGTTCTGTTCTCCACAAGCTGAATAAAACGCTAGTGTGCATTTCCTCCTTGAAAAATGAATTTTAGACAGTGCACCCAAAACATGGGCTGTGCCTCATTGTGCATAGAAGAATGCATTATAATGTTAGAGAATTTGAAATTAGTACTTTAGTTGGGTTAGTAATGATAATCAGTTATGTATTCTAATGTAGTCTTCACACATGAAGCATCCAATGTAAATTGTGCACCTCGTTATTTTAACCTGGCAGCACACTAAGTTTTTTTTTTTATGTGTGCTCTGAATGCCTGCAGTTCCACACTAGGTCCTGGCTGTGTTTTCTAATGTATATTGTATGCTAGCAAGACTACTATATATTGTATGCTGGCAAAAATGCTATATATTATATGCTAGCAAAAGTCCCATACATGTCCTTACACCGCCTCATTACGAGGTTCTGTGCGGGACCAGACGTCCTTTGCGGGTCCCAAGAGTGGACCAGCATGCTAATAACGGGCCCGTCATTAACGGGCCCGTTGTTAGCATGCTCCCCATTCCCATTGAGCCCTATGGGGGCTCAAATGGGAATGGGGATTGTCCGGGGTCCCTGAATGGGGAAATACCGGGCCTTCCAAAGTCAGAATGGCCCGGTATGTCCCCATTCAGGGGCCACGGACCCGAGTTTGGAGGCAGCCATGACCATATTAAGGGCATGGCTGCCTCCAAACTCGTAAAGAGGCCCACTGTCTAGGATGCATACCCAAACTTCTGGATTGTTTTTGCGGAGGCACATTTCAAGGCCATCTGGCCCCGGTGCCATAGATTTGTTACTACCGGAAATTAGGTGGAACATATCTTCTGAATCCCACGTTAGCACCCACCCTGTCTTTCTTTTACTGTCCCCTTAAGCCACTCCTGCTTAATGTCACTGTCTGATTTTTAGATCTCAGTGAAATGGACCTTCGACATTTCTTCAGCTATCAGGTTTATTTGAGACCCTGTTTGTACCTTGTTGTTATCTTTAATTAAATTCCGTAAGTCGTGCAAGTTGTTACTTGCCAAAACCTCCACAAGTTTAAGAGCGTCCCTCATTGTCAACTGTTGACGGTAGCGTCGTAACCACGACTTGTAGGCCACCTTCAGGCGCTTCATATCCATTACATCTTCTTGGCATATCCCCTTGAGGGAGAGCCGTAACTATTTAAATGTGTGCCTATGCACCACTTTGCCCAGGTTCCTTTTTGGCAGGCGCTTGTAAATCTGCACCCAAATTCCTCAAACATTTCCTTAAAATATCTGTTAAATTCCCCAGAGGCCAGAATGCTATTGAAAACCATCATTTTGTGCTCATACCAACTTATTTTGTTGCCCCCCAGGCTTACGTCTAGATCAAAATCATAGCCTCTCGAGTTCTGCTTTTTTAAAGTTACTGCCCATACAATTCTAAGAGGCAGATCAGATGATTGCTCGCCGAGGTATGCTACATGGTCAATGACTCTTTTTAGGAGTAAATATCCTCTGAGACATAGAAGTAATTCAGGATGTTTCTTTAGCAACCCCTCTCCCAGGTGTGGTGTGGAACATCGTCCCCCTTAATATTCCCGTTGAGAATTAGTAGCTCCCATTCCACCAGGCCCAACCCCTTCTCCGACTTAGCTTTTTGGTCCCGGAGGCACCTTTTCCAATGGGCCAGTCCAGGCACCTACTGTTTAAATCCCCACATATTATAGTAGATTTTAGGCCCCTACCAAACCAGCTAAACAAGATATCTTCAACTGATTCCAAGAGGTCTTTCACTGTAATTTTCACATTATTCCAATAAATATTTATTAACAGAGTATCAGTTCTACCCGGGAAACTTACCTTATTCCATACAAGCTTGATTCCCTGTACATGAGGATTTGGATTGGCAAAACTCTCAACCTCCACCCAGACCTTGTTTGACACATCTGTCAGCAATCCTGCCACGGAGTGCCCCCTGTCACCTCTAATAGCTGGTTTAAGGACAACAGAGTACTCATCAATGGCAGGTGCCTCGGTCAGCAACTCTTGTAGACTAAACAAGTCAGTACCTAAGAAGTCCACGCTGCCCGTCGGAAACAAGTGTGAATATCCACTACAGGTCCAAGATATCAAACCAACCTGTGTACAGACACCATACTTTGGGCCTCCTTCACACTGGTCCACCTGGCCTCGCATTTAAAATAGCCACCATCCAGGACCAATCTTCTTCTCTTTCTGGTGGCTCAAGTCATCCACGCACACTCTATCATTAGAACCCACCCCCAGGGATCTTATTGTTAATTTTACATTTTCCAATGTGGGTACAGCACTCATAGGCTCTTCCCGGTTCACGCTAGATGCCGTCGGTGGACCTGCACTCCTGATTGGCAGTTTATAGAGGTCGTAGCCCCAGGCTATGATCGCATCGGCCAACACCTGATTGAGCACCATATGAATGCGAAATGGAGTATCACCTAATCCATATTGAATAGATTCCAGAATTCCACCTGGGTAATATCCCTTGAGGATAAGCCAGCCAAGGCCTATGCTTTCCACAGGATAGTGAACACCTTGGATCAATTTAGGATGACCTGCTCCTGATCCAGAGGGAGTTTCTGCAGGAACACTTTGTTTGTCATCTCCCTCTAGTCACTTCCAATGTGGCTTTAGGCATACAGTATTGGATGATAATAACCAGTAAGAAAGTGCATGAAGAAAACATTTTTCCTTTTACATGAACCCACAAAATGGGCAACTTAGTTTGATCTCTAGTGTATCCTAAATTCAATATTGTCTGGAGATGAGGAATGAGATTTTGAGTATAAACCATATATTGTAGTTTTTTGTGACAAAAAGTAGAGAAAAATGAATTCCCCCAAAAATGTCTCCCATTCTTTTTGTCATTTTAGATCATAAGCAAAATCTCTCTATGGTTTCCTCCTTGTCAATGCTCTTGGAAAACTAGTATATGTTTGGGTGTCCTCCTCCAGATCTCAAGTCTGAACTGGAAACTGATGGTTGCTTCTGAAGTCAGTGTCATACAGGTGTATGCTTCACGCTAAGCCCCAGAGCAAAAGGTGCACAAGTTGTAAACCTAAGGACTTTATAGGGTTAGCATTAGCACGCCCAATACTTACCACATGTAGAGACCTGCCTCTACAGTCTCTCAATCCAAATTATCAATACTCTTCGATTTCTAACCCTGAGCTCATGCTGGGGGTAGCTTCTCTTTTTCCTTTCCACATTTTCCATTGTCTTTGTGCTACTCCTGCAACTTCTCATTGGCTCACTCCAAGCCCTTTCTTCCACCCATCCCACAAAACCTCTTGCATATTCTATCAGTTATCGCCTCCTCCTCCTGTCCTTCTATTTAATTAATTCTCTCCTACCTTTTTACCATCCTCTCTTTATGTAAGTACTCCTTTGGCACATCTATAATATGGCCTTATTTATTCTTTTCTTTCTTTGTGGTTTTTTCAAAGCCTCTACCTTAGATACCTCGTAACCAGAGCTATCTTTGCAATGTCCCTCTCCCTATTTTCCATGTCCTCTCGACATTTTCCAGGTTTGCTTTCTCACCAACCTCTTGGATTGTCCCCTTCCCAGCTTCCTCAGTCTTTCTCTCCCCATCCTCCACAGTATTTCTCCCCATTGTTTATTAGCCTTGAAAAAGCCAAATCCGGCGAAACAACAAGCAGCTGCTATTGTGTCAGCACAACCTTAAAATATATTCTTTTTAAAGAGTCTAATTTTGAAACACAAAAGAACTAAACCTGTGTTACCATTTCATAATTGATGGGATTTATAATTCTTGTTGAAGAAATTATAATGTATTATTCGATTTTTACATTATGTCCCACACAGCAACTGTCCACATCCACCTTCTCCCTCTTGGACCTCCCCTCAGCAGCTGGGGCTGATGTTTGAGACATGGCACCAGTGTCATTGCTCCCCAAAGATGTTGTGTCCAGGGGGCATGACTGGGCCTTGCCTCTCTGCCCGTTGTAGGCATCCCTGCGGCCTTGCTCCACAGCAGCACCTTGTCTGCCCTCTTCTTCCAACGCAACTGTGGATAAGGGCACATAGAATACAAACATCAGGCTACTGCACCGATGTGTGTTTGGCATCAAAAATATGCGCATGTAGTGCACTGCTAAAGGTTACAGCCATCATCACCCTCCACAACACACAGGTACATGCAATGTGCATACACATATATTTATATCCTTCACAACAGACAATCACATCCGTGGACATGGCACTGTCACAACCTATCAATTGCGCATGCTACACACACATGCATCATGGGCCATACACATGTCATACACATGTCATGCACACACAGCACCTGACATTCCTAAAGCAGTGCACTAAGCTATCACATCAGAGTCCCCTCTACAGCAATCACACAACAAGACTAGGTCACACATTGAAATGCACATGTTACATTCATCCGCCACATAGTCACATCTTAGACACATCGACATGAACACCAGGCATGTTCATGATGTTGACAACATTACCCATCTGTCAAACCATGTGCACGTCGTGAAATGCTGCAGTGCAACACACAATGAAAAAGTAAGACCATTGAAATTACACATGGTTCATAGAACTCATGTAGAGCACTGTCTGGGACATGTACACAGACATCCGTAAAAGAGTAAGACCAAGGTGCACATTCCCACCATACATCAACATGCACATGCACTTTGGAGGCCAGCAACACATGGACACTCACCTGATGACTCCAGACAGAGCTGATCTGGGTGTGCAGCGCTGGGTAAAATTTTTCCAGGACCCGCATGTCGGTGGTATTAATCCGGGCCCTGTGCCCCCCTCTTTTGGAACCAGCCTGGAGGAAGTGCAGGGCCTTGCTGTGGGTCCTGGATTTGAGGTCCTCCCAGAGCTTTTGCACATGGTGGTAGTCACAGGGGCCACCCCCTCTGCGTTGATGCGTTGATGGCACCCACAATCTGGTCCCGCATCATAATGCCCCAGGACAAGCTCCACCAGGATGTCAACTTCCCTGTCTGTGAATTTGACAGCCCTCTCCCTTGCGGCCATGGGGTTGCTACTAACCACGGAAGATGTTGGTTGAGACAAGGCCACCCCATAGGCAGTTGTGGGCGGGAACGGTGGTCCTGGGGATGGGCTGTGGAAGGGTGGTGATGGAATGGCACGTTGGGAGTCTTCAGGATCAGCTGAGGTGGTCACAGGGCCAAGGACAGGGGCAATGGCTTGACAACAGGCACTCAAATTTCAGGGCAGGTGAGCAGCTGGCACACACAGTGGGCAGGCAGCAGCAGATGGCTCTTAGGAGGCACCTCAGGGCAGTTTGATGCCTGTAAAAAGGCTTGTAGGCTGGGTTGTGGATTTTCGGTGTTTCTCGTGGGGGCAGCCGGAAACAGAGTGATGGTTACTCCGTGCGTGCTGTCATGTTCCCAGTCAGTGAACACAGTTCCCATTCAGGCATGCAGAAGAGGCAAGGAACAACACATCAGTCAGCAGGTCAAAAGTGAGTGCAAACCTGGCAAACATGGCATTTGCACCATTCATAGCATATGCTCCCTTAGTCTCTCATAGTGCTTACAGTGGTCGCATACACTAAATATGGCCGCCACAAGATCCATTGGTAACCTTCAGCACGCTCTATACATATTGCAGAGGGAGCTACTTAAGCTCTGCCTCCGCTGGTGCGTTCACTTTGCTCAGCTCCGCTAACAGAGGGTGACGCTACCAGCGTCTCACCTCACAGAACCTGTCAAGAGAGAAAATAGAGACATTCGTTTTTACAGAAAAAAAGAACAGAATTCTGTAGTTATAGAAAAGACTTACCGAACCGAAGATATTTTCTGAAGCAGTTTTCAGTCAGCACGTTTGTTCATAGCCGCTGCATCTTCTGTCAGAATTTCTATCACAGCCGCAGCATCTTCCATCAGAAATGTTCTCACTGCCGCAGTGTCTTCAAGCAGCAGTCTTGCTCGCAGTCGCAGAATCTTCAGTCAGAGGTTTCTTCTGCAGCCTCTGCCTCTTCCAAAGGTATTCTCCTCAGCTTTCCGAAAACCTGCAGACGAACAAGGTATTTTCATTAACGAACAAACTTAACAGAAATAAAACTGAAGAAGTTTAAATAAGTTTACGTACCTGAAAGTTCTTTTCACTGCACTGTTGTTACTGCGCTCTTCGCTGAACGCTGCAGTAACTCCGTATAGATTAACTTCGGTTAGTTAAACGTTTCTTCATCCTGAGTAACATCGCAGTCATTCCACATCCCTTAATCTTTCTAAATTCCAAGAACCTGCAAGTAAAAAGGAAAATATTAGAAAGAGATCTCTCCAGCGTAGGAACTATTCAAGACCTTAAAGACTATACTATATTCTCCAGATACTTATCCAAAGACAAATTCTGGGAAAGTAAGACATTGTAAAGGCAAAAATCTATAGAACACCTCACCCTTCCAAAGTTCATTGTTCTTCATTCCAACGCGCCCCTGTAGAATGGCAGGATGGAGAGCTTCACCAAAAATAAACACAGGTGAGAAGGGAGGGATTACCGTTATACAGTAACCTCTCTGAAAAAAGAGGTTATAACAGTTCTATTGTTGTTTTTATTGTTTACACAGAAAAGGAATCCAAAAAGTGCCCAGGTAACAGGTCCACAGGCAGAGAAGGCATTACACTCCGAGGAGTACAGGTAAGCGTTACACATGTGAAATTAGCGGGTAAACATGAAATCAGAGGCAAGGGCCTAATCATGTAAGATACATGACATGCGCTGGCCGTTGGGTGTTGGCGTTCAGATTTGGGATAAAGGAGTGCGTAGGAGAACATTACACTGCACATGCGAGTTGGAGCGGATGGACGTGTGGACTTCGGAGATTTTTGGGGTGCCACGCAATTTGTTCACTACGAAGACTATTTTTTTTATTTTCTGAGGCTAACTGTGAGTCGCGTATGTATCATTCATACTTTGGGTGCCCCTGTGTATCACGTACCCCAATATTAACATCAAAATGGCTTTTGTGGGATTTGCATAGGCATTTTTGTGTTGCTGGGTGCCATAGCGTATCGCGTAATGCTTTTTCTTTTCACGGGAGCTACTGAGGGGACACTCCATTCATTTTTTACCAGGGGTAATATTGAGCCTTGCTGGACCACACTAGTACATTTTAACTCACGTACCCTGCTCCCTCACTTCTATTGCCCAGGACAATTGCTTGTTGGGCCTCCCATTGTACAAATCCATCTGCACCATGGTTGGGAAAGCCCCAAGTGGGAAAGGTGGCAGAGGTGGCTGAGTTGCCATGGTCGGACGTGAAGAGAGAGCTGTGCACCACCCCCAACAGGGTCAGGGGGCTGCAGGTGATGCTGCTGTACCCTGCACCCAGGGTCTGGGAGCTGCAGGTGATGCTGCTCTTCCCACCACCCATTGTCAGGGAGCTGCAGGGGTAGCTCAGGTCCCCAACAACCAAGGTCAGGGAGCTACAGCAGTATCTGTTGTCATCCCCCCGTGTACACGGACACGCACGGGCATCTGATGTTGTGTGTCCAAGGGGAAGGGACGTCCCTGCAAAACACCTGAACCTAAGCACCCTGGTTCAGGGATCTACAGGGTCATCTGCTCCCCCAAGCACCCAGGTTGAGGCACCTGCACATGCAGCTGCTGCCCCCAACGGCCCAGGTCAGGGCGATACAGCAGCATCTGTTGTTGTCCCCCCAGGTACACGGACACACAGGGGCAGCTGATGTCCGTGTGTCCAAGGGGAAAGGACCTAAAGTTAATGGCCCTGGACCCAGCTCCCACTTTGAGGGACCTGCAGGGCCAGTAACTGACCCAACATCAGTGGGTGATGGCATTGCGCAGGCCACTAGTGGTCCATCCCCTAATGCCCTGAGTAGTCCTGGCCACACAGGGTCTGCACCACCTTCCAAGAGGCAGAAGCATGCAGAACAAGGAAAGGCTCTATCCCAAAGCACAGCAAAGGAGACCGCCACATCGAGGAAAAGGAGCTTCAATGATGAACTCCAGATCCTCGTGGACTACATGCGTGATGACCATCACTGTGACATGTGCACGCCATCAGGGACCACACATATGCCTGTTCAGCATATAGTGCACGCATCGCATCAATGCCTTGGGGAATGAGAGGTGCACCACTTGTGAGGTCATGAAGCCATGGAATGACCGCCACCGTCAAACCAAATTGAATCTGGGTGCCGACCTTGCTTCTTCTTCTGGTGATTGGAGGTGGCTCACCACAGGAGCAGGAGCTCACACTACATGAAGAGACCATGAGCAAGTTGATTCATGTGGATCAGCTGCAAGGCGTGGGAGGCCTGCCAGATTACAAGAAAATGACCAGTGAGTGATGAAGTGTGTGCTTCCTGAATATGTGTATGTAAATTAAATAAATGTATATGATTGTGTAGCACTTCTACCTGCAGTTGTATGACTGCCATGGGTGAGCCATGTCAAGGTGTACTGACCAGTGTACTGCAGAGTGCATACAACTTGTGTGCTGCAGATCGGTTGAACATGGCTTAGGGACAGTAGTCATCCACAACCGTCAGATCGTCAGATACTAAAAGACATTTCCGGCATGCCAACAAAATGTGGCATCTGGCTATGTAGATCAGTGATATTGGTGACTCAGCTATGCCAGTCAAGTGATTGTGTCTGAAGCATGTGCTACACATCAAGCATTGCATGTAGTAGAAATTCCATCCACACATGTCCATAGGTGTGTTCATGCTACCGTAGCTTCCATGAACACTGTCAGCTGGCGGGACATTGTGCCATGAGTGACATGGCATTGTAATACACTGTGCAAATCCCTGCAGCAGCTTTGTCACTGATCCCCTTGTAAGAGATGTGTCTGAAGTCATCCATGTTGACCTGCCACACTCAACACACCCCCCATGGTTGCATGAACCTGTCCCTCTTGTGTGTCACTGTCCCCTCTTCCTATCTCCGAACACATGTCATCACTCTCTCCACATCACACACCTGGGACACCACACTCTGGGCTTTTGCACATTGTGTGCACTCCCTGTGCCAGTGGTACACAGGTGTTAGATGTAATTGTAGTGGCTGTAATTAGCACATTGTCTCATATAGGTTAATGTCATGTTGCATATCCACTTGATGAGTCACAAATCTCATGTTTTAGTTTCCCGTGGCAAGTCTGCATACACCATGATCTCAGGGATTTGTGTATATAGTGTGTGTATGCAAATTATGGCATGTTAGCATTCATGGCAATGTGTTGCATGACAGCATTGTGGTGACAATGCATGTAGTATATTAACATGCTTCTTCATGCCTTTATGTGTCCATGTGCAGGTGAGATAGAGGAGGAACGGGAGCCTGAGCCCCAACAAAGCAACAGTGGAGGACGTGTTGTGGCAGGCCATGAGAATCCACTGGTGCTGCAGGTCATCCGGGGCATGGTTCATTATGAGTCCAACTCCAATGATTCCAGTAGCTCTGGTGGTGAAAAGGTGGTGAACCTGATGTCTATTCCTCTATGCTGTCGGAGGTGAGTGCATCAAGTGTTGGAGCTGTTGTAGCCTGTGCGTCTACAGGGAGTCACATCCCCTCACAGGGCCAGTCAGTGTTGCCACATCCGTCTGTGGTGGTTATGGCTGCAAGGCCATGCTCTACTGTATTGGCTTGGACAGATGACCAAGGGAGGGATGCAGTCCTGCAGCCACACACTGCGGCTTCACATCAAGGGCCATGCTCCCTTGGGTCTGGCAGGCATGGAGCACGCACACATGGTGGATGTGTGGAGGCTCGGGAGACAGTGTGGGAGCAGTCCATGTATAGTATTGCACAACAACAGGGTGCTTCCTATGAGATGTTGGCTCAGGGCATGGAGAGAGTGGCCAATTCCATGTTCTCCCAACATACACAGGTAGTGCACCAGCTGCAGTCTTTGCGGACCACATGCCGCTCACACAGGCTGCACATGGAGGAAGCAAAAGGAGCCGATGGCTGAGCTGAGGTCTCTGCAGGCATCCCTGCTTTCAGAGGGTTGGGCCCATAGGGAAGCCCTGAGGCGAGAGTTTCTGGTAGCCCGCAGTTCACAGTACCAACAGCAGATGCAATTGTTGAGTCATACCATCTCGGAGAAACTCTGTGCATCCCAAGAGGTGTTGCATGCACACCTCTGAGGCTTCATGTTGCAGTTGCAAATGCATTAATCTGGGTCCCGCCTGGCCACAGCCATGGAGGACCAGGCAAGGGCTATAGATGGTCAACCTCCCTTACAACTACCACCTTTGCATTCTACACAGGAAGGTGGTGACAGCAGCTACAGCCCCCCTCCCAAACCATGGCAGACATGCGGTTCATCTACCAATGCAGGGAATCATTCTTTTCAACATCCACACATGTGGGTGTTGACGTGCACCCTGGCCCTCCCCCCTCCTGTGTGGACCCCCCTGCTCCTGGTCCAAGATAGACAGTTTATTTCTCTTTTTCAACCGTCCCCCTGGCCAGATGTTGGCATGTCCTATTATGTTTTGCCTTTCCATCCTTTCCTGGTTGTAGTCTTTGTTATTTTTTGCATTGATTGCCCTTTAGGTGTGCCATTAACTCCTGGGGGACTATACATGTGCAGTGGTGTACGTGCAGGCATGCCTAGTGAAGTCATCTAGCATGTTTTCATGGGGGTGCACAGGATGGAATGTGCAGGTAATCATAGCTTTGTTTTTCAATGGCACGTGTGTGCTGTGTCAATTATACTGCACAATGGGTGTTTTAATATGTTCGCCCATGTTGTTCCTGTTATTCGTGATGGGGCAGTTACTGCTGTCCTTGGTGAGACATCCATTCGAAGTCCAGATTCCCCATGCCCTCCACCAGATAATGTTGTTCCTTTAAAACAATTAGGAAACACACTTAGTTTTACGGTCATGTGAGATTTACAACATGCAGACACAGTTATTTGGTAAGGATTTGCACTATCTTGCATGTTGGGCATGCTTCATTGTTCGGCATCTTTGATGCATGTGTCAGTTCTCTTATATGGCCTTTGCATGCTCACATGGCGGTGTGGTAATTTGATTGGGGCTCATGTCACTGTGTAAGCTAACTATGTGGATACCTCAAAGGGCGCACCGACTGTGTTGTGCAGCATTTCATTGTACATCGTTAAACCAGGCCATGGACTACTTCATCTGTCATTTCCTTGTTATTCCCTCTCTGTGACACTCTCTCTCTCCCCCTTTCTGGTGTGGTACACTGTGCTCCTGTACAAATCAATTTCAATGGCCATTCACCCTGTGTCACCCTGTGTTGCTCCTGCTCTCTGTGTTGTATGCATACTTTCTTTCTGGTATCAACTGTGATCATGTATGTGCATGTTTTTTGTGCTGTTACTCTCCATTGCATTCCATGTGGGTAGAGTGTCTCGATGAGATTCGACGAGAGCTCCGGGATCTAGCAGGTGTCACCAATGTCAGCGATGACATATTGGTCTATGGACGAACAGAAGCAAAACATACAGCTAGGCTAGCAGCGACATTGCAACAGCTAGAAGAATCAGGACTCACACTACATGCAAAAAAATTTGAGTTTGCAAAGAAATCACTCAGTTTTTTCTGATATGTGTTTAATGAACAGGGCGTCTCCCCAGACCCCAGTAAAGTTAGTGACATCAAAAATGCGAAACCACCATCGACTGTGTCGGAAGTGAAATGTTTTTTAGGCATGGCTACGTATTGTGGCCGTTTTATCCCAGATCTCACCATGGTTGCTGCTCCGCTAAGAGACCTCACGAAAACCAAAGCCTTGTGGCAGTGGGGCATCAGGGAGGAACAGGCGTTCCAGAAGATAAACGACTCCCTCTCCAGTGATGCCACTATGGCATTCTTTGACATCAATCGTTCCACGGAACTGCTGACTGATTTTCACATGGCTGGTCCCCTTTGGCAATGGCGCAGACGGGCTAACAAACGGTGGTGTGGAAGGTTGCCCAGAGCAATTGCCAGTGGTTTAGATTAATTTGAAACCTTCCACCCATCACTTTTGTGGTCAGTTTGTTTCTCCTTGTGAGAGAGGGTATGCCCAGACGTGGGTCCCTTGCTCGCTGCGCCACAGGGAACCAGGCTGCACCTCACTGAGGAGGTCCAACAAGGCCGAAACATGTCTGGGGTTGCTTGGTTTTCTGTGCAGAGGGGACCTGGCCTAGCAGTTCGGGCTGGGCTGCTACCTTCGGTGGCGGCAGCTGCTGACTGATTTGCACATGGCTAGTCCCCTTTTGCAATGGCGCAGACGGGCTAAAAAACGGTGGAGTGGAAGGTTGCCCAGAGCAATTGCCAGTGGTTTAGATTCATTCAAATCCTTCCACCCATCACTTTTGTGGTCAGCTTGTTTCTCCTTGTGAGAGAGGGTATGCCCAGACGTGGGTCCCTTGCTCGCTGCGCCACAGGGAACCAGGCTGCACCTCACTGACGAGGTCCAACAAGGCCGAAACACGTCTGGGGTTGCTTGGTTTTCTGTGCAGAGGGGACCTGGCCTAGCAGTTCGGGCTGGGCTGCTACCTTCGGTGGCGGCAGCTGCTGACTGATTTGCACATGGCTGGTCCCCTTTTGCAATGGCGCAGACGGGCTAAAAAACGGTGGTGTGGAAGGTTGCCCAGAGCAATTGCCAGTGGTTTAGATTCATTCAAAATCTTCCGCCCATCACTTTTGTGGTCAGTTTGTTTCTCCTTGTGAGAGAGGGTATGCCTAGACGTGGGTCCCTTGCTCGCTGCGCCACAGGGAACCAGGCTGCACCTCACTGAGGAAGTCGAACAAGGCTGAAACATGTCTGGGGTTGCTTGGTTTTCTGTGCAGAGGGGACCTGGCCTAGCAGTTCGGGCTGGGCTGCTACCTTCGGTGGCGGCAGCTGCTGACTGATTTGCACATGGCTGGTCCCCTTTTGCAATGGCGCAGACGGGCTAAAAAACGGTGGTGTGGAAGGTTGCCCAGAGCAATTGCCAGTGGTTTAGATTAATTCGAAACCTTCCATCCATCACTTTTGTGGTCAGTTTGTTTCTCCTTGTGAGAGAGGGTATGCCCAGACGTGGGTCCCTTGCTCGCTGCGCCACAGGGAACCAGGCTTCACCTCACTGAGGAGGTCCAACAAGGCCGAAACATGTCTGGGGTTGCTTGGTTTTCTGTGCAGAGGGGACCTGGCCTAGCAGTTCGGGCTGGGCTGCTACCTTCGGTGGCGGCAGCTGCTGACTGATTTGCACATGGCTGGTCCCCTTTCGCAATGGCACAGACGGGCTAAAAAACGGTGGTGTGGAAGGTTGCCCAGAGCAATTGCCAGTGGTTTAGATTAATTCGAAACCTTCCACCCATCACTTTTGTGGTCAGTTTGTTTCTCCTTGTGAGAGAAGGTATGCCCAGACGTGGGTCCCTTGCTCGCTGCGCCACAGGGAACCAGGCTGCACCTCACTGAGGAGGTCCAACAAGGCCGAAACATGTCTGGGGTTGCTTGGTTTTCTGTGCAGAGGGGACCTGGCCTAGCAGTTCGGTCTGGGCTGCTACCTTCGGTGGCGGCAGCTGCTGACTGATTTGCACATGGCTGGTCCCCTTTTGCAATAGCGCAGACGGGCTAAAAAACGGTGGTGTGGAAGGTTGCCCAGAGCAATTGCCAGTGGTTTAGATTCATTTGAAACCTTCCACCCATCACTTTTGTGGTCAGTTTGTTTCTCCTTGTGAGAGAGGGTATGCCCAGACGTGGGTCCCTTGCTCGCTGCGCCACAGGGAACCAGGCTGAACCTCACTGAGGAGGTCCAACAAGGCCGAAACATGTCTGGGGTTGCTTGGTTTTCTGTGCAGAGGGGACCTGGCCTAGCAGTTCGGGCTGGGCTGCTACCTTCGGTGGCGGCAGCTGCTGACTGATTTGCACATGGCTGGTCCCCTTTTGCAATGGCGCAGACGGGCTAAAAAACGGTGGTGTGGAAGGTTGCCCAGAGCAATTGCCAGTGGTTTAGATTCATTTGAAACCTTCCACCCATCACTTTTGTGGTCAGTTTGTTTCTCCTTGTGAGAGAGGGTATACCCAGACGTGGGTCCCTTGCTCGCTGCACCACAGGGAACCAGGCTGCACCTCACTGAGGAGGTCCAACAAGGCCGAAACATGTCTGGGGTTGCTTGGTTTTCTGTGCAGAGGGGACCTGGCCTAGCAGTTCGGGCTGGGCTGCTACCTTCGGTGGCGGCAGCTGCTGACTGATTTGCACATGGCTCGTCCCCTTTTGCAATGGCGCAGACGGGCTAAAAAACGGTGGTGTGGAAGGTTGCCCAGAGCAATTGCCAGTGGTTTAGATTCATTCGAAACCTTCCACCCATCACTTTTGTGGTCAGTACTTTCTTTCTGGTGTCAACTGTGATCATGTATCTGCATGTTTTTGTGCTGTTACTCTGCATTGCATTCCATATGGGTAGAGTGTCTCAATGAGATTCGACGAGAGCTCCAGGATCTAGCAGGTGTCACCAATGTCAGCGATGACATATTGGTCTATGGACGAACAGAAGCAGAACATACAGCTAGGCTAGCAGGGACATTGCAACAACTAGAAGAATCAGGACTCACACTACATGCAGAAAAATTTGAGTTTGCAAAGAAATCACTCAGTTTTTTCTGATATGTGTTTAATGAACAGGGCGTCTCCCCAGATCCCAGTAAAGTTAGTGACATCAAAAATGCGAAACCATCATCGACTGTGTCGGAAGTGAAACTTTTTTAGGCATGGCTACGTATTGTGGCCGTTTTATCCCAGATCTCACCACGGTTGCTGCTCCGCTAAGAGAGCTCACGAAAATCAAAGCCTTGTGGCAGTGGGGCATCAGAGAGGAACAGGCGTTCCATAAGATAAAAGACTCCCTCTCCAGTGATGCCACTATGGCATTCTTTGACATCAATCGCTCCACGGAACTACTTGTGGATGCCACTCCAGTTGGGCTAGGGGTGGTGCTGACACAGAGAGACAAGATTGGAATGGTCTATACTATTTCGTTTGCAAGCACAGCACTTACGCCAGCAGAGAAAAACTATGCTCATATCGAGAAGGAAGCACTAGCCATTATTTAGGGGTGCAAGCATTTTCAGGTGTATATCCTAAGGCACCCGATAAAAGTTCTCACTGACCACAAATCACTTACCCCTATTTTTGGAGGTTCAGCACCACACCCGCCTGCAAGAATTGAGCTGTGGCTACTGCAAGCGCAACAGTTCAACCAGAATGTGCAGTACCGTGCGGGAGCGGACAACCCTGTGGATTGCTTATCACGCCACCCACGAGCGCCCACGGCATCCCAACAGGAAGCAGCAAAAATTGCAGAAGAACATGTCTGCCAGATCATTCAGCTGGCCAGACCAAAAGCCATGACGCTAGGAGAAATTCAGTCTGAAACAGAAGGTGACCCATGCCTACAGCTTGCGAAGATTGCAATTTTGACAGGGGAATGGAAGACATTCCTATCAGCCGTCACTAGGAGAACACAATCAGCGCAAGAACTCCTACATGCGCTGTTTGGTATACGCCATGAGTTGTCCATATCGGTGGAAGGGCTAATCTTAAAGGGGCACAGGATTGTGCTGCCGCTGTCCCTGCACGAGAGAGCAATCCAATTGCCGCACGAGGGACACCAGGGTGTCGTCAAAACACTAGCATACCTAAAGTCATGCATCTGGCTGCCTCACATGCAACAACAAGTATTAGCCCTTATAGAACCCTGCAGCGCCTGCCGGTCCTCGCGTGGCCCCGGACCACCAGAGCCCATGGAGCACCTACTGCGAAGCACTCGTAGGTGAGAATCCATCAGCATTGGCTTTTGCACCATCACCAATGAAGCCTATCTGCTAGTGGTGATTGATGAACACACAAGGTATCCTGAAGTGGAACCAGTCTACTCCACGGAAGCAGATGTGGTTACTACTGCTCTAGAAAAAATGTTTGCAACGCATAGCATTCCATCGGTGATCCGAAGTGATGATGGCCCGTCGCTCACAAGCAAGGAATTCTGCTGATTCATGGAAGAACTAGGGATCATCACATCACGCTGTACTGGCCGCAAGCAAATGAGGACGCTGAACGGTTTATGGCGTCTATAAACAAAACCATCCGAATTGCAAAGGACAAAGGTGGCAGATGGCACCCCGAACTCTATAGATTTTTACGTGCGTACTGTCTCACGCCACACACCTCCACACATATCAGCCCAGCAGATTTTATGTTTAAGGTCCCCATCCAAGGGGGTTTGCCCCTGCACCACTCATGGAAACCAACCCCAGCCAACTGGGACAACATTGAAACAAGGACGCGGCAACACAATGCAAAAGAGGACTTAACCAGGAGAGCAGTGACCAGTGACTTACAAGTTGGCGACACAGTACTAGTGAACTCTCGGAAACCGGAAGGGAAAGATGTCACTGCCGTACGAGTCAGAACCATGGACAGTATCCCAACAAGAAAATAGCCTTGTGTCTAGAAATGCCTCGCACCTCCAAAATGTCCCACCAACATTGTGGGAAGAAGGGAAAAGAGAAAGCAGTTCCGGAGGAGACCAACCAGCAAAAACTGATAACCTTCAAGAAGGACGAAGTGAAGAGACAAGCTCAGAGTCTCCAACATGCCGGGTAAAAGAAGAAAGGAGTGGGGACACACCACCCATCCCCCTACGAGAGAGGAGTGAGCGGTACATGCTCAGAAAGCAGCCAATGCCATCGACGAGGCTGAAAGGCTATGTCCTCAGCGGCATCTACGTTCGATCAAGTTGGAAGACTAGAAAGTAGCCCCGATAGAGGAGGGGGAAGGCCGTGTCAATGGCAGACAAGTGAGAACAGTTGGGAATATCCCCAATGGTTGGAGGCGGTGATTGAAGGGGAAGCTACAGAAGACTCCAGAGGTTGAAAGACTATGTTCTGGTGTTTGAACACCTGTTGTAAACACAGGCACTCTTTATGTTTGAACAGTTTGTTGAACGTTATTTGACTTTAAATACCTGATTGAATACCAGCAATCTTTTTCTTTGTTTGAACAGCCATCTAAAAGTTGATGAGGGATGTGAAGTCCACGTGACCGCAGTCACGTGGACAAGTTAATAAAGGCGAGCAGGGACCCGCCGAAATGCAGTTTCCCGCTCGACACCCACACGCAAGTGTCTGTGTTGTTATTTAGTTCCGCGTCACAGGACTAGGCCCAGCCCATGCACTGATCACACGGACCACCAATGAGGTCTCTATTCCCGTTGAGAGCGTTAAAGGTAGCCCACTAACCTCTGGACCCATAAAAGAACATATTCTCCCTCTCCAAATGTTTATCTCCTCTGATAATGAGGAGATTACTTTTGATATCATCAAGGCTTCCCAGTATCCAGTGATTTTTGGACTCCCCTGGTTACGTCTTCACAACTCTTTTGTAAATTGGACAGCAAGGTCTTTGTTACTCGGATCAGAACATTGTTTAGCCCATTGTTTCACTCAGGGGTCAGTAGGCTATCACACTTCCAAACCCTTACCCGACGCATCAACAAACATGACAATCCTTAGTCACATACGAGCAATTCCAGAACCATATTTGCAATATCGAGAAGTCTTCTCCTTGTCACAATATTCAGAACTACCCCCTCATAGAAGGGATGATTGAGACTTGCCCATTCCATTTGGAAGGATGTAAATTCTCCCAGTGAAAGAAAAAAATGTCCTCAAGGTATATCTACAGTCCAACCTACAAAACGGGCTTATAACAGAGTCAACTTCCCCACCAGGAGTGTCTATTTCTTTTATCCCTAAGAAAAATATGGATGAGCTTCACCCTTGTATAGATTTTTGGGGTTTGAATACGTTCACTGTCCCTGACCGATACCCCATGCCATTAATTCCAGACATTCTGGAAGTGGTCAAAGGTGACTCCATTTGCACGAAACTCGACCTGCATGGTGCCTATCACCTGATCCATGTCAAAGCTGGGGACAAGTGGAAGACAGCATTTCACATGCCCTTTGGTCATTATGAATATTGAGTAATGCCATTTGGGCTGTCCAATGCCCCAGCCATCTTCCAGAGATTTATGGATCACATATTCGCAGACATTCTGTTACACTCTATTATTGTATATTTAGATGATATTCTGTTTTTTAACTCACTATAACTGGACATATCCGGCATGTCTAGATAGTCCTAGGCTGACTAAGAGAGAACCAACTGTATTGCAAGCTGGAAAAATGCTAATTTAACCAGGATCAAGTCACCCACCAGGGACATGCACTGTCCTCAGAGGGCACTTCAATGGATCCAGCTAAACTCTTAGCAGTTATAGAATGGCCGCCCCCTTCATCGGTGAAGGACATTCATCGCTTTCTGGGATTTGCATATTTCTACGGAAAATTCATCCCTCAATTTTCTCTTATCATTCTTCCCCTAACTACCAAGTTCAAGAAGGGAGTTACCTTTGTATCGTCGAAAGAAGCACAACAGTCCTTTGACGAACTCAAGAAATTGTTTTCCTCTGCCCCAATATTGATTACCCCTGATCAGAATAAGGAATTAATTTTGGAAACTGATGCCTTGCACCATGCACTCAGAGCTGTACTCATCCAAGTATCCAATCAAGGACAAGAATGTCCAGTTGCATATCTGTCCAAGAGGTTAATACCCTTGGAACTGAATGATTCTGTCCTCAAAAAGGAGTTATCATCAATCAAGAGAGTCTTCAAAGAATGGAGGCAGTTTCTGTTAGGCACAACATTCCCCGTGGAAGTCAGAACGGATCACCAGAATTTGAAAGCCCTTCAATATGCTGAAACCCGGAACAGCCGTCAAGCGTGGTGGGCACATTTCTTTTCCCCTTACAATATAACATTAACATTCATACCTGAAAGATTAATTCTCAGGGTAGATGCCTTGTCTAGGAAGGACACACATTTGCTCTCCCGTTTTCTTTCGGAACAGGTTTTTCCTAAGGCGTTGTTCATTCATGTGATCTCCGATTTTCTTCAAAAGATTCAATTGGAGGCAAAGGATCATGAGGATGTGTGTCAACCGGTGGTTAACAAATACAGCCTCAGACAGGAAAGAGTCTACTATTTTTATGATTAAAGGGTATTCATCCCTACGACCTCCCTCAAACGGGAGGTTCTTCGAATGTATTATGTTTCACAGGATACCAGGCCTCGTGGTATTGCCAATATGACTGATTTGATACAAAGACACTTTTGGTGGCCCACCTTAAACACCGACTATATGTCCTCCTGCATAACCTGTCTACAGACTAAGGTACCCAGGAAATGTCCTTTAGGTCATTTGGTAAAGATACCCATACCAGAAGAGCCATGGCACATTATTTCTACTTATTTTATCGTGGATATGCCTACATCTCAGGGAACCACAGTAGTGATGGTCACAATTGATTTCTTCACTAAATTGGCCCATTTTGTTCCCTTACCTGGGGTTCCTACGGCCACACGAATAGCAACAGTGTTCATTGAAACCATTTTCTTTTGTCATGGTTTGTCTGAGACCATCCTATCGAATAGATGCCCTCAATGTACTTCCCGTTACTGGCATCAAATCTGCTCCAGTCTCAACATTAAGTGAGCCTTAAGATCAGGATTTCATCCTCAAACCAATAGCCAGACGGAGAGACTGAACCAAACCTTAGAGGCTTATGTACACTATTTCATCTCAGCAGCACAAGACAATTGGGTAGACATTTTGCCATTGGTGGAATTCACATATAACAAGGCAACCCATAATGCCTTGAGATCCAGTACCTTTCTATGTACGTATGGATATCACGCAGCTTGTTTCCCTACCATTACACCCTCATCCACCCAGTTCCAGGTTACACCCGGGCAAACCGGTTTTCTCTCCCCTTGGGAGGGGGCATAGTGTCACATCCCAGATTTGACAACGTTGCATCTGGAATAGATCGAGGCCGATCGGCCCGATTCTCTGGTCTACTCCCAAGATGGAGCCTGAAGCTCCACATAGCGGTCCAGCATTCTGTCGCCCTTCGTTTTCCTTCCTGTTTCTGACCATGTCTGCCTCCAGCAGAAAATATGTGCATCCACAGTCAAGACACCTGCGTGTCGCTACTCCCTTTGCCAGACGCTCTGTGAATTAATATTCTATCCTTCTTACTATCTCGTTCCGAGACTTTCCCACTAACTGATGTTCTCTCTCCTTCTCTGAGGATCTAGTTTCTGCCCAAACACACATCTCCAAGTCTACCTCACCCGATCATCTGCACCTTACAACAGGAGCATTCCGTTCCGGTATGTAGTATTTTTGAACCATTTAGTACTCAAATCCATTTTCCCAGCGCCCTTTCATTTCCCCACTCACCTCTTAATGTACAGCAAATCCAAACCACCTCCAGTAAGATCAGGAATATCCTTAATGCCACACTATCTCCCTTCCATATATGCAGAAGAACCCTTACATTTCTGTCTTACTTTTCTACAGTACAACCACAGTGACTCCTGTTCTCCACAACATTTCCAGATATCTTTAGGTTACAGCACTGCAGGTTAAACCTGCAGATAAACATATAGGAAGACCAGGATTGCGAACTGATCATCAGGGTTTTTTTCCCCAGTGGGTTTCCCTGAGACCCTTGTTCCTCCTGGGTCTTGTCTCTAGTGGAATGGGGGAAGAAGGATTCCCGGGGGATTTCTCGTAAACCCCAAACTTTTGCATCGGATCCAGGTTAGTATCAGTTATCATTATATCAAGTTCAGCTACCGTTACCCGACATTAATGATACTCGCAGCATTATGGATATTGGCCCTTAACTGGATAGTCTGATAGCCATCCAATTCATATTCTCCTATCATACATGTTTCTTGCAGGAAAATGATATCAGACTCAAGTAGGAAGGTGATCCCAATGCTATTTGATACAAAAGAGTGAAACCCTCTAGTGTTCCATGATATGACTGCAAGGGAACCACCCTCCTCATCGTTCCCTCAGTCAATTGCCTCAGACGTGTTCCCATAGTTACAGTCAATATCATGTCCACAAATTCCAGGTGCACTCACCCTCAAGTTCTTGATAATTTGACTGACTAATCTCTGCAAATCAATGTCAGGATTCATTTTAGGGTTGTCTTTAATCTTACTTTTTTTCATTGGCTGATTTTGTTCAATTCTACTTACCACATGACCCTGTTCCATGAACTGTGGGTCTTATGATATGATGCATTCAGTGACAATTGGGGAAACTAGATGAACAAAAGCCCAATTAGAATCATATACCATTTTAGGCAACTCTGCCGTGGTTATATCATGGGTCCCAATGGCTTTTAGGTCAGATATTTGATGGAATAATTCTAAGACATGAGATCTGATCAAAAAAGGACTCTGCGCTGAGGCATATGGATAGCAAACTCAAATCCTTTTATATAGCAATTTAGGGTAACATAATACATCCTTCAAACTGGCTGTACTAGCTTTATTAGTATCCCTCATCATGTTATGATAGGCCAGGAGATGTGTGGGTGTAGAGCCCCATTGTTGATTATCCCAGTCTTCTTCATCTACTAAGGTATTATGTTCATCACATTGGTCAAAGGTAACCCTGGAGGCTGCTTTACCTTATCTAACCAGGGATCTAGCTTGCTTTGTATGGCCTTTTTGTTAAATATAGTCATTTTAGGATTTATTGTATCACTTTTCTGATCTTGATTCAGTTCATTAGTCTCTTCCTCATCCATTAAGTGGAAGCATGAACATGATTCCACACATATGACCTTCTCCACACATGTAGTTGCCAGAGTCTGCCTGACCCTGTGATTTTTGATTTTACTCTATTTTTGGGGCATCAATGTGAGTTTTTTCCCTAGACTTATTTCTGTTTTTAGAAATTATAATTGCCTCATCTCTTTCTTTGTTTGCAGGGCTCTTTAGCTGGGGAATGTGCTGAGGGCCCTTTATCGACCCATCTGGTACATCATGAATGGTTAAGACAGAATCTTCTGCATTTAATACACTAGGTTATGATATATTTGATATGTTCAAGATTGTCTTATCAGCTGGCCTGTGTACAAGCAAGTCAGCCTAAGTACCAATAGATATTAGGTCACTGTGGTGTAAAACCACTTCAACCAGCTTAGTCATGCCCACTTTTAGGAATTGTTGTTCTTTAAATATGGAGTTGCACATTGTAAAAAGGGCCTTGAGGATCCTCATTCTCTCAGACTCACCCCCCTCCATCATTTTATGCCTCTGACGAGGAGAAGGAGTCCTGCCTCCAAGTGAGATGAAGATGCTCACAACCGAGCTGCAAATCTTTCAAGGTCAGGTGATTTCTCAAGATTTGTTGGTTTAGGGGATACCCAGGTCTGTGGCTGGTTTGTTATTATAGTATTCGTCTCCACATTATCCCTAGGATTTTTGGGTTGATATCAATTGGATCAGCCTCAGATAGTTATATGTCATTAGAGCCATAAATACCACAATGGACCTCAACGGCCGTACTCATGGCAGTACAGCACTGTCTGTTAATATGTTTCCAAAAAGTAGGTATTTTGTCTTGGGTCATGGCAGGATTGCCACGTTTATCCCAGACATTTTGAATCACACCTGTGTCTTACCCCCTGAAGGCATGCAGACTGTGGCTTTAGCTCTAACAATGAGAGGTTTCTTACCAGTCAGCACAGCAGTTGAACATGTAGACGCCAATTTGGCATTGCTCTGCAGTTGGCAGGATTTTCAAGCAGCCAGCATTTTTGTAAAACACCACAAAATAATATGTGTGGATGCCCCCACTACCTCAACTCACACCACAAACAGCAGAACAGCACTTAATCTGCACTCGCTTGGTGCACTCTCTCCATGCGCATGCGCAGGTGCAAATGTCCCAGTGTTTAAATACAATGACCTGTTGTTAGGGGGAGTGGCCAAAGTCCAGCAACAAGAAACGCTAAAGAAAAGCAGAATAATAATGTTTACCAAGTGAATATCTTTGTCATATCCAATATAAAGTCTTGTTTAGTCTAGTAGCGGCAAAGTAATGGCAAAGTACCTTGAGCGAAAGGGAAAACAAACATGCTTCAATAATGGGCTCAAGAAGGGCTCCAGCAGCGGTCTCCAGCAGAACAGCACTGAAATGTGCACTCATTCAGTGCCTGCACGCAGGTTCGCATGCCCCAGTATTTAAATAGAGTGACCTGTTGTTAGGGGGAGTGGCTAAAGTCCAGCAACAAGAACTGTTGAAGAAAAGCAGAATAATAATGTTTAGCAAGTGAATATCTTTGTCATATCCAATATAAAGTCTTGTTTAGTCTGGGTAGTGGCAAAGTAATTGCAAAGTACCTCCAGCAAAAGGGAAAGCAAACATAGCAGTTCTTCAATAATGGGCTCAAGAAGGTCTCCAGCAGCGGTCTCCAGCAGTGATCTCCAGTGGAACAGTACTCAACTGTGCACTCGCTCGGTGTGCACACACAGGTACATGTGCCCCAGCGTTTAAATACAGTGACCTGTTGTTAGGGTGAGTGGCCAAAGTCCTGCAACAAGAACCGCTCCAGCAAAAGGGAAAGCAAACACAGCAGTGCTTCAATAATGGGCTCAAGAAGTTCTCCAGCAGCGGTCTCCACAGGAACAGCACTCAACTGTGCACTCACTTCGGTGCAAAGCTGGCCTGTTACAGACAACCCAGTGTAGAAACATGCAAGAGAAAGATGTTGGTATTTTGAAAACAAAATGCTTTGAATATGCACACACAATGCAGGCCGAACAAAACAAAAAAGGAGCCAAATAAGAATGAAATAATGGAACTGAAAGTTCTATTAATTGCCCAGAGTAAACAAGGGCAATCAGGCCCTGGTCTCAGAGTTAAAAAGTCAGTTCTCTGAACACCATCAGGAAACAAGGAGGGACAGAAGCAGGTGTGAGAATTTGACAAATGAAATTGAAAATTACAAACAGTGTTGAGGCACCCAGACCAATCAGGATATGGGAAAGGACCCTCTAATCCAGGGGTGAGGCCCTCATCATTAGGAACCTCATGCCAGTTAACCACAACTTCCTATGGGCTGACTGCGACTGACCTCATGTTTTCCACCTACAAAGCCCAAGGAAACATGAGGCACCTAGACTTACCCTGTTTTGCCAAACTGATCTAGAAGATCAGTCCTTATCTGAGATTGATGAGTACTCACCTCTTTCCCAGAGAAGGGAAAGTATCCTTACCAGTGTCTCCTGGGGAGGTAAGAATAATCCTGTGAGTATTTCAGACCATGAAAACTCCCTTGATGAGAAAATGTGGGAGTTGGACTTGGAAAATTTGATTACAGAGAGATGAACTAGCTTGTTGTGGTGGAGAAGAACATCCAAAGCTTCAGCCCAGGAGGGACATATTAAAAGCCTTCTTACATTTAGGGGAATTGGTGAATTTCCCCAGACTATCTTGAAGGTGGAAGACTGCACATTTGAGTCATTCTGTGAAGAGACTGAGTATTTTCCTGTGCCAAAAGGTGACTACGGGCGATATAACCCTGAGAATTCACGGCAGCATAGGCAAGAGGAGTTCAGGCCCTCTGGTTCTGGGAGGTATTCCCAGTCTCATAGAGATAGGGAGAGCCTAGAAGATAGGGAATGGTGTGACAATAGAAGCTCTCAGTCAGACGGTGAATGGACTCATGTGCAAAGAAAAACGAAGACAGGGCCACAAAGAAAGGGTTTTGCCAAAGACCCAATTAGACAGATCAAGGCCATAAAGACCTTCATGACCACATACCATAAAAATGCTAAGTATTCGGTGTGTTAACATCTAGAATTGTATGAACATATAATATACTCATTTGGAATTAAAAATGACATTCATTTTATCGAGTGTGTGAAATAGACATTCTCTCCTGACTAATTCAGTTTATTTTTGGGACTGGATGACTAGAATCATTATAAATGACCACCTATAAAGCAGCCATTTTGAAACATTTTTCCACACATGATTCAAAGCAGGCATTTGCTCATACTTCCCAGCGGGTGAACACAAATAGTAGGTAGTTCATAACTACATATTTCTATGCGCTCCCAACTACATAATGACTCAGTTGGTGCATGATTTACACAAACACAGGGCCCTGGATTGGGGAATTGAGCAGACCACAAGGATCTATGAGGTCTTCAAGCCCAGTGAGAGTAAAAACACCCCCAAAAACCCCAAACCATCTGACACCCCTGCTGCTGCAAAAGTGGCAGAGTTAAACACGACCCTCCATTGGATATGGAGATCGGGGGGGCCCAAAAACACTCCTGCCATTAAGCAAAATGAAAGGCAGAGGAGACCCTTGGACCCAGCACAATCGAATGGTAGTCAGGCAGGGGCCCAGAACAATGATCCTTCTGACCATGCCACCTATGCAAGCCCTATGTACAAGGGTACCAAACCAATCCTGTGGTATGTATACACTCCCATGATCCAAGGGGGGGACCAATCATGTAAGGACTGCCCCAGGAAACTTCCGTCCTAACTTCCTTCAGGAGAGAAGTATCACTCAATCTCGCAATTTGAACTTTTTCCTCAGATATCCCCCCAAACCAGGACCTCCAAAATAATCCTCCTCTCTCTCCCCAGTTATAAGACAATAGATCCCTGATCCCAGGAGAAGGGAGATTCAGGATAGAAAATTATGCGGAAAATGTCCAGTCCCTGACCTACTCTGGGAGAATGGACAGTTCCCCTTTTCAAGAGTAGCAGCGATATGACTCGAGACCTCCTTATGACCAGAAAAGCATTTGCAGCTGGAGAGACAGGTCCAGCAACTGACTGATGACCTGGTGCACATGCTGAGGACTCAGTCCAATTCTCAACCTAACCCTGCTTGCCAGAATGCCCCATCACCCATGGCTGATGCCCCATGGGGGAAATGATGGGAGGAAGCATTCAACAAAAGAGGGCAAATGCCAAGCCCTAGAGAGAGCTTCCTTTCATACCCAGACTGAACTCTTGTGGAGGAACTCTGTATCAGCCCCTTTGAAAGAGAAGAATACCTGGACAATTCAGGTAAGGAAATCCTCTCTTTCAGGATTGGGGGATACCTCCCAAAGAAAAATGGGTCCCACAAGAGCCTGAATTGAACTCTATGGAGACTGACTCAAAACAAGAAATTATTCAACCCCCAAAATGTGGGCCAGACAAGGCAGAAACAAAAGTGTCCTCCCCCCAAACTGGTTCTGAGAACTGCCTCCAGGTAAAGGGGGACACCAAAGAATCGGGGAAGAAAGAGGATTCCTTAAATCTGGTCATTGCCAGTTGTAAGATTTGTTTTACTTTAGAGATTCCCGAACTCCAACATGTACAATTGCCCAAGAACACACTGTGTCAGAGTTCAAAATGAAGAAAATGACCACGGGCTGGCAAATAACTCACACTTTCTTTGTACCCTCGAGGAAAAAGAAGGTACATTTTATGTACCGGTAAGGGTGCAGGGTCTGTGTGAATCATCAGCTCTGGTGGATACTGGATCCCAAGACACCCTCCTGTCCAAAAAGAGCTTTGACCAAAAAAACCTCAGGATGGGGGAGTTCCACCAAATTCCCATCACACTACTTCCGGGATAACTCAAAAATTTCAACGGGAATGACATTTCCGTCAAAGGGACTGAGGATCTGAAAATCAAAATAGGGCGTCACTGATTAAGACATCTGGTGATGGACGTGACTCCAGAGGGCATACCTCCTGAGGAGGTTATCACCTCTGATCGACTGTGTAAACAAGCTCCTCTGGAATAACCAGCCTATAAAATTTAAAACGAGTACCAACTAGGTAAACTTGAATGTTTCCTGTCATTTAATTGATCGACTTTCTGAGAAAGTAGAATTTCGTTTTAAGAATAACCAAGTTCCAGAGATTACAGTCATCTCTATAGGAGAACAAACTGGTCAGCGGAACTCTTCTCCATTCTTGAAAATCAACCTTCCTCACAGTTTTATGTGGCAATCCACATTGAAAGGGAACACCCTAAAATTGCACACCAGTACAAAATCAGAAGAAACCTTGAGTCACGTGAAACCAGACAAGGAAACACCCACTCGAAGTCTGACGGACATTTAGAAAAAGGACAACAGTTGTTTTGAGGGGGAGGAGCCGGTTAAATGAGGGGAGGGGCCATTACTCACCAGAGTATGCCTGAATAATGGAATGAGCTTCATCAACAAATCATTATTTGGGAAACTCCCAAAAGATGAAACCATTCCCACATTTAAATTGATTGACAAATGGGAAGCACGTCTGGAAACTCCAAATTCCAAACATCTCCTGCCTAGCAGGTGTTCGAAAAAAATGTCCATTGGCAACAAATGCATAGAGGATAGAGCACAATTGTTGGGTTGTGACAGAGGTCCCTTCTGCCTGTTATCTGGGCAGTTAAATTCTTAATCGATTTGCAACCAGTTTGGACCCAAATTAATAATAAAACCTGGTCCTGATTGATGGGTAACCCAATGGGTGTTGACAACATTGAAAAAGCGTTCTGGTCAGCACAATCCCTGCATTATGTGGTTAAAGTTCAGGTGTGAGAAGAGGTTACCATCCCAGGGCAAGTGCAACAATTCACTATTCCCCTAATGATTAAGAAATGACCGAACCTCAAACATCAGCAAACCCATATAAATTTAAATTCCCATCTCGAACAACAAGGTTTGTATTTAAATCTGACACCTCTACCATACCTGGAACATGACACCATTCAGATATTTGTGAATAACAGCGACCCACAAACTATCACTTTGGGTGCTGCCACCTTTTTTGGAATGGCGGTTGATTCCCAATATTGTTCTATTGATTTAGGTAATGAAATCATGGGACCAATCCCAAATGACTGTTTTGACAAGAGCGATGGTATTCCACCTAAAAAGATTTTTATTAGACATGGGGGGAATTTCATGGTGTACTCTTCCTGCCCCTACAGGGTGGAAGAGGTGACCTGTGATATCAGGAGGGAGTACATAGTGTTCAGAGTCAAGGACAAATACCTTGAATTCCTGAAACCTACTGTCCTGTTCAACACCATAAAAAGAGATCTCTCCACCTAACTGGAGGATCCTGCTGAAAATGCCAAGCCTGAGTCTTTCCAGTTTTCAAGCAGATGGTAGAGGAACAGATCAATCTTGCTGATGCCTGTGAGACAGAGGAGCAAAGACAAAAGCTGAAATGGGTCTTCCTGGAAATCCAAGATACCTTTTAAGTGGGCTCATACAACTGTGGACGCACATCCATTCATTCAACCACCATACCCATGGACTCTGCGATGGCTCCTGTATCTGTGAAACAATGCCAGTTACCTCTCGCATCCTTGGAATCACTCATAAAGTTCTATTAAGAACTTAGAATCCCGTGGACTAATTTGTCAACAATCTGGTACTGGCGATACTCAAACCAAATGGTCAATGGAGACTATGTGCAGACTTGAGGGAGTTGAACAAATGGGTCCATATGCCAAGATGGCCACTACCCTACATGAATCAGGGGCTGGCCCATACTGAATGGTCAAAGGTTACACTGCCATTGGCCTAACCAATCGTTAGTGGACAGTACTCATGAGTAGGGAAGACCAGTACAAGGTTGCCTTTCCTTTAAGGGGGAAGCAATATACATAGACCCCCTTTGGATACATAAACTCTGTCAATTACTTCATCATATTTCTACATAGGATCTGTCTGATCCGAAAACTGGCTTCTTTTACCGTGACGGAAAGGTTTGCATGGGAAATGCACGAACACAAAATGTTTGTACATTTCCCATGCAAACATATTGTTAAATACCCTACCCACACCCACAACACACCCCCATGCACACCCTACTTACCTTGCACCAGTTCCCTTTCACTTTTGTGAACAGGAACTGGCGCTGCTGGGTCCTTTTCTTTTCGTTTTTTTGCGGGCAGCTGCAGTGGTTTCCCCCGCAACCCCCGCTCACTATACTTTCTAGTATAGTGAGCGGGATATTGCAGGGGACACCCCCGCAGCACCCTTTTTAAAAAAAAAAATTCAGTTGTGCTGTAGGGGTGTCCCCCGCAACACCCCGCTCACTATACTGTACAGTGTAGTGACAGGGGTGTTGCGTGGACACCCCCACAGCCCCTGTTTTTTATTTTTATCTGGTTGTACTGTATAGTATGGTAAGCAGGGTGCTGCGGGGGACACCCTGCAGACCCTCCATTGTTTTTTTCATTTTAAATGCATGCCACCGAAGGTCCAAACTTTTGTTCTTCGAACCTTTGGCGTCATGCATTTACAACCTTTTGTATAGGTCGAACTTTTTTTTTGGTAATTTCTACCGATTCCTCTACATAAGGGCATGCCCGACTTGGGCCAAAGGGGAAACCTGGCCTATGTAGATGTTGTTCTGATCAAGAGCTCAACTATGGAGAAACAAATAGCAGAAATCCGCTATGTTCTAACACAGTTGTAGACAGCTGGATCAAAACTATCCTTTCCAAAGGCACTGTGGTGTAAGACCCAAGGGAACTTCTTAAGGGGTGAGATCACCCCAGAGGGTCTTAATACCCAGTCCAAGAAGGTGGAAGCCTTATTGAAATTAAAATACCCTACTACTTTGCTAGAATTAAGAAGCCTTCTTGGATTCACTAATTATAGTCAGAAGTTCATTGAAGACTACAACAATGTCACTCGATCCTTGGTCCATTTATTAAAGGCTTGAGTCAAGTGAGAGTGGTCTTTGGAAAAAATCAGAGACAGTTAAATAACTGAAAATAAGCCATTCCCAGACTCCTTGTTTAGTTTACCCCATAAAGAACAAGGAGTTCTTCTTGGAGATGGGGTTCTCAGATTCTTGCCTAACAGCAGTGTTGTATCAAAAGCATGACAAGTTCAAAAAAGTCATCTTGTACGTGAGCAAGACTTTGTGCTCTGTGCAGGAAAAATGCAATGACTGTGATAAGGCTCTCCTAGCAAAATTACTACCCCTTCATTCAGGGGGAGCACATCATTGTCGAGACACCTCACCAACCCTTGCAATATCTCCAAAGTGATAGAATTCGAGTGGGGAATGTTAGTAATTTCAGAATTACTTCCTGGATTCTGTCCATGCAAGGCTTTCCTGTGGAGGTCAGGCATGGACAAAACAAGAAGAGCTCCCTAGCATAAGGGTTGGTAACCTTGCATGATTGTGTTCAAGAAATCTGTTTTGAGGACAAAAGTCTAATGACCAATGACAGCATGGAGGCATATTTCACTTCCCCACACAAGGCCTACGAAGAAGACATGTGTCAGGGGATAACCACAGTTTATGTGGATGGGTGTTCCTACCATGTTGATAGCAACAGGGTAACGGAACTAGTGGATGGCATTTGGAATTCCCGAGTGAATGATACCCCAGAACCCTCTGCTGGTTACAAAAAAAGGACCCCGAAGTAGTCAGGTTGCCGAGCTGATGGCCGTTCATCAAGCCTTCCTCACTGCAGTGGAACCACTAACTCAATGAACTGGTCATAATCAGTGACTCTGAATATGTCAGGAATGGGTTTATGGAGCACCTGATTAACTGGAATAACCGTGGCATGCTTTGTACCAACAATAAAGCCTTAAAGCATGCCAAACTGATCCAGTCAATTGGCGATATGCTGGTGAGCTCCCATGAGATGACCCTCTATGTAATAAGATAAGAGGTAATTCCAAATTAGAGGGGCCAGATAAGACAGGGAATATCCTGGCTGACCAGCTGGCTAAAACTGGAACCGTGCAGGGGGATATCATAGAAACAGAATCCCTGCTGGGGGAAGTCTAAATTGCTACTGTTGCCAGGTCACAAACTTTTGTGAATAGTGAACTCTCGACTGCCCAGTGGAGTAAAGATACCCCTGATTCAGATTTGATCATTGCACTGAAAGAGGACCCGATCATTGGAAAATTCTACCAACAGATTGAAGACCCCATGAGTTTTCCACTAACAGAGTCAGATTATACCAGTAAAGAGGATCTCCAGGTTTTGATGAAGTTTCCCAAGATGTTCTGGATCCTTCCCAGATGGTTTGTTGTTACGGAGAGCACTATCTGACTGTGACCAGTGGGTGGTACCTACCTCATTCCGAAGCCTGATGTTGAACCATGCCCATGACGCTGCTACTGCAGGTCATACGGGGTTTCACACGACATTAGAGATCTTGCACAAAGTTGCCTACTGGCCACACATAGCCCAGGACTTCGAGACTTACCTAACGCAGTGATTTGTGTGTGCTCAATTTCAACTCAGTTCACACACACACAGAACTCTTCTACAAACAAGGGGAATGACAGTGCCTCGGTCAGCTTTTCAAGTCAATTTCATAATGCCAATGATTCGCTCCTGTAGAGGAAACAAGTTCATGCTGACTGTGACATACTTTTTACAAAGTGGGTAGAATGTCTTTCAGCCCCGAATTGTAAGGCAGAGATAACTTCTACAATTATGGTCATCCACATCATCTTTCGTTTCAGCCTCCCGCAAAGGATTAAGTCAGATCGAGGAAGTCATTTTACCAGTGAGGTGACGGTGAAGATGTGGCAGTATCTAGGGATAAAAAGAAAACTCTACATTGCCTACATCCGCCCTCAAGAAGGGTGGTAGAGAGATACAACTGGACAATTGTGATTATCCTAAAGAGGTTTGTGGACCCAGTTGGGACATCCGATTACCACTTGTCCTGATGGCTATAAGTTCTACACCATTTTCTGCAGGTCAACATCATTTTTTATGCTAGCCTTCATAAAAAAATAACAATGATTTCACACTGAAAATTGGTTTAAGGGAGACTGGGGGATTTCTACAATTAACAAAAGGAAGGGCCATGTGAAAAAGGCCTACGTGTACGTGGCAATATCAAAGTAAAATTCAATGGTCCCTTTAAAATAAAAAACATATTTTTCAAACACTGACATCGAAACAGCTTTGCATATGTGTTTACAGTTTAAAGCAAGACATGAGAAAATATTCCTGTTGACACAACAATGTCGGGGAAGAGGCTTGGTGTGCATTGGCAAGCTGTAATGTATGTTATGTTTCACATGCAAAATACTGACACGTGAAAAGAAAAACGTTGTTTCCATGGGTCACATGTGTATTTCCAGTAGGCCAGAGGCAGACCCTTATGGCTTGTTGGTGGGAAAAATTTACAAAGGTCTTCCCCACTGAAAGCCTGGCTTGCATCCGAGCTGCTTACAACTGCAAACAAGTGTGGGCTTCTAAGAGGTGTTAAAAACAAACTTACCTCAGACTTGGTGTCTCGGAAAGCTCATTTCTTTTGCCTTGCTAGTGCATGCTCGGAATGTAGGGGCAAGGTGGAAAAAGGGGGATGCACTCAAGACTGAACTCTGAAAAAATACAGGAAAATAGAAGCTTTCCAGATCAAAATAGTGGTCCCCTTCAGGTAAGAGGACAAGATGCCAGATGTCTGCAGTGTGGGGATCTCTGTGTCGGCAGGTGCATCCCAGGTACTTACGACCGTAAGCCTACACTTCAAACAATAAAGAGACCATGGGTGGCAAATGGCTTGGAAGATAGGAGAGCCCTAATTTGCATATCAAGAGGATTTTCTATTAATTTAAAATGACTATTATCATTTAGGGATTTTTCTCAGAAACCAAACGGCATACTGCCTCCATGTTTGTGTCATTGTTTAGATAATTTCCAGGTGATTTTGTTGACCCGCCTTAGGCTTAGGGAATTGAAGTGGCTAGCCAAAAGGTGTTACTCGCTGCTCTGAACAGTTCCCGAATGTAATAGTCGGCACAGGGGTGGAGGGTAAAATTAGGAATATGAGGAGTACATTACATGTTCCTAACTATTATGCTTTTTGTAAAAATGGCACCAAATTGCCAAACAGCCATGCAACATGGTGCAGTACCGCTTGTTGTTTTATTACATTCCCCATGATTAGCTGAATCAGAAAATATACACATTACAACAGTTACTTATAAATCAAAATGTTTTTGAACCATAACTAGATTTTTGCGAAAAGTTAACATGAAAAAAGGGGATTGCAAATGGGAATAGCCATATGTCTGCTCCAGACTCCTAAACTAATCCTTCGAGAGAGGCTGGATTTGGGAGGAGAGAGAAGGGTAACTGTCCAATCCTGGTTGCGGGAACTCTTGCAGGGAACTGCCCAGAATTGAAATCTTCATGGTGTCATCACTGGCACATAAAGTGGATACACTATGAGGGAAGGGGAAATCACTATCTGACAGCTGCAAGGGAACACCAAAAGGAGATGTTGCTGAAATTGCATCTGGGCAGAGTTGTTTATTGCTGGGAAGACCTAAAAGCTGACTGGCTCCTATGGTGAAGAGCTGGGGGACTATCCTTGAGAGTGGTGTGACCAGACCCTTGCCCTGTCCTCCTAGAGGGTCCTGAAATGCAGCTGGCTTTCCTGAACTTTGAACAGAGGTTTTAAATGCAAATAAAATTGAGCAATTTGAAACCAAACGGTGGTGGAGTCTGTGCATCTTAAATCCTTTGCCTTTATATGTTAGGCGGTGAGCTGTGGAGGGGGGCAAAAATGTGTAGATACTTAGCCTATTTATCTAAAAATATCAATTTAATTTATTCCCCATTTGGCGGAACCTAATAAGATGATTTTTGGTAAAATTCTAAATTAACAAAGCTCATTAGCAGTGTGTGCTGGAATGTATAGCCTGTAATTTAATTGGGTAATCTTTCTGTCTAGCTCCTTAACACAGGCCTTCAAGTGGAGGGTGGTCGGAATCCAAAATTCCCAAATCATTCCAATTTTTCTCTCCGACTTCCCCAACACAGACCAAAGTAGGGGGGTCTGATCCATTTGTACACATTTGTAAAACAAAACATTTAAGCACGCAGGAAAATCAAAATTTCACAGCATTGTATATGCAAATTGAATTGGTCATTGATCAGTGCTGAATATTTCTTGAAGTAAACTCTGTAGAGAGTAAAGTATTGTGATTGGTGTTTTCCCAACCAATGTGTGTGATTTATTTGTTTTATTCAGAAGTACAGAAAGTACGCTGTTGGCTGGGGCAAAGGCTACTGAACTCGCCTGCTGTTTACTGACTTTCTTCTGGCAAGGACTCTTTCATCCGTATTACGGGATCATCGAGGAGCGGACGTCCTGCATGGCAACACAGAAGTTGCCTGACCCAAATGCAAAATGATTGGGCCGGCGAACTAACTCACGCCCCTGATACCGCCCCCTTCATATTCAAATACAGTGTGCGTAGCACACTCCCGCGTGCAGACGGAAGTATAGAAAGTACGCTGTTGGCTGGGGCGAAGGCTACTGAACTCGCCTGCTGTTTACTGACTTTCTTCTGGCAAGGACTCTTTCATCCGTATTACGGGATCATCGAGGAGCAGATGTCCTGTGTGGCAACACGGAAGTTGCCTGACCGAAGTAAATATTTAAAGTGACTGTAGAGCTTTAAATTGAAATAATAATGCTCTGTGTCATACCTCTGTGTCATATCTACTCTAAAGCGTATGAGCTAAAACTCTCCTCCTTTCCCTTGATTACAGATGCAAAATGATTGGGCCGGCGAACTAACTCATGCCCCTGATACCGCCCCCTTCAGCTTCAAATACAGTGTGCGTAGCGCACCCGCGTGTGCACACGGAAGTACAGAAAGTACGCTGGTGGATGTTCGCTGTTCGGTGCAGCGTGCAGTTAGCAGCTTACACCTGTTGCCCAATTTACAGTATACTTCTATTGGATTCTAGACGTTCAGTGCATACTCCTGGCGTGCACCAGGTGGGGCGGTCAGACTGTTCTGGCGTGTAGTGGAGGCACAGGGGCTCGTGCCAAGCGAATGTTGGCGGGGGTAGGCTGTGTCCCCAATGCATAGACAAGCCTTGGTAAGAGTGGCAAGACTGTGGAGCTAAAGGGTATGGAGCTATCTGCATTTTTCTAGCATCAACGTGCATAGATGATTAATTAGGGCGGAAACCCTTTAACGCTCAAAGGGCACAGGGCACGGGGTGGGCCAAAGATTGTGAGCTGGAAGGACAGTCTGGTGGGGAGATTGATTCTGGGGTGGAGTAGATACATTCTCCAGTCCATAGCGCAACCCCTCCTGTGTCTATCTTTGTATACTCATACATAAGACCTCCAATGTATAAATAAACACAATAATTGTATGCATTAGGTGGTACTCCGACATTTGAGGATGCGTAACATGATCTGAGGGGTTAGGGAACACACCCGACAGACTGGATTCAAGCTCTCCCCAGAGCATTGTCCAAGTGTACAGGCTTTTGGTGATTTGTGTGACTAGTAATCTGTGTCCACCCGGGGGAGCATATTATCAGAATGTCAAGGCAGAGAAACAGCATTGAATATGTGTATGCTCGGGGCTCTGCTGCTGGCCCCTCTACCAGAAGCACTACAGCTCAGGGGATGAGACTCTACGATGATATTTTGTCAGCTCCCCTTATTTTTACTCCTGTAAAAAATACTCTAAGAATGGCAATGAATATGCCACTCCCTCATTCGCCTCCTGAACCAAGTGACTCTCTGCTGTTGGAGTCTGAGGCAGTAGCGCATTCATCTATGATATTGCTGGGGGGGCGAGTACACATCCAACAGGAGGAAGAGTCTGAGGTCAGTGTGACAGGGACTGCACCGTAGTGATTCCAGAGACCTCATTTCTAAATACGCCCCTAGACTTCTTCTCAGCAGAAGGGGATTTGCGGGAGTTGTCTTTACATATGTTAGATCCTTCGAACACATTTGATACACAGATGGACTCTCCCTCTGAAATGGGAGGGCTATTCCGTGCAATACTGCAGGAACTAAAAACCCACTCTACTGAACTCATGGAATTACGAATCTTGATGGGCAGACAGCTTTCGCAAGCCAAAATTGGCTTGGAAACCTTGGAGCTTCTGCCTACGAAGCTATTGACAAAGTGGGTAGCCTTAGAATGCCCATTAAATAAGGAAGCAGATAGAAGGGATGACTTAAGAGAGGGCCCCACTCAGATTCCCCAAGTATAAAAATAAACTAACTCTGAGCACTTATCCAAGAATAAACAGTCTGCGGAGCAGGATGGGGTTCCAAACTCCACTAATAAAAAGAATCAAAAATCAAAATAGAAAAATAGAGGGAATTGAAACTCATCTTTCTTCAACCGAAGGAATAAAACATCTAAAAAATACTTGGAGAAATTTCATCAGAGAAGAGAAGATACAAAATATGGATTCTGATGTAGAAATAATAGAGCCCATAGATACGATAAATAAACAAGGGGATGGCACCTACTCTAATCCATCTAATTCCCTCTCTGACGAAATGTCCCACAAGTCATCACCAACTCAAACCAAATCGGTTAAAAATAAAGAAATCTTCTGAAAAGGGCATGGAGGCACTACCCATGGAATTCAGAGAAAGCTATGGCCTCTTTTTGAAATCGAATTTACGTAAGTCCGAGTCCCCAATTCTGAACCATCCTACAACTGAGCCCCAGGCTGAGGGTGATCCATTGGCACAGGGTAGACAGAACCCAGTAATACAAAAAGGGGGGGTGCCCATTAAAGAAAGGAAACATCTCAGAGGCTCACAGAATGCTGAGTAACTCGGATCGTGAACCACCAGATAGGATACCAATGAGTAAATCCGAAATAGCTCAGCTGATCAGTGCAGCGGTGGATGAAGCATTGAGAGATAGAACTGCGCTGGACACTGAAATCCCCATATCTAGAGAAACTGTTAACTCTGCAGTTAATTCAGCCCCACAGGAGGCTACATGCTGACAAAAATCCCATTTCCCGATAACAACATGCCTCCTCAGATGGGGCAGAGCATAAATCTAAATAATATGCATCCCGTGCTGAATCCGGACGGAAAGTAATTTCAGTCGAATAATGATATATTGCCCCCGGCAGAATTAAATTCAATGCCACAGTTAGAGGGTCCCTCATCTAAGACAGATAACATCCCAGAGGCCCCAGCTCCTGTGAGGGACCCGACCTCGGGCCCATCAGGCACAAACATGTCGAGCAAGGAGGAGATTGCGCTGCTGATTAGCACAGCGGTGGAAGAGGCAATCAGGAGCAGAATCAACCAAGAAGTGGAAGCTCCTCCATCTCTTGGAGCACAGAATTCTGCCTTTAATTCGATGCAACAGGAAGACAAGAATCGTTCAAGGGAACCTAGGTCCCTGAACCCTCGGCACCCAGATTCAAATTATTGGGAGAATAATCTTGGTACCATGTCCTCGCCCAAACTCGCTCAAGTTCCTGTGGATGGAGGGTGGGAAGGAGAAACAGAGGAACGCTCTCCCAAACATTACATGGATAGGGAACTTAAACACATTCAATGGAGAAATCCATGCTCTCTTGAGCTCCCTAGTATACTAATATATCCTCTTTTTGATTGCGGCCCACAAACCGCCGTGAATCGAAACAGAAGTTTGCAACTTTTGAATGATATTCCAGCATTATCCAATTTGACCACGGCAGACATCAAAACAGTAGATTTTATTCATCCACACTGCCTGGACCACGTAAGACTAGTCTTCTACTCAAAGTTGGTATTTAGAAACATCCTACTGGAACTCGATCAGTTCAATAGGAGGGGATTCGACATACTTATCTTCGGGGATGGCAGCCCTCATAACGAGGGCTCTAACATACAGGAACCAGTTACATCAGGATCCATGAGGGGACATGCAACAACAACAAAAAAAAACATCAGTGAGCCTCGAAGAACAAGACCCAAGCTGGAGATGGCTCGCCCTGAGTCTTCGCGACTCAATATTCCAGCTTCAAAATCTCAAACAACAGACATAATTCAGGATAATGCCTTTGCCATATTGTCATGGAATTCCAGAGGGGATTTTCATCTATTCTCATCTATTGAATTATGTCAGCTTTTAAGAACTAAAAGCATTATATGTATTCAAGAGACGTGGAAGACCATCAATGCTCAGATGGATGGCTTTGAGTGTCTCCACCTCCTGGCTTCTAAAGGTCGGGTAGGCCGACCGAAGGGGGGATTACTCCTGGCAATCAAACTGGGCATTGCCATTACCCTGACTGAAACTTTTTTATTTCCTCCCTCTGCATCTGGGGCATTTATAAAGGTGAAGAGCATAATTGATATGCTAATATGGAATATATATTGTTCTCCAGGGTCCAATCTATGTGAATTAACTACCGAAATTGAAGTAATTATGGAGAAATGTTTTTGCAAATACCCAGGGCTTCAAATTCTGGTGATGGGGGACCTGAACACAAATATGTTGTTACCAAAGGAGGGATCATCATCATCTTTTGATACTTCACCTGACACAAGGGCTGGGCTCACTCCTAAAATTGAACCTTAACCTAGGGCCATGCATATAGAACAAAATATTGTTATTGTTGGAATATGGTATTTAAAACATGGGGCTTGAAAGAAACTTACGATTTGCTGCAAGCAGATGTCCCCTACATCACCTGGACATCAGGAGAAAAATCTTCTCCAATTCATTACTTATATGTATCAGTTGACCTGCTTAATCTGATAGTGAGTTGCAGACTATGTCCAACATTGATGAGTGATCATAAGATACTTGAAATGAATTTGCATATTTCGAGTAAAATAACCTTTAGCAAGCAGGTGGCAAGCAACCTGACCTTAAACCCAGGGAATAATAGAATAATTTGGCACCCGGGCAATGCTAATGCATACAATGTTCTTTTCTGCAAGGATCATGAAAATACTACCTTTGAAGAAAATAAAAATAAGGTGTACACACGACCACTTTGGTCCCTATGTAAAAACTCTTATCGAAAAATCGGTAGAGTTCTATAATTCAGGTGACACACAAACACATACATAAGTATGATTCACTAGTGCGTGCGAGTAAGATCTTATTACGCCGCTCTGTAAGACAAATACTTTTGCTCGAACTCCCAGACATTTCGAGAACACAGGGAATCAAACAGGTGAAACAGATTTACAGAAACTGGATCAGAAACCATAAATACATGTTGCTACAAGTGGACAATGAGGAAATGTTGAGCTCTTTAAAAAACAACTCTGTAAAACATGTCTGGCAGTTCATAAATAGAACTTCCAAATCTCTGGTAGCACATAATCTTAATCCAATCAATGAGCAAACATGGAAAGAACATTTTGGTAAATTGTATGCACGCAGTGAGCATAGCCAACCATACTCTCACCAAAGGGAAACTCGGCAATGGTCGGGTAATTTCTCAATCGAAAAAATTGAAGAGAGAATAAATAAGGCAAGCTCTTCTAGAGCGGCAGGCCCCAATGGGCTTTCAAATGCGCTCTTTAAAGGTAACAAGGATAAATGGTCGAAAGCCCTTTTTCTTCTTTTTGAAGATATAAGTAGAACAAAGGTCATCCCTAGCTCTTGGAACATGAGCTACATTATCCCTATTTACAAAAAGGGAGACAGATCCATGCCCTCAAACTACCGGCCTATAGCCCTACTGGACTCAGACTCAAAGATTTATGCAAGCCTTCTCCTCCAAAGGATCGAATAATGGGCTACTAGCGAAAAGGTTTATTCATCGCGTCAATTTGGCTTGAGAATAGGTATTGGCACATTAGCAGGAGGGATGCTGATCTCCCTGCTTCAAGAATTGGGTTGGCAAAAGGGGGCGAGTCCGGTATATTTGGCTAGCATGGATCTGTCCCACGCTTTCGACCGAGTGAATCGAATCACCCTATGGAAGAAGCTGGCCTTAATGGCACTCCCGAGAGACATCCTGGATACCCTGATACACCTACATGAAGAGTCAATGATCCAAGTCCGCTTGAGCACGGATGGTCGGCTCTCGGAGCCAATCAAGACATCTAACGGACTCCGACAGGGGTGTATTTTCGCCCCGACATTATATAGTCTATATTCATCTGATATAGGGCCGGCGCTCGAGAACACTGCCTTTATACAACCAAATTTAGAAGGCAAGAAATTTTGTTGGTGCTCCTACGCTGACGGCTTTCTATTATTTGGTAGATCACTGGTAGGACTCCAACGTCTGTTTTTGGCATTTGCTAATTATATGGGAAATAACGGCCTAGAGGTAAATCCATTAAAATCACACATTCTATGCTTTAGCGGAAAAAGCTCAATGATTTATTTGGGCTTCTTTGTAAATGCAAAAGCTAACAGTGATCAAATATTAAATCATTATCTATCTAAAGTGAAAGTATGTATCACCCAGATGCGAGTAGTGGACCACAAATTTGGAGGCTTTTCTTATACTCCTGCCATGAATTCCATAAACTAAAAGCTACACCGAAAATACTCTATGGGAGGGAAATTCCATTCATTACGGGTAAATTGGATGTGAGCAGGTAAGAGTCAACCTTGCTCAGAAAATCTATAGCCTGTTTACCGAAAATGCGTCCCTATAGTAGCAATCCGCTACGAATATGGACTACAATCTTTCAAAATTATTGTGGAGTGGAAATGTCTCCAATTATTTCGGAATCTAATTGTTCAAACAGAAAACAATCTGTACAATGATTTGTCAGTAAGGTTGAAGCAGGGTTGCCCGAAATCAACATTTCTACTTAATTTGATGGAAATATGTAACACATTGATGGGTCGTGTAGGTGCATCTCTGAAAACACTTATGGCGAACCCAAAAAAGTAAAACAGCTTTTGGAAAATGCTGATTGGGCAACGACAATCCAATAATTAACCCAATTCAGGCTATATGCTCATATGGTTTCATACTATAAATATATGGGCTCTATGGAACCATACTTGTATCTCTTTCCCAATAGAGGGCGGAGAATCGTTTTTTAAGATTCAGATTCATTGTCGTGCTCACTGGAGAAGTAATTGCTGTAAGAACAAAACCAGTGAGCTCTTCAATATTATGTAGACATTGTAATGAATATGCATCTAAAGAAACGTTGAGACATTTGTTGCTTGAGTGCCCGGCCTTATTGTCTAGGAGATTGTCATATTTTTCTAGATTTGTTTCATATGTATCCAATGTGGATTTAGAACAAGTCTGGAAATGTATATTATTTGATATTCAAGTTCTGCTGCAATTGGCAGTAATCAGATTCCTGAAAGATGAATGTGACTTATCATAAACTGGGAATATAATTGGGCAGCTCCACCGCAGAGATATTAACTCTCAATTTTTGGAGTAACTAGTAATATAAGCGAGCTGCTCAGTTATGTCTAAGAGTCACACATTTTTTTAAAAGTTATGAACGTTGATCTGTACGAGTATTTTAGCACATTTTTATAAACTTTTGATATTTTGAATCTATGGACTATATATTTGGAGGATTTTATTCTGTCTGCCATGTTACAGTTTGTTTGATATAGCAGCCAAATATTAATGTAACAGAATGATTTTAAATAATGTAATTTGAAATTTTGTTGAAAGTGATATTATTATTATTATGTTTAGTTTGCGTGAATTTAGATTGTCTCATTCCCTAATATTGTCTTTTTAATCCTGTTTCGATTGGAATGTGAAACTGCCTAGCTTCACATATGTCTCTTTCTACTTTGAGATCTTCTCCTCGTAAGTTTTGGGCATTTAACCGGTAAAGGTTCTGTTTCGTCATTCTGTTTAGTCTGGTATACGAAATTGTTTTTTCATGTGTATGTTCTTTTGCCTTCTGTATTTTGTGATTTTGTGTTTAAATCCTGGTTGTTAGAATTTGTAAAGGTTTTTTTAAAGCTATATACAAATAAGTAAATACATAAATAAATAAATAAATAGATTTATTTGTGTTTCAAGAAGTTTATGTGCAATGTGTGTAGTGTTAGTGTGATCTCTATTATCTTTCATTCAAATACAAATATATTTCTTGTACACCGACCTGGTTCTTGGCTCATTGGTAGCTCAGAGTGATCCAAGGGGTATTAGATGAATTGGAAATTGGGCTGAATAAAGAACTGACATTAAACCGTTTATTGTGTGACACCTGACTGGGGGAGGGAAGGAACTCCCTGTGTTGGGCGTGGCCTCTCAATAAACCTTTAGAGATCATTGGCCATGCAGTGTGCAGCACTCCATGTCTGAGTCAGCAGATTGATGAGCTTCATTTCTTTGGGCCTGCCACCACAGGGAAACGTGAAGCATGACACTTGGCAGATGTGAATCATTCAAGGGCAGTTGTGGCCGTGCAAGGAGACCCAGCATAACATTGGAGATTCTTGTGGCTGCTACCTGCAATGACTAGACTGTTGATTTTATCTTTCATGCAGCTTTCGCCTTACTGATGCTCCAGTTCCTGATGAACCAAGTTGAGGAAAATGATCTAACTAAAATATATACTACCAAATTACTCAGAATAATAAAGCAGTATTTTTACCAGACAACCCTCATGACTAGAATGGGCTAATATTGTAAAACCTAAATAACTAGCATGTGAACAAAGCATTCACAGATAATGTATGAGGTATACATCCTGCATCCCGGCCAATCGTAGATTAAATTAGTGCTGCTGCCTCTGTGGTCATTCCCCAAAGTGGCTAAAGTAGTCAACATTGGTCATGTTTCTTAAGCTACCACAGCTGTGCCACTGTAATTATAAATAGCCTGGTTGGCTAGACTCAGTTTACATTTAATGGTGATGTACAATTAAAACAAATATGCTCTAACAAGTGTAAAATATAAAAGAAGGTGCCATTTCTCAAGGTAATAACCCTATGAGCAATGCATGGACTGGACAATGTATTTCTTGTACAATGGTGCTGCTATAGTTCACCTTGCTTTAGAAGCGATGACTGCAATTATTATTTGTGTGTTTCTTGTCAAGCATTACATCCCTTTAACTCGGTTTTTCGACTGAGTTGTAATGGCTTTTTAGGACAATGTGACCATTATGACTCTTTAACCAAAGTGTTTTTGTTCTACTGGTATGTACATAAAACGGCCTTTAACAATTGTTATATTATTGCATTCACTGTACAATAGGGCATTTTAACCACGGTATGAAAGCGATAAGCATCATTGCAATCCTTTGAAGACCTCGGAGTCCTTTTCTCTTCTTTTCTTTGACCTTCTGATGGTCATTTGAAACGACACTGACTGGTCCATGCTGGATCAATGGGTTCATTACTGCATCCCCTAGTGTTTTATATTGCGGCTGCAATGTGTCAAGGAGCTGGTTCTTAACCAGCACGATTCACGTTTGCTGATTCTCCGAGGATGGCAGACTCTAATGTGTTTGAGATTTAGTGATATTTGAGAACACATTCGCTTGCAGCTGCTAAATATTATTCATGTGAATCTTTTACAGTAGAAACAAAGGAAGATAGTCCCTACCTAATCACATTGCAATCAGAATCATGTGCAGCTGTGCTCCACGTGACAGGGAGAAGTTATATCAAGCACACACACGTGTTCACACCACATAATATTCAAGAAAGTCAGCGAAATAAAACACGAATCTTGCCTTGACACATGGTGGTCTTGCATCAATGTCGCTTACCTGGTCCACAAGTCGTATCACAATTTGTTTTACAATGTACATAGTCTCCCTTACATTTATTATATTTTAAATACAAACCAACTACAATACCTACATGCAATGCGCATTATAACCCAGAATGGAGATAATTGTTTAGTGAAAAAGAAAAGGACAGCGAGGGAGCTTAACATTATGACTACGCTTAATTAATTACATTTTGATGACTTAAATAATATGTGTTACAATTGACTTAAATCCTGCTTTTAATTGTCAGACCTTTTGTCTATTACAAGAAATGTGCCACTGTGTGTCATCAGGTCACACACAGTGCAAACCTTTAAAAATGGTGTTACCTGTAACACACAACGTGCACAATTGACATACCTGATCGCCAGGTAAAAATACATGATTCCATGACTTTTCAAAATTCGTGGTGGTCATTTCCAATATTGAATGAAATCAGGTAAAACAGAAAGTTTTGATAACAGGAAGGGGGTGATCTGCACGCATTGTAATCGTGTGCATGCATACATTTAACTCTTACTCAACTCGCTGGGGATGTGAATAGACAGGTAACCGACAGCCCAGGGGTTTGTGTTTATATTTATGTATTGAAAATAAATTGCTACTGAGGTAGACAGACATTAAGTACATATCAAGAATGACAGTATTCATCGATACATAATGATATGCAGTCCACTGGTCACAATACTTGTTTAGGAGGATGGTTTAGAAGCATATGTTATTTGTATTGTGTTTAAATGTCCATTCAGAGTTTATTCTGAAGCAAAGAAAGGCGAAAGAACAAATGCCAGAGGCAGTAGTTGGTGAACCGAGGGTGGTGAGTATGATGAGAAATGGGGTGAGTAGGGTTGGATTTACACAAAAGATAAAGGAACTTGAATATGGAACAATGTTTCATGGATAGCCACCCTACATGAAGGCAGAATGCTGAAGTGGACAATGATCAAGGAAGGAGGTAAAGGACACCCACAGCAAATATGACTACAATGGTAATAGAAGCAAAGGCACAGAGTATACATTGCAGGAGGAGGCTGGGCAGTAATCAAGCCTGATCAGGGCCAGTGCAGCGATGCATCCCTTTGCATAGGGGAAGGTTAGATGTTGACAGATGTTAAGGCTTTTTGTGGGGTTAAGCCTGTCAGCTACAGATGGGGAGGTGTAGAGTTGACTTTTCATGATGCTGTCCACTAGAAAGACCTATTGCTTTATACATACAACAATAAGACTTCAAGTGATCTTCCAAGCGAACAAAAGATATTTCAATGATGATAACATACAATTAGCTGCAGAAAAGGCCCAAGACGGGGTTACCACTTCAAAAGCATACTTCAAGTTGCATACACTAAGAAAATATATACATTAAATAAGCATATAAACAGATATTCATTTGATTAAGAACTATTTCTCTAAAAAAATAAATTACTTTTTTCAATGTACTTATGTCTTATATAATTATTCATTGTAATATTTCTTGGTATGTATTATTATATCAATAATATTTTTCATGTACATTTGAATCTTCATTTGACTTCTTTTTTATTTTTAATTGAGCATTTGTAAGGCACATGTATAACAAGATAGTGTTGCCACAAGGCAAAATGGTGAGGGAACACGGGAGGAAAAAACACAAAGGCAAAGACAAAGTATTCAATTGTGCTCCTACTAGGCCTTGTGTCATTTGGGCATGCAAGTGCTGTAAATAGAAGTGCAGGGGGAGGCGTGGGGGATCAAGGTATGGGCAAGTGCTGGTGAGGGCCCATGAGGGAAGTGCCGAGGTTGCCATGGAAGGGTTGCTGGTTTAGTGCTGAGGCAGGGAAATCCCACAGGTGGGATGCAAAGCCGTCCAATAGGGGGACTGCAAGGGCAGTGCTGTAGGGGGCGGGGGTGCTGGTGTTGACTGAGCTGGGTCCAGGTACCTGTGGGATTCATGAAGGTCCAGGCTGCCAGTCTCAGCAGCAATGGGGTTATTAGCAGTGAAGGGAAAGAGGGAAAGAAGTAGAGAAAAGCAGAGCTTTGATAGGTTTCTGGAATTTAGGGAGGTTTAGCTAAAGTCAGAGTGGGGCAGGGAGTCTGTTACAAAGAGCAGCACCAGATGAAGAGAGAGAAATGACCCCACTCTCTACTTGGAGAAGTGTTTGACAAGCAGAGAGTTGGAGTTAGAGGAGCAGGAGGCTCTAGCAGGGAGGAATTTAGGGAGAGAAAGTTGGAGACAGAATGGTCCAAGCCTTGTGGATGATGTATAGGCTATTGAATTTGATCCGTGTGACCACCGGGAGCAAGTGCAGAGATATAACAGCTGGAGAGATACAGTCCCTGGGCTTGAGGCTAAGGATAGGTCTTGCAGCCCTTTTCTGGATTAGCTGAAGGGGGCAAAGGGAGGAAAGGGGGTGATTGAGAAAGCGGCTGTCACCGGCTCTGGAGACATTGAGATTCTGGGAAAATGTGAGGAAAGGGCAATCCCTCTAAGGAGGTGAAGTTGAAAGTGAGCCTTCTTGGTAAGGTGCAAGATGTGAGGGGTAAAGGAGAGGGAGGAGTAGAAGATGTCCCCAGGGTTTTTGGCCTGAAAGGAAGGAGAAGGTATAGTGCCCAAGGAGGACAGTCAGAGGGTGTGAGGGGAAAAGGGTACAAGTGTTCCAATAAGGAGGATTTCCATTTTACTGGCATTAAGACAGAGGTCATTAGTCACACTGGCTAGCGGACAGACAATATGGGATAATGGAAGAGGAAGAGAAGGTAGTGGGCGGGAGGGTTTGAAGGAAGCTGTGTGTCATCTGCATAACACTGGATATGAGTAGAGAAGGAGGAGATCAGATCAGAAAAGTGGGTAAGTTAGATATTGAAGAGCCATGGCGATAGGATAGAGCCCTGGCCTACGCCAAAGTTAGAGAGAGAAGTGGTTGAAGAATAAGGACCCAATTGCAACTGAGAAGGGTGGTTAGTGAGGAAAGAAGTCAGGCAGTCCATTGCTTGATCAGTGATGCCAAGGGCATCACAGAACCTTTTTATGAGGATTGAGTGGTTAACTGTGTCAAAGCCAGAGGAGAGATCAAGGATAATGAGAACAGCAGGAGATTTAGAATCAAGGTTTACATTGATGAGGAGTTAGGTGGGGGGTGTTTGTCTTGTCCTGTTTGGTGTTGTGTTTTGCTTAGTGTAGAATATGGGGTGGGAATTTTATGGCGATGATGAATTGATTCTTGTATGTATTTTAGAGAAGTGATATGTATGGAATTGCTTATACCATGTTCTCACTGGTATGTTTTTCAATTGTGACTTTTGGAAAAATGATTAAATAAAGTTGAGAAAAAAAAAGAATCAAGGTTTACAAGCAATTCTTCACAGGTGTTCAGGAGAACCTTTTCTGTGCCTCTGGATGCCCAGGGATGGCCATGGAGGCAACCCGTGGGTTCACTCTTACGGATCACTTGGGGAGGGCCAACTTCTCCAGGAGTTTACCCAAAAAGGAAATGGTGGAAATAGGATGATAGTTAGCCAGAAAGGAAGGGTCAGCAGATGTTTTTCTTTTTAGGAGGGGGTGCACAAGGGAGTGCTTGAAGTGTAGAGAATTAGAGCCAGTGGAGAAGGAGTGATTACAAAAATTGTCCAGAGCTGGCGCGACAGAGGAGAAGTTGTTGTTAATGGTTCAAGGAGCAAGGGAACAACTGTTTAGATGAGACCTTCACAGAGCAAACATCTTTAGAGACCTCATCAGGTGCTATGGGCAGGATGAAGGAGAATGCAGGGGGTGGAGGGAGGGAACCCAAGGGAGGCAGCAGGGTGGGAATGGGAGTGGAGTTGGGGATGGTGGAGAGTGGTAGAGATTAAGACAGGATGTCCTGAGTGTTAGATGAGAAATGGGAGGCCAATGCGTTGCAGAGGGCCAGGGAAGGTAAAAGAGAGGTGGAGACTGCAGTTAGATTGGCAAATTCCTTGTGGATTTTGAAAAGTTCTTCTGTATTGTTAGTGGCTCCAGAGATGCAGGCTTGGATGTTGGCCCCCTTCTTGTAGTGGATGGAAAAACGATATTGCCTGTGGAGCAGGCGACAGGCCAGTTTTTCAGAGAATGAACCTGAGCTGTGCCACTTCCTTTAAGCAACTCTGCACTTGCATTTCAGAGATGCTAGATTGGAGACATACCAGCCATTGCACTTGGAGCTGATTTTCAGGTGAATCCTCATGACAGGGTAAAAGGATGTTGAGGGTGTTGGAGATGGCAAAGTCCATGGGTCGGAGGGTTGATGAAAGTGGAACCAAAGGCCATGACTGACACTCACCTCATCAGTTGAATGATGGAGCAGGAGTCTGGCAGTGTGGGGGAGGTACAGATAGAGGGCCCAGGGGCCCCAAATAGGCAGCTGAGTGGGTCGGACTGGAAGGGAAAATAGTGAGAGAGAGGAAGTCACAGATGTCACAGAACAGTAAGGAGGCTGATTCGGGAGAGTCGAGGTGGATTTTGTAGTCACCAATGAGGAGTTTGGAGGTGGCGGTCAAGAGGGAGGAGATGAGGTTGGCCCATTCAGAGAGGAAGAGAGAGATAGTGCCCGTGGGCCTGTAGATGGTAACAAGGCTGAGTGAGAGATTAGGAGAGACCCAGAGCCTACAAATGAGGCATTCAAAAGAGGGGTAGGATTGGGTGGGTATGATAGAAGCAGGGACCCACTCAGGGAAAATCAGGGCCACTCTACTTGCGAGCCTGTTGGGCCAGGGTTTGGAGAGGATTTTGTAGCCCTCAGGAAGGAGAATATCATGAGCAGTGATGGTACTGGCATTTAACCACCTCTCGGTAAGGGCAAGGACGTTGAGTTCAAAGTCTTCAAGAAGGAGACAGATGTCAGAGGTGTGTTTGACAGCAGGACGAGCATTCATGTAGCTAAGTGAAGCTGATTAGCACCCTTGAAAGTTTCCCTCGGAGGAGTACAGGGTCGTGGTACTCCCGTTGGTGGTAGTGGAGGAGATAGAGGAGAGGAGGAAGGAGGTGCATTAGGAAAAGGGAGGAAGTTAATGCGAGAGGGCATGTGCCGGTCAAGGAGCATAAGAGTAGATTGGGAACATTGGGCCATGAGAGTGACATTGTAATAGACATTAATGATGCACCTAGAGGATGAGAAGTATGCCAAGAGTTCTTCCCGTCTAGTGCCACCATTGGTGGGCGAGGAGGAGAAAGGGGAGAGAGTGGAGATCAAATGCAGAGTCCATAGGGAGGAGACAGAGAAGAGGATGTCAGTAATAATCTGCATGGAAGTAGTGCTGACGTAGGTGTCAGCAATTTGTAGGCCAAGATTAGAGGCCAAGAGGGCTTGTTTGAGCTTTTTTCTTCCAGCCATTGTGAAAGAGATAGGATAGGTGATAGAGTAGCAGTTGGAATAGATATGGGAGATAAAGAGCACCATGAGGCTGGAAGGGATGCATTCCTTCTTACATAGCCCCTTGAAACGTTGCACTCTCCTTCTGGCATCCTGGAGCCTATAGATTAAAAATGCAAAATAAAACAGTAAACACCAAAACTATTGGCTTTGCCAATGCTTCTTATTATGTGACATTGGTGTTACTCTGATGTAATGAGTAATTTTAGCCACTACAGTGAATTGTTCATTTTTCTTGAAGGTTCAAGTACTCTGTTGAGTTGTTGAAGTTATCAGTTGATTTTTGTAGGCAGCTATCACATTTAACTAATTTGTTGGAATGCAATGTACTTTAGAAGTGGGACAGATTACCTTTCTGGTTAAAAAACTCTGAGAAGCAATACACTAGTCTCAACAAAAAGCAGGGGTGATTGCAAAGTATGATGGATTGGAAAAAAAGCACTGGCAATGCTAACAGTTTCAGCTTTATATGACTGTGAAATGGCAATGGTCCTCATTTACAAAAAGTTTAGCATGGCACAAAGTGGCTTTGCGCCTCAAATGTACACTTTGCTCCATGCTAAATGGCTTTACACAATTCACAAATCAGTCTTTGCGCTGGCACTCCTGCTTTGCGGTGTATAGGAGTGCTTTGCGCAACACCGAGCGCAATGGGCAGGGAGGGTAAGCACAAACAACTAAATAGGGGGCATAACATGCAAAGTCTCCTTTCAAGAAGGAAATTGAGGAGGAACATGGGTGTGGGGAGGGATGTAATGTACAAACAACCAAGACACCCCTATCATATGTTAAGTAAACCCTATTCAAAGGAGAAAGTGTGCCACCCATCACCGGTCGCAATACACAAAGTGCAATGAAAGGCCAGATATAAAAAGTGCTATGCAAACATACTAAAATTAGGAATGCCACAATGCCAGATTCTGCATTGTTAGCACTGACCCTACTATATGAAAGGATGAGGAGGAGGGCCTGAATGTTTCAACCATGAACAACACTATTTGCGATGCCAGATGAGGAGGTGCTTGTAAGATTGTGCTTTCCTCCCCATGTCATCCTAGACCTGGTCAGTGAGTGGGAGAATTACCTGGTATGACCCACCATGTGCTCTCAGGCTGTGACATCTCTGGTCAAACTGCTGGCAGCTTTACACACCCTGGCCACTGAATCATTCCAGTATAGCGCAGCCAATGGAGGGGGTATATCACAGCCCACATAACCAAGGTTCCTCCCCCAGTTCTTGCTCTGCATCATAGCACTTGTGCATAAGAACATTGATATGCCAATCACACTGCAGGAAATACAGAGAGTGTGCCAGGAATTCTATGCAGTTGCACACTTGCCCAGTGTCCTGGGAGCCATTGATTGCACCCATGTAGCACTGCAACCCCTCCAACAGATGGAGCTCATCTAACGCAACAGGAAACATTGGTATTCCATCAATGTGCAGGTGATTTCTGATGCCATGGGACACATGATGCATGTCAATGCCAATTTGCCATGATGCATGCGCCATTCACCCATACACTAGGCTCTGGAATCTGGAACCTTCAGGAACTGCTGTGTCCAGGGTGAGCATCTACTGTCATGCGCACACACAGTCACATGACACATAGAAACACAAAAAATGACCATACATGCAATTAATAACCATTTTTCTCCTTTGCAGGGGACAATGCCTACCCACTGTCACCATTACTGTTGACACTCATCAGAAATTCAGACACCCCAGGTGAGGTGCACTACAATGCAGAACACATAGCCACTAGGGTCATAGTGGAGTGCATATTCAGAGTGCTTAAGTCATGCTTCCGCTACCTTGACCACACAGGTGGCGTATTGCTATATGCACCCCTTGCAGTATGCAAAATCAGTCTGGCATGTTGCATCCTGCATAATATTGCCACTTGTTGTGGCATAGCAATAGAGCTGCAGAAGGGCTTCTGCCATCATCCACAGGCACCACCCATTCCCTTAGAAGTCCAAAAGGCACAGAGACAGGACTCACTCAGCCTGCAAGTACAAACCTGCTTCACATGAATAGCAACCCCTGTTGAACACAGTAAAGCCTCATCCCTGATGGCCTTCAATGATGCAATCAGCAAATTAATCATTCCCATAAAACCACCCTGAGAATTCGTGTCTCGGAATGAAATACTGAGTGTGCACATAACATTAAAAGTACAAAGCAACCACACTGATATCCTTCACATAAAGTGCACACACCACAGCCACACCCAAGTTGGATGAAAATTTCAATATCACATGGCCACAATTCGTGACATTGCAAAGCCAGCCCCTTGCATAATGTCTCTATCACATGTGTGCCCATCAGTCCCATGCATAAAATGCAACAAAAATGGCTTAACTGACTGCCATCTTCATGATGTGTCCCGCTGCACCGTTTCTGCTGTTCTTGCTCCTCACCACTCACCACTGACATGTACATGCTCCTGCATTGGGGGAAAAGAAACAGCTAGCCACCAACCCCTGCCTCATGCATGTCTCCCATACCATCAACATGTCCCTTGTCCTATCAAGAAGATGTCCTCTAAAACCACCAGAAAGTAATATCGCCACTCACACAGTACAGAAACCAAACTGAATGATGTAAGGTTACACACCTCTCATTATCAAAAGTCTTCGATCACAGCAATGGGACCACAGCAGCAACATTACACAAGACACATGAGAAAGACATGTAGGCCTCCTACACCCGCACATCACCAGTAATGGACTGCATACTTCACACTTCATCCAAATGCATATATGTAATCTGGATCATCACTATATGTGGATTCTGAGAGTCAGTTGTGTTGCATGTTTATGCATCATGGCCAGGGGTGGAGAAGGAAACTAAGGAGACCCTGGAACTAAATCTCAAAGTGGCTCCATATCAAACTGCTACAAGTTCAACCCTTTTTCAATGAGAAACATTGAAAAGCCACTCATAAGAGGTACAGGGTGCAGAGCCCAACTACTCCCTATAGACCAATCCACTCCTAATCATGGAGTGGCTACTTGACATGACACATGTCAGTAGACGTCTAATAAAAGGTAAAACTCCCAATTTTTTGTGGGGGATCGGTTTCTCAAAAGGGGAGTCGATAATGGCAATAATAAGAAGTGAGAAACTGATTACCCCTCTCTATACTCACACGGGATGGTTTGGTTGTGCTTTTACACCAAACATGAAAATAACATTTTACTTCTATGGGTGTATCACAGTGCATGTTTTTCCTTATCCACCAATTGAGGACAGCAGTTCCGTGTTGGATCTAAAACCAATCCGTATATGATATTCAGGAGAGTCTCCTAAACCCGTGTGGCCGTGGCTAAACAACTTCCCCCACACCGAGCTGGATCTATATCTGACACATGTGAGAGCTACAGATATAAGTGAACATAGGAGAAAGGAATCACCTTTCCACGTAGTGACTAGAATCCAGTCCCTGATGAACTACTTTAAGCATCTGCCAAAGTACTTTCTCATACCGACACCGGAAATTCCAGAAAGTAAACTGGGGTTACAAGATGGTATTTGTACCAAATAAAATAAATGTATATGTCCTGAAGAAGGCCTGGAACAGCAAAAAACATAAAATGCTACTAGAGATAGTGTCCAATGTCAGGCCGGAATATGTCGACGATCTATCAAGACTTCTATGCGCTACAAGTCTATATATGTTGACCATTATTGACCCCTGTATGAATTGTTTTTTCAACAATACCAGAGTTCAGCTATTAATTGACTGTGCCCTATGTTTTAACCTTTCTACTATGCAAACAGACATCTGTGGTTTAGACAATTATGTGACAATATGCAAATCATGAGTTGATGTATTGTTTACCTTTTTAAAAATGTCTTGAATAATAAAAAAATATATTATTTTGTGACAAAATGTACAGCTCGTGTCTGGTTCGAAGAAACTTGTGTAGTCTGATCATGCAATTGTGCACTGTGATACACCCATAGAAGTAACATGTTATTTTCCTGTCTAAGATTTGAATTAGGTCTCATCTCTCTTGGTGCATGGATGGAGTAGAGATTGGTATTGATGTATAGGTTGATATTGGTTCCACCTAAATCCTCATTGTATGAGGAAGTTGCAATTGCCTTTGAAAATTCTACATCTACTTTCTTGAATAAGCTAAGACTTAGATGCAATGAAGTGCTGGCTTCGGCCGATACTAACATTGATACACCAATCTTAAATCCGATGAAAGTGAAGGAGGCTCTCTATTGTATGGACTGGATCAGGACTATAGATAAAATGAGGTCATGCACATTATCATCTTCACCATGTGCAATTGATAAACCTAGATCATCTAAGGGAATTTCCTGATTCAGTCAGACAGATGAATTTCTTGAGAATAAGGCTTAATCTGCTCCCCGCTAGGGAGATCCTGCATATCCTACATGGGGATGCTTATCCGACAAATTTATGTGACAAATGTGATGCTAATGTTACACAATGGATTCACCATTTACTAATGGAATTTTGGGAACCTGGCCCCTTAGAGTATTGAAATGTCAAAGATTTGTTCATGACCCTCTTTCACTTCTCTCAAATACATACTGGGAAAGGTTGATCTCGGGAATGGAAACTTCTTTTACTTTGGAGGTGGGTGGCCTGTTAAAGGAGCTAAACTTAACTGTAAATAAGGGAGATGTGATTCTGAATGTTAAATGATATGCTCCACTGAAGTGGTGTTTGCCTACATGAATTTATTTTTTTTTATACTATGGTCTGTTTTTTTACTGTTTTTATGATACTTTTTTTAAATAGTTCTTTATGAATTAATTAATCAGGGTTTCATTATTAGGATTTTGAAATATCATTTCAGGTTCTGATTTGTGTAGTAAGCCATGTTTTTCCTTTTTGGCTAATGCACAATAAATATTTAAAAAAAAAATGTTATTTTGATATTTGGTGTAAAAGCACAACCAATCCATCCCATGCGAGTACAGAGAGGGGTGATCAGTTTCTCACTTCTTCTTATTGACATGTCAGTAGACGGCATGCAAGGCTGACAAGATAGGAGCGCAAATGTAATGCCCCACAAAAAAGAAGCTACTGCATCAGCCCTCACTGTAGACATGCACACATGAACTCCCTGATGCGACTGAATTAAAGCAGCAAGTTGTGGAGGTTTAACCAGTAACACAAAGCAATTGCAAAACCATTCAAGGAGACATGCACACACTCAATCATGTAGGACAACTCACATCTTAATTGACAGTGGCTATCATCCAATTTTCAGCATCATCAAATGTACATGTTTAACCCCGCGTGCACCACAACAAGCCACAATTGGGATGCATCTATCACAAGACATGAAAATGAACGACAGTGCAGAACCTTAACTGGAGGTACTGCTGTTGTGCTGGGATTTCATCACCAGCTCCACCTAAAACTGGGCATCTGCATGGCTGCTCGGAGGGTCAGCGTGCAGTAGAGGGAACAGGGACTTGGGTGGAAATAGGGTGCACGGGGGCCCTCTCAGTGAGTGTGTGCTGTGCACTGGATAAGACAAGATACCTGAAATGACATTGGATGATTGTTAGGACCAGCTAAAGGAGTCTCTCTGATAGACTGCATTTATAAACATCAATGTTGAATGCAATGTTCACCTGTATGTGGGATGCTGTAGCACTCCAAAACAATACATCAGATGACTCCACTGAGCATGGCCGAATGTCCAATCCTCCAGCTCGAAAATGTGCCCAGTAGCATAAGCAGTTGAGTCATTGCCCACTGGAGAAAAATGGCCCTGACATGAGTCCACCTTATACAGTGGTTAGGCAGAACCATATGCAGTACCCTTTGGGAACACCACACACAATTAAGACTACAAGTGACATTAAAATTCACCTTTGGTACAAGCCTGTACTACACAGTAAAGTGGTAGCGATGGCTGAGCAGCCAGACTTATCGCATGAGTAAAGTGAGCAGTATCAATAGTTACACAAAGGACAGCAATTACTATGGTTCAAACGAACACTGACTCAAGGTTACTGAGTAAAATAATATACATTTATTCACACATTCATTTGTTAAACAGTTTAATAAATAAAGCAGCAGAAAAATCACACTCTTAATAAACAACACAACACCCAATCAATTATGGACAAGTTAGGCTCAAAATGAAGTGTGAGCAAAATGGCACTCCAGCAATTTCAAAGAGAGGGAAAGGCAAGGTTATTCACAATCAAGCAGCACCAGCAAGTATGTAGGCAGGGCAATCTATAAAAGGCTTACTACAATGAGGATTCAAATCAATAGGCCTGGGCCAATGTTAATGGTTCAGAGTCTTTGCAGAGGATCACACAGTTCAGAGTAGTTTGCGGTTAAGTCTTTGCCAAGAGTTTGAAACGAGGTAGGCCGAAGGAAAAGTTATTTAAAAGAGTAGAGAAGGACAAGCCCTCGGATTGGCGAAAGATTTCAAACACCTTCACCGCGGTATGACAGAACGAACAACCGGGTTAGAATAGTACCTTAAATGAAGAAGAAGGCTGTAGCTGATGCAGAAGTTCCTGGCAGATCCTGCAGGCTCACGGTTCCTGAAGCGACTGTCGGACTGACACAAAGTAGCAAGACTGGAGGGTCCTGCACTGCCCAGGGAAGAAACCAGCAGCAGAGCAAAGCAACAAATAAAAGGTGCGCTCTTTAAAACCCAAACAGGGTCCGGTCATCCTGGCTATCCAGTTCACTGCAGCTGTGCACAGCAAATTCGACCACGGGAGAGAGGCCTTGCTTGGTGTTTGGTGAACTAATTGGTCCCAACAGGTCAAGGGAAGAAGATTCCTTGCAGATCTTCTCTGTCGTCGAAGTTTGGAGATTCGGACCTGCAGCAGGGCTTCACCGAGAAGTTCAGTCGTCTTAGTGGTCCTCTTCTTTCAGCTTCTCTTCGGTTCTCTCGATCCACTGGCGACTCTGCCTTTCAAGTCCCATTTTATGCAGTTTTCCCCCTTTCACACAGCCCGGCTGTCAATCACAGAGCAGGGTGGCTGTCCTGGCGGGACAGTCACCGCAGCCAATCATACAGAGTGCGACATGGGTCTCCAAAGACACCCTGTGCAGGTAGTCTCAAACCCCTCCCTCACATCCTGTCCCCCTCAGACATTCAGGTGCCTAAGGAGGGCTTCTCTGCAGAAGCCCGCCAAAGGACAATGAACAAAGGAACCAAACCGGGTTTGGCGCGCAGAGTAAAACACGAGAAAGACCTTTATGAATAGAAATGGTGAATAAACCCATCCAGAACCAAAATAAAGGTAAATGAGGTCCAGCTGAATTAAGTTTGAGGCTACTAACTTAGCCTAAAACAGTACCAAGGCTATTTACATAGACTGTGGTAGGAAAAATAGGGTAGATACCTCTGCCACCAGCCAAATCTTAAAGAAAGGGGAACTACATAATGTTCCATGAGAGAAAGGAACAACATAATGTTCCATGAGAGACAGACAAAAAGGGATAACTATTAATCCTTTCCAGTACTCTATGTAAGATAGTTTGTACTGGTCTGTGCTTAAAAGACTAATAAAGTCAATGGCAACTTTACATGTTCTGGGAAACAGTAGTCAGTCCCAGAAAATGGAATTTAAAAGTGGGAAGTCTGAAAAAGACAACCCTGTGTCACTGCACTAAAGGTGCTATGTAACGCACAGTAAAAAGATGATGCTTATGGAGTAGGTGAAGCTCCACAGTCTATGAACACAAATAGGTTAAACACACATAGAAAAACACATGTAAGAGTGGGTCAGAAGGCTCAAACTTTTCCAAAGTAAAAAGAATAAATCCTAGCAATCCAGCAAAGCTGCTGAGGTACTCAGTAGGTAAGGGAAATTATCCATTCTGATTCTGGAGAATTCTCCCTAACAACAGGGGGGTGAGGTAAAAGGAAAATAATCCATGCTCCCTCCATAGGCTCATGGACACCAGGGTGCAGGAAGAAGGGGTGGCGGTGTGGGGACATGACCAATGGCATCAACTGCATGGTTCACTTGGAACCCTCATCTTGTGGTGGATCCTGGGATGGTGCACTCAGACCTCGAATTGCCAAAATCTGGTCCTCATTTGCTAAGGCGACTCTTGAGAGGGGTGCATGCATGAGAGCTCCAATTGCAACAAGGTCCTGATGATGGATATCATGAGTAGTCAAAGAGTCATCATGCATGGTAACCCTTGATGTCTCCAACTGCATGCTGAGTGTGTCCAGCAAGGCAAGCATCTCCTGGCAGTGCAGGGCCCTTGAAGCCCACAACTACTCCTGCAGAGATTGAATAAGAGAATCCATGTCTTGATGACAGAATTGCCTTGAGACCAACATCTCCTCATACAGAGTTTGTCTAAAGGAATCTGTGTCTTGACTCAGGCTTGACCTTAAGGCCAACAGCTTTCTATGCAGGGTTTGACTTGCGGTGGCTATCTCTTGCCACAGAATGTCCCTTGAGGCCAAAAACTCATAACGCATGGATTGCCTATAGGTAGAACTGTCTTTGTAAGTCATCTATCTCTAGTGTTGTGTGTCTTCTTTCCTCTCCTGCTGCAACAGACTAGTTTGGCAGTGATTGCAACATTGGAGGAGATGACATTTTTCTGCCAGGTAATGGATATCCCTGGCCATCTCTTGCAAGATCTCACCCCGTCAGACACTTGCATGCACTTCTAATAGAGTCAGCCCATCCACATGTGGTGATCCACCTCCGGTAACCTGGACAAGTGCATTATTGCTGCGGGACTTCTCCTTGGTCCATCTCATGAGGTCACCCAACCTCTTGTGGATCTCGTCTGCTCTGTGTCTCTCCACATCACAGGCATTGATGAGATCTGTGACCTCCAAACACATCATCCACTGATGGGTCCCAGGAAGGGTACTGCCAGCCCAAAGGTACAGGTTGACTTGGTGTTCATCAACGTAATCAATGAGGATTGTTAGCTTTTCTTCTGTGAAGGACCTTTTCATTGGTGGTCCCTTCTCCTTAATCTTTGTCTCTTTGGTGCTACCTATAACTTCGCCGCAGGCTGGGCCCTGTTAGTCCAAGTGGGCTTCGGTGGTACTGGGGCACTCATTGGCTCACCAACACATTTAATGTGGACCCTTCTTCTTCCCTTGTCTCCGTCCTCGCCATGGAGCCCTTTCACTCATGGTGCAAGACGCAATCATGGCAAGGTACAGGCAAATCTCGCTGCATCCAAATTGGCTTGGTATCCCCTAAATGTTGACACCTCCATGCCTAGCAGGAAATCCCTATGGTACACCTTAGATATCTCCACCTCCAAATCTGTGTAGTACCCTCTAAATATTGCAGCCTCCATGCACAGCAGGAAAGGTACGTGCAGGTTGGTGGCACACGTGAGCATATTATTTACAGAGTTACACGCATATGCGCAGTGCAAACAGTGCAGAATTTACATGCATAGGACCCTTAATCTGATTTTGTGTCTGCTGCCTTGTGCATGAAGTGGAGACACCTGTGCCTTGCTGTTATTCCTGCTGTGTGCAATATCTTGCCTCCTCTAGCGTCATACCACGCTGCCGGTAGTATGTCACTGCCTGATTACCACTAGCATTGCCTTGGAGTGCCTGGTATTCCCAATAGCCATTTCTTCTGTGGCTCCCTTGTCAGGTCCTGTTACCACCTCATCTGCCCTTTAAGGACTTCCACATCTCTATACCACCATCACCGCTCCACCGTATGCATAGTCAGTGTCCAGATTCACTCCACCAGCCTCAGGTACACCATGTCTGCAACATCGAACAGCACCCTCAAGGCGAGGTTGAGGGCTCTCAACTTCTCAGCTGCAGAAGTTAGCATCCTGGGTAAACAGGTCCTGGCAAATTATGATGCCTTCTTCATTCCACAGAAGCAGCTTGGAACGTGTGGCTGTTTAAAGATCTTGCTGGACATCATTGCCGGCATCAACATGAAGGGGTGGCAGTCGTAAAGTAGACCACATAAACAAGCAATGGGACGACCTTAGGATCCAGAGCCAGGCAAAGGTGAAGATGGCCTTTAGGGCAGGTGCCGTCGTGGAGGTGCAATCTGCAGGCCTCCATTGAGTGCCACCCCTTCACCTAGGGCTCCTGGAGAGGATCAACCCAGCAGTGCATGCCCAGGTCCTTGACGTGCAGGCACGTATCCAAGCTGCGTGTGAGTACTCACAGGGTGAACATTTCCACAGATTTGGTATGTCCTACATGTGTATGCATGACTGGAGCAAGTTAGTGCTTTTCATGGCATGTGTGTTGCGCCATCTTCAACTGGCATGGAGCCTTACACCGATGCTGGAAGTATGTTATAGAAAACATCTGTGAAGTGGATGGTGTAGGAATCAGCTCAGTCAGATTTTTGTTTACAAATTATACACATGTGCATGCACTGTGAGATGCTGACAGCAAGTACTCTGACAGGAACAGTTGTCAGACTGATATGTTGAGGGCATGTGAGGTACATTCATGCATGCTCCTCTATAGGTTTGGAAATTGTGTATGATAAGTGCATCATTTCCACTGTGCAGATGAGACTGACACCACATCTGTATGGATGTGTGCTCATGACAATTTAGTGCATTTGGTTATCTGGATCAACATTGAGACCTGTCAGACAATCGAATGAGGGGGCATAAATGGTATGTTATCATTATCATATTTGTTTGTGTTGGGCACAAGAGGATTGCTGCTTGATCCTCACACTCTCGACAACCTTTACAGGACTTTGTTCGCGGCGAATTCTTACTTTTTAGCTTTTTTATGTTTTGAGGGTTTGTCAGCTGTGGTATTGCATCAATACCTAGATTGCCATAGGTAGGGTTAAATCATTTTTCAAATTATATACATATCCACTTGCGACTTCCCATTAGATATTTTGATTCTTTTGAGTGCCAAATAATTTTCTTCACACTAGAATACTTTTTTAAATTTATGGTGTGTTTTAGTTAATTGCTTTAATGGACTTTGTTCTAATATTTCATAGTTTTGTTGCTCATTTAGTTGTTTAGAGACTTCCCTTATATAGTCTTGTCTGTTCATTAGAACCAATTTGCCTCCTTTATCGGCCATTTTTACGATAACTTCCTCATTTCTGGATAGCTTTCCAATTGCATTCCATTCTTTTTATGTTAAATTATAATTGATCCTGCTTTTCTGATTTCCTAAATAGTTTGGTACCGTTTCTGAATTTGTAGAAGGATTGGTCTGATCGTAGGGAGGAAGTTCCATAATTGTGCTGCCATAACTGGGAAACTGCTGCCCCCTGCTCTTTTTAGTTTGTACTTTGGCACCCTGAGGCAGCCTGTGTATGACGTCCTAGTAGATCTGGCTGAGTTATTTTTGAGGAGTTTGTCTGCTAAGTATTGAGGGGCTGCATTATTAAGGCATTTATGAGTGAGGGAGGCTGTTTTGAGCAGAATTGTTTCTGAGATAGAAAGTCAGTTGTTAGTACGCCTAGTTGTTGAGATATGTTGTCGTCTGGGGATGCCCTAGGCAGTTCTAAGGGCATTATACTGCAGTGTTTGTAATTTGTTGGTGATATATTTGCTGGCACATAAGAACAGTGCATTGCAATAATCCATTGTTGATAAGACAAGCGCACAACCTAAGGTGATACAGCTGTTAGTTGAGAGAAAGGGTTTACAGGAATGTATAAGCCTTCAAGTGTAAGCTGTGGCCGATGCTGTGGCACTGACCTGTTTACATAGATCCTAGGAGGTGTCGAGGTGGAAACCCAGGGTTTTAACTTCTTTGGCCAACTTTATGTCGTTGCCATTGATGTTAAAGGATAGGCATTGGTTGCTCAGTTTCTTCATGTTAGCAGGAGAGGCTCGTAGGAGTAACTGGGTTTTCTCATCATTCAGGCACAGTCCATGAGTGGCCATCCATGACTGAATGATGAGGTAGATTTTATTGATGAGAGCAAGGTCATTATTGTGGTCACCAGTCAGGGGTAAGAGGATCTGGGTTTCGTTTGCATAGTTAGTGTAGGTGACACCCAGACGATCTAGTTCATCAAACTGTGGTTTAGTGAACACATTATACATGGTCAGTGAAACACATGTACCTTGAGGGACACCACAGGAGATGGGGATGGAATCAGCTGCATCCAAGGCTGAGAATACTCTCATGGATCTATTGTTTAGGAAGGACTGGATCATGGCTGCTGCTTCTGTTGAAAGGTGGGCCGCAGAGGCTAGGTGTCTGCACAGTACCTTATGATCAACCAGATCAAAGGTGGCCGACAGATCCAGCAGAAGCAAGAGAGCAGGTTTCCCTTGTCCTTCAGGTCATCATCTTTATTGTTAGATCGATCAGGGCGGTCTCAGTCCCGTGCTGAGGTCTGAATCCAGATGGGCGGAGTCCAAGTAGCTTATTGGTCTCTAGGTACATTTGAATTTGGTTATAGGCAGCTTTATCAATGATTTTGAGAAGAAAGGGGGCAGTCGTGATAGGTATGAAAATGGTGGGAATACTTGGGTCTAATGTGGGTTACCCACAAATTCTTCAGGTTGGTTGGAACAGTGCCTGTGCAAAAGGATGCATTCATGAGTGTGGTGATAAAAGGGACAAGATCTTTGACTGCATCTTTAATGAAAGGTGCTGGGCAGGAGTCACCTTGGCAGTTGGAGGGTTTGAGTGAGGCAATAATGTTGATTATTTCTTGGGTGGACACTAGGGTAAATTTGAAACTATGTTGTGGTTTAGGAAGGGTGGGGCAGATATGGGAGAAATTGGTTGATGTGTGAAGTTATGTTTTTTAGTTGCTATTTTCTTTTGAAGCAGGGTGATTTTGTTGGTTAGAGCGTCTTGAATTTTGGTAGACCAGGTCTTGTCCTTGATGCAGTTCTCAGTGGTAGGGTGTTGAGTCATGGTGGGGGTTGTTTGAGGTAGGCATGGTGGCATTAATTTGATTGACTTGCCCACATGGCCATGTGGACATTTGTTTCACATGTCGGGGAAGGGACCATCTGCAAGGGTGTGGGTAGCAAGGAATGGTTATCTGAAGCCATTCCTTGTACAGGGCCAATGCATGTTTGCTGTCAGTGTAGCAGTGGTGGTTAAGTATGTTTTGGATTGTGTGTTTAATGGTGGTGATGAGACATTTGGAGATGGCAGGTATATTTCATGATGATGTTTTGGGTCTCTTATTGAGGAGGGATACTCATTTGTTTAGGTATCTAGCCAGATGTTCCACAGAGCAGGGATGTTTGAGGTATCTGCTGACAGCTGATTTACCTCTGCCCAGTCACTTCTCAAGATATCAGTTTCTTGTATGTTGTGTTCCTTTATGCTGCCCAAGATGTTTAGGTAGCCCTTTGGAAGTTGGTCCATGTGGATGTGTTCATACTTCATAACCCGGTTTAGCTTATTGGCATTCTGGATCACAAAAACGGTGTGGTCTCATTCAGATTCACCATGCTACACACCTCGCATGTGGGCTATATCTCCTGAACTACAAAGGCCAAAGTGTATCTGCAGTAACAATATGGTTTACCTGCTGTGCAGCTGTGATCCAAAGAGAAAACATGGAAGTGGTGACTATCCTGGATTCACCAGCACTGCATCCAAGTGCTCATGTTGGAGGAGGACATCTGCCAGGTGTAATTCATGGAAATCACAGGCCAGAGGAGGGTAATGTAAGTAAGTGCTCCACAGTGTACTGGGCGATGGGTGTTGAAGATGAATAGCTGACAAGTGTTGTTGCTGTTGCAATGATAGTAAGGCTAACCCCACCATTGTACATAACAAGGTATGCAAGCCTGTTCATCACCTTGTAGGGACAGTGAATGGGTGTGGGCATCCATTACTATTATGTCTCTGACCGTAACCCTGTCCCATCAGATCATGAGGGTGTGCCAGGATATTGTTTTGTACATCTGTGGTAGTCCGATTGTTGTGTCCCTATGTGCAAGATGTATGGGGGGACAGCCAGTTGGCAGGCAAGTGTTGTATCCAAATAACATGGGAGTGTATGTGGTCTACTTAGGTGGACTGGGGATTCATCATGGACCTCTGCAAGAAAGATGGTTCATTGAATGTTCAGTCAGACATTTTACATTTCATCCAGCTCCTGGTGTCAGTACTGTGTCAGTACTGTGCACTGAAAGAGTAAATGTGGGGGTTGGGGTGATGTGTATTTGGGGTGTATTATGTCATGTGGCACCTTGTGGTGGCAAGCACTCTGTGGGAGAGGTGTGGGTGTAGAGTGGTGTGGATTTGGGGGTGCAGATTTGTGGGGGTACTGGGAGTAGGGTGGACTTATGGGTGCTGCCTTAATGTAGGGGGTTGGGGAGTATATTAGTGGGGACACTGGGATGAAGGCAGACTTGTGGGTATTGCCTTACTGGAGTGGGGTTGGGATGCAGATTAGTAGGGGGTACTGGGACGAGGGTGGGCTTGTGGGTGGTAACTTAATGAAGGGCAATGGTGCACAAATTAGTGGGGCTACTGGGAGGAGGGTGAACTAGTGGATGCTGCCTTAATGTAGGGGGTTGGGGTGAGGATTAGTGGGGGTACTTGGATGAGTGTGGACATGTGGGTGCTGCCTTAATTTAGGGGCTTGTGTGCAGATTAGTCGGGGTACTGGGATGAGGGCAGATTTGTGGGTGCTGCCTTAGTGTAGGGGTATGGGGTGCAGATTAGCAAGCGTACTGTGATGAGGACGGACTTGTGGGTGCTGCCTGAATGTATGGGCTTGGGGAGCAGATTAGTGGGGGTACTGGGGTGAGGGCAGATTTGTGGGTGCTGCCTTAGTGTAAGGGTGTGGGGTGCAGATTAGCAAGGAGACTGGGATGAGGATGGATTTGTGGGTGCTGCCCTAATGTCTGGGTTTGGGGAGCAGATTAGTGAGGGTACTGGAATGAGGACTTGTCGATCGCAGGAGAGGAGTGGAAGTAATGGTAATTGCTGATAAGTAATCTTACTTCCAATGGATCCAGCGCAAAAGTTGTTTGACAGCGCTATGTTCTGTTTGCCATGGGGGCATGTTCTGAGCGTGCCGGGCGCTACTCATGTTTCTTTGTGCTTCATGTTTCTGGGCACTTCTGATTACATGAATAGGCTCCCAGCACATTGGCAGTGTAGAATAAGCTGATACAAAGGTGCAAGAACAAAAAGAATAAAGGGAAGTGGTGTAGATACAGAGCATTTACTGCCCTGACATAGCAAGTGTAAACCTGAAGACTGTATAGTGTATGGTGGGAGCTGGAATGTGATTCTGCAATTAGATGGCACAACACACTTCCTTGTCTTACATGGAAAGGTAGCCCTGCGATAAGGGATAGCCACTAAGGGAGTACTCTGAATGTCAGTGAAATGCATATTTCATTGAAACTATAACCTTTCATTCTCTTTGTACTTGTTGAATACTTTACTGCATCAAAGTTCTCTTAAGTGGCATATTGGGCGTACGGGCCCTATGGAAAAGAAATCAAGATAGCTCAGTGGACAATGCACCACCTGCCTAGAGAATTCTGTTATCTCTGTATCATATGAACCAACATTTAAAAGGGCAGGCACCCTAGTTTCAAAGTGTTGGCTTTTGCTGGCCGAAAGAAGTCTTCAGAAACCAGTGACACAACAGGTTGTGCAAAGGAGTGAAGCATTTCCAAGGGATGTCTACGGTCCTGCAGACTATCATCTGTCGCTCTCTCTGGGCTTGTGATTGGGGAGGTGGGAAGAGCTGCCCATTTGAAATGGAGTCAGAAAACGATTTAATCCTCCAAACGTGACCAAGCCGCTGCCAAGCACAGCCTTCAGTACGTAACTGTTCTGTTCAGCTACCACGTGGTGTACTCAGCTTTTTAATCAGTTTGACAATTCATAGCCTGTGCATGCATTGCTGTGCTTTATGTACTCGCATGCATGTTATTCCTCTGATTTCTGTAATTGTGCAAGCTGAAGACTTAGAAGAACCAAAGCGTAAGACTGTTTTTTTTTATCTCCACTTCAAGATCAGTCGTACTTACACTGGTCCTCTTCTCATGCTCTTAGTAAAGGACGGGCTCCCCTTTCATGAATGTAAGCGTTGCACCTACATAAGAGTTAATTGGGAGAAACAGTATCATTGAGCTTGACTCTGGGATTCAGACGTTTGGACGTACTTGCATCCTGCAATGGGAGAGGGGAGTGGTGCCAGACTCTGGATGCCATAAGCCAACCTGGCAGAACATTCTACAGCATATCTATAACATCGAAACGCAGTACAAAAATGACTAAACCGAAGACACCATGTATTTCGATGCATGACAATGGTCGGAAGTCTGCCAAGGTATGGACAAAAATGAGATACAGGTTTTAATAAATGGCTTAATTGAAAAAGATATGGGGCCTGATTCACAGAAGCGTTCTGTAAGGCACACTCCCATCGGGCCATTGTGTCTAACAGGGCTAAGAAAACCGAAACAGCTGCTACTCCTTCCGCAGCAGCACACATTGCCCCCAGTCATTTTCTGATATTGTGGGGAAACAAACAGTTCCCTACCTTCAAATACTTTATAATGGCATCCACAGCCTAACACCTCTAAAACAAAGGGGAACCTTTCTGAGGTCCAAATTTCTCCTTATCAGTATTGGGAAGGAGATGAACCTATCCCACCCCTCTAGGTGCTTTAGGGTAAGGCAAAATCCATGCAGACACCTGTGATGTGCCAGGTAGGCGTGCTAAAAGACCCTGCATGGACACAATATTACACAAACTGCACGTATAATCAGGCACCATGTTGAAGCTATAGTAGAAGCATTTGGGCTTACATGGCAACGCGGTAGACACAGACCACACACCTAATGAACAAACCCGAATAGGGCCAAGCGCTGATGAGAAAGAGAGACCCACACTGTTAGTATTCCATAGAAACGTCCCTTTGTTCTACAACTGTTGCCAAGACAGTGCCAGGCACCTCGGCATACATGATTATAACAGCCAGACCAGCACAGGCCTGACCCCCACCCAGCCAATGTTGGACTACTGCCCCAGTCCCAAGACCCCTGAATTCCATGATAGTAGATGACCCCAGACCACCAACCATAAACACACTGCCTATAAAAGATCTAAAGAACACATCTATTCCACCTTATTTTATAATTACAAGATCTGTAAAGCAAGGTACTGGGAGGAATAAATGATAGTCCAAAGGGTGGAAGCCTTGGGTGTGAATGGTGCGGTACAGAATGAGTGAAGGATGTGCAGGTTAGCCTGAACTCAAGACTCCTCATCTGCCTGTCTCCGAGCCTCGCAGGTGCACAGCATAATGATAGGGTAGCATTGTCTCACATTGTAACTAATTGCCAACACGACCTTGGTTCCCTGGAGATGGTGAGTCCATCAGACCCCACGTGATCGAAGACGGAAAGACATGGCTGGGGCCAATGGCCTAGCATCTCCCATAAAGCAGGCTGACCATGTGTTGGGTCTCACCAACCAGCCGCGTGGGTTTTTACTGTATACTGATGATGGTGTCCCCCTTTTTAAGCTGTTGTTTGCACCCTTTTTGCTAAGAATGTTCTTGGCAGAAGAGTTATTTGCTAGCACATCCATTTTGTGTATAATTAAAACGTGTTATACTTGCAAACATATCTTGGGCTTTTTTTCCTAGTGGCCTGTATATTTTCTGGTGTGAACATTCAGGGGTGTGCCTTCATCAGGAATGAGGAAGTATGTATGAAACCTCTGCTGAAACCCACTCAACCATTCATCCATCAGGTTTTATCCCATTTCTTTTTAACGATTAATGAAGACATCATAAGCACTACAACTAAAGCTTCTTCATTAATGGTAGCAGAGCCAAGCTCCATTAATAAAAATTGCAGTGTTGATGGGCTAGGTGAATCTTGCAAAGACGGACGCATTACCTGTAGTGTCGGTATAGTTTACACTTTTAGTTTTCCCAAGTTGAATCTGAGGTTAGTTCATTGTGGCTGTTAGTGGAATCCATGTGTCGAGATTCATCTAAACTACTACAAATTAAGTATGTGATCTTATTAAGGAGTTTGTCAAGAGACAGTAATCATACAAAGCCTCTCACTACACTATTAACTACTGGGCAGAGAGACTGAGAGGCTTTCAGACATTAAAAAGTAGCCATCTGTCCCCAGTATTCTATTGCTAATTGCATTTGACTTGCTACAGGGATTTGGATGTAATTTTCAAAACCACGTCTTTGTCAAGGGACCTCCCAAAATGGGAATTTTGGGAACTATACGTAAAAAAATGCAAAAGTTATTAAGAAGACAAAATACCATATTTTTCAGCTCATTAATTTTCCTTCTAGAGTGCAGTTTTTGAACAGTTGCAGCATGAAAACCACTCGGTAGATATGGGCCAAGTAAGGAACAACTTAGGCACAAAGCATTGTCGTAATTTCCTTGACTGGTTTGTGATAAATCCATCTAGTAGTTTTGCAAATATTTGACAGAGAAGGGGGTGCCCCCTGCTCCTTAAAAACTTGTCATCGTCCTTGGTGCTTTTAGGCAGAGAGACTGAGCGAGGTTAAAAACGTTTGCCTTGCTCACAGCCCAACTGGACATTTTGAGAACAATTTGTTAAAAAATGAAAACGTTATTAGGAAAACATAAAAATGCAGTTTTCATCCTACACCTGTTTGTTTTCCCATAGATAAAAAGTGCAGTTGTTGAACAGCCATAACGCGAAAACCTCTGGGCAGATTTGGACCAAACATTGTAATCAATTCCCCCACGACCTTACAGAGTCTAATAACGTTCTCAGCATCAGAAAGAGCCTGAAAACTCTTCTGTTTATTTAGTCACTCTTAAGGGAACACTGATTGTTTTGAACAAAACCGATTAGATGGCCGGGCTGTAGGTGCTATTTAAATACCAACAGCAAAAGCAATTGCAATGGCAATCAAATCAGGCTAGAGGTCGAGAGTGAGAAAGGCGACATCATGTGAAGTTGTGGATTTGTGGGTGTGTTGAGGAGCCAGTTACCAGTAGAAATCTTTCAGTTTATATAGGGAAGGTGGCGTGAAGCTCACGAGATTACAGCGGCAACACCACAAGTTGTGATCAGAAAGAAAATGTGCATCACACAAATAGATGAGTGATAGGGGGCAATGGGAAATGATTAGGGGGAAAAAAACAATTGAGTGGAGTGAAGGGACATGGAAGAAGAAGGGGGACATATATTGAGTGCCTGCGAGGACATGGAAGGTTTTTTAATTCTGAGCAATTTTCCCATTATCGCGGGAATTGATGAACTGCTACTCTACCGCAGAAATGCCTTTTATTGGAAATGTTTACTGTGAAATGATCACGGGGATAAGGAGTTAGAAAAAAGGTTGAACACCTGCACTGTCTACATCTACTATGCAAGGGTTCAATGAGTGTTTGGTAACAAATTAATGATGTGACATGCTAGAGGGCCCACAAGAAGGCTATTAGTGCAACACATACAGAGGGCATTGCTGAAAGCCAATAGCTAGTGAGACCTCAAGGAACTATGCAACATGTTCGGCTGTGGTCACTGGACATAAATCAAAATATTCGTACAACATATACAGCGGATACTGCAGAAGGCCATGACTGGTGTGACTTGAGGACACTAAGATATATCAAAACACTTGAAATTCAGTGAAAAAGCATTTGTTAAGAGAGAGTTAAGGTGATAGGATTTAACACAACAAAACCCCTGAAACTCGGCATTTGCATTTCAATCAAGACTACCTCGGAGAAGAAAATGCATCACATGAACCAAACAGTGATAAGGGGTAAGGGTCAGGAGCGGGCCAGGGAGGAAAAAAAGCAATTGATGGGACTGGGGGAGAGTGGGTATGGAAAGGGGAGGGGGCACTTGGTGAAGAGTTTTGGATTTTTGAGCATTATCGTGGGAATACTGGGGAATCCTGCAGCTATGGTGGTTCAATGCAGCTGTATGTGTAGTTCATTGCCATTATCAGGGAATATTGATGGAATTCTGTGAGTGAAAACAAAAGTAATTCTACACCTGCAGTGATCACATCTCCTAGGCAGGTTGTAATGGGTCTCAGTGTCGAAGGTCATGGCTAGTGGGCCCCGAAAAAACCTATTGGTACAAAATGTACAGAAGCTACAGCCAAAGGCTGTGGAAACAGGCCATGGCCAAATGCCATGGCTAATGGGCCCAATGAAACGTTGGACATTGGGCATGGCCAAAGGCCATGGCTAGAGGGCCCCAAAGACACCTATTGGTGCCACTGGCCATGACCAACGGCCATGGCTGGTGGGCTGCAAAGAAACCTATTGATGGAAAATGTAAAGTGTCTATGGCTGAAAGCCATGGCCAGTTTGCTTGGAAAAAACATATTGGTGTAACAGGCCATGGCCACTGGCCAGAGCCAAAGGCCATGGCTAGTGAGCCCCAAAGGGACCTATTGCTGCAAAATGTACAGTGTCCATAGCCAAAGTCCATGGTTTGTGGCCCCCAAAGAAAGCTATTGGTGCGACATGTACAGTTGCCACGGCCAAAGGTCATTGACAATGGCTCAGGGTAATTGCTATTGGGCCCCGAAGAAACCTATTGGTGGCACATGTCCAGTGGTCACAGCCAAAAGCCATGGCTAGTGGGCCCGAAGAAGCTATAGTATAACAAAACCCTTGAAATGCAGTCAAAACACTTTAGTTAGGATAGAGTTAAGTTTTTCAGATTTGACTTGAAAAATACATAGCACCAATCCTTGTAGGTGGAGGGGCCAAATCTAACCCTCATGCCCCCCCACACGTCTCTCAGCACAAAGGAAGAGAAACAATAGATGTGCCCCACTTTTAGGCTGATCACTGAAATCATCAATAAATCGCAGGTGTGAGAAGATTTATTCGCTCAGACAGACATTTAGACCATACCCAATCGATGACTTGGACAACATCCATCAAGCAAGTTGACTGACTGCAAAGCCAAAAACCAATGACATCATTACTGACATCATGACATAGCCGCATTATACATAAAGTGCATATTCATCCATTCATGAAGTTACATGAACATGTACTCGTGTATTGCATGTAGGCACGAAGCGCATGGTTATGACGATAAGGTAGAGGACGGACACACATACATATCTCTTTACATTTAAAACATTAACCAAAGCGTAAACCACAAGATTCAAAGTATTATTATATTTAACTTGCACATGCTTGACTTCTACTAAGATGGAGAAGCCATAGGGAATGATATAGAAGTGATAGGTCTCTGAAATGTATGGAAAGGGAGAGACAGGCTTCGAGTACATGGAAAAGCTGACATGATCGCTGCAGTCAGAGGCAAGCAGAAACAAGGCACCCAGTCAAGGACATGAAGAGATGGGAAAGTTCCAGTTACCAAGACAATGAGCCACTTGCTGAAAATCAGGTTTAAACCCTCATAATTACAAGCAGGACAGCTTCATGTCCTGCTCTCCACCAATGTGACCGAGCCGAACAGGACAATGCCCATTTAACCAAGGTAGACGAAGAGGACTGTTCCTATTGAACCTGTTCGGAAAAGAGCTACAAGTGTTGCCCACAATCTGCTAGCTGAATGCACTCTCCCAGGCTTAGGTGATCAGAGATGGCAACATTAGGGAACACTTCACACCTCCATGTTCATTCCCACTGCCTTGAAAAGGTACGCTCAGTCTGATAACTGGCCAGGGTCCCAGGAATGGGAGGGAACATTCTTTCCAATCCAGATTCACCTTTCACATGCGGATATAATTTATTGCAAGGGCCAATGGTCTCTCTGCTACCCTGCAACATTGCAGACTGATACTAGTAGAGGTGGTACTAGGAGGATCCACTAAATATGGCTATCAAATATTAGAACTAACCCATATAGTTCCCATACCAAAACTGACCAATGTAAATGTGTGATAGGTTTCTGGGATTGAACCTGGATTTGTGACATCATATCGGGATAAAAACGGATGACACATGCTTGGAAGAAGAGAGCTCTGGAGGATACTTGTTTTACTGATGTGATCCCTGTCATTTTGTTTGCAAATAAAAGACATTGGGCCTCATTACGACCCAGGCGGTAAGGGGTTTACGGCAGCGTAAACAGCGCCGACCCTTACCGCCTGAGTACGAGGTCCCTTAGCGCCATGGAAGTTTTAACACCTGCTTTTAGCAGGTGTTAAAATCCATGGCGCTAAGGGACCATGGAGTTAATTACGCCACCGTAATTTACGGTGGCGTAATTAACGCCTTCCCCACTCCCATTATGCCCTATGGGGCGAAAATGGGAATGGGGAAGGGTAAATGGGGATTGGGGACTTACCGCCCCGCCAAGGTCGGAATGGGGCGGTAAGTCCGCCAACCACCATGGCGTAAACGTAGTTTACGCCATGGTGGTAAAGTCACGGCCCAGGCGGTAACTTACCGCCTGGGTCGTAATGAGGCCCATTAACTTTGCTCCATGACTTAGTCTTTGATGGGCCGAAGTGTTCTCTGCTGATAATTGGGGTAACTGCTAGAGGACTCCGGCAACACCTACACACCTTTGAAATTCGTGAAAAAAACCTTGGTTAAAAAATAGTTAACGTAATCAGATTTAACGCCCCTGAAATTTAGCAGTCACATTTTGAGAAAGTCCACCTAAACAATGCCACCCCTGTTGTGCAGTGTATGACCAAAATAATGACCTCACAGATGGCATCACTGGTGATGTCAGTAGTTACACTGTGGATGATGTCACTTGTGTGTTTAATCATATTTTTAAATATAACATAGTATATATGTAGATAGCTCATACTTATTTCTTTAAATGTAACGCACGGTATAAAATTATGTAGCATAAGTAACTGATTTTTTTGTTTGCATATTATCAAAACTTCGAATTCTTGGATTATATATCATCACAATGCATATGGGCATCTATTTTCTTTTGTATGTGATTATTTTGCTCAGCCAAGAATGTGTTCATGTAATGTTATTCCAGTGATGAGAATTGTATATGTAAATGTGAACATTGCCTTTTTTCATAACATGCACTATTAAACATGTTTCTACTTCTATCTCTTCTCATTTGTTTTGTACTTCTATTTATACCTATTACATTATATTTGAAATACCTGAAATAAAATTACCAGAATCAGGTACTTTCCCTGCAATTAAGTATTGTAATGGTTTACCAATACATGAAATGCAAACCATTTGTATAAAGTTACATATTTATATTGTAATGTTTATAAGTTGATAAGTACTGCAAATGAATGCACAACAAGTAATCATATCATACTTTTGAATCAGAGTATTGTTCCATGTCATGTTGTTATTATTAAGTGTACAAAATAGGTCTCTGAAATGTATGGAAAGGGAGAAACAGGCTTCGAGTACATGGAAAAGCTGACATGATCGCTGCAGCCAGAGGCAAGCAGAAACAAGGCACCCAGCCAAGGACATGCAGAGATGGGAAAGTTCCAGTTACCAAGACAATGAGCCACTTGCTGAAATTCAGGTTTAAACCCTCATAATTACAAGCAGGACAGCTTCATGTCCTGCTCTCCACCAATGTGACCGAGCCGAACAGGACAATGCCCATTTAACCAAGGTAGACGAAGAGGACTGTTCCTATTGAACCTGATCGGAAAAGAGCTACAAGTGTTGCCCACAATCTGCTAGCTGAATGCACTCTCCCAGGCTTAGGTGATCAGAGATGGCAACATTAGGGAACACTTCACACCTCCATGTTCATTCCCACTGCCTTGAAAATGTACGCTCAGTCTGATAACTGGCCAGGGTCCCAGGAATGGGAGGGAACATTCTTTCCAATCCAGATTCACCTTTCACATGCGGATATAATTTATTGCAAGGGCCAATGGTCTCTCTGCTACCCTGCAACATTGTAGACTGATACCAGTAGAGTTGGTACTAGGAGGATCCACTAAATATGGCTATCAAATATTAGAAATAACCCATATAGTTCCCATACCAAAACTGACCAATGTAAATGTGTGATAGGTTTCTGGGATTGAACCTGGATTTGTGACATCATATCGGGATAAAAACGGATGACACATGCTTGGAAGAAGAGAGCTCTGGAGGATACTTGTTTTACTGGTGTGATCCCTGTCATTTTGTTTGCAAATAAAATACATTAACTTTGCTCCATGACTTAGTCTTTGATGGGCCGAAGTGTTCTCTGCTGATAATTGGGGTGACTGCTAGAGGACTCCGGCAACACCTACACACCTTTGAAATTCGTGAAAAAAACCTTGGTTAAAAAATAGTTAACGTAATCAGATTTAACGCCCCTGAAATTTAGCAGTCAAATTTTGAGAAAGTCCACCTAAACAATGCCACCCCTGTTGTGCAGTGTATGACCAAAATAATGACCTCACAGATGGCATCACTGGTGATGTCAGTAGTTACACTGTGGATGAGGTCACTTGTGTTTTTAATCATATTTTTAAATATAACATAGTATATATGTAGATAGCTCATACTTATTTCTTTAACTGTAACGCATGGTATACAATTATGTAGCATAAGTAACTGATTTTTTTGTTTGCATATTATCAAAACTTCGAATTCTTGGATTATATATCATCACAATGCATATGGGCATCTATTTTCTTTTGTATGTGATTATTTACTCAGCAAAGAATGTGTTCATGTAATGTTATTGCAGTGATGAGAATTGTATATGTAAATGTGAATATTGCCTTTTTTCATAACATGCACTATTAAACATGTTTCTACTTCTATCTCTTCTCATTTTTTTGTACTTCTATTTATACCTATTACATTATATTTGAAATACCTGAAGTAAAATACCAGAATCAGGTACTTTCCCTGCAATGAATTATTGTAATTGTTTACCAATACATGAAATGCAAACCATTTGTATAACATTACATATTTATATTTTAATGTTTATAAGTTGATAAGTACTACAAATGAATTCACCACAAGTAATCATATCATACTTTTGAATCAGAGTATTGTTCCATGTCATGTTGTTATTATTAAGTGTAAAAAAATAAAATATGTATCAAGAGAGGTCAACACAAATATTCTAATTTATGTAATCTGTAATGTCACATTTGATTAAATGATTTATCTCATTGGATATGTGATTCCTGAAGTAATTAGTGATGTCACCAGTGATGTCATTAGTGCTGTCATCTGTGATGTCATCAGTGTGGCCATTCACTGCACAACATGGGGCACATACTTAAGGGGGGACTTGCTTGAAATGCGATTGCTGAATTTGAGGGGCATTACATCTGATCACCTTAACTCTTTCTTAACCAAGTTTTTTTTTTTTTCACTGAATAGCGATATTAACAACACAGTAGTAGCTCTAGATGGTATGTCATGGTGTTTTCTCCCTCTCCCATTTTTCTTTCAAGGGAAATGTAAGGTCTCCTCCTGTATTTAGAGGTGTATCTTGTTTTACAGTGTAAGATTTGTTATTCTAATTGGCATGCATGTATAGATTGAAAACACATTTCATTTCAGGAGACCTGGTCGTCAAATACATTGTTTGAAATAAAAAACAAATGTGTACATATATCATGCTTATTGCCAGCATCCAGCATATAAGCGCGGGGCCAGGTTTCAAACCTGTACTGCTCAGTGTTGTCTTGCTTCCAAGACAAACACATTGTCCATGATCTATCCTTCTGACATCTGGCTACAAAAGTTGTGAGACGGTGTCCGAGTGGTGACTTTCATACTTGGGTAAGAATAGATCATAATGCCAGAATCAAATTGATTTCTACCGGCAACCCTGATATTACAATTCTTAAGCTCATGCATCCAAAGGGACTTCCTGTACTATTCTATAATGCTTGTATTTGCCCCCATCACTGTTCTTCCTCCCAGATTGCAATCAGGTATTTTTGCAAACTTGATCAACATTGAGAAGTATGTATATCACTCCCATTTCGAGCTTTTGTCTAGCATCTTGAGTATCCTTGATGATGAAGATCAATCATGGGGAATGCTTGATAGCTATACGATGCCCACTAGACTCTAAAATGGGAAAGGTTAAGAATTGGGTTCTTATTGCAAGCTTTGGTTTGAGGGCCTGCAATGGAGGACCTTATGGGACGTATATCACAAATCAACATTTAGAGCCAGAAGCATAACAAGTTAACTAGATTACATTCTTATTGACTCAGTTCATCTGGTATTGGTGAACACATTAAAGGCGTATCTGCAAGCTCTAAGCAGCCATGATTTTTCTTAGTGCTTTCTTGGAATGTGCATGTGTTAAAAGTATGGGGGCCAAAAACTCACGGAAGTACCAGCAGCATGAACCTAAAATCAGATAAAAGAGATTACAACTCGCAGTCACCTGTGATTTATAATGCAACCTTAATTAGTGCACTTATATTTTCATGTATGTTCTTTGCAATATGGAAAGATGCAAATGTCATGATAGTTGGAACTGATAAGACAAAATTTCGAGGGTCAATCATTCTCGGTATGACCAAGATTATAGAAAAGCCAAGAGTGTCATACTATCGTTGATAATAGTTGCAGGGTTGACCAAACTGTGAATGAAAGACAACTTAGATCTGACTACAAAGTAATGATTCAAATCATGAAAATGGATAAAATGACATTGAGGTGGGATTAATTAATTGCAGGCGGCTACAAGGGTACACAATCAATCAGCAATGCGGGAAATTGCAAGGATTAGACTATAGAGAACATGTGGATGATATGTTGCAGATACAGAATGTGAGTAGGTCTTTCACAGCCTTGATAGGTTTAGAATGCAGTATGTATGAAACTGATACTGTGTTTGAATCTGCATTCAAACTGGTTTACTGTACTTCACATTGCAAGCAGCTATGTGAGCTGTAAATGATCTGTTAAAGTGATTGTTTGTCAAAATGTGTGTTTAGACAGTTGCCATAATTCATTAGGCATCAAGAAAGTCATGCAACTTACTTCATCATAACCTTATCCATACCAGAGACCACTTCAGTAGAAGAAGCCTGTGCTACATGTTCTCCATCAAGTGTTATTTTACAAGTCCTTAGCCTGCACAATACTTCATATGAAAACGAGATGAAGATACAAACAGGCACAACAAACGTGAAACGCCTCATCATTTTCAAGTTAACTTTGTCATTTTCTGCAGCTCCCCTTTTGCCATCCATCAGAATAGAATGCAATTTGCACTCAGTGGACAAAGAGAGTGCAAATGAGTTACATGCCAAAAGAAAATGGCAAACACAAACAGTCATCAGAGCTATCTTGCAATATACCTATGTACATGCCTATGACATAGTGAATGAATCTAGGTGGCGTTTAGATGAAACTCTTTAATTTGGATTGTAGAGAGGAAAATATTGCATTCAATTCATCCTATGCATATTCTTGCCATTTTCATGTGTTGTTGTTTTTGCCGCTGTTGTGTGTGTCTGTGAGACAATGGGCCTCATTACGAGATTACCGGCATGGAGGTATTTGCGCATCCGTGCACCCTTGATGGCGCCAATAGCGACTGATTATAAGTGCGCGATCACGCGCGAACCACCATGCTGATTATGGCTACACCGCCATGCCACTAAAGGCCCTCCAACCCCCTGCTAGTGCCATCACGGGCCCGCCGATACCATCTCCGCCAAGGAGCAACCCCTTAATAACGACCTGGTAATAACAACATGCAAATACTGGGCTCGTAATGCCGGACCCGGAAGTAACGTCATTGCGTCGGAACGGGAAATGCGCCGGCGGCCATCTTTAAAAACACAAGCCATTGCATCCTCCAAATCCACCAGTGCTACAGAGGAGAGACCAGGGCCATTGTATACATCATGTCCAAGGCTACCTGTAAAACCACCCCCTGCCTGCGCAAGAAGCACCTCTTCGATGAGGAGTTAAATATGCTGGCATATACCCTTGCTGCCCATGCCGATGAGGTTTTCACAAATAACATCAAAAGGGAGGTGCAGCTGAGGAAGAAGGAAATCTGGGAGGAGGTAGCACGCAAGGTGTCAGCGGTTGGCACAACCGCCCGCACAGTCAAAGACTGCAAAAAAAGATGGGACGACCTCCGTCTCAGGGTCTGGAACATCCTGTCCAGCAATCGTAGGTAGACCATGGCCACTCACCAGTGAAACTCATGCACTGGGAGGAAACCTGCAGCACAGCCATCCATGGAGTAGATAGAGGGCTTCGGGGAAATGGAGACGGGTGCCACGACATCTGGAGATAGAGGTGAGTGACCCTGCAAACCCCAGTAGGCTAAACCATGACGTAGCAGAACTGATGTGAAAGTGAGCCAAGTCAAGGTAATGCATGGCCCATCATACACACATTTACAGATCCATGTCCAGATGGAGGCCCAAACCCTGCCACACTGAAATGCATGCTGTGTGCCAATCCCATTACCAACAGACACCCAACACACCGGGACCATTTGCATGTCATAGAGCACACAAACCCCAATACAATGGCATACCACCTGGTATGCATCAGTTCCGAATGGAGACCCCACGGCTAATGCCAATATTCCCCCCTGCGCCTTGAAACTACCCTGTGTGACACACCTATAAGATTGCAATGCATGAGAAATCAAATACTCTACAGCACCATCTCATGCATCTTTTATGTAACATCATCACTGATGCCCCCTTCGCTTCTTCCCCCACAGGCACTGATGGAGAACGTGGGAGTCAGGACCCTGCCACAAAGCCATCTACGTCCAGGGTCAGACCGCCGGGCACTGGCCAATCCACCTCCGGGGCAGAACCGCGGCCCACAGTCCAACCCAGGGCAAGTGCACAGGCCATGCAGGTACATGAGGACACCATAGCAGCGGACGAGACTACGACCAAGAGCTGCCAACAACAGCTGAAGGGGAGGCTGATGTCATCCAGTCCGCTGCCACAAGTTCAGTGGGTGAGGCAGCAGCCACAGCCCCACTCAGTGACGTGGATGTAGGAGCGGAGGAGTACGTCGACCTAGATGGAACAATCCATGTGGAATGTCTACACACCCCAAGCCCCCCGTCGCCCCCCAGCACGCCACTCAGGGCACACTCTCCAGCCCCATGCTATATTCAGCAGTTCTACTACACAGTTCAGACCTCACTAAGACCCCAGAGGCCAGTCCTGCAATGGGCCACCGAGCCGCAGCACCCTCAACCACAGAAGCACCCACTGACATGGAGGCACTCCTGTCAAGGGTGGAGATAAGGCAGGACTTGATGATCGAGCTGGTGCACCAATATGTGGCTGACAGGGAGGAAACACGCAGAGAGATCCGTCAGGCCAATGCTGGGACCATTGTGGCCATTAACACCAGCGCAGTCATGATCAGTGACAGTTTGGTTGCCGTCACGCAGGTCCTAACCAGCATGCTACAGCACATACAGCGCCAACAACCAGCACCGGCGGTGCCAATACCATCTTCATCCACCCCATCGTCCACACCTGCATCCTCCACCCCCGCCAGCCCTATGTGGATGATAAGGCGGAGTGCAAGACAGACCAAAATGCTGTTCCAAGACACTAAAAAAGCCTGCAAATAATGTGGGATGACAATGGGTGAGGGGGGAGGTGGTGTTGGTGGTATAGAGGGGATTAAGTGGATGTTCATTGGGGGTATGGGGTGTTCATTGGGGAGTATGGGGTGTTCATTGGGGGTATGGGGTGTTCATTGGGGGTATGGGTGTTTGGATGTTTTGGGGGAGTGGGGAGGGCATGTGAGTGGTGGAGGGAGAAAGCACTGTTTTGTAAATTACCTTAATACACCCGTTGTGTTTGAATGCCTGGACATTGTTCAGTTCGTATGTGTCGATTCAATTCATGACAGTGCACAGTGCCCAACTCCCCACACACCCTGTGTCCATGTTGACACGGTCCCATTGCTCAGTGTAGCACTGACACATAACCATCAACGTCCCTGTGGTTCAGAAGTAATCGTCAATCAGTGATTGGCGTACAGCACGGCCATCTTGTGCATCACGTACTGGCAGGGGTGCTGCTTCTCCTCCATCATCATCCTCATCATCCTCACCAGGTGCATGCATGTCAATGTCAGGTGGCAGTGGTACATTTCTCCAGATGCACATGTTGTGCAGCATGACACAGACCTAGGTGATCTCTACTACCTTCTTAGGGCCATAAAGGAGTGCTCCGCCAGACCTGCTTAGGCAGCGGAACCGTGCCTTCAACAGACCAAAGGTATGAACCCGATTGTACTCCTCTTGGTGCCTGTTACGTGGGTTCCGCACAGGGGTAAGTAGCCACGGCTTCAAGGGATAGCCTCCATCACCTGCATGGGAGCACAATGAGGATTGTGTGAGTCAATCAGAGCTGACACGTTCAGGGTTCACGGCCATGGCCGCAGCTATTTGGTGTTGACATGCACATGTCCCTGTATGTATGCACACAGATTTATTTGATGCATTGTGTACTGCAATATGGCCTGCTTCTGCGTCTTGCATTTTGTCATTGATGTACGGTATTGGTCTTATGTATGGTATTGATGTGTCATGGTTGGGTTGGGATGTTCAGGTCATAAGTGTTTAGCTCTGGGTGTATTGTCCACTCACTGCCCATTCCCACCCAGGTGGAGTAAGCATCCCCCCCAATTCCCACCCAGGTGGTGTATGCACCCCCCCCCCACCTCACAAGCCCAATGCACTGCCATGGGCCAGTCAGGCAACTCACCAAACAGCCAGGCACATCGTCCAGCATGTCGCTCCATGTAGCGAGGTAGTGTGGAGTTACACAGCAACATGGCATCATGTGTAGATCCGGGATATTGGGTGCAACAATGTGTGATGATCTTGCTGGAGTCACATAACATCTGCACATTGATGGATTGGTATTGCTTGCGATTGCGGTACGCCACCTCATTGACATGAGGGGCCACCAATTCTACATGGGTGCAGTCGAGGGCACAGACGCAATTGGGCATGCTTGCGAGTGCATGGAAGCCTACTTTGGCCTACTTTGGCCAGTCCGTGGTAGGGATATGTGGATGCTTGCATGCTTCAGGAGGGCATCAAACACTTGGGTCAGCATGCGGGACAAGAGTGGTTGTGATATGCCATGCAGCTGGCCCACTGTGTGCTGGTAGGTGCATGTGGCCAGGAAGTGGAGCACAGACACCACCTTTAGTAGAGGGGGGATGGCAGTGCGGATTTCTATCGGACTCACGATGTCGTTGTGTAACATGTCCACTATGGTGGTGATGGTGACCCGGTCCAACCGGTACAGGGTGTGGATCTGCTCTGGGGTTAGATTGAATGGACTGGGTCTGATGCAAGGGATTGGTGGCTGCCTATGTGGTACCACTGGCTGCACTGGTAGAACATGCTGGGTTTGTCTCACCCTCCTTCTCCTCCTGCGTCTCCTCTGTGCTGCCTGTTGTTGTAGCTGTAGTTGTTGTTGCGGTTGTTGCTGTTGTTGCTGTTGTTGCTGTTGTTGTAGCAGTACAGGCATGTCCTCCAGCCCCATGATTGCAAGAGTTAGTGGGATCATTTTGGTGTAGGAAGGGGTGTGGTGTGTGGGTGTACTCCTTTTGTACTGGGACAGGCTCCATTGACTCCACCTGTGGTGATTGTGTGCACCTGTGGCAGTTGCATGCACTGCAGGTTGCTATTTGCGGGTGGTCTGCGATGCCTGTATTGGTGCCGTTGTGCAGGCCCTAATTACTGCCATCGGGATGCCGGTAGGTGCATGCCCGCGTAACTTGTGATGTCCTCCTGTTAGCGGCATCCCGGTATTGGCACCGTGAAGGGGTGCGTGTGCGCACGCATGCTGGTAAGAAGGGGCACAGTATGGGCAGTGGCGGTATTGGCGCCTCGTAATGGCCCGGACTCGTTAACGATGCCGGTAATACCATTCCGCCTTCCTTTTTTCATTACCTCCATACTCGTAATGAGGCCCAATGTTTATTGGTCGGCTTTGGTGTTACTCTGATGCAATGAGTTATGTTAGCCTTTACAGTGAATTGTTCGTTTTTCTTGAGGATTCAAGAACTCTGTTGGGTTGTTGAGGTTATCAGTTGCTTTAATAGGCAGCTAGCACAATACAATTATTTGTTGCAAAGCAATCAACTTCAGAAGTGGGACAGTTTGCGTTTCTGGTTTAAACACTCGGAGAAATATGTGTCAACAAATGGCATGGGCGATTGCACAGTGTGGTAGAATGGAAAGCAAGCATTGGCAATAATAATAATGTCAGCATTAATATAAATTAGAAATGAAAATCTATGTTTTGTGAATAATAGAAAAATTGTGAATTTTGATTATTTGTTCTTTATTGACTTTTTTCATGAAGTGCTGTTTTTGGAGCCAGTATGTGCCTACAATACAATATGTAACACAGTTTAAATGTAGGATAAAGACAATGGGCCTCATTCCGAGGATGGCTGTAACCCGCCGGTGCCACAGGCGAGTTGCCGCCGATCCGGAAACAATGAATCTGTCGCCTGACTTCCCAGTGCCACCGGGACATTACAAGTCCCGGCGGCGCGAGAAGTCAAGCATCAGATTCGGTAACTCCCAATTCCTGTGTCGTCCCTTAAGACTCCATGGGAGTGGGGAGATGGAAGCACCGCCACTGTTGTTAACGGTGCTGGTACTTCCGTGAAAATTCTGCCTGCAGGGGCCATGTTGCCCAGGAGGTCTGACCATGCCTGGTGCAACGGCCCCTGAAGGAAGACACGCCGGTGCCACAGGCGAGTTGCCGCTGATCCGGAAACAATGAATCTGCCGCCTAACTTCCCAGTGCCACCGGGACATTACAAGTCCCGGCGGCGCGAGAAGTCAGGCATCAGATTCGGTAACTCCCAATTCCTGTGTCGTCCCTTAAGACTCCATGGGAGTGGGGCGATGGAAGCACCGCCACTGTTGTTAACGGTGCTGGTGCTTCTGTGAAAAGTCTGCCTGCAGAGGCCATGTTGCCCAGGAGGTCTGACCCTGCCTGGTGCAACGGCCCCTGAAGGAAGACACGTAGTGTGGCTGTCTGGAAACAAGGGTTACATTGAGCTTACCAGCACCCTTGGTTCCGGACCGCCACACTTGGAATGAGGCCCAATGTGTTAGGGATATACAGAAGATCATTATATACATATTCGGGTATTCCATATTTTCAGGATAAGCTTGAGCAATTGGCAAGACCGAATGAGTCAACACAAAGGTACTAGAAAAAAAGAATAAAGGGAAGTAGTGTAGACACAGGGCATCAATTGCATGTGACAAAGCAAGTGTGAATCTGAAGACTATGTGGACTCTACGGTAGGAGCTGGAAGGGGATTCTGCAATTAGATGGCACAGCACCATTCCTTGGACTTTTGGACGCAAAGAGTGGCACACTCTGCATTGAAAGGTAACCCTGCCATAAGGCATAGCCCCTTAGGGAGATCTCTAAATGTCAGTGGAATGCAGATTCCGTTTAAACTATAGCCTTTAATTATATTTTTACTTTAATGCCTCAAAAGTCTCTTAAATTTGTTGTGGGCTTACTGGAAGTTTGGGACGCAATCAATATATCTCTGTGGACCAATGTACCACTTGTCTATGACAATTCTGTAACCTATGTATCATAGGACCAACATTTGAAAAGGCAAGTTCAGATAACACTGACACATATTGTCTTAAAAGGTTGTGTAAAGGAGTGAAGCATGGCCAAGGACAGTCTTCAGACTATAATATGTTGCTTCCTGTGGATTCGTGCTTGAGGAGGTGGGAGGAGTTGTTCATGTGAACTGGAGTCAAAAATCTATTTCATCCTCCTACCATGACAAAGACGCAACCAATCAGAGCCTTCAGTCTGCAGCCGTCAACTGCAGCTGGGAAAATGCACATACAAGACAATACCCATCCTTTTCAACTGTATCATTTTGGCAAAATCGGCGTTAGGCAACTTCTTAATCAGTGGATACATCATATTCTGTGAATGCATTGTTCTGCTTTATGAGCTCACAGAAAGATTTTTCCTCTGATGTCTGTAAGTGTGAAAGATGAAGACATAGAAGACCCAAAGGGTGAGACCAAAGGGTGAGACTTCTTTTTTATCTCCACTTCAAGATCAGTCATGCTTATGCTGTTACTGTTATTTTATGATATGATATGATAGTTTATTTATATAACGCCTATATACAATGTGTTCCGAAGCGCTTCAAGGCAAGGGAGGGAACAAGGGAAAACACAATGACATTCATACAAGGCCTTGAACAAATAGAATGTGAAATCACTATCGTGCTCGGCCTGGCAACATTTCAAATAGTGCAAGAGCTAATACATAAATAAAGAAATGAGGGGGAGTAGTGTTAAGGAAATGGAAACAGACAGGCGACTACTGTACTAGGCCTGACAACATTTCTGGTAGAACCAGAGATTAACAGAAGGTGAGGAAGAGGGGTGCAGAAAAGGAGGAGAGGGACAAAGCTAGCAACTATCCTACCAGGCATGACAACAGGGGGGGGTGGGAGGACAAAACAAGTAAAGGGAGGGGGAGGAGACAAACAAGGTTGCTATCATACTAGGTCCAAGAACAATTCTGATAGAGTAAGTGCATAGAAGATAGTAAAGGAAGGAGGGGAGGAGATAGGAAAAGGGAAAAGGTATAGGAGGAAAGAACTGAGAATGAGCTGAGAGGAGAAGAGTGGAGCAGCAAGAGAGGAGAGTGAATACAATTGTAGAAGTCAGTAGTAACACGTAATGTTGCGAGAGAACAGCAAGTGCAAATCAGGATTCCAGATGAAGATGGGAACAGCAATATTCAAGCCAATGAAGATTCAAGTCAATGAAGTCCACATACTTAAAATCCAAGCATTGGGCACTAGATGGTGAAGATGCAACCAGAATGTAACAGGACAGAATCCTGCAGAGGTAAGATGAATGGGCGAGGGGCAGAGGGCTGAAAGGTGGGGGAGGGGAAGCAGGGTAGGAGAATCAGACAAAACAGGTAACGCCTGGATGTGAGAGGGGGGAACAAAAGACAATCATGGGGTAAGAGGGGTGGGGGTACAAAGGACCATCACGGGAGACAACAGGGGTTGGGGGGTACAGAGGACCATCACGGTGGACAACATTTTGGGGGTACAGAGGACCATCATGGTGGACAACAGGGGTGTGAGGGGTACAGAGGACCATCACAGGGGGCAACAGGGGGTGGCGGATACAGAGGACCATCACATTGCACAATGGGGGCATACAGAGGACCATCATGGTGGACAACGGGGGGTGGGGGTACAGAGGACTATCACAGCGACAATGGGGGCATGGGGAATACAGAGGACCATCACAGGGGACAACAAGGGGAGTGGGGGGTGCAGAAAACCATTACAAGGACAATAGGGGTGGGGGCTACAGAGGACCATCACGGGGGTCAACTGGGCGCATGGGGGTTCAGAGAACCATCACGGTGGACAACAGGGGTGTGGGGGGCTCAGAGGACCATCACAATGGAAAATGGGGGTGGTACAGAGGACCATCACAGGGGACAATGGGGGGGTGAGGGGTAAATAGGACCATCACAGGGGACAACAAGGGGGTGGGGGTATAGAGGACCATAATGGTGGACAACAGGGGTTTGGGGGGTACAGAGGACCATCACGGGAGACAAAGGGGGCATTGGGGGGGGCATTGGGGGGTGCAGAGGACCATCACAGGGGACACAAGGGGTGGAGAGTACAGATGACCATCAAGGGGGACAACAGGGGGGTGGGAATCAGGCAGCGTTCAGGGGGCAGACAGGAGCCTTTGTTGTGGGCCTTAGGTGAGGGTGCCTGCTAAAACCTGCGGTCCCGTATAGGCCAATTAGTACATCAGGCTCCCAATCAGAAGCAGGGAATAGAGGGGAGGCAGACTCTGGGCCTCCTCCAAAAGGCACTGTGTGCAGTGGCTATCTTAAATGTACCTTGAGGGCCAGGTAAAAGGATTGAAAGTGAATTAAACTCACCCCTCTGGCAATGTGGACACCGCCCAAAATCAAATAAGGGAAGGTGTGAGCAGCGCAAGGTGGCCCCATTGAGGGACAGTAGGAGCAAAGATTTTATATTTCGCTTCATTTTTGCAGTTAGCTTCACGAAAAAAAAAAAAATGAAAACCCCCCTCAATGGTAATCACAATTCGCCGCCTGAGGAAGGATGGCTGTATGACCAGCTCACGATGTAGTGCCTTCTGGAGGAATCAGCAGGGCCAGGAGTTGGCAGAAGAATAGAAGAGATATCATGCCTGTAATAAAGGAGTATAGGAGGGGCTCATTTTTCATGAATGTAAGTATTGCACTGACATAAGTGTTAATTGGTAGAAACACAGTATTGTTGAGCTTGACTCTGGGATTCAACCCTTTAGCAATACCTGAATGCTGCAGATGGAATGGGAAGTGGTGTCAGACTCTAATTGCCCCTTAAGCCAACCTGGTTGCATCATTCTACAGCATATGTATATGATATGATATGATATGATATGATATTTTATTTGTAGCGCGCTCGTACTCAAGTGTTTCAGAACGTGACTAGGCATCCTCTAGAACCATCGTCCTGGGTGATGTAAACCTAGGCTATAATGACATTACTGACACCAACTCCCTTGCCTTAGTAAACACCATCAGGGTTGTAGGCTTTACACAACGTATCACAAGCCCTAGACATGATTTTTATTTTTTTTATTTTCAAGCTTCGTCTACACGCCCACCTTGCGGTGCAGCGCAGGTACAGCTAAGAGACGGTGAGGGAACTTTGAAGATGACGGCCCCAATTGTCAATCTCGATTAGGTGTTTGTGTTTGGGTGTGCTTAATGAGGCCTGCTCTGAATGGCTGGCTGTGACCATTGTGTGCACTTCCTCTCTGTTGGATCCGGAGTCGGCAGGTGATTGCCAGCCCCCTCATGGGCTGCCAATATAAAGGCATGTTCCCCATGGGGAGAGACTTTACTTTTTCATGCTCTGTGGCTGCCCCTCCATCTACATGCCGACCTCGAGGTGCAGCGCAGGCACAGTTTAGAGCCCGGCGAGGGGCCTTTAAAGATGGCTGCCCTGCATGGCATCTACATTGGCTAATCATGTGGGTGTGCTGAATGAGGCCTGCCCTAATTGACTGCTCATGGATGTCATGTTGACGTCTCCTGGACAACAGGGGCGGGAGGGAGAGAGGGAGCAGGGAGGAACGGGAAGTGACGCGGGAGGGCGGGGTAAGTTAGTTGAAGTTGGGAATTGAATAAAGAAGCACGCAGTTTGAAGTAGCTCCATGTCTGCCTCTTATTTCCTGCGCCACGCGCCGTGCATTTGCACTTAGGCATAACAATGGCGACGAAGGTGGAAGCATCAGCGGAGCGACTCAGGCTGAGAGTACCGTTGTCTGCCCGATCCGACCATGCGAGGGAAGACGGAGCTTCCGGAGGCACGGGCCCACTGAGCAGGCCCACGACGTACGCAGGCAGTGGAGCCGACAGCCCCGCCCGCAGCCCTGAAGGCAGCCCGGGTCACGGGGGTGATCCCAGACAGAGGCAGAGGAGTCGGGAGCCCTGCTCATGAAACTCAGGCAAGCAGGAAGCACGTACTGCACTCAGTGCACGTGCCATCTGGGGGGAAGCACCCGCACAGCTCCAGGCCCGCAGGGAAGGGAGGAAGTGCACCCATCAAACACGTGGGCCCAGAAAAATAAAAGGGGCAATCCCTTGTGGCACCCCGGGCACGCGCAAAGACAAGGGAGGCTGTATGACACGGGGGAACACCCAAGGGAAGTGTAAATCTGGGTGCCCTGAGAACAAGGACCACAGCACGTGGTGCTGTAAATACCCCAAAGGGTGGTTACCAACGCGATGGTGCTCGTGCCTCACGAGGCGGCCATCCAACGCCTGTGAGAGGCGGAACCACGTCCGGAGCAGGACATCTCACCCAGACCCCACAGCCCAGAGAGGTGGTGCTTGTGCCCCAGCGGCGGCCATCCAGAAGAGGGGACTACTAACCACTCTGATCCAGCAAGTAAATACCTTTCAAACAGAATGTCTGGTCAAGACGATGGACAGGGAGCGCAAGCTCAAGGGAATGGGCCCCCAGCGCCAGCAGCAGTAGCACCAGATCACGTGCCATACCAGCTACCAGAAACACTGGCAGCCCAGATGCCAGGAGCATTTGATGTGACAGATACCAGCAACATGGGTCCCAGATGGACCAAGTGGATCAAGGACTTTGATATCTACATGGGAGCCACAGGACCAGTAGCAGACGCAAGGCAAGTGTGCCTCCTCAAACTGGCTGTAGGCTCTGCCATGCAAGACATCATTGACAAAATGCTCCAAGATTCCATAGACTCAATTCAAGACCTCAAAGATGCACTGTCAGCCTATTTTGCACCTCACACCAATGTTGATTACGAAAGACACTTGTTTCACAGCACCAAACGGGCAAAAGGGGAGACCATGGATGCATACGTGATGTGGCTACGCACCAAACTAAAACACTGTGACTTTGCAAATTACTCGAACACGGAGGCCCTAAGGTCACAAATCATATCAGGGTGTGAATCACAAGCCTTCCGCAGGAAACTACTCCAGAAATCCTGCACACTTGAGGAAATTCTAGCGCTTGCAAGGGTTGAAAGAGCCATTGATTCTCAAGTTGAAAGCTTTGGGAACACCAACGCCGGAGAAAACATAAACAGACTGCAGCTAGAGAAGAAGTCGGAAGAACTCTTCTGTTACAAGTGCAGGTTTGAATATCCACATGAAGGAACATGTCTCGCAGTCGGGCAATGCTGCACCTCCTGTGGCGAGGAAGGTCACTTCAAAGCAGCATGTAGACTATTTCGAGATCGAGGAAGAGACCGACCCAAAGACAATACATCCCTCACAAGGAGTCGATACGGGGGGGTCGTCTAATACCAACCCAGCCCCAAGCACCTCCAACACCCAGAACCAATCTCTGGGCGACCAGAGAGACAGAGACTCGGGAGAAGACTGACAGAAAAGGAAAGAAGGAGATTTGTAATGCGTGCACGATCTGAACGCAGATCAAGAAGACATGTGCGATACTTGGTGGAACAATCCCCCACAGAGTCTGACTCCAGTTCATCGGGAAGCGACCAGAAAAAGAAGGCATATGTCTACGCCCTGGGCAACCCCACGGCGACAGCCCACAGTCCGACGCTCATCATTAAACTACAAGAAAGACCGACTAAATTCCTCATAGACATCGGAGCCACTGTCAATGTGGTAAGCGAGAAAATCTACTCTGAACTAACCCAAAAACCTAAGCTTCATCCAGCTACTGTTGACATACGCGCCTATGGAGCCAAAACAGCTTTAGAATGTTTAGGGCAATTCAGTGGGCTCTGCCGCTACAAAGTGCAATAAATGAGAGTTCCAATGCACGTTCTGGCCACTGAGACAGACAGCGGATGCGTTTTGAGTTTCAAGGCGGCCGCCGACATGGGCCTAATACACATACTCTACAACATAATGGTCCACAAGTACATAGACCCGGTAGAGATGATAAACAATCTATACCCAAAAATATTCAAGGGAATCAGAAGACTCAAGAACAGGCAAATCAAACTCCACATAGACAGCTCCATCCGCCCTGTAGCTCAGCCATACCGCGGAATTCCAGTTAATATTCAAAAGAAGGTTGAAGACGAGCTCCAGAAACTACTGGAACAAGACATTATCGAGAGAGCCACTAGTCTCACCACATGGGTATCTCCAATTGTCCCAGTCTCCAAGAAAGGATCCGAGGCCATCAGACTATGTGTGGACATGTGACACCCTAATCAAGCCATCAAAAGGGAGAGATACCATGCGCCCCGGATCATAGATATTATTCACTTATTGAATGGGGCGAAAGTCTTATCCAAAATTGACCTGCAGAAAGGGTACCACCAGTTGGTCCTACAATCCTAGAGCCACAATTTAACAACTTTTGTCACCCACGTTGGCCTCTTCAGGTACAAAAGACTAAGTTTCCGGGTGTCCTCGGTGGCGGAAACATTCCAGGCAGAGGTCCACAACATCATAAAGCATATTCCGAACACTTTCAACTATTCAGATGATATTCTAGTATTCGGAACCGACGTGAACAAGCATGATGAGACTCTCATGAATGTCTGCAAAGCCCTACATGACGCAAACCTCACGCTAAACAGGGGCAAATGTTAGTTCCGCAAGAACACACTAAAATTCTTCGGCCATGTCTTTTCGAAATCAGGTATGACGTCAGATCCGGACAAAGTGTCAGCCCTGAATGACACTTCCGCCCCAACTAATGTGTCTGAACTTCGATCGTTACTGGGCCTAGCGAGGTACTGCAACCGATATATCCAGGACTTTGCGTCGATCAGCGAGCCGTTAAGGAGGTTGACACATCAAGATGAAAAATTTGAGTGGACCAGCGACTGTCAAATGGGCTTTGAAACAATCAGGGAAAGAGTTGCGCAAGCGGAAAACATGTCATACTACGACCCCAACAGGAAGACGGAGCTGACGGTCGATGCCAGCCGTGTGGGCCTGGTTGCCATCCTAGAGTGACTCGATCCACGAGACTCCTCTCAGATACATATAGTGGCTTATGCCAGCCGTAGCATGTCAACAACTGAACTGGCGTATTCTCAAGTAGAGAAGGAGGGATTAGCCGTTGTGTGGGCGTGCAAACATTTCCATTTGTTTCTGTACAGGAAATCATTCCAAGTCATCACTGATCATCAAGCCCAACTGTTTTTGTACGGCAATCCACAAGCCAAAATGCCTCCGCGAATCGCCAAGGGGGGCTCAGACTACAGGACTATGCATTCGAGATTTGCGCTCTCTCTATGAAAAATGTCCTTTGCTTACCTGGAAGCTGTCTTGGTTAGTATATGGTTGGTCTTTATATGGCTCACTAAGCCTAGTGTAGGCTTAGAATCAGGACAGACTTCTGGGGATCTTTTTATGATCTAATCAAAAAAAGACAGAATTAGGAACTCTTTGGTATTGCTTGATCGCATAATTTAAAGCATGTAATGTGACGTAGTCTCGAACAATATATCTTTTGGGAAAGGCTCGGATTATGCCATCTTAGTTTGTGGAGTTCTGGCATCAGTAAAGTGAAGTGAAAGAGAAAGGTAACGTATGTGTCCTTTAGGTGTTGCTTCCTCCGGGTTGGCTGCTCAGTTTGCGGGAGGGCGAGCATCACGAGGACCATCTGCCTGTGTCCGGGCGGGGTGAGGGTTAAGTCATGGTGAGATAGGGCGGACACTAACTAAGCTAGCATAAAAAACTACCACTAGACATACAATAAACAATGATCATTAGTATACCTTTGAATAAATCTAGAAAACATATAAATTGAATGCATATAATTATATCATCTTTCATTGGGACTTTTACGATGCACAAGGCGTAGAAGGCTTGTCTCTGTGATAACCTGGGTGACTAGGTGGTTCTTAGCCCATCAAGGTAAGTGGGGTGTTATAGTGGCATGTGTTGGTTTTAGGGCACAATATACTGAGACAGAGGGCTGAGTTTATTGGGGGCACTCGGAGGTGGGCTGCACAGCAGGATCACACTTCTGGTACATCAAGAGAATACCATAGGAGGGCACAGGGTTACATTGGCAGTAATTTTCCAACAGAGGAACCAAGGGGGCAGGGGCAGATTTATGGAGATAGATGAGCTACAAGCCATGGTTCGATCCTGTTCATACACAGGACAGTTATCACAGAGGAAGAGTGAGATGATACATTAGCTCATTTGTTTCAAAGATCTCTGGCACATCCATGAGAAAGGGAGTTGCGAAACTTTCAGACAAGTGAGAAAAGGTGTGGGCCATGAGCGTGCTGTGCGCAATGCTGCAGAGGGGAGAGAAGCTTTTTTGGACTATCGAAGTGAGGCCTAGTCAAAAGATGGACGTGAGAGCACATAAAATGGAAGTCAATTGTCTCCGGCAATAGCCCCGCCTAGGCTAATGTTAGCCTAAGGGCAATCAAGGGGTCCCCCACCTTTGCATGAGTAAGTGGTCGATAATGTGCTGAATGTACCGGGGGGGCTCAAACGACCCCTCTCTCCCACACAACTGCCTAGCAACCTCTCATCTCCCTTTGAACGACAACAAAGCAACTTGCAAAGGCATCCTAGGAAACTGTGTCCATTCTGTGCAACGCACCCTAAAATGCGCGCACCTTGGGACAACCCCACAACCTAAAAACATCACATATGGTCCTCATTGGATGAGGAAAAATACAATTAGTATGAAAATCCTGTCCAACCTGAGGGTGGGGGGAATACAAATATTTGAAAAATAAATGCCACATCCTCAGGCTCATGGACACCAGAGCACATGATGAAGAGGTGGTAGTGGCAAGAGGAGAGGGGTTTGTGGGGACATGGTGTGGAAACAGAAAAATAAGATGAGGCAGGGAAGCCCAAAAAGAAACACACCAACACAGGTTACAAAGAACATACAAGTGCTTTATTTAAAAGCTACAACAGTTACCAAAGTCAATTGAAAAACGAATAGCTATTCGGCTCTCAGAGTAACGTAACGAACTTCAACGAGAGTTCACTGCGTTAGTGAGAGAGACCGTACATTGGAATACTTGGGCTTTTTATACTCTTTATCCAGCCTTTGGCCAACCCCCTCGTGGGTTAACCATTCTAGAAATCGGGCCTATGGGTTCCTAGCCAGGTCAATCCTACAATATATGCATTTTGATTAGTTTCGCTGATGTAGTTGTACATTTACACATAGGTCAACAATAGGACAAGGTCTCAGTTCGCGACCCCGACAAGTGGCCTGCAGGCATATTAATTATTCCTGCATACGGAGGTCACTACGGCCAGAATCTTACTCAGAATGTCATTCGGCCTCCATTTTGATGTTCAGGGTGACTTCCACATTACAAGAGAACCTAAAATGGCGGCTTAATCCAAGATGGCGACTTACATTACTTTCTCTAAGGTCAAGACCTTGCCGCAGAGTTTGTTCGCATATGATGTTTTAGACAACTTGGCGTAGGCCAATACACATACAATTGTTGCGATAGGAGGCATAATATTGTTTCAATTCCGCCAATGGCATCACCTGTGTGGTTCAACTTGAATCCCCATCCTGTGGTGGATCCTGGGATGATGCACTCTGCCCAAGCAATGCCAAAGCTTGGTTCTCATTGGCTATGGTCACTCATAAGTGGAATACACGCATGAGGGTCCCAATTGCAACAAGGAACTGGTGATGGATGTGGCAAGTGGCCAAAGAGTCATTATGCATGCTGACCCTCCACAACCCCCAATGTATGTTGAGAGATTGTCTCAAGGAATCCATCTCTTGGTAGTGGCTGTCCCTAGTGGCAAATATTGCATCATGAAGAGATTGCTTCAATGAATGTGTTTATTTATTGAATGCTTGTTATGCGCTTCTACAATAGGAACATACGATTTCAAAGCACTAATAGGGCAGGTAGGGAGCAAGGGTGGGAAATACATGAAAACACAATATTTAAGAGCAGAAGGGGGAAAAAGGTAGAAGGTATGAACCTACTAAATCTTGTGAGCATTCAGAATGTGCAAGTGCAGCAAGGAAGAGGAAAGAGGGGTTAAGTGCAGGGGAGTCTGAGCTCACGGTTGAGTCACAGATGAAGTGCTAGGAATGTTGAGTGCTACATGGACTGAGGCCACGGGAGGTGTAAGTTCGAACCTCCAGGGCGAATGGTGTGCAGCTGCAAGTGCTGTGGATAGACAGGACCTGAGCAGAATTGGTGTGGGAGGTCAGGTTCCCAAGGATGCATAACGACCCAGGACACCTATTGCAGCAACTGTGAGATTAGGAGAGAAGAAGGGAAGGAGGAGGAGCTTCTGGATTTTGAGAAGATCCTGCTTAAGGTGCAGACAGAGGGGGAGACTATTCCATAGGAGGGAGCCAGCAGAGGAAAGTGAACGACCGCCTACTCTCTGTTAGCAATATGTTTTACACACATGAGTTGGTGCCAGAGGAATGAAGTGTTCTAGAGGAAGAGTATTTACTGAGCTAAAGTTGAAGATATTGTGGTCCCCGGGCCCAGACAGCATTGTGGATGATGCAGAGGGATTTGATGTTGGGATTACCTTAAGGCCACCATATCCACCTGCAGTCATTTATTCTGGGATTCTGTGCCTTAACGTTAATATTCCCTTGAGGCCAACATCTTCACAGGCAATATTTCCCTAAAGGTGCTCCTGCTGCTTGTGGTCCCTTGAAGCTGACAAATCATGATGCAGGTATTGTCTCAAAGCTGAAACATCATCCCGAATCACCTCCCTCAGTTGTTGCATGTCCTCTTTCCTCTCCTGCCAGAATAGGCAGAGTTTGGGCAGTGTGTGCAGCATTTGAGGAAATTATATGTTTTGCCAGGCAATGGATGTCCCTGGCCATCTCCTGTAGGACCTTGTCCTGTTGGGCACTTGCAAGCAGCAACTCCTCCTTTAAGTCTGAGTGTCCAGCAGACACACGTTCACCAAGTTTGCAAGCCTACCAAGCCGGGGTGCTGAAACCCGGGCCTTTCACAGTGAGTGCACTATCAATGGCTGGTGGTATAGAACCCTCTGATTGACACCAGCCTCTACTGCTGGCTCCACGATGGGCAAAGGCAATCCTGCAGACACTGAGCCCACCATTGATACAGGGCTCCCCACTGCCAGTCCCAGGGTCTCCTGGCTCTCTTCCTCCAACTCAGCAGCATCAAGGAACTCAAGGAGCTATGTGGCATCTGTGCTACTCAGTATTGTACCCTCCACCATGTCACTCAGTGTTCCTTCCACATCAGATTTGGCAGCTTTATCGAAAGACAAATCGGCAGGGGATTCTCACCAGACACAGGACCTACTTCTGCACTGATGAATGGTTGTGCCTCATCCTCCTCCCCCTACTCTACCTCATCCACTACATTCTCACCTACCCAAAGAAAGACAACAAGATTCAGAGTCCTACCTACCCAGTAGGAAATGCATATATAAATTCAAATGCATGAAGATACAACAGGGCTAGTCACAGATACATCAGACATTAACACCGGGCATCTTGAAATGTGGAAGGCACAGGTGACTAGCATTCAATGCTCTGTGCATTCATACCTGTGCTTATTAGGTGCTGCCTCATGCCACAGATGGGAGGAGTAGGCGACCATTCATGTGTACAAGTATGTATGATAGTGGAAAGTTCAGAAGTGGATGGATGGAGGTCCATGCTAAATTGCTGAACCCCTTCTCTGCTTCATCCATGCCTACTTGAAAGATGAGTCAGTATCACATTTTCTCATGTTGCACAAGCATGTATGCAGGTATTTATGATGCCTGGATCCTCATTAAACCCTTTGCCACTTTGCACAAGTCGAGATGTGTTGTTGAACATGCTCACATGCATCTCTACTATGTGTGATGAAGGTGAAACATGCATATCGCCACTGTGCACTTGCATGACCACTGAAAAATGGACACTCCAAATGTGGAATCAACATCACTCAATATACCAAAAAGGTAGTTAAATATTGCAACAGTTGAACCCTTGAAACAATAGTTTTCAAAATATATCAAATTTTATTTAGAAATTGTAATTAAAACACAACAATAACATCATATTAAAGTGCACACATGTTAAAAACTATTATAAAAACAATAGTTTTGTGACAGTTTATCCTTATTGATAGGGGACAGAGCAGTAAATAAGCTCTATTGGTTACAGAACAACATCAGGGTGATTGTATTATTTCTGTTGTATACAGACTTTTTAGTTTGTTCACATAGGTTTCTAGTTAAACCAGTACTAAATACAACTCAACATTTTTCTGTTCTCGACGTGAGTGAGGAACAATCATCAGGAGGTGATTCACTTAGACTATATGAGTTCAATAAAAACACAGTTCTGCTTTTAATGAAGGTTATTTCAAGTTGTAGCTGTTGGAACTGTTGAGTAAAAACATAAAAATAGGATAAGCTATAATTGCTAACTTTCCTGTTAACAATTTAATATTGTGTTAGCGAGGAACAGGTATAACAATTACCTGTTCCAGCAAGTGGATGTAGTCCATAAATAGGCAGTCCTTACGATTTAGGGTGCCGTCCAGAGACAGAGGGCGGTAATTATGAGTATGGAGGTAGCCATGGTGCTATTAGCGCCATGGCTGCCTCCAAAGTCGTGTCTGGGTTCCCTGAATGGGGACTTATCGGGTCATTCCAACCTTGGAGGTCCCGGTAAGTCCCCATTCAAACTACCCATCCCCATTCCTATTCGAGCCCCCATAGGGCTCAATGGGAATGGGGAGGGAGCAAATAACGGGCATGTTGTTAGCTCCCTGGTCCCTTAGCGGCTCCCGCTAAGGATGGCCGGTTTTACCAGCCAGCCTTAGTAGGACCCGCTAAGGGACCTCGTAATGTGGAGGTAAGGGGTTAACAGCACCGGCATCCTTATTGGCACCGTTAACCCCTTACCACCACACTCGTAATGAAAACAAGATTCTCTGATTTTCATAGATTCAGATCTAGAAGATACATATAGAATTCTATGAGGACTAGGTGTTCTTTAAACACAAACTGTCTCTATTTGGCTCTGTCTATGAAAAATGTCCTTTGCTTACTTGGAAGCTGTCTTGGTTAGTATATGGTTGGTCTTTATGTGGCTCACTAAGCCTAGTGTAGGCTTAGAATCAGGACAGACTTCTGGGGATCTTTTTATGATCTAATAAAAAAATGACAGAATTAGGAGCTCTTTAGTATTGCTTGATCGCATAATTTAAAGCATGTAATGAGGCATAGGGCCTCATCACGAGTTTGGCGGTAACCCTTAAATGCAGCGGTAGTGCTATTACCGCCGTATTTAAGGGTCTGCCAAATCACGGGTTTGACAGATTTCCCCCCAGCTCTCAGCTGGGGGGAAATCTGCCGAAATTTCGAGCTATTACCGCCGGCGGGAAGAGTGCAAAAATTCCCGAATGGGCTCAGTGGTGAATGGGCAATACCCGTTCTGCCAAAGCCATGATCCGGCGCTATTAGCGCCTGGGGGTTTGGCAGTAGGGCTATTAACGCCGGCACTAATAGCGCCGGCGTTACTGCCCAACTCGTGATGAGGCCCATAGTCTTGAACGATATATATTTCGGGAAAGGCTTGGATTTTGCCGGCTTAGCTTGTGGAGTTCTGGCATCAGTAAAGTTAAGTCTTAATACGTGTGTCTATGCTGTAAAGCATCATTGATTTTCTTACTTTTTTTTTATTGAGACGTCAGTACAACAAACTGAGGTTGAAATAAACTTAGAGAGTTAAACTTTTGTTACAAAAAGCTGGTAAAGTGCGAACTCAAAGACAAAAAAAGAAGAGGAAAATCCTCCAATCTTTCTCAATCAAGATAGACCAAAAAGGTTTTAAAAAAACAGATAGATCCAACGTTTTTAGCAAATTTCCATCAGTTTAAGGTTATCTTTCACCTTTATCGAGTCCATGTAGTCGACGACAGCACAGCTTAATTTGACATTATGGCCAGAAGATGCATATGGCCACCAATTTTTCATGTTGTTTTCTGTGTTAGGGAGAATTCTCTCTTTAGGCTGAATTTCCTAACCTAGTGAGTCCCCCAGCAGCTTTGCTGGATTTCTGGAGTTTGTTTTTTTCCTTCTAACAAGAGTGAAACTCTTTTCTCCCACTCTTGGACATGATTTATGGTGTTCCTTTGACTGCTTATGTGTTTTATGGGCTATGGGGTCCTTTACTCCATAGGGTCTCATGTGTTTTTACTATGTGTGTTACACAGTACCCTCCATGCAGTAACACAGGGGTGTCATAGTAACACCCCACTATAGACTCCATACCCTGGGACTGACTACTGTCTCCCAGGGCATGTAAAGTCACCATTGGCTTTACTAGTCCCAAATTATTAACAGAAGCCAGTACAAACCATCATATTGTGGACATACTGGTTGGGGCAATTCGATTGCCCCGGGGTCTGTTAGTCGAGGTGGCACGTCTCCGTCCCCCCTGATCGAGTTTTGGCTGGTGGCAGTGGAAACTACTTTTTATATTCAACCGCAAATATTTTCCTATGTGATTTTCCCATTGTTCGAGGCTACCAACTTTAATTATTTAATTCTCATAGCCTCGAACATACCGCCGGTTTATTTAATTAATATTAATTCTCCGGTTGGTATTTTTGCCAAGACTCGATTCGAAAATGGTGTTTGTGTTCTCTACTGTGACTCCAACCCAAGTCGAGCCCTTTGTTCCACTTTTTGGTGGGCTTCTCCACAGAAGCCTCCAAAAGTGGTGCCACTCGGTCTGGGTACCACAGGGGGTGTGGGAGGGGTTTTAGGCACCCTGGACTGAGTTACCTTGGTAACTCAAGTCGCACTATTGTGTGATTGGCCCAAGTGGTGAGCCGGCCGGCTCACCACTTAGCATGTTTGAGTGACAGCTAGGCTGAGTGAATGGGGGTTTTCTGCATAAAAGCAGGGCTTTGGGGACTGGAACTTCAAAAGTCGCCACAGGACCTGAGAATCCGACGAGGGAGAAGCTGAGCCAACCTACCACGACGACACCACCGGTGGAGCCCTGCAGAACCGACTCACCACTTCCCGACGACAAAGAAGATCTCCCAGCTGGAGAGGCTTCTTCCCCTGACTGGTGGGCACAACCAGTTTACCTTCTTTTCTTCGCACCCCAGACCGGTTTGTGGTCGAACTGCCGTGTCAAGCACCCCGGCAGCCGGATAGCCACTCACCACTGAATCGCGAATCAACGGACCGCTCCTTGTACCTGAGAAACTCAGCGGCTGGTTTCTTCCCTGGTAGTGCAACGGACTACTGTCTTCCTCCACGACGAGATCCTCTCGTCCCCCGGATGAAGCACCGACTTGCATCCGCTGCCAGGAACAACTGCCCCCGCTGGAGCGTTCTCACCACTTTAAGGTACCGTGTCCGCCAGGCCTCCCTTTCTAAAGATTGCTACAAGGTAATAATAACTCCTTAACCTTGTGGACTGGGCTGGCCGCCTTGACCCCCTAACTGGTCCCTTTCTTTGATCCAACTCCTTTTTGAAGCATTACAAGACTTTTGTGCACTGCAACTGTGTGACCTTGGACACATTTCGTTTCGATCCCCTTAAAGCGGATCCAGCCTACTGACTCTGAATTCACGGTTTTACCTTGCCTTCCTCTCTTGTTATGTTCTTGTAAAAGTGTTGAGATCTGTTTCAACTTGTTCTCTGCTTTTCTCTTCTTTTTAAAACGAACTATTAGAGTGCCATCTACGTTAAGCACTCACCGCTGTCTGAAAATAAGTGGGGCTTTACTTAAGACTTGTCTAATATTCTTTTAAGGAAGTGTATATCTTTTATTCACCGTGTTTTTGAATTGCTTACTATTAGTGCCTGTGTGTTTTTCTAGATGTGGTTTTAAATAAATAATGATATCTCTTTTACACCAAGCCCTGGTTAGTGTTTACTTGTTCTATTGTGTGCTCTTGACCTATTGTGAATACTCTGTATACTGCCTAACTCTTCTTGAGGGACGTCTGACTGCTCAGCCACAGCTACCAAGTGAATCTGTGTGATACAGACTGCTACCAAGTGGGTTTACTGCCAAACACATGTAGTCCTAAATCTTTTGCAGTGGTCCCAGAGGGAACTGCACAGGTTTCTGCCTAACAATCTGCAGGTGCAAAGCGTCCGAGATGGCAGGAGCGCAGTGTCGTAGTGGCTGTACAAGCTGTTAATACATGTTGTATTGATTCAGGGACCAACTTACAGTAGCAGCAAAGATTATCTTTGAATTCATTGTCATGGCGAAGCCACGGCATGTCTTTGGTGTTTAGCGCGTTTAGCTGTAGTCTCAGGAATTTCTCACGATGATGACGTGACAGACAATTTGTCAGATAGTGACATTGAACGTTAAGTTTGTGGGCACCTATGCCCGACTCCAAGGGCGAGGGCATTGTTTGACGTTGGTCTTGATTCGTGATCCAGCACAAAGCCTCGAATTTCTTTTTCGCAAGTTGCGATTAGTTAATCAGGTCAGATAATGTTTGATCAGCTTTTAACAGGATGTCATCCAGGAGCTTTTGCCAGATGTCCAATAGACTTGATCCTCCACCTCCTTGGTTGCCCCGGAAGATGTGGTATGCCAAAGATGGGGATTTAAGACTCACCTTGTGCCTTGCCATCAAAGATTTCCACATGACGCATGAGTGCAATGAATTCAGAGACAGTTTGTACCATATTCCTGTCATCGAAATGTATGAGGGTAATTTTAATATTCGTCGCCAGAACTGACCCTCTAATTTTTGCCAGAATAGGGCATCCATGTTCCAGCCAGCTTCGGCACCAAAGGTAATGGCTGGGACTACTTTGTGTGAGTAGAATATGAGGATTGGTGCCAGAGTGAATTTCCCGATGTTCTTATTTATCAAGGCTCTCTGTAAACTAAATTGCATCATTCAATTGACGAGATCCTGCTTTCAATGATGTTCATTTAGCGAGGTGTTGAACATGATGCCAAGATATCTTATGGAAGAAACGGTACTTAATGGTTTATTATCTATTGCCCATCTAAAATCTTTTAGCTTTTTAATACCGGAGTCCCCAATAGTCATTATCTTTGTCTTTTCAATGTTTATTTCCAAGTCATTCAGATTTAAATACTCATAGAGCTTGGATAATAATCGTTGTAAGCCGAACTGCGTGCGATCCATTCACACAAGATCGTCCGCATAAGTTATGCAACTAATCAGGGTGTTATTTAATTTTGTTGGGAAGCATCGCACTTCTTCCAGATGGTTCGGTAGATGGGAGATGAATAGCTTAACCAGATCTGCAGCAAGGGGACAACCTTGTTTAACCCATTTTTTAGTAGATATTTTTTTTGATATCTCACCCTGGTTGTTCAGGCGGATCCGAATCTCTGTGTCTGAGTGTAAAGCTATCACTGGGTCGAGTAAGTTTGAGGGACAGTTCCATTTCAATAGTTTCTGCCACAACTTGCCTCAATTAACTCTGTCGAACGCTTGGCGCATATCGATAAATGCCACAACATTTTTTTCTTTGCCTTCAAGGTTTCAAGTTTTAGTATGGTCAATATTAGGAGCTTGACTTGCTAACCCCTTCAGTGAAACCGGTTTGTCGGATGTCTCTGATCTTTTCCCGACTCGCCCAGAGCACTAGTTTCCGTCACATAAACGAGGCAAAGATTTTTCCTATTGTGTCCAGCAAGGCAATCGGGCGGTAGTTGTTAGGATCCGCCCGATTGCCCTTCTTATAAATTGGCACGATTCACGCCTGGAATCCGGAATTTGCCGCAAATTTAAAAGTGCTGCAAATAGGGCTTCAATGAAAGTCGACCAGTAAGGTGCATTGTTTTTCAGCATCACATTGGTGATCAGATCCGGCCCTGCCACACATGAATTCTTTAGCCTGCGTATTGCGGTTTCGATGTCTTGCGAGGCTATCTTTACATTCTTGGTCAAGAGATCGTTCACAAATGAGATCTTTGGTTCGCTTAAAGTTTTGCTATAGATTAGCGCAAAATGTGATTCCCATTTGGCCGCTGGAATTTGATTGGAAGAGAAGCAGGGCATCTGGAGTTTCCTGCGTTCAGTATGGCCCAGATTTCCTGAGAGTTCTTCAAAACCAGGACTTTCATCATGGCTTCAGCTTTGTCTTGTTCGATTATGATTTTGTGCGATTTTAGCCAGTTCCTATATTGTTGGCATCGATGTTTGATTTTGATGCTCACTTCCACCTTGGACTTTAGAGTGCCTTTTTTCTTTCTCAGCATTCTTATGTTGTGTCGCATCGCTCTCTTAGCAGATAAAAGGATGTTACTTGATAGATGCCTGTGTGTTACTCCCATGACACGTTGCGAGAAATTGACAATTAGAAAGTTTGTGAGCAAAGGGACATATTTCACCAGTGGGATTCTTTTTGATTTAGGAACCTTTGGCGCAGTCTTTGAATTTATGGTCTACTTATTCAGAGTCGATTTCTGCCTGCGTTGACCTCAAGTGGAATGTCGTACTTTGTGCAGGACTGAGGCCATTCAATCATACAGGTAAATCGAAGTAGATCATGATCACTATTTTTCTTTTCAAGTACATTGAGAGAAATGTCCTGTTCAAACAAGTTTCTGGATATCCAAAAATAATCAATTATCCTTTGTAACTTGTTGTTTCTCCAAGTTGAATTGGGTGGTTGTTCACCGCTCACATTTCTATTTACCATGTGACAGTTTCGGTTTGAGAGAGCATACATCCATAGCTGAGCCCTTGCGGATACCTCGTCTGCGAGCAGGTTTTTGTATGACCGTTTTTCATCGTCGTATCTAAACCATGTGCAGTTTAGGTCTCGACAGCAGATGATGGATAAGTTATTGCAATAAGAACCTTATCAATGAGCTGTGTAACTGAATTGAGGAAAGCCTTGGTGCTAATTTTCCAAGGATTCCAGTACCCGTTTATGATGAGCAAGTGTTTCCGTCTTGAGATGTTTACGTCATTTGTCTGCATGATAACTCCTTGGATAAAGGGATTCGGATTGTATGTATCCACTATCGACGACCAGGAATTTGCTTTTATTAGCATTAGTAGGCCTACGCTTTAGGTTTTTCGTGGCTGGGTTTAGAAGTGTGACAAAGCCATCTCTTATTGGTGCCTCACATAACCAGGTCTCCTGCAAACAAATTACACAAACATTTTCCAGGTCCGTCTCGAATTCATTGAATAGGTGCGTGAAACCTCTTGTGTTCCAAGATAGGAAACACACGGGTACTCACGTACTTCGTGTCATGGCTATTGACGGACCAGATGGTGATCCATTTTGTGTTGCTACATCATAGGCCTTTGGTTTTGGTGGTTCGTGATGTCGCTTCAACGGTGTGGTGTTCCTTGCTTTCCTTAGCTGTGAATATTTTTGCGCGATGTTACCCTGTTCAGTGTACCTTAAGTGCTGCTCATCTGCTACTTTTGCCGTAGCCATAGGTTCAAGTGTTATATCGAATCTGAAGACAATCAATTCTTCTGTTGCTTTCAGGATTGTGTTGCGGACCGAGACTGCCACGATATGTAGAAGAATTTGATAGTAGGTTTTTTCTGTTGGGTACTCAACGATCGTAATATCGTCAGATAGTATGGTGCGTAGAGAGGGAATACAATTAAAGAGTTTCATGGCATTGTGACGGTTTAAATTGAGTGAATATTTTGTAGTCCCAATTTCCAAATCGGCTTAAACTATGTTGGTACTGAAATTCTGTTGAACCTGTGATCTGTAGTGTACCATCTTACTCTTTTGCATTAGAGTTCATTTTGGGTTCACATTTGTTGTGCAGACTGGATTGCGATCTAGGACTTTGCTAATTTCTCCTGAGGGCTTTTCGTATTGAGCTGATTGCTTCTGAGTTTTCGACAGGGCACTATCGTCTGATTGAATCCCCAAGAAAGATAAGAGTTTCATTTGTTCAGGATGTACATTTGCACTCATGGTACTGTTGCTGCACACGTCGTCTTCATGGGAATATACTGAGAGATCGCAAAGGTTGATTGCTGATGTTGCAGAGGCACACAGGTCATTTTCAAGTTCTGAGTCGACTCTTTGTCGTTAAGTTGGTAAAGGACCTGAACGATTTGTGCCAGAGTCCAAAGTTTTCGTTGATGAGAAGTCTTTTAACTTGTCCGGTTTGGTAATTTCGGTAGTACTCGGCAAATCAGCTTTAGGTGGTAGTAACAGGTTTCGGATGAATTTCTTTTGTTTGACACCTTCTTTCGTACTTTTTGGGGTCTGCACTTCATTTCTAGAGAACAGACCCTGATGTTTAGGTAGGTTTGTGGTGGGTTGGAGAGTTACTTTCAGGTTAGGAATGATAGATTTAGCTGCCCCCACAAAGATACCAAAAGAGGCGGGAGGACTTGACAAAGAGGCGGGAGGACTTGACATCATAGGCCCAGTGGTATGCTTACTAATTGGATGATTCGGCTTCTCAGTCGAGGCAAAAGCAACATTGTTCAGCAATTTTTCAATAAGTGGTCGATTGACAATGTTAGCTGTGAGCAGTGGAGTAATTGTTAAGTTTTCATCGGACAAGGGGCCATATTGGTGAATTGGATCCATTGATAATCTGGGCAATGTTGCAGGTTGTGAAGCTAAGTTTGACGTCAGCTCTGCTTTATGGGGCACCATTACAATAGAGTGGTGCATCCTTTAACTGCTTCCAAAAGGCCATCGGACAGAGTGTAATTCTGGCAATGGTGTCGAGCAGCTGAATCGCTTAAGCGCTCTTGCCAGCATGTCATTAGATCAGCTTCTCTTAAGATTTGACTTTGGAGAAAAGTATTCAAAGATTCAAACTTTTCAATTTTTTCCTTCAAGGTAATGATTATCGCTGCCTGGTCATTGAGTGCTTCATGAAGGGATTCATACAATTTAATAAAGGGAACCATTGCCATGGATGAAGCAGCCAGAATGTTATTGTAAATCTGAGTGGAGGCAACAGAGGAAAGACTTGATTTCGAACTAGGCAGAGTGGGCTCTTCGGTACTAGAGAGCGTGCTGCTAACCGAGTCAGAGTGTTGATTGCCGATCACAGAGACATTCGCAGGCATCCGTGCAGGTGATACTTTAGATGAGTTGAAAAGCCCTGCTCTTGTGCCTGTGTTTCGAGGTGTGCTTGAAGAGGACTTTCTCAGATGTTGTGTGGTCGAGCTATTAATAACATGTTTCTCTGGATGGGAATTAACGCCATGAACAGCGCCTCTAGCATCCTCCAGACTTTTGCGCAGAAAAGGAGCATCAGGTATTATTGGCAAATAAATGGTTTACGTGATTGATTACCTGAATTGATGGAAAAATCAGAGCGTATCTTCTTGCCTGGAGTAAAGTCTTGACATGTAGTTAGGATCTTATGTGCCTGCATTGATTCATGGTTTGGTTTGGCAGGTATACAGTCAGCCCGTGGGAGGTTCTTTAAGCTTAATACATATCTACAGCTCACATTGGCGTGTGTGGATATTGGAGCTGTTTCCCGCAAGGCCTCGCTCGCATGTGATGAAGTAGCAGTGTCAATATGGTGAGTTGTCAGTGTGTGGGTGAGAGAGGCGATTTCAGAGAGGAACTCGTTATTGCCATTTGGGATATCAGAGTGTGTTGCCTCCATTAGTTGGCATCCGTGTAGTCAAATGAGGAGTAGAAAACATGAGTTAAATCAGGAGATGTAATGTTCGAGCACTTTTGCACCTGTATGGGGAATATCGGTGTACTCAGGGATACAGGAGCTAGACCAGACAGAGTCAAAAGAGAAATTTGGTGTGGTCTCGGAGCAAGCAGAGCGGCCATCTCCAGCACTGATGCAGCTACAAGGCTGGCTTCGGCGTCGCCCTCAGATGAAGTAACCAGATCAGTTTCGGTTTTGTCATTCATGCAAACAGTTTTTTGCTGTCTGATGGGCTTCGCAGCATTAGAAAAAGTATCATTACTAGATGAAAACCTTGTGGCAGGCACAGCTACAAACCCGTCCACGAGACCAGATTGATTTGTGATAGCAAAGTATGGGTTTGAAATAGCATGTACGGAGGATGCAGAAGCCAAATCGTTTACCTTAGAATTTTTTCCTGCTTTAATGGCTTTCAAAGCAGTCCAAGGATTAATCATCCGATGTTGTTGTAAAGTTTTACGCCTGGTGACAGGACCTGAGAGACTCGTGTTGCTGGTCATTCCCACTAGCCGCCCACGGCTGCCTGACGCACACTGATGCAGACTGACTCTGCTTCTCGACTCCTCGCCGCGCTCCGCGGGGTATTTCCTGTTTTAAAGGCACTCCCAGTGCCTTAAAGCACAGTGCCAAAAACAGGTAAGGAGGGGAAAAACACATCACTGCAGCTCCTCAGGGAAAGAAAAACACTATGTGAACTGATGCAGACTGACTCTGCTTCTGGACTCCGGTATTTTCTTACTGCATATGCCTCAGGACTTTATGTGGATAGCTCATTAGGATCCAACTGGGAGAATCTTATAAGGAAAAGTGAGGAATTCTCAATCTTCCTTCGCATTCAGTGCATAGAGCATTTACATTTATTAGCTTAGCGAGTGGTGTTCAGGAGGAATCTCCGGTATAGTGTTCCCTATTAGTCTGTTCAAAACATCCAAGAGACTAGAGATTATTCTCTATGTTCTTGGTTTCCACGTTGAAAGCTCTGCACTCTATCCTTGCGCTCATATTCCGAAATTCAAATCTCTAGCGTTCTGGGCCACTCATTGCTATAACTGCATTCAGTGCCTTTCGGAAAAACACCTGAAAACACTGAGACGCCATGTTAGGAGTAGGCAGTGGTTAGCGGTCCTTCCTTTATTTTTATTATTCCCGTTATGCCATAGTCTGGAACCACCTAAAGGAATATTCATTGCAGTAAATGATTATTTTGTATGTTTCTTTGAAACATACATGTTTATCTCAAGCGTTTGAGGTCTCTTGTTGTTATACCAAGTTCAGTGCTTTTAGCGGAAGCACCGGAGAACATTGACGCCCCTTGTTGGGAGTAGGCAGTAGTTTGAGGTTTTTCCTTTATTTTTATTATTCCAGTTTTACCCTTGTAAGGAACAACCTAAAGGGATACTGAGGGCAAAAGTTAATTATTTAATATTATTCCTTCAAACATATGTTTTTAAATCAGTATACAAAGAAGGGATTGAGCTAATCACAGTAAAAGCATGTAAAGCTGATGAAGTAGAGGAAGGTATAGGTATATGCCAATTTGTCTCTAAAACATCTTGTGATGATATTTATTAATGTTTATCAGTTATGAACATAGGGGTTATCATTGACTTGTTAATGTGAAGGGTACCAGTATATTGGGAGATGACTGATGTTATCGAGCCATTGGTGAAAGACTATAATAGGAAAGTTCTTTCTAGCGCTGCTAGTATGTATTATTCTCAGTAGGCGGGTTATAGTCTCATTTTCAAGATTCTGCCTCCCATTCATGTATGTTTGCATCTTTAGGGCTGAATCCTGTGCCACTCGATGGCCTCGTTAAGGCCCTTCTCTTCATTTTTGGTTGTGAAAATGAGTTCCTGTTCTTTTTCAAACAGAATCCTGTTTTTAATAGTCTTGTTTTTGCCCTGTATTGTCATTAGAACTGTCCATTTAAACTCTTTGCATCCATGTTTTTTTTCAAGGAAGTGTTTTACCATTGGGCTATGTAATATATTGTTTTTTGTACAGCTCTTGTGCTCAATTATGCAAGTTTTTATTTTTTGATTGGTCTTACCTATGTATCTCAATCCACATGGACAGGTGATCATGTACACTACCCAGTCAGTGTTACAGTTATAAAAATGTATTTGTTTTCATGGTTTGTTGGTACCGATGTCCACTTCTTTTGATTTGGTGCTCATTTTGCAGACAATACAGTGGCCACATTGATGATGTCCAGTAATGGGTTCTAGGCCCCATGAGTTAGTTATGCTTTCCATGACGTTTTTTAAAATGTTCATCTTGCTACTACTGACACACTTGCCTATAGTGGTGGATTTTTTATAGGCAAATAGTGGAAGTGAAAACTTGAATTTCGGTGTATCGAATATTTTCCATTGTTTTCGGGTAATATTGCCTATAGTTAGACTCAAATTTGTAATGCACACTATCCTATCATCAGGTGTTTTTTTTTTTTAATTTTGTCATCCTGTAGGGCATCCCTGTTATTTTTATAGGCCCTTTTGGCTGCTTTTTTATCCATTTTTGTTGGGTATCCTCTCTGTCTCAATTTGACCGTAAGATTATTAGCTTCTTCCTCATATGAACTTGTTCTACCACTATTTCTTTTAAGCCTCAAAAATTACCCATAGGTAACATTGTCTTTCAAGTGCTTGATATGAGGGTTCTGATAGTGGAGAAGAGAATTTTTATCTGTTTCTTTATGAAATAGTTTGGCAAGAAGTTTGCCTGTTCGTGATAGATGGTGAGGTCAAGTAAATCTATTGAGTTCATTTTGATGGTCATGTTAAATGTGAGATGTTTGTTCAATTGGTTAAGCCCTGTTAGACATTCCAATGCTTTCTCTTTAGTCCCAGTCCATATCACCATGATATGATATGATATGATATGGCATTTAAAACGTGCCTATACACAAGTGTTTCGAGGCGCGACAAGGCAAGGGAGGAGGAACTGAGGGAAGACAGACAACGATCCTACTAGGCCAGGTGTCATTCAGATCACGCAAGTGCATGGGAAGAGGGAAGGGGAAAAGTGCGAGGTCGGAAGGGAGAGGGGAAAGTGCAGTACATGGCATAGTAGAATAAATGAGATAAATAAACGGCTGGATGGTGGCAAGTGCAAGGTAAGAACAGATATAAGTGCTGGTGGGGGACTGTAGAGATACAGAATACAGTCCCCAGGTGTGGGGGTTGCCAGGGAGGCAGTGCAGGTGTGCAAATGGCGGGGCCTGGGCCCAAGGTCACAAAGGGTGGGCAGGTAGCCAGTGCAGTTTCAGACAGGAATTCAGCAGGGAAGAGGGGTAGAGAAAGCAGAAGCAAAGAAGAAGGTTTTGAGGTGCTTCCGGAACCGGAGATGGTTCTCCTCAAGTTTCAGCGAGGCAGGAAGGCTGTTCCAGAGAAAGGCCCCAGCCGAGGAGAGAGATCTACCACCAACTCGTTGCTTGGAGAAGGGACGGACCCTGAAGGAGTTGGGGGCGGATGAGCAAAGAGCTCGAGAAGGAAGATATTTGGGATGGGAGAGTTGAAGGTATTGCGGCCCCAGGCCCCAGAAGGCCTTGTGGACAATGCAAAGGGTTTTGATCTTAATCCTTGCAGCCACTGGGAGCCAGTGCAGAGATGTCAGTCCTGGAGAGATACGATCCCTGGGCTTGAGGCCAAGGACAAGTCTTGCAGTCCTGTTCTGGATAAGTGGCAGAGGGCGGAGAATAGAGGCAGGCAGATTTAGATTGAGGCTGTTGCAACAGTCCAGCCTAGAGAGAACCAGGGCTCTGGAGACTCTGAGCTTCTGGGGGAAGGAGAGGAAAGGAAGAATACCTCTGAGGAGGTGCAGCTGGTAGTTTGACTTCTTAGAGACATCAGAGATGTGAGGAGAGAAGGAGAGTGTGGAGTCGAAGATGACCCCAAGGGTTTTAGCCTTGCAGGTGAGAGCAGGAAGAGGGCCAAGAGAGGCCAGTCAGAGAGCTGCAGGGAAGGAGGGGTGTGCCAATGAGTAAAATCTCAGTCTTACTGGCATTAAGGCAGAGGTCATTAGAGGAGGCAGAGGGTAGCCTGAAAATGAGCTGAGTATCATCCGCATAGCACTGAAAGTTGGGGCAGACAGCCGTGATGCGGTGGGCAAGGAGTGCCAGATATTGGTTGAAAAGCCCGGGAGAGAGGTAAGATCCCTGGGGGACACCACAGGTAGAGAAAAAGATATTGGAGAGGAAGGACCCGAGTTGGACCTGGGAAGGTCGGTCGGAGAGGAAAGAGGTCAGCCACGCCAGGGCCTGACCAGTGATACCCAGGTTATCATGGAGAAAGTTGAGCAGGATGGCATGGTTTATAGTGTCAAAGACCGCAGAGAGATCAAGCAAGATGAGGACACACAGGGGGTTGGAGTTGAGGTTGGAGAGCAGGTCTTCATGGATGTTCAGGAGAGCAGTTTCCGTGCTTCTGGCAGCTCTGAAGCCAGACTGATGGTCATGAAGACAACCAACAGATTTGGTGTGGAGATTAAGCTGGTCGATGGCCAGTTTCTCCAGGAGCTTGGCCAGGAAGGGAGTGATGGAGATTAGGCGATATTTAGTGGGCAGGGGGGGTCGGCAGAGGGTTTCTTAAGAAGAGGGTGCATAAGGGAGTGCTTCAGGGGGGGTGGGAAGACTCCAGTGGCGAAGGAGTGATTGCAGAAATCAGCCAGGGCATGAGCCAGGGAGTCGATATGGTCCTTGATAGTTTTGGAGGAACAGGGGTGAACCTGTTTTGACGAGACTTTCATAGATCGGACTTGTCTAGAAACCTTGTCTGCAGAGAAAAGGGGAAAGGCAGAGAAGGAGGGAGGGGGGGTGGCTGCAGAAGGGCCAGAGGAGGAGCAGGGAATGGAAGGAGGGAGGCGATAGGAGGAGAGTGAGGACAGGATGTCCTGAGTTTTAGAAATGAAGTGAGAAGCCAGTGCCTTGCAGAGGGCCTGGGAAGGTACAGGAGAGGTTGAGACTGCGGCAGGATTGCCAAGTTCCTTACAGATTTTAAAGAGTTCAGCCGAGTTGTTAGATGCCGCGGAGATGCAGGCTTGGATAAGGGCTCTCTACTTGGTGAGAACGGAGAGCCGATATTGCCTTTGCAGCAGGTGGCGGGCCAGTTTGTGAGAGGATGAACATGAAGCACGCCATTTCCTCTCGGCCACCCTGCACTTGCATTTTAGAGTGACTAGATCTGAGTCATACCAGGAGTTACACTTGGCTTTGGGCTTCATGCGGATTCTCATGAAAGGTGCAAGGATATCAAGAGTATCAGATGTAGAAGAGTGGAGCATGGAGAGGGCTGTGTCAGGGTGTGAGTCAGCCAAAGGGGTGGGAGAGGGTGAGCCTCAACTGACATGCGCTTCATGGGTCGGATGACCGAGAAGGTGGGTGGCAGTGATGTAGGTAGCTTGGCCTGAGGGGTAGGGAGGGTGAGGTGAGAGGATAGGAGAAATGTATCACTCCAGGAGAGCGGAGTGGAGAGGGGCACAGAGAGGGGAAGGTCAGAGGAGATAAGAACATCCAGTGTGTGCCCTGCAGAGTGAGTCGGGCCTGACGGGAGGATAGTGAGTGAGAGAGAGTCACAAAGGTCACGAAAGAGTCCGAAGGGAGCACAGGAGGCATCCAGGTGGATGTTGAAATCTCCAAGAAGGAGGAGTTGAGTAGTTGAGGCCAGGAATGAGGAGGAGATGGCGGACACTCAGAGAGGAAGGGGGAGATCTGACCAGGTGGCCAATAGATAGTAGCCACAGCAAGGGAATGGCTAGGAGGGATAGAGAGCATGCAGACGGGGCATTAGAAAGAGGAGTAGGCCTGCATGGGAATGACAGAGGCAGGAATCCACTCTGGGAAGTTCAGAGCTACAGCCCCTCCAGAGTGGTTGGGCCTGGGCGCTGAGAGGATCTTTTAGCCGTCAAGTAGGAGCGTGTCAAAGCTAGTGACAGAGCTTGTCATGAACCATGTCTTGGTAAGACCGAGGACATCAAGGTCAAGTTTTTCCAAAAGGCGGCAGATGTCAGTGAAGTGTTTGACAGCAGAGCGTGAGTTAAGAGTGGCAATATGGAGAAGGTTGCCATCCTTGAAGGACTTCTGGGGAGGGGTACAGATCAGAGGTATGCCCTTCGGAGGTGTAGAGGGAGCCCGAGAGGGGGCAGAGAAGAAGTGAGAAGGTAATGTAGCCCCGGAGGAGGCAGACGGGGGAGGTGAGGTAGCTGAGGATGGGGGAGACGGGACAGCAGGAGAAGAAAGGAAATTGATGAGGCGCAGGAAGCGTCTATCAAAGAGGTGAAGGTTGGCCTGAGGGCCCTGGACCAAGATGGTCCCATTCGAGTAAACATTAATGATGACCTTGGAAGAGTGGAAGGAGGCCAGGAGGGCGTCCCAACGGGTGCCACTATTAAGGGGAGAAGAGGAGAAAGGAGAGAGCACAGAGACCATTTGAGGGGTCCATAGGTCAGGCGAAGGAACGACAAAGAGGATGTCAGTGAGAGTTTCCTTGGCGGAAGCACTGGTGTAGATATCTGCGACAGGGAGGCCTGGGTTGGAGTCCAGGATATCCTTTTTAAACTTCTTCCTACCAAATTTAGTGAGGAGAGCAGGATAGTCAATAGACAAGCAGTTAGAAAAGATAGGGGAGACAGAGAGCACCATAGAGTAGGTGGGGGAGGAGAGAGGTGGAAGGGCGAGGGGGAGACACTAGAGAAGGACAATAGAGTAGGCAGACAAGACAGCGCGAGGCAAGCAGGGTGAGCAATAGGACAAGACAACGACACACAGGATTATAGAGCACACAAAATGTACTTTTTAAAACACAACTAGTTTGAGAATCCTGAATGGAGGGAGAGAAGGCCTAGGTTTCAAAATGCAATTTTAAATACTGATACCGTGCATATTATAAAAACTGCGGGGACAAACACACCACAGTAAGAGAATCCTGAATGGAGGGAGAAAAGGCCTAGGTTTCACAATCCAATTTTAAATACTGATGCAGTGCATATTATAAAAACAATGGGAAAAACACACCCACGTTTGAGAGTCCTGAATGGAGGGAGAAAAGGCATAGGTTTCACAATGCAATTTTAAATACTGATACCGTGCATATTATAAAAACAGCGGGAAAAGCACACCACAGTTTGAGAGTTCTGAATGGAGGGAGAAAAGGCCTAGGATTCACAATGCAATTTTAAATAGTGGTACAGTGCATATTATAAAAACAGCTGGAAAAAAAGAAGACACCTAAGTTTATAAATCCTGAATGGAGGGAGAAAAGGCCTAGGTTTCACAATGCAATATAATACTGATAAGTGAATATTATACAAATACAAATAGGGGGAAAACCCTGAGTTTAAGAGACTGAAGTTGAAAGCGGGGGTAGGCAGGGAAGCTTGTGAACTATCCTGGTAGATTGACTGGCAACTGGCACCCCCTGTGGACACCTGCAGACACAACAAGAGCCACTACCGTAGGGGGCTACTGGGCAGTGGGCTTCCCAGGGGGATCAGGAAGATAAGGCACTGGCCATCACAAGGCAATCAGCCTGAAAAATCACATGATGATGATATCATCAATGTATCTAATCCAGGCATTTAAATATTGAACAAAGGGATGGGTAGCATATACAAATATCTTCTCAAACAGTTCTACATAAAGATTAGCCAGACTGGGTGCCAAGTTTGCCCCCATTGCTGTACGTTATATCTGTTGATAGAAGGTGCATTGAAATTTTAAATACTTCCTAGTCAAGGCGACTTCAATACACCACATTATAAAAGATGTGGGAACCGGGTCAGTGTCAGTTCTAGCTAGTAGGATATCTTCTATAGTATCTGGGATTTCTTGCTGTGGAATATTTCTGTAGATCGATACTATATCTAAGCCAATCAGATAGCTTATTCTCATTGTAGACACAGCCAAAGAAACTTACCCTAGTTTGTGCTGGTGTACCAACTACAAATGGTATGTGGAGGTCCTAGCCCTTTTCTCTCTCACTACTTTTCTCACCTCTAAAAGTAAGTGCACGTTTGTTGGGGGTCGGTATATATATTTAATGTTGCCGCCTCCAACTTGCGTGTCTTATCACAATTCAAAAGGCCATGGGTCTAATAAACTAGTTAAAAAAAGGAGAGCTAGTTCTCTCTTCGCCTAATAAGGAGATAGAGGTAAGTAGCAATGATAATTATTTCATTTATACGAGCCCTTTCATCTCTGTATGTGGGGTATCAGAGATTGGGTTATCACGCCAGAACTACTAGAACAATAGTCAACCGGTTTCAGCGGGATCCTTTAGTGGCCGCTTTCTTCATGACAAATATTACTAGTTTAAGTATTCTCTATGTGATCTTCAAATCTTTATAGATTATGAGGATATTTTCAGGTATTCAGTGGGCTTGTTTGTTCAGTCCCTGCAACCTAAGGGATAGAAAACAAGAAGAGAAAAGGTGGAACTCACATCAGTCTTTTTGTACTTCTATAGTAGACAGTCTTTTCATAGAGTTCAATGGTATTATGGATTACCTGCACTCTCTGCAGAACTGTTTAATTCTTTTCTTTTTTGATGAACAGGGTTCAACTGGATGTTTCATTTGTGGCAATCTAAAAATAAGTGGATAGTGGATAATGATACCCATTTCCTTTTACATCTAGTGATATTCAGTCATAAATTGTATCCAGTCCCTTGTACATTTGTTTGAAATGAAACTCTAGTCTTTCCTAAATTTTAATTCTTCCAAGAAAATTATGGGTTCTATCTGTATGTTAAGTCCGTTCGGGGCTATATGTGCCCGGAGATACTCGGTCATAATCGCCCCATGAAGTTCTGTTCTAATTAACTTCTTTCGTAAAGCCTCCAGTTCATTCCAGTCATCACCTTTTGTTGCTATAGCGGCCTGTTGTTCTATGCCTAATATCGAGGGACCAGCTAGAATTCCCTCAATCAGTTCCTCTGCAAAGGCCAAGTATGTGTTCTCTGCCATTCTTCCTATGTATGTTTTCTCTTGTTACTATATATTTAGAAGTACTTACCTCAATTGTCCACATCTCTTCTTGTTCATTATATTCCTATTGGTACACTGACTCGCGGTTTTTGACGCCACCAGAAGATCAAGTAACTACAAAAAGGAGTCGATGGGTGGTCGCCTCCTGTTCTTTTACCAAAATCGTATTATCACACAAATAACAGGAGGATGATAGTTAGCAAGTTATTCCTAATGCTGGGTCCTTAGCGATAATCTTTTTGGCCCTGTGTTTCTAGGATCTCCTGTAGTTTCGATACTTACCCTAGTGTGTGCTGGTGTACCGACTACAAATGGTATGTGGAGGTCCTAGCACTTTCCTCTCTCACTACTTTCCTCACTTCTAAAAGTAAGTGCACGTTTGTTGGGGGTCGGTATATATATTTAATGTTGCCGCCTCCAACTTGCGTCTCTTATCACAATTCAAAAAACCATGGGTCGAATAAACTAGTTAAAAAAAGGAGAGCTAGTTCTCTCTTCGCCTAATAAGGAGATAGAGGTAAGTAGCAATGATAATTATTTCATTTATATGAGCCCTTTCATCTCTGTATGTGGGGTATCGGAGACTGGGTTATCACAAGATAGAAACATCGATAACCACTAGGGATAGTGTTTTTCCATCTAAATGGCGAACGCCTACAGGAAATCACCTGATCGAATTCTTTATCTAATCCACAGGAATTAAATGCACGGAATCTCGAAGACATCATAGGGAATCTGAGCCTGTCCCCCTCCCAAAGAAATGAGGCAGGAAAAACAGGTGAAAATATGTCAGCTTTGCCTTACATACAATTTATGACTGAATATCACTAGATGTAAAAGGAAATGGGTATCAGTATCCACTATCCACTTATTTTTAGATTGCCACAAACGAAACATCCAGTTGAACCCTGTTCATCAAAAAAGAAAAGAATTAAACAGTTCTGCAGAGAGTGCAGGTAATCCATAATACCATTGAACTCCATGAAAAGACTGTCTACTATAGAAGCACAAAAAGACTGATGTGAGTTCCACCTTTTCTCTTCTTGTTTTCTATCCCTTAGGTTGCAGGGACTGAACCAACAAGCCCACTGAATACCTGAAAATATCCTCATAATCTATAAAGATTTGAAGATCACATAGAGAATACTTAAACTAGTAGTATTTGTCGTGAAGAAAGCGGCCACTAAAGGATCCCGCTGAAACCGGTTGACTATTGTTCTAGTAGTTCTGGCGTGATAACCCAGTCTCTGATACCCCACGTACAGAGATGAAAGGGCTTGTATAAATGAAATAATTATCATTGCTACTTACCTCTATCTCCTTATTAGGCGAAGAACACCCAGTCCTCATAGAATTCTATATGTATCTTCTATAATCTGAATCAATGAAAATTAGAGACTCTGGGCCTCACTCCGAGTAGGGTGGTAAGGGATACCGGACACCAGTAAGGAGACCGGTGCCGGTAATCCCTTACCACCCTACTACGAGGTCCCTTAGCGGGTCCCTTCCTTAACGCCTGGTCTGACTAGGTGTTAAGGACGGGACCCGTTAAGGGACCTGGGCACAAATAACGGGATTGGCATACGCCGGCCCGTTATTTGCGCATTCCCCATTCCCATTGAGCCCTATGGGGGCTCAAATGGGAATGGGGAATGGTTTGGTGAATGGGGACTTACCGGTCCCGCCAAGGTCTGACTAGACCTGTAAGTCCCCATTGCACCAAACCGGACACGCTACCGTTATTGGTGGTAGTCATGGCGCAAATAGCGCCATGACTACCGCCAACCTCGGAATGAGGCCCTCTGTTTCAGGACGGCACCCTTAATCATAAGAACGCCCTATTCAAGGACTACATCAACTTGCTGGAACAGGTCATTTTTATACCTGTTCCTAGCTAACACAATATTAAATTGTTAACAGGAAAATTAGCAATTATAGCTTGACCTATTTTTATGTTTTTTGTCAACACTTTCACCAGCTACAATTTGAAATAATCTTCATTAAAAGAAGAACCTATGTGTTTTTATTCTACTCATAGTCTAAGTAACTCACCTCCTTATGAATGTTCCTCACTTACGTCGAGAACAGAAACATGTTGAGTTATGTTTTCTAGTACTTGTTTAACCAGAAACCTATGTGAACAAACTAACTAAGCCTGTAAACAACAGAAATGATACAATCACCCCAATGTTTTTTTCGTAACGAATAGAGCTTATTTACTGCTCTGTCTCCTATCACTAAGGATAAACGGTCACATGACTATTATTTTTATAATATTTTTGAACATGTATGCACTTTATTTTTCAATATGATGTTATTGTTGTGTTTTAATTACAATTTTCTAAATAAAATTTGATATATTTTGAAAACTATAGTTTCAAGGGTTGAACTGTTACAGTATTTAACTAACTTTTTGATATATTGCCTAACCTCCCTCAGAATAAGGTAGGGACATCACTGCTTAGTGAAGTTTTGGTTTTCCCCTACTATTTGAGTATCAACATCACTCATACTTTGTTGGACAACCATTGTCACTTTTGTCTGCAACACTCTGTCATGCAAATTCTCACTGATACGATTACTCATCCATGTCCACTGGCCACGAGGGCCAGTGAATGGATGACTCTGACATCATCCTTTGCTTAGTGTACTTCCATGTGAGTCAACATTTTTGTTTATGATGCCCAATCCACAAGCATGACACTGCGGGTTAGTCCAATGACATGTGAATTGCAGACCATTGGTACATACAGGTGTATTGGCATTGTTAATAGAATTCTGTATACAGTGATGTGTGCTATTTATTTATTGAGTATTTATAATACAGCCCAAAGGTGTTTCAAGGCACATCCAGACAAGGGAGGAGGCAGTACAGGTGGGGAAAAACAAACAAAATGTTCCTACTAGGTATTGAGACATTTGGATCGCGCAAGTGCTGCAACAAGAATACAGTGAGGGAGGTGAAGGATTGGGGGAGCAGAGAAGAAGACAAACAAAGCTTTCCTACTAGGTTCTGAGACCATTTGTAGCATGCAAGTGCTGCAACATGAATGATGGGGATTGGGGAGGGTAGACGAAGGCTTGGTGGGAGACAGAGAAGAAGACAAACAAAAGTGTTTATATTAGGCAATGAGACGATTCGGAGCATGCACGTGCAGTAACAGAAATGCAGGAAGAGGGGGAAGAAGAGAGAGCAGGATGGGGAGGATGAATTACTGTAGTACACATGGACGGGTGAGAGGGACAACTCCCAACTGTATTACAAAATGTGATATGAGGTAAGCATACATTTCATGCACACTTGGCACTCACCTGATGTGGCTACATAGGTATCTATGTCTCCAATGCCAACTAACTGCTAACTGCGTATGAGGCCACTGAAACCTCTTCAAATGGAGTCAGCTCCTCAGCATGTGGTATCAGCCTCCAGTAGCCTGGGCAGAGGCCATATTACTGCAGAGCTTCGCCTTGGTCCACCACATGTGGTCCCCCATCATCTTGTCTACTTCTTCTGCAGTGCACCTCTCTACCCCACTGGCTTTTATCGGGTCTATGACCTCCTACCACATCCTCCACTGTTGGGTCACAGGAAGGGTACTGCCAGCCCAAGGGTACAGGTTGACATGGTGTTCATCAACCTAATCAATGAAGATTGTTAGCTCCTCATCTGAAAGAGCTTCTTCCTTGGTCGCCCCTCCTCCTTCATCTATCCCTCTTTGTGGGGTGGTGCCAGTTCAAGCTCTGCAGGCTGGTTTTTCTTAGCCGTAGTGGCCTTCGATGGTGCACAGGCACCTGTAATGTCACCACCAGATTGACCCAGTGGACCCTTCTTCTGATCTCTTCCCCATCCTCGTCCTCCCCATGGAGCCCTCCTGCTCATGGTGCAAGCAGCATTGATGGCAAGTTACACTCAAATACAGGCACAAAATCCATGTGGTACTGTCATGATCTCTGCTTCCAAAAGGTCAGGGTTTTCCCAACTCCCTTGGAAGCAGATCCATAACCCAGGTTCCGAGTGCCAACCAGTCCCAATTGGGACCTTTTGGACCCAGTCCTGGCGCCAGTGGCACCAGGCTCATAAATATGCCCAGTCCCAGCGCTGGAAGCGCCGGGCTCATAATGCTTGGGTGGACTTACCTGCAGCAGACCATGCTGCTTACTTGCCTGCCAGTTGAGCCTCTGATCCTCTTCTGTTTGGAACTACTTTTCCTGTTGGGTGGGGCAGGAGCCACTCCCTAGATTCAGAACACTGGAACTCTTCTGGAAAGCAGGAACTCTTTTCTTACCTAGGCGTGGCTGTGGAAGGAGACACCTAAGCACTACAGGAGGCTATTTAAACCACACCCGATGGATGAATCTTGCTTTGCGTTATTCTGCATCCTCTGCAGCAGAACGCTCATCGTGTCTTCTGCATCTGATCCTGGGCCTAAGGAAAAAGGCTTACCATCCTGAATCCAGTCTTCAGCAACACCTATAAAGACAAGAAAGAACAGGTTAGCATTACAGTCTTCAGTGACAGCTCTTCACTTACCAGGTCCATCGGCTGTCACCAACGCCTCGCGCTGCATTCCGGCATCTGAAAGACAAAGGATTACCTACTCTTCGTGCGCTCCGGAGATCTTCACACTGCATTCCGGCATCTGAAAGACAAAAGCTTACCAACTCTTCGCACGCTCCGGAGGCCTTCGGCGCTGCATCCCGCATCTGAAAGACAAAACAAGGTGCGTTTAAAGACATTGGGGAACTTTAATACTCACGTGCCATTACTCCTTTCCACATCTAACCCAGTGGGTATTCCGGCACCCTGCAGCCGCTCCGAACTTGTACCTGCAAAATAAAAAGACAGTTAGAGCGCATCGTGAAGCAGGCAACAAGCGCTTACTTACGTGCTTCCAGGCGCTTCTATTCATCACACAGGCTCCATCTTCAACTCACTTCAGCCCGTCATCCGCCATCGCCGGAACCCTGCAAAACAAGAAACATCATTACTAAAGACTTTAAAGACATTAGAATTACTTGAAACTTACCGTTCGTGCAGTAAACGACGGACAGCAGTCCTCTGAAGTCAAGAGGCCTGCTCCCCTTATCCAGTGAAGAAACTGGTTACAGCACCCTGCCCCGAGGCAGATGGAGAGCACGGCGTTCACTTACCTAAGGTGAGAGCGTTAACCTTTGGGGTTCTACAGGAGAAGAGAAAGGGAAGAAGAGAGAGACATTCAATAACCCATTTCCTTAATCCCATATTTCTATCTGCAGACATCTTACCCTTCAAGTCAGACATACAGTGCACAGAGTTCCAGCCCAAAGAGCCAGCCGTGTGTTACACATCACCTTTGAAGATACGGTATACGCCCAGTCAAGACCGGCGCCTCTACGGGAATCAGGTGAGCGTTACAGAACGCAAAGCCTACCACAAAACTCCCGTCCAGGCGCTATGGAAACCTCGGATACCGACCAGCTAGCCCAGTTACTTGGGGAACTAAGGGCAGATGTGCATGCAGCCCGTCAGGAAACGAACGCTCTAAGAAGGGAACTGATTATTTCCAAGGAGCGAACAGATGATCTCGCTAGACAATTGCTACAGTCACAAGCCGGACAGACCCCATTACCCACATCTGGGGGAAATCTTCCTTTTACATCCTCTATGAATCCAGTGCAGATCAACCTACCTGGGAATGTACCTCTGGCTCCGCCCGAACGATTTTCTGGTGACCCAAAGAGGTTTGCAGTATTTATCAATCACTGTCGGTTGCATTTCTTATGCCGGCCAGCAGCCTTTCAAACTGATCAAGCTAAAGTAGCTTTCGTGCTTTCGTACCTTAGTGGCAATGCGGCAGTCTGGTCGATCCCTCTAGTAAATCAAGATGATCCGGTCCTCCATGATTTTCAAGCTTTTCAGCTCAGTATGGAAAAACTGTTCGCAAGACATTCACAGGGGCAGGCCTTGGACAATGAGCTTCTTTCGTTGCGACAAGGTAATCAAGACCTTTTGGGTTATATTGCGTCTTTCAACAGACTGATAGTGGAAACTCAATGGCCTGAGGACAAAAAGATTACGCTGTTTTATAGAGGTCTACGTGGAGAGCTCAAAGATGTGTTAGCCCAAGTAGTGAATCCCCTACAAGATTGTTCGGACTATATAGACTTAGTCGTTCAAATAGATCACAGACTGCAGAACAAGAAGGCCGATCGTTCCAAGTTTGATGCTCGAGTATTTTCCAAACCGCCAACTCCTTCCAAAGGAGTAGACTCCGGGGAACCCATGCAAATAGGGGGTCTGAAAGGTCCTCTAACACAAAAGGAGCGGGAAAGGAGAAAACAGTTGCAATTATGCCTCTATTGCGGAAACTCAGGGCACTTTCTTCGAGACTGTCCGGTGAAACCTGCCAAGAAGGCAGTAGGAGCTGCAGTTACCAAAGTTACAAACTCTGAGCAGGGAAACGACCTCGCCCGACAAGAATAGAGGTCCTCTTGCCGAGCGTGAAAACCAGTTCCGTGACCTTGCATTTCGTGATACCTATGGTCCTCATTAGCCCTGATAATCCGGATTGATTACATGCAATTGAACCTTACGTCGACAGCGGTGCCATCGGCAATTATGTGGATCATGAAATGGTTTTGAGGATGAATCTAACTCTTTGTCCCAAGGCTGTAAAGGACGTCATTACTACGGTGGATGGTACGGAGATAGCCTCCGGGCCAGTAACGCATACCACTCAAGAGGTGACGCTAGTAAGTCAAGATGGACACCATGAGAAGTTCGTGTTCGATGTGATCAAGGCCCCTCAGTTTCAGATTATTCTAGGAATACCTTGGTTAGAGAAACACAATCCTCTGATCGATTGGCGAGCAAGAACGGTCCAGTTTCCAGAATGTGTCTCTACTTGTCACCCTCCACCTGGTGTTGCACTGGCAGCAATTTCTTCAGAGACTCCCCAGTTACCTCCCGAATACCTAGAATACCAAGATGTTTTCCGGAAGGATCAGGCTAACTCTCTACCTCCTCATAGGTCTTATGACTGCCAGATAGACCTGATACCTGGATCTACTCCTCCTTGTAGTAGAATTTATGCCCTCACCGAGCCTGAGAACCTTTACCTTCGACAATACCTGAATCAATACCTAGCAAATGGGTTTATTCGTCCTTCCAAGTCCCCTGCTTCTTCAGCTTTGTTCTTCGTTCCAAAAAAGGAAGGAGACCTTAGAACTTGTATAGATTATCGCTCCCTGAACCAGATCACCGTTAAGAATAGATATCCGTTACCTTTGATCCCTGAACTCCTGGACCAAGTCAGAAAAGCATGCATATATACAAAGCTGGATCTTAGAGGAGCTTACCACTTGGTACGAGTAAAAGAGGGCGATGAATGGAAGACTGCCTTCCGCACCAAGTATGGGCTATTTGAATATCAGGTCATGCCCTTCGGACTTTGCAATGCCCCGGCCGCCTTTCAATATTTTATGAACGATGTCCTCAGAGAGCTCATAGATGTGTGTGTTGTTGTTTACATTGACGACATCCTCGTTTATTCTTCATCGGAATCTGAACATCGGAAACACGTGAAAATGGTCCACGAAAGATTGCGTCAACACAAACTTTTCGCTAAGTTGGAAAAATGTGTTTTTAACGTGACTGAAGTTGAATTCTTGGGATTCATATTATCACCTGGCGGAGTGCGTATGGATTCAAAGAAGGTCGATGCAGTTCTCAAATGGCCATCACCATCCTCCGTAAAAGGTGTGCAAAGCATGTTAGGCTTCGCTAACTTTTACCACAGGTTTATCCCCGAATTCTCTCAAATAGTCCAGCCCATCACTGGCTTGTTAAAGAAAAACAAACGTTTTGAATGGTCTACCGATGCGGGACAAGCTTTACAGGATTTGAAGACTAAATTTATCTCTGCACCAATCTTAAAACATCCTCGCCCCGAACTCCCCTACATCGTGGAAACTGATGCTTCAAGCCTTGCCATGGGGGCAGTTCTATCACAAAAGGACCCGGTAACCAATCAGTTGCATCCCGTTGCATTTTGGTCCCGCAAATTCTCGCCTCCTGAAATCAATTACACGATTACTGACAAGGAACTTCTGGCTATCAAGTCTGCCTTTAAGGCTTGGCGGCATTATCTGCTGGGGGCCCGACACACCGTTACTGTGATTACGGATCACCGAAACCTGCAATATTTGAAAACCGCAAAAGCCCAATCCTCTAGACAACTCCGTTGGGCATTATTCTTTGCTGAGTTTGACTTCATAATTATCTATCGACCTGGTACAAAGAACAGTAAAGCTGATGCCCTTTCTCGGATGGGAGTGGAAGAACACTTGATCAACCCTAAACCTGTACCAATCATTCCCGAACAAAGAATTCTGGGTGTAATCGCCACAGAATCCATAGAGGAAGTTAAGGATAAAGCCAGGCAACTTGTAACTCCAGCAGACATACAGAATTGGCATCTGCAGGGAAAGGACTTTGCAGTAAAGGACAACTTATTGTATTTCCAAGAACGATTATACCTACCCAGCACAGATTTACAGAAAAAAGTAATCTCTTGTTATCACAATTCTTTACTGGAAGGACATCCCGGTATGGCCAAGACCTCAGAAAAGATCAAACGCTACTTCTGGTGGCCGTCTTGGAAAAAAGATATCAGAGACTTTATAATGTCCTGTGGAGTATGTGCCCAAAACAAGAGTCAAAAGGAAAGACCAGCAGGCCTCTTACGCCCTATTGACATCCCACCTCGCCCTTGGCATACGCTTTCTATGGACTTCATCACCGATCTACCTCCATGCTCCGGATACAATACGATTCTAGTAATCGTGGACTTATTCTCCAAGATGGCGCATTTCATTCCGCTCAAAGGCTTGCCAACAGCAGCAACTCTGGCCCGAGAATTTCTCGAAAACATCGTCTGACTGCACGGTTTTCCTTCGGTTCTAATTTCGGATCGAGGTAGTCAATTTATTTCTCATTTTTGGCGAAGTTGCTGTCGGTCGGCTCAAATTGATGTGAGACTATCGACCAGTCACCACCCTCAGACCGACGGACAAACCGAGAGGACCAATCAAACTCTGGAACAGTATTTACGCTGCATGCTGCAACAAACTGAAAAAACTTGGAAAGACATCCTTTGGATAGCCGAATATGCCTACAATAACTCTGTCCATTCGGGAACTGGGAAAACCCCGTTTTTTCTTTTGTACGGCAGTCACCCTCGAACCTCGGAGTTGGATTCCATCCAAGATCTTGAAACACCAGCAGTAGACTACCTGCATTCTACAATCACCCAAGCCTTTAAGGGAGCTGTTTCTCACCATCAAAGGGCTAAAGAACAATACAAGAAAGGAGCAGATCAACATCGGAAGGAAGCCCCTCAATATCAAGTAGGGGATCAAGTCTGGTTATCCACCAAATATCTACCTCTAAAAGGGCCACGCACATTCAACCCAAGATACCTTGGTCCCTATTCCATCACTACCATAGTAAACCCAGTAGCGGTCAAGTTGGACTTGCCCCCGCACATGAAGATACATCCGGTCTTCCACGTCTCTCTATTAAAACCTGTGCAACCTCAAACCCAACTAACTAAATCTCCAAAACCTATCCTAGTTGATGGAGAACTCGAGTTTGAAGTCAAAAGCATTCTGGACTCCAAGATCTCCAAATCTAAACTATTTTACCTAATTGACTGGAAAGGCTACGGCCCCCAAGAGAGATCCTGGGAACCTGCTGAATATGTCCACGCTCCTCGCCTAATCAAAAGATTTCACCGAACATTTCCTGACAAGCCAAAACCCCCGGAGGAGCCCGGTTTGGGAGGGGCCTTGAGGGGGGGTACTGTCATGATCTCTGCTTCCAAAAGGTCAGGGTTTTCCCAACTCCCTTGGAAGCAGATCCATAACCCAGGTTCCGAGTGCCAACCAGTCCCAATTGGGACCTTTTGGACCCAGTCCTGGCGCCAGTGGCACCAGGCTCATAAATATGCCCAGTCCCAGCGCTGGAAGCGCCGGGCTCATAATGCTTGGGTGGACTTACCTGCAGCAGACCATGCTGCTTACTTGCCTGCCAGTTGAGCCTCTGATCCTCTTCTGTTTGGAACTACTTTTCCTGTTGTTTGGGGCAGGAGCCACTCCCTAGATTCAGAACACTGGAACTCTTCTGGAAAGCAGGAACTCTTTTCTTACCTAGGCGTGGCTGTGGAAGGAGACACCTAAGCACTACAGGAGGCTATTTAAACCACACCCGATGGATGAATCTTGCTTTGCGTTATTCTGCATCCTCTGCAGCAAAACGCTCATCGTGTCTTCTGCATCTGATCCTGGGCCTAAGGAAAAAGGCTTACCATCCTGAATCCAGTCTTCAGCAACACCTATAAAGACAAGAAAGAACAGGTTAGCATTACGGTCTTCAGTGACAGCTCTTCACTTACCAGGTCCATCGGCTGTCACCAACGCCTCGCGCTGCACTCCGGCATCTGAAAGACAAAGGCTTACCTACTCTTCGTGCGCTCCGGAGATCTTCACACTGCAATCCGGCATCTGAAAGACAAAAGCTTACCAACTCTTTGCACGCTCCGGAGGCCTTCGGCGCTGCATCCCGCATCTGAAAGACAAAACAAGGTGCGTTTAAAGACATTGGGGAACTTTAATACTCACGTGCCATTACTCCTTTCCCCATCTAACCCAGTGGGTATTCCGGCACCCTGCAGGCGCTCCGAACTTGTACCTGCAAAATAAAAAGACAGTTAGAGCGCATCGTGAAGCAGGCAACAAGCGCTTACTTACGTGCTTCCAGGCGCTTCTATTCATCACACGGGCTCCATCTTCAACTCACTTCAGCCCGTCATCCGCCATCGCCGGAACCCTGCAAAACAAGAAACATCATTACTAAAGACTTTAAAGACATTAGAATTACTCGAAACTTACCGTTCGTGCAGTAAACGACGGACAGCAGTCCTCTGAAGTCAAGAGGCCTGCTCCCCTTATCCAGTGAAGAAACGAGTTACAGCACCCTGCCCCGAGGCAGATGGAGAGCACGGCGTTCACTTACCTAAGGTGAGAGCGTTAACCTTTGGGGTTCTACAGGAGAAGAGAAAGGGAAGAAGAGAGAGACATTCAATAACCCAGTTCCTTAATCCCATATTTTCTATCTGCAGACATCTTACCCTTCAAGTCAGACATACAGTGCACAGAGGTCCAGCCCAAAGAGCCAGCCGTGTGTTACACATCACCTTTGAAGATACGGTATACGCCCAGTCAAGACCGGCGCCTCTACGGAAATCAGGTGAGCGTTACAGGTACCCATTAAGTATAACCAACTCCACGCCACCAGCAAATCTGCATGTTGCACCCTATTTATCACTGCCTCAAAGTCAGCATGGTACACCCTAAGTATTACTGCCTCTGTGTATGGCAGGGAAATTAATTTACAGGTTTACGCATGTATACACAAAGAGTCCATCCGGCACAGAATTTACACGCATAGGGCCCGGCCTCTGATTATTTTCACACTGCTGCCTTGAGCATGAACGGGAGACATCTATTCCTTCATGTTACTCCTGCCATGTGCCATAACTTGCCTAAAGTCATATTTTGCCTCCGAACCTCAACATCTCCTGCTGCCTGGTAGTGTGTCACTGGCTGGTGAACAATAGCACTGCCTTGGAGTGCCTGGCATTCTTCCTTAGCCTCTTCTCGTGTGGCTCTCATGTCAGACTCTGTTACCACCTCAGCTACTATATTAGGATCTCCAAACCTCAAAACCACCACCACAGCTTCACAGCATGTACATGTCCGGATCATCAACAAGCACCCCCAAGGCGAGGCTGAGGGCTGTCAATTCCATTGCACAGGAAGTTGGCATCCTGGTACTGTCCATTTTTGATGCCCTCTTTGATCTGCAGAAGCAGCTTGTGACGTGTGGGTGTCAGAAGATCTGGGCGGGCATAATGGCTGCCATCAATGCAGAAGCGGTGACAGTCCATAAAGTGGACCATGCTAAGAAGAGCTGGGATGACCTCAGGATCCAGAGCCAGGTGACAGCATAGGCCACCCTCAAGGCAGGTGTTTGCATTGAGGTGCACTCTGCAGGCCGCCATCAGGTCCCACTCCTTCACCTGAACATCCATCCATGCCCAATTCCTTGACCTGCAGGCATGGATGAAAGCTGCTAGTGAGTACTTACGTGGTGAACTTTTCTACAGAGTTTGTGTGTCCTGCATCGGTATGCATGAATGGAGCAAGTCAGTTCTTTTCACGGCCTGTGTGTTGGACAATTCTTGACTGGCATGCAGACGCATGCCGACTCTGGGAGTATGTGATGACACACATCTGTGATGTGGACAGGTATAGGGATCAGCTCTGTCAGCTTTTGGTGACAAAGAATACTCATGTGAATGCAATGTAAGATGCTGACAGAAAGGCCTCAGACAGGAACAGTTGCCAGATTGAGATGTTGCCGGCATTTGAGGTACATTCAGGAACACCTTATCTATGGGTTATTCAATTATGTTTGATGATTGCATTATCCCCACTCAGCAGCTTGGACTGCCACATGCGTATGGATGTGTGGTAAAGCTATTTAGTGCTTGACTATACAGAACAGCATTTTGACCAGTCAGGCCACTGAAAGAAGAACCATATATGGTATGCAGCATTTGTTGGGGTTGGGAGAATCTGCACTGATGCTTGATCCTCAGCAATGGGTGCATGTACGTGTTGCATGCTTTCTTGTTGGACTGTGTGGGGTGCATGATGATAGATGTGGTTGGATGGAGATGTGCCTATGGTGCTATAGACACATGTGACCAGGTGCTCTTTCCATTGCCCTTCCTACAGGATACAATTGGGTCACTGTTTTATTGATATTGTGTAGTGTAATGAGTTGTTGTCATGTGTATGTGGCTACACATCAATGTGCTATGTTCACATGTGAGTGTCTCATCACTGTGACTTGTCATTTTGCTTTCACTTGTGAGATTGTATTCATTCTGATTTCAGAGCTTGGGACCATGTGTGTGAGGCAGCCACTTGTTGACTCATGCTGACAACATGCTACTAATACTATTGTGGAGGGTACACATGCATTGGCACTTGGGATTGATTAATATGGTCGTTGTTCCCTTTCCACAGTTACTGTGGCTGGAGAAGAGGGTACACACTGTGCTGTGGAGCTGCAAACTAGGGACAAGGCCTCCAGACACAGGCACAGACCCCAGGCATGACCAGTTGTTTTCATCTCTTCTGAGGGGGATGTGCCAGGGGGAGCGCCCCATAAATCTGACATTACTGCTGATGGGGAGTCCCAGGTTTCCATCATTGTGCTGGACATCTCAGCAACTGAGGGGCATGGTGGTGACATTGCCACACAGGGCCCCAAGCCATGGAGACATCATGGAGATATCTGGGTTAAAGCGGAAGGAGAAGGAGGAGGAGGCATTTGCATGCCTGAAAACGGTGTCAGATGGGGGTGCCAAGGCTCATATGCAGGCTGCACACCTGGCCCTGAGATAGGAGGCTATGTAAGCCACTGTGGGGGGATCAGCACAACCTCCTGCCATGGGGCCATCTGCTGTGGCACTGCTTTCTGGTGTTCTCTCTGCAACAGGTCACTGAAATGGCCCCCTCCTCCACCTTCTCATCTGTGCCCCATTCATTATCATCTGAGGTCCCCATGCCAGCTGCCACCATGTCCCCATGTGCCCCTGTCCTACCATTGGCCAGTCTGGATGTATATGTCTCTGTGATGGAGCTGAAAGCCCATTCCGTGTCAGATGAGGTGGTCACTGAGCCTACCCAGGAAGCTACAGAGGAACAGGCTGTGGAGAAACACCAAGCACTTGAGCACTGCACAGGTCATGTATTCCCCTGACACAGGCTGTCATCCAGTCAGAGGGAGTTCCTACACCACTGACACATTGCCTGGCAGCAGAAGATGTTGACAGTGAGGAGGAAATTCCTGCATAGAATTGCCAGAAAGAGTAGGATAGGAGGTGCACACATGGTGCAAGTGAGACTGGAGGCACCACGGCACCAGCAGTCAATGGTGTAGGCCCAGGTGCAGTTTGTGAGACACCAGGAAGAAGAGCGGCAGAGGGCACATGATGTACCAATAGTCAGGGTCAGGGCCAAGGTTGTGGAGAGGTTGGCACAGACGCATGCTGCTATCCTGCAGGGGAGCGGGGGAGATTGAATGCTGGATGATGGAGGCCCTGCAAGCCATCCAGTAAGCAAAGAAGCCAGCCTGCAAGAGGCAGAAATGGAGGGTGAACCAGCCTTGGCTGAGGCATTGTCAGAGATAGGCAATGACTAGCCTGCTGACACCTGTATATATAGTTGACTAGATGTAGTTTTCCTTTTTTTTGCTATATTTATTTTTCAAAGAATTTTTATTTGTTTGTATTCTTGTACATAGTTTTACATCAATATAGTTAAACCTTCTTATTTAACACCACCGTTTGCCGTCTCTTTGTCCATGTGCAGCTTTTATTTGTACATATTCTCCAACTCGGTGTGTCCTATGGCTCTGTGTGTTTAGGGTATACTCTGTGGGTCATGTTGGAACTGGCGTATTTGTTGCAGGACCTGCGTGCATGCTTCATGTGAGTTTAATGCTTAGTTTGATGCCTTAATGGCCAATATGCAGATGTGGACAATGGTAGATGTTTGGAGATGACCAGTTGGGAGTTGCATATGTTTTACATCTTCATCATTCACACCTGTTACTTGGCTACTTTCATGCTGTGAAGTACAGGCATGTTGGCCCTTATTGTACATGAGGTGCATGGGTGTGTCTGACATGATTTCTGTCGTTGGCATGGCACTTCCTTTGTACATGTGTTCATGGGTTTTGAGTCATGTTGGGTGTTGTTTGAAATAGGCATGCTGGCATTACTTTGACTTGGCCATATGGCTATGTTGATGTGTTTTTCACAAGTAGGGAAATGTTGCTGTTTGCAGTTGGTGTATCTGTGTTGGTTGGTTGAGTATATTTTGTTTGAAACAACATATAAATGAAACAATTAAAACAATTAGAGACAGAAGGGGATTACTGGTGACGGCTGTCATAAGTGTGCAACTTTTGCTAGTCTATCCCTAACGAGTAGACTTTTCCATTCCTGTTGGACTTTTCAATTTAATACATGCGTAATGAATGGATTGTATTTATTGTCCATTAATCCACTTATCACATCAGCTGTTTCCTCCTACTGAATCAATATGCATGAATTTTTTTCTGTGAACATCTCTCTACTTTGCCTAGCCTGTATACAGTAGAAATATATTAATCAAGATCATAAAAGCAGTTCCAATAAGCATGACTTTAGCATTGCACAAGGAGATTACTTGGAATATTCACTCCTCTATGAATGCAATCACAATCAATATCCTTCAGGCTTCTTTTTAGTGTGTTTCATTAGACTAATCACGTGTCATTAATTACTGGCTTTCCTGATTAGCTGTCTTCGCAATTTATCCTTTAGCATTGAACGTGATAACTGAAACGGCACACAGGTTCTTACAGGCAGTAAATCAAATTCACTCCTTAAGTATTTAGTTATATTTGCCTACTTAGCTTTCATAATAAATTCGATACCATGACCCTTAATTGGCTGCACTCTAACCCGAGGGACCTGGCTATGGTGTCTTCCTGGCCTCACGCTAGAGACAATTTATTTTGCTTCAAGTTTGAAAGCGTTGACATTCTGATTTGGAGAAAAGTCACGAAGCACAGTATTTTGAAGTGTTGAAGTGTGCTCTTGGTTTTCGTGTTCCTAGAATTAGAAACGTATTTCGACGGGCAGTTCATTTAAAAAAATCTCTTCTGTCCAAACTATTACATTATACTTGTGTGACAAATGTGTGAGTCGCTTAATAGTCTACAAATCACCAAGCAAGTTGTCAAACCTTAATTTGCAAGTTGCCGACTATAAGAATTCGGCGTTAGTGCAATGGTTGGATGACGTACATTACCATTTATCCACATATAAACAAGACAGAAAAATGATCATGGCTAGTAGAAACACCGACTAAAATACCTCGTTCTGAATACTGGCACATTTGAAGTGTGCTGCAGGAGCAACCATACATAGGAATAGATACATACGTGTATATTATGATCACAGAATCGCTGCACATCTATGGGAAAGGAACACAACACCACCAATTTAGAGACTGCACTATGGAAGCAGTTGACATCAAAACACAAGGTGAAATTGACACGGCCAATGCACCTCTACTCGCTTGATCCAAATAGACATGGGCTCATATGCACAAGGAGGTAAGTGCAACGAACAGCTGCAAGGGCAAACGGAAACTCATTTACATGCACAGTTGAGGCATTCATTCCCAGAAGACGGCCTAAAAATAACACTGACGGAGTGCAGGGTTGCATACTGCTTTGCATTGACTGCATTTTATTTAGTGTGTTTGTCTTCAGCACGTTCAGTATAGCAGCACCCTCAACTGCAGACAGCTGGTTTAGGGGTTGATAGACTACTTACCCATAGATTACAGCTGAGTCCCACAAACATGTGTGTCCAGCAGTACCATAGTCACTGATATAGCAGCCATCCCTGCTCTGCATGATTTTTATAATGTTTTGAATAGTCACCTAATTATATTTACCATTTGTAGGCAATGCAATGCTCTTTTTATTTTTAAGCTTTCACAGACTAAAGTCTTCTGAAGGGCCTTCCAACCCAAAGTGCTTCAAAGTCATAACAATGGTGGTTGGTGCTAAGCAAACATCAAATAGCATAACATAACATAACATAACATAACATAACATAATATAACATAACATAACATATCAATGCAGCTTTGATGCACACCAGTGCTGCTAGGAGTTCCATCCAAATAATGACAGTAAACGAAATAAACTTTGGCACAGCCAACTGGTTTACTTTTTCTAAAGTTAGACATGTTACATCGATTCAGATCTGTTTAACATTACAACTTTTACTTATTGAACTGTTCTAACAATGATCCCACGAACGTTAATTCTGGTCTGCACTTGTTCTTTTAAAACAAAACAAGATATTATCTTTTGGATACGTTTTACATTTTCTATAAACATTAAAACAAATGTGTCAAGATAAGTACTTTAATTCAGGAATCTGTGCTGGGGTTCTGAATTGCTTTGACATCAGGTATATGAAGGCCACCTTGTTTGAGACAATTGATTAAACCAGTTGCTGCTTGACCACTTTAGTTAATCAATCATGCTTCAGACAGATTCTGAAGGCAGAAATGGTTGTTTTAATTCACTTAGTTGTAGTATGAATCAGTCTGAAAAGTTGATATGGAGGTGTCATTCATGGAACAGCTATGTAGCAAAGCTAAAAAACACATGGGGCCTCATTACGAGTATGGAGGTAGCCATGCCCTTAATAAGGGAATGGCTGCCTCCATTCCGGGTTCCAGTACCGGGTTCCTCCAATGAGGACTTACCGGGCTATTCCAAACATGGAGGACCCAGTAAGTCCTCATTAGAAAAACCCATCCCTGTTCCCATTTTAGCCCCCATAGGGTTCAATGGGGATGGGGAGGGAGCTAATAACAGGCCCGTTATTAGCTCCTTGGTCCCCTCGCAGGACCCGGAAAGGACGTCTGGTTTTACCAGATGTCTGTTCCGGGTCCCGCTAGGGGACCTCGTAATCAGGCATCCCGTAATGAATGGTGCCGGTCCCGTACCAGCACCCTTCATTACGGGAGTGCCATTGCCATAATGAGGCCCATAGTATGGTTATTTCTATCTCTGAAAGGGTGTCCTGTTAACCAGAACCCCTTACAGTAAACTCCATGCTAAAAGCACAGTGTACACCTGTGCCCTGCTGAATCAGTTTCCTGATGTACAGCTCTCCAGTGTAACAGAGCAGGTTCAGATGTCACAGAAGTCACTTCAGCGCAGGGCTGTATTTAAGATATGATAGGTTATTTATAACTTGCTTAATACCCAGTAATTTCAAAGGCGACTGGGGGATAGAGCCGGTGTTGCTTTGTGTTGTCTTGCTTCCAAGGCAAGCACGTTGCCCCTGAGCTATCCTCCCGAGACATAGAGGTGCATATCTTAAATGTTACCTGCTTTTGATGTGTGTTATTATTGCTCTAGTACAAAGTGGAAATGTTATGAGGACTGTACAGGAATATGCATTACAATGGATATACTTCCCTTTCTGAAATGAGGGAAACATTTTTTGGGAAGAAATATTATTCTGTCATTTCTGTTTTCTGTGGAAATGAAAACAATTGGGCCTCATTACGAGTATGGAGTTAGCCATGGTGCTATTAGCGCCATGGCTACCCCCATACCGCATACCGGGTCTGGGTTCTGGGTATGGGGACTTACCGGGTCATTCCAACCTTGGAGGACCCGGTCAGCCCCCATTCTGAAAACCATTCCCCATTCCCATTCGAGCCCCCATAGGGCTTAATGGGAATGGAGAAGCAGCGAATAACGGGCCTGCAAATAGCGGGCCCGTTATAAGCTCCCTGGTCCCTTAGCGGCTCCCGCTAAGGGCGGCTGGTAAAACTAGCCGGCCTTAGTGGGACCGGCTAAGGGACCTCGGAATGTGGCGGTAAGGGGTTAATGGCACCGGCATCCTTACCGGTGCCGTTAACCCCTTACCGCCACACTCATAATGAGGCCCAAAGTGCGGTCTGTTCTTTAATCAATTAAACGGCTGTCAGCATTCTGGGACGTTCACCTTGGTGCAGTTAGCAATAATCAGCTGAACTGCAGGCTTAACTGGCCGTTAATGATGCTTGGACCAAGTGTTATTACCTTTGCTTTCCTTGTGCCGGTAAGATGGGTCCTGGGCCATTTCTAATTGGTGAAACTTGTGGGGTAGAAATCTATTGCTGGAATATCGGATTAGTGTAATGAAAGAGCTGTTGTAGTTGTGGGTACTTATAGTCAGCAAAGAAATGCTATAAACTTTAATAAACAACATGTCAAAGACCTTTCATGCAAATAGATGTATCTAGTCATATGTTGAGTGTTAGTAGTGTACAAAATAAACAGACTCCCTTAAAATGTGGTATAATAATGGTTTGTTGTAAAAATCGTTTATTAAGAAAATAGGAAGATTGGGTTTTGAATGCAGGTTATCTAGTATATCATAGTGGCCTTGGTGGATAGCAGTGTGCAGAGAAGTGATATTCTCCAAATGTGTATCTGTTTCGGGAGCTGTTGTGGTATGAGAGAATAATGGTGGGTGGTGAATTTGGGTTACATACAGCTGGGGTTTCTAGGCAAGTGCATGTAAGCCTCGAGAAGTGTGATTGTATATGTATGTTTAGATGTAAGGTTGAGGTGGGATTTGTAGTTATTTATTTGATGTGTTTGTACAGAGGGGGTGCCAAGTGTAACGAATTGGTTCTGTATGATATGAAGGAAAAGTTGTAAGTGAAATGTAGATTGTAACTTAAGTGAGGAAATGGAAGTAGCAGAGAAAGTGTGTCATTAGTGGGGGGTTGCATAATGGGAGAATTAGTGTCGGTAATCAGGAGTGGGAGAAATAGGGGAATTGTTAGTCAAATGATGACTTAATAACACCAAATGGAGATGTGTTATGAAGATTGCATAGGTATGCACATGCCCTGGATACATTAAGATGTTATTACATTTCTGAAAATGGTGACACATTTATAATAAATTCATGTTGTATACAACTCATTCTAAATGTCCTTTGTTCAATGTTCGGATATATTTCTGCATGTGGAAATGCATGTTAATTGAAATGTGCAAATTAGATGCAATTCATCATTTAAAGAAATCACATTACTTCTTTCTCATGATGAGAATAGATGCAGTGGGATTTGCAAATGGTTACTTCCTGGCCGTACCAAATGTATTTTAACTGCTGACGTAGCAAGCCTGGAATCCAAATGTTAGTATTCTATTGCTACTTTCAAGGATACATTGAAGGACTTTCATTTGCAAATATTTAATTTGCTAGTTTTTAAATAATGTCAATATATGCTAAACGTATGTCTTGCAAATTGTACAAAAGAAGAACATTTAAAGTAGAACATTAGAATTTAAAGTGGATATTAGTTTCAAATGAACATTTACATTGTAGTATAGTTTGAGGATAGCTTTGAGGTTTTCTGGCAGTGCATATGAGAAAAATAGATGTATTTTTTACACTGTTCATTGTAAACTGAGCTACTTGAAATTGATGGAATAGACGACCGTCATATGTAGTACTACATTTCAGCTCTCTGAAGGATAGTCTTCTAGTGCAAGTACATGTTAATAATGGTATCAGAAAACATTTTAAATGCACTAGCAGATATTCATATTTTCCTAATTGTCTTAAATTTGTAATTTGAAGACAGTGATGTATTGGGATTACAGTTTATGATTTGAAAAAGATTAATTTTGCATACAGTAAAACGTGCAGTTTTACTACAGTGTACATGTTACATGTGTTTCCTATGTTGTTTTAACATACTGATTACTTTTAGCATGTTGTCTTAGATGTTGATGCCCGTAGATTTTGGAAGATGACATTTGTAAAGGTTTCAAAGGTAGATTTTTATACAGCAGTGTAATGAATCCTGTGGAATCATCACTGATCCCCTGCCTAAGATCTCCTCCCATGTGGCCTGGGGAAGGCAGCCGCTACCTGATTCTGAGCAAGACGATGGTATTATGAGGGAAGATCACATGTGAGGAGATGGCTATCGGGACGATGTGGTGGCCCATTCAGGAGAGATTCAGTATTTTTCCCTTTCAAATGAAGAAGACCCTGTTATTCCTAAATTCCTGATGGCACGCTGTCATTATACACGTCCTTCCAGTTGTAAAACCCTAAAACCCCTTCTTGTCAAACACCCTAAACAGGATACCATTCACACCTCATATGTACGTAACAGATGTATAACACTTCCTGTTTCTGATAGTTTTGATTTAAACCCAAATCCAAAGCAATGGAACTTTAAAAAGCACAATAATCCTATGGACCCCAACTACCATAAAACATCAAGTACTGTGACAAGTAAGAGGAAGAGATAGTTAATGTGGCTTAAAAGGAACACCAAGCTAAATGTGCAGACTAGTTGTTGTGACGGGAATCAGCTGTGTGTGAAATCGAAAAATGTTGTGCCTTTTCATGTTAAAAGTAAAGGTTGAAATGAGAGATGCATAGCAGGCAAAGCGGGGAAGCAGAAATGAAGGCAGACACCCAAGAGCAGACTGTGCTGAAGGAGATGCCTACCAGAAAGTCAAGAGACCGGGAGAAGCTCAACAGGTACAGCTGGAGGACCACTGGGGAGCCGTCAGCAGAGAGGCTGTCGGGGATGTGGTCACATTGAAGAGCAGCTGCTCAGCCGGCCCTTGAATTAGAAGCCAATGGGAGAACTGCAAAAGGGTCTGCATAGTCTAAGGAGGATAGCTCAGAGGCAATGCGCTCGCCTTGGAAGACGACACGGAGCAACACATGTTCGATCCCCAAGTATTAGAAACCTCTGGGTATTAATCAGGTTATAAATAACCAATTACAATTACACTTATGATTTATAATTACAGCAGGAAAATATATCCTGAAGCAAGGACTTTGCCACAGCATGCACCAGAGGTTGGAGACATAAGAAAGCACCGTTGAGTCTGCCCAAAAGTATTGGGAACCCCGGGGTGTACTGACAGGCATACAATCAGTTGGAAACTTGTTTTGAATATCAACCAATTAATATAGAAAGACAGAATTTACACAAGTCTCCATATACAAGTTGCCGAGATAGGGATACGTGTAGTAAAAGTTGTCATAAGCAATTGTACACTAATGAAGAAGTTGAAAGGCACATGTTGTACAAGTCTCCATATATGAGATGTCAGTTGGGGAAAATTGGAACAAGCATTCCCAGTAAATAAATACCAGTGGAGAAATTAACATATACAACTTGTGCAAATCTCCATATATGTGATGAAAATATGAGGAAAGCTGGAACAAGTAACACCTAATGTCAGAAGAGCATAAACAGTGATGGACTACAACTGTGTTATACTGAAAGAGAACATTGCAGAACGTCCTGGTGAAAGACACATATTCGGCAGTGAGCCTTTGGGAGAAAGATACCTGACAGGGTAGTATATCAAGGGATCTATGACACCAAGATAGGGATTCCTGGCAGGTGAGCATACCAGGTCATCTATTTTACATATGTTGAAGATACATTTGTAAGACGTCCTGGTGAAAGAATATCATCAGGTAGTGAGTCTTTCAGAGAAAGATACCTGGCAGGGAGGTATATCAGGGGATATTAAAAACCCAGAAGGATTCCAAGGCAAATCCCCATGGCCAGTGCCTGCCCCACACTACAGGCCATCTGGGACCGTCTGCACCGCATGGAACAGAGGCAGGTGGAAATGCACTTCATTGCTCAGGAACACTTGGGGCATGCAGCGGCCATGTGTGACTGCATCCAGGGGGCATATATGTGGTTATCTAAGTCAATTGGGTAACTTTGCAGGGTCACAGTGACCTGCAATGCCAGCCTGTGCCTCACAAGCCAGATATGGCAGGAGCTGGCTGAACAAATCTCCTCATCACATGAGACCATGGCCAGAGCCTTACATCTCAGCATGGACCATCTACAGGGCAGCGTGCAGGGGAGCTCACAGTCCTCTACCCTTACTGAGGGGGCAGTGGCGAGCACCCCGTCCAGGTGCTCACAACGGCATGCCTCCAATGCTGCTGGGCTGGCATAAAAGGGGGAAAAGTGCAAGCGCTAATGGGAGAAGTTCTTGGCGTTGGGGATGGGGTTGGGGGTGGGAGCCGATATTGAGGATGGGGTTGGGAGTTGATTTGGGGGATGGGGGTGGGTGTGGGAGTTGGTGTTAGGGTTGGGCTCACCTTGTTGTCATTAATAAACACACTGGAACCTTTATCAGTTTGACGATTTTCATTAGATGCAATTTTGACATATGCATACATTGCATGTATGGGTGTCACGTCTGTAGAGTCAGCAATCATTAGCGCTGAGCTCCTGGTGGACCATCTAACCTTCTCTTGCTTCCCCATGTATGGGCTGTGGTTCCCTGTTCCCTCCTCAAGACTCTTCCTCATCAGCGCTACGGGGGGGGGGTCATTGTCCTTACCTGTGGGCATTTCAACATGTCTGTGTATACACATAATGTACAGCATGGCGCAGACCAGTACCATTTTTCCTGCTTTTTCTGGGATGTACATCAGCGCACCACCTGTGGTTATGTTATGTGATGTAGGCACCTGAACCAGGATTTCAGAAGGCCAAATGTCTGTTCAATACATGCTCTTGTTCTTCTCTGCGCCTCAATATAGGCTGTCTCCTGTGGTGTAGCACGCTTTCACACGAGTGTCATTAGCCATGGCAACTGCGGGTATCCAGCATCACCTGCAAAACAGGAATGGAGTGTGTGAGACCTGGTCAACCCCAGAACTTTTTGCTTTACGAGTGGGATATTTTTCCTTAATACCTCTGTGAGTCAGAATCTTTTTATGGGTGTCAGTTTTTAGACTCTCCACAGAGTCTTTTTAAATGTATCCTCTATAACAATTGTTTGGCAAGAAGTGCTTGTACATGCTGGGTTTCCCTAGTGGCCCCCCCTTTAACTTTCTCTGGCTAACCTTGAGGGAACTACAGTTCCCAAAAGTAGAATGGATCTTTGGATCGCTTTTACATTTTATTTGGTGAAATCAGCACACCCCACCAGATGTGGAGTGCTGGGGAGATACAATGTACCCCTTTCACACTAAAACAGTAACCATTCTGTTACATGGACAAGCTTACCTTCAATGGATGGTGGCAGTGATACCTTGTATTAATTTGGTGCACCTTTACTGTGTTTACAGCTGCAGTAAAGGCACCTAAGGGTGCTCATTTTACCAAAATGGTCCCTTTCTTCTTTTTTGCCATTTTAGTGTTTCTTGTCCTTTTTTGTTCCTTCCCCTGACATCCAGAGTTGAAAATTCCTTTGTGTGATGTTTATCCTCGGCAGGAGGCCCCTGGACTCCCAGCCCAGGCTCCAGTCTGCCTGTGAAGGCAGGAAGCAAGGGAGGAGTCCAAAACACTGCATCGTGTTGTCTTCCTCCTTGCCTGAATGGAAACAAATTGCAGTTGGGGCTGGCTGTCCTGATTGGACAAGTAGAACGCCCCTTCTTGTGAAATGCAGGTGCAGAAAGCAGAAATTTTACTGTAATTCCTTTTTAATACTGCAAACCTGGAAGCTGAAGAGAAGTCGACCACTAGAATTGAAACCAAAGAGGATGACAAAGGAAGACTGGCTGAAACAATGTCCAGCCACCGGAGAGCCTGCTGTTTAACTGGAGCCTGCTGTAGCCCTTCATTCCAATCGACCTGCGGACTCCGAAAATGATGACCTTGACCACGCGCCTTATGAGACCCACTAGACTCAAGAGGACCTGCATTTTGAGCCATACCATGCAATGCTGTGATCTTGCAGGGCAGCAATACCCCAATACCCTGGGACCTCAAACCATTGTGCAGTTTATTGTCTTCTGAATTCTGAATCTTGCTGAAACTTAACTGGCATCCTGGTGTATCTCCAGAGACATGAATGGAGTCCTAAAAGTCCCTTCACCAGAGTGCTGGACCTTTGTAAACATCGAGAATTCAACCGCAATTTTGTGTCTTCTTCCGTGCTCCTTGAAAAGCTGCCAAATATGCAGGGCCGCATTCAGCCGTGAGGAAAACCTTGCATAGAGCTTTCTCCATTGATCCCTGCTGCAAAGTCCCTTCCAAGGTCCTGTTTTCAGTCACCACGACAAGGAATCCACTGACCATGTATTTGGCTGCAGATCCTGAAGTTCTCCTGCTTCAAAATCTTCTTCAATGCTGAGGTACTGTGTTGACTTGGGTATGTACTTACCTTAAGTCTGTTAGGATTTCTGTGTAGCTGTGGGGTGTTTTCTGTGATGCGGAGGCCTCCCATCCAGTGCACCCAGCTGCACTGCTAGAATGCTGCTAGGGTGACTTCTGTGAAGCTTCTGGACCCTCTTCTAACCCTACAGGTAAAGTACTCACCTGTTTGCCCAGCCTTCCTAAGGAACTCAGACTTTTGCTACTTAAGAACCTATCCTGACACTGCCTGTGGGTCACTAGATCCTAGTTATCCCCTCCTTCTGCCACTGAGAACACTCATGCTCCAAGAATAAGGGTAAGACTTTTAAGGGATTGGGCCTTTTGCCTAGAAAAGAAAATAAGTGTGGAACAGTTGCATACTTGTAAAAGAGTTGGTTGGTAACTGTAACTCTACAAGTGAACAGTTAGAACAAAAGTTCTTACTTATCTTGGATGTGTGATGCACTTTTCTTAAAAGTATGGTTAACATATTTCTCTCCTGAGAAAACGTTTTGACATTCTAATAGAAAGTAGATGTGAAGTTATATTACTCACCTGTCATTAGGTTGTGCCTCGTCCAAAATGTAATGTGTTGGTTTCACCAATTCCTATTAGGATAATTGTATGAGTGTCCCCCAACTGTTGGTATCACCAGATTACTCCTGTTAGGATAATTGTATGAGTGTCCCCCCAACTGGATTTTGATTCCCCTGACTTGCTGCTAGCCTGTCCATAATAAGTCTGTATTAGGTTGTTGCCTACCTAGAATAACATTGAGTTATTCAGTAAAGTGTAACATTGGGTTTTTGCTTTCCCTGTACTGTTGTAGACAGACATAAGAAGAGTTTTTGGACTAACTGTCCCTCATAAGTCATACATAAGCTACTTGTATAGCTGGGAAAGATCTAACCTAGACTCCATTGTGGGGTTTAAAAAAGTATATGGCTTTTACCTACCTTGAGTTAACTGTGTGCCATCCAAAAATAAGTTACAAGTGTTACTGCTTATCTTAATCTGTGTGTCACTGTTCTTGAAAGCACCTGGTTTTACTCACCTAGTATAGCTATGGGTTATGACAAAAATAGCTATAGGTTTGTACTGTACCTGCAATAAGTGTTCCACTATTCAAAAACTGTCCAGTTGACTGATTATGTGATTTGTTAGTGAGAGTCATTGTACAACTGGTAGGGTCTACTGCCCTTGCATTACTGAGTGTAATTGTGAAAGTTAACATTGGTTTTTACTACCAAAGAATAGATGTGACCTAAACTGAATGTGTACGAAACGGTTTGACTTCCCTAGAACTACTGTTAGGTATTCCAAATAAGGTTTTTGCTTTGGTCTGTGCACGTGCAAACATAATGTTGTGCTTTGATAATTGTGTTTACAAATAATATGTGATATATATTTTTGGTTGTGTTATGCCTGTTCTGTGGCCTTGGGTGGTAACACCGCCACATGGGTGTAAAACAATGTTGCAATGGTGCTGGGTAAATGGGCAATGCTGTAGAACCTTGCCTTGGATGCATGCCCTTGTACCTGTGTGATGGGCATGGAGATATGTGTGCATCATTAGGGCCTCCAGGACGTGGTCTAGTACCTTGAAGAATGTGAGCTAGGCCATGCAGTGTCCCTACTGTGTGCTGGAAGGCAACTGTGCCACGGAAATGTAGGACTGCCACAAGTTTCAGCAGGGGGGCAGGTGGCTGTCCTGATGGAAATGGCACTCTGCAGTTGTGCCTGTGTCAGGGTGAGCAGGTTGGCAATGGTTGCACGGTCCAGTCACTATACGATGACTAATTGGCTGTCCATGAGTGTCCATGGAATGGTCGAACACGTGGTATGGTTGTCCTCCGCAGCATCCTTCTCATTCTCCTTGGTTGCGCCTCTCTCCTTCCCTGCAGTGGTCCATCATGCTGCTGTAGCTCGATGTAGAGGAGCAGTTTGTGGAGTCAATAATCTCCATCTGCTTGTGGGTGTGGGCCTTTTATGTTCCACCTGAGTTGATATGGTGCACCTGGGACTTCATTTGTGACACCTGTATGCATTTACCTCCACCTTATTTGTAGAAGTAGTTGTGCTGTGTTTTCAGAGGAATTACGTCTGATTTTTGGAGGTGTTGTTTCCACTTCTTTTTTGTGGATTTACTGCAGGATCTTATTCTGCAGGAGGTAATTCCGCCGGTGTCATTACTGCCAATTTTTGGGACAATTGTAATTTGGCATAGTGGTAAAGTTGCCGGTAACGCAATTACCACCATTTTTACCACTTACCGCCAAACTTGTAATGTGCCCTTTGTTTTTGAAAATGTAGAGGTGCTGTGGGATGGAGTTTGTTTTGTGAAGTTGAATCAAGTGTTTTCAATGTGTCAGCACATTGCAAATGGCAAATACCCACAGATAACTTTTATTCATTGTGTAGTAGTTTAGGACAGGTTACTGGAATATCTATGCAGTGTGTAATAAAAGATACACTTGTAGCTTTTATGGCTCTTTTTCCAATAACTAAAAGTGAAGAGAACCGTTAGACATGGTTTTGGGACCTGTACAGGGGCAAATATTGAACCTTACAGTTGTAGAAATTGAGTACAATGGATTCATGTGTGTTCACGAACAGCGTGCACCGATTACAGAATATGTGGTCACGGCAGACGGGCACAGTTGTGTTATGACTTTAGTGACCATTCAAAATCACGTCATGCAATTCGCACACACCAGCAAACCCAGAATAATGGCAAATGACTGTGTCAAGGAGAATGTGGTGCCATTTCGTTTAAGCAGGTCAATTAAAAGTGTATCAAAAGAACGCGACAACCCCTGGAACAGCCAGACTTGTTCGTAGACTGCAGACATAGAAACATTAGATGGGGGAGTGGCATGTTGCAGTTTTATAGTCATATTTGAGAAAGGTTAGCCATGAGTTTATTTAATGAGTGAATCATCAGTATTGAAGAACTGTGCTGTGCAATGGTTGACTTCAATATTAGTTTCTATTCCACTCTTGTGTAAAAATCCCTGCCTGCGGAAAAAATATACTGTTCCTGGACATCGGTAAATATTTTAAAAAACGGCTTAAGTATGTAACTGTCCATATATTATACGGCCTGCAGTAGCGGCCATGTAGTTATGGTTAATTTGCTAAACTCATGGGAAGAGCACTTTTTGGGCGGCTTATAACTTTGCTCCCGCTGAAATTATCCTTACCAAACTTGGCAAAGCAAGTAAATGGCCCGCTCTGAATATATTTGGCAAGTTTGATGAGGTTTCATCAGGGGGGCAGCGTTATAGGAGGGCTCACAAAAAATGTTTTTTCCCATAGACATAATGTTAAAAAATGTTGCACATGCCTACAGCCCAGACAGCTGGACGGATTTTCGCCTAAAATTGCATCAGGACCAGCAGCTTGGTGCCAAAAGAGTACTTATGTAAATATGGTGTAAATCCGTGAAGTATTTTCTTTTTAAACGACCAAAAAGTAGGTCCAAAAAATGTGTGATATGTGGCTCTGCTTCATGGACCAATTTCACTGTTTGGTCCACGGACAGGCATCCGATTGGCCCAGAGGGTGCTGTGATGTCTGCGGACATCGGATGCACCCATTGATTGGATGGTGAAAAGCGTGAAGTATGTTTTGTAATCATGGACATCCGCTGGTATCCGCAGACACCGCGGTAGAAACGTATAAAAAAACACAACATTGCACTTGTCAAACTTATCAAACAATCTCTGAGGAGGTGAGGGGTGATGAGGATGGGATTGGATATTGCCGTAAGAAGCCAAAGAATTTGTGTTTTTCACCCCCTGAAGTCCGCTAACAGTCCCGGGGACAGTCTTGTGATGTTCGCAAGCACATAAGATGTTCGATACATCTATGCCTATCTGTATTACAGGGTTGGTGAAAAGCAGTTCTTGGATGGCTTATAAATTTGGCACCGCTCAATGAATCTGCATGAAATTTTGGGATTTCATTCTAGACTGGATACTGAATGGTTTTGGAAAGTGGAAACAAATTTAGAGGGGGTACCAAAATATTGTAAAGGTTTACAAATGTTGTGCCCGTGTTTTATTTTTTGACAAGTGTCATAATGTAGGTACACAAAATTGTGATTCTTTTTGGTGACTGAGGTATAGCATGTGGCCATGGGCAGTGGGCAGATTGTCTGGGTCATGGTATAAGGTCATGACACAGACAATCTTGCTACTGGCCATGACCGCGAGGTACAAAACATGATGTTGAAGTGGCCATGTCCACCTGGAACTGGCTATGTGGTAAAGTTATTCGAAAGTAGGATAGGGTTCTGACTTCGCCTTCTGCAGGCTGCCATGCAAAGGGGAGCCCTGCCTTCTCTTTCCATGGTGGCCATCTTGGAAAAGGATGTTCCTTCCCACAGCGGGATGCCACAGGCGTCCTGCTGTAGGAAGAAAAAATTATTTTTTAGCACCACGGGTTCCCACTTTGGGAACCAGGGTTGCTGATGGCCTTTATCCCCAATTGCAGGAGCTGCAATGGAGGATAATGGTCTGGAGCCCTTGTTATTTATTTATTTATAGCACACCTAAGCCCACAGGCATCAGGATGCAAACAGACACACTTTAATTGTGCCGATAACTTGGACTGCTGGACCGTTATCCTCCGTTCCAGTCACATTATTTTCATTAGCATAACACAAAATGCTAATGGAAATGTTGGAAAAACGGATTTGGTCTATGTACTTTACTGAGAAATGTAAAGTAAATGGAGTCTATAAGATTCTTTTTTGTTCTATTTTTTTACTGTAAAAGTTGATTCCCAAAGGAACCTTTCTTTTGTTGTTTTTTAAAAAAAGATTTTTGCAGGAGAGCTTAGAACGTCAGATGAGGAGGGAATTGAGGGAAGAGGCACAAAACACTAATATGGAGGGGCAGGTGGACAGGGGAAGATCTTGTGCACGTGTTACTTCTAAGGTAGTGGGCTGTGTTTTTCATGCTCTTTGATTACTGCTTCAAACTCACGCTGAACTTGCTTCCTCCTGCAGAGTGGTTTTTTTCAGCATATGCAGAGGACTGTTGTCTTCCAAAGATATAGGCTGTGTGAGTAAAGTATTGGTTGTGGAAGATGATGTAGAGAAAGACAGTCTACTACTTGCTAAAAAAGGAACCATTCTTCTGAGAGCATTGCGGTAGTTGGATTTGGTATGGCGGCATAGAAGTAGTCCCGTAGAAGTAATGTCCAGGTAGTCCGCGACTGAGTACAAAGTTGCATTTCACTTTTGTAACTTTAGCCTTTTGTACATTCCAAACAGTGATGAAGAGCTGCCACACCCATGGGTGTTAGAGGTAGGCACTTCCTCTACCTCATCTTCTCGGTTCTCTTCATTGTCTTTGGAAATGCTGCGCTGTTTTTGTTGTGTGGGTCCTCCAGCTGGTGGTGGTGGTTGCTCTTAGGGAGGAATGACGGCAATAGCTGATGCCATTTTTAAGATAAATAGCAGTTTTGCTACTATTCTTCCAAGTATGTGCTTTTCACTATATTATTAATGGATAATGAGTAAGACTAGGGGCCTCATTACACGGTAGGCGGTAAGGGTTTACCGGTACTGGTATTTTACTGGTACGGTAAACCCTTACAGCCTTACTACGAGGTCCCTTTGCAGGTTGGAGAATTTAACGCCTGCTTTTTGCAGGTGTTAAAAACCAACCCGCAAAGGGACCAGGGAGCTAATTACGGTACCGTAATTTGCAGTGCCGTAATTGGCACCTTGCCCATTCCCATTATGCCCTATAGGGCAAAAATGGGAATGGGGAAGGGCAATGGGGGAAGGGGGAATTACTGCCCCACCAACCTTGGAATAGGGCGGTAATTCCCCTTTCCACCAAGGCGGTGCCGGTATTTTACCGGCATGGACCAAGGTGCTTATAGCACCTTGGTCCACCGCCGTCCGTGTAATGAGGCCCTAGGTGTAGGAGCTGTGCAAGGGTACATTTTGAGCTTGAAAGTTCCCAGATCAGTAAAAAATGCAGTTCCGAAATGTCCTCGAAGCAATGACCTAAACGCGGAGTGCAAACACGTTCATGGGCACGTCATTATGCTGCACGCAAGCGCATGGTCACGTGACACTGCCCGGAAGGTCCACAATGACATCAGACTTTCGTGGACGTCGATGGAAGAAAAGACAGTGGAAAAAGTATAGACGCGTTAAAAATGATGCAAGAATGTAGGAAATTGCAGAATTTTAAGATGAAACGTATATTGGACAAAAACATTGCTATATTGTGTTAAGTATGACATTAGTAAGTTGTAGGAAAATAGCATGCACTGGAAAAAAAGGTTGTATACGAATTGTTCGAACTACAATTGTTCGAATTACAATTGACCTTTGCACAATTGACCGAATTTTGAAGGTCAATTGTTTCATAAATGCGGGTGGAAACCCCCTGCAACTCCCCATTATATATATAAATATATATTACATGGACGCGGTAACGTCCATGTAGTTATGGTTAAGTTGGTGTTTCCATAGGAAGAGCATTTATTGGGTGGCTTATAACTTCGCTCCCTCTGGACGAATCCTCACCAAAATTTGCAAAACAAGTATATGGACCATTCTGAAAAGTTTGGAGAGGTTTGGTCCAGGGGGGGCAAAGTTATAGGGGGGTTCCCAAAACTTTACACCAAATTTGCGGCAGGAGTGGGGGCTTGCTCCCGAAAGCGTGCTTTTGCAAATCTTTTGTAAATCCATCCAGTAGTTTTTTTTAAAATGACCAAAATGTAAGGCAAAAACATTTGTGATATCTCTGTTTGCTTTGCGGACGGACTTCCCGGTTCGCTCCGCGGACAGTGCCCTGATTGGCCGGGCAGCTTGCGTGATGTCCGCGAACATGCGACGTGTTCGCTGATTGGACGGCGTGGGGCGTGGAGCGCGTCAGATTTTCTGTGGTGCCCGACATCTTGCATTCGCCGACGACCGCGGACAGCGCGGTGAAACTTGGATTAAAAATTGTATTTAGTGGAGTGTGTTGGTGTTTAAGAGTGTTTGGGGAGGTTGGGGGGAGTATGAGATAGGTTCAATGTTCTGTTTTTATTATATGCTAGACATTTTTGTTGTGTTCGATTTCTCTGCGGACAACACGGCTGTTCTGAAATGTTCTATATAAACTAAATGGTGGGGTGTTCTGAGGATGGAGTATGTTTCCGTTTTGTTCGCAAGCAAGCTAAAATTGAGCTAAGAACACTTGCAGTGTCCTAAAATGTTCGTACATAAACAAAATGGGGGTGTACTGGCAAGTTGAATGTGTTCTAAGAACACTCGCGGTGTCCTGAAATGCTCTGATTACTTACTGGTAATCTTCATTACTCCTTGTCCTACTCTTCCTCGTCACAGTACTGACGACCCTCCTCACCCTCCCTGCGGGGAAGGTCCCATGCTCCGGCTTGGTAATATGAAACTGAGTGATGTGGATGTGGGGGAGGAGTTATAGGAATTTAAAGAAATAGAAGAAGGTCCTGTGTCGGGGGCAGGGGCCTCATGAAGTAAGTACTGGGACGAGGAAGAGTGGACGTGGAGGTAATGGTTGCAATTAAACAAAATGGGGGTGTTCTGAGAACGCTGTTCGTATTGTTCGTTGTCAGGTTGAAAGTGTTCTAAGAACCCTCCTTATGTCCGTTGACATTACAATTTCCTATGGGCCTTAACCGACTTTTTGTCCACTAAACAAACGATAAATCAGGCTGCTGTGCACCGACATTATGTGATAATCCTATCACTTGCCCCATCGACCTGGCTGACCTGCTTTTGCGACACTAAATCATATCTCCCGCCCCTAAGCCTGACATTATCAAAGCATTCATATTCCCCGTCTCTCTCCGTGACGTTACAGGGTGCGTAGCCAAACACGCCCAGTCGTCTCCAGTCCTACGCGACTTTACACAGAGCCCGGAAAACAACACAGATCATCTAACAACACAGCGCAAAACAATTCGGAATATGAAACTGTGATTTAAAAGCAAAAGGCAAGATTGTACATTTCGTAAAGTACCTTTATTTGACATCAAATGTTTAGAGAATATTCAGCGATTTGCATTTGTCTTTGTTGTCGATCCGCAAAAGTTCATCTTAAGTCATGCGCTGTTCCTTTGGGGTACACAGGGTGTTGGTTTATGATAAAAGAAGCACTTTGGTCACACTGATAATTGGAAGGCTGTTCCAACAACGAGGCATTAGACCACCATAATGGTTGGTATGTTGCTTCTAGCCGCTAGTACCGCGTAAGGCCCAGTCGTCTCCAGTCCTACGCGACTTTACACAGAACCCGGAAAACAACACAGATCATCTCACAACACAGCGCGCCACAGTTCGGAATATGAAACTGTGATTTAAAGTAAACAGCAAGATTGTACATTTCGTAAAGTACTTTTATTTGACATCAAATGTTTAGAGAATATTCAGCGATTGCATTTTCTTTGCTGTCGATCCGCAAAAGTTCATCTTGAGTCACGCGTTGTTCCTTTGCGGTACACAGGGTGTTGGTTCATGATAAAAGAAGCACTATGGTCGCACTGATAATCGGAAGGCTGTTCCAACAACGAGGCATTAGACCACCATAATGGTTGGTATGTTGCTTCTAGCCGCTAGTACCACGTAAGGGCATATTGGTCCTTGGTGATTGTCCCATAAAATGGTGAGGGTCATGAAGTTGTTTAGAAGTAGCTGCACCTGGCAGTTAAAAAATCCATCGGCCGAGGTCTGAAAATCGTGGCATTGACAGTAGGGCAGGATGATTTTAAAAACATGAATTAGTCTCACGAGCCGATCTTCATTAAAAATATTCATTTTATTTATTAGGGCGTGAAACTATTTGCTAGCGAGGATAGTGCAACGGAGTATGTTAACTTATTCCCAGTAACACACCCTCTCTCCTCTGCCTTTTTCAGGGCCGTCTGAGAGCCGGGGGACCACTTCAGCGGTGATAGTGTGCGGTACAAAACAATATGCCACATTGAACGAACAAGTACAACTTAACCGGGCTTTAACGCCACGCTATTGTTATTATATTCCAGTATAAAATAATCTAAAGGGTTACTTACATTATATTGGCATTTTCCATTGTTTAAGCGTAATGCAGTCCCTAAATGCGACTCCATCTGTGCCAACAATCTTTCTCATAGTGATATAATATATAAAAGCGGTTTTGTTTCAGAAATTTCATCCTTATCGTCTCTTACGTTTTTGCACCCCTCCTTCAAAAGTCTTTTGGCACGATCCCTCTCTGTCAAGGTCAAAAAACAATAGAACCTTATAGTGCGAGTCGTGGGCCACTCCGGGCCGCGAGCAAAAAATGGAAGCAGTTGACCTTCACTGTGAACGAGCATAAATTCTTACTTTGCAACATTCTGTGTAAAGCCATCCCTGAGAAATTGCTTTTTACACTCCGTCTTTGTATATTGTATGTGTGTTAATGAAAAAAGTTTGTTAAAGGGAGTTTATGGTCAACTTGCGCTACTAAAAACCTATGAAATTCAGTAAAAAAACTTTGTTAACGGGATGTTATGGTTAAGTTGCGCTACTAAAAACCTATGAAATTCAGTAAAAAAACATTGTTATCGGGACGTTATGGTTAAGTTGCGCAACTAAAAACTTATGAAATTCAATTAAAAAACTTTGTTAAAGGGACGTTATGGTTCCAAGTAAAACCGAAAAACCCCTGAAATTTGCCAGTTATGGTAAGCTAAGCAACCATAACTCGCGCCACCACCGTGCACTGCTAAGCCTAACACCCAGGACATCAAAGACGACATCACAAATGTCATTGATGACATCACTGATGACATCACATGTGCATTTACCTTTCATGAAAAGTCTGTACAAGGGATTCTTAGTGTAATGTTAATTAAAAAAAGTGTGAAAGATTATTGGAATAAATATCAAGTGCTAATCAGTGCATTAAGCTATGCATTGATATAAATAGCATTCTATTATTAACTTCAATCCAGTATACTAAGGTACTCATGTAGAAACATAGGCATTGTGTGCAGCATACATGATGGAGGTGCAATATTCATAAGCTTGCCATGTTGAATAGTGAAATGATAACTGTTTTCATATTAGAGTTTTGCGTACAGTGAAACTTGTGATAAGTAGGTAATAAAACCCACTTACTACATAATTGCATCATTATAGACAAATCACAAAGAGACAACACCACATACAAATATGAATATATACAAGGGAATTGAAGTAAGAAAAAGAAACAGCAATAGTAGCAGAAAGTGTTCATAACCTAACTGATTATGAAGAGAAATGATTGCTCTGTTTCAAAGCTGTTACTTACCCTATCTATATATATCACATGATGTGTCTGGACCCTAAGGAAAATAGTGTGAGTACAACATATAAAAATAGGAGCATATACAGGGAAAGTACAGTAATAAAAAAACATCAAAAGTATCAGAAAGTGCTGATAAATCGACTGATAATTTTAATGCACAAAAAGGATTGCTGTCTTTCAAGGTTGTGTCTTCCCCTATGTATATGTTTCATATGATATGACTGGACCATAAGGGAATTATTTTAAGAACAAACTTGAAGGATAAGTCTACGAATATAGTAATTTACAATTTTTAGTTCCTAACTGTTACTGAAGAAAATCATGTGCCCTAGATATGTCAGGAAAGGAAAAAAGGGGGAGTCAGACATGTGATGTCATCAGTGATGTCCTGGGTGTTAGGCTTAGCAGTGCACAGTGGTGGCGCGAGTTATGGTTGCTTAGCTTACCATAACTGGCAAATTTCAGGGGGTTTTCGGTTTTACTTGGAACCATAACGTCCCTTTAACAATTTATTTTCACTGAATTTTATAGGTTTTTAGCTGCGCAACTTAACCATAACGTCCCGTTAACAAAGTTTTTTTTACTGTATATATATATACATTACATGGCCACAGTAGTAGTTATGGTTAAGTTGGTGTTTCCATAGGAAGAGCACTTTTTGGGTGGCTTATAACTTTGCTCCCCCTGGATGAATCCTCACCAAACATTGCAAAAAAAGTATATGGTCCACTCTGATTTTTTTGCAAAGTTTGGTGAGGATTAAACTAGGGGGGGGAAAGTTATAGGGGTGGTCCCAAAATTTATTTTTTCCCATAGACTGAATGGGAAAAAAACTTTGCTCGCGCCTACACCCAAACCGCTGGACCTATTTTCACCAAATTTGGACCAGGAACAGCGGCTTGGTCCTGAAAGTGTGCTTTTGCAGATTTGGTGAAAATCCATCCAGTAGTTTTAAAAAAAATGATCAAAAAGTGGGTCATAAAAAATTAGTGATATCTGTGTTCGGTCCGCGGACACACTTCCCTGTTCGCTCCGCGGACAGTGTCCTGATTGGCCGATCGGCTTACGTCATGCCCGCGGACATGTGATGTGTTCGCTGGTTGGACAGTGTGGAGCGTGAAGCGCGTCAGATTTTCGGTGGCGCCCGCCATCTTGGATTCGCGGACAGCGCAGTGAAACTTGGTTCAAAATGTGTATTTAGTAGAGTGTGTTGGTGTGTAGGAGTGTTTGGGAAGGTTGGGAGAGTATGAGATAGGTTTAAAGTTGTGTTTTTTCATGTGGTAGACGTTCTTGTTGTGTTCGATTTGTCTGCGGTCATCACGGGTGTTCTGAAATGTTCTGAATAAACTGAATGGGGGTGTTCTGAGGACGCAATATGTGTCCGTTTTGTTCGGAAGCAAGCTGAAACTGTTCTAAGAACACTCGCAGTGTCCTGAAATGTTCACAAATAAACAAAATGGGGGTGTCCTGAGGACACTGTCCGTATTGTTCTTTGTCAAGTTGAAAATGTTCTAAGAACTCTCGCGTTGTCCTGAAATGTTCGTAGGGGGTGTCCTGAAGACGCTGTCTGTATTGTTTGATGGCAAGTTGAATGTGTTCTAAGAACACTCGTGGTGTCCTGAAATGTTCGCAAATAAAGAAAATGGGGGTGTCCTGAGGACGCTGTACGTATTGTTCGTTGTGAAGTTGAAAGTGTTCTAAGAACTTTCGCGTTGTCCTGAAATGCTCGTAGTGGGTGTCCTGAAGACGCTGTCCATATTGTTCGATGGCAAGTTGAATGTGTTCTAAGAACACTCGCGGTGTGCTGAAATGTTCGTAGGGGGTGTTCTGAAGATGCTGTCCGTATTGTTCGATAGCAGGTTGAATGTGTTCTAAGAACACTTGTGGTGTCCTGATATGTTCGTAGGGGGTTTTCTGATGACGCTGTCCGTCCTGAGGATGCTGTCCATATTGTTCTCTGGCAAGTTTGGCCATTTGGCCATGCACCCAACACTCTATGCCCTGGCCACAGCTACCACAGCATATCACACTTATAGTTGCTTATAACTTTGGGTCAAAAACAAATTTATATGGAACAAAGTTATAAGATACTATGGGTGTGATATGCTGCAATGGTTGTGGCCAGGGCATAGAGTGTATAATATCCTTACTGTTTGGTTTAGTAACTGGAGTACATGTATTTCTTGTTAATCTCTGTGATAAAAGAAAATAGACTGTTAGTATTAGTATTTTGTAATGACTTATTACATTGTATAATCAACATTTTTTTTTTTGGACCCTCATATTTAGTAGATTACAAACCAGAGTACTGTGCAATTTGCTCAGTTTCTGTGTTCGTTGCTAAAATCATTGGGCCTGTGGGAGAAAAAAAAATCCATGTTGGATTAAAAAAAAAAACTTTTACTGTTATGCTACAGTTTATTTGTTTGTTTGATTCAGTGTTCATTTGTTGTTTCTGGCAAATATTTTATACATTCAGGGTAATTCATAGAATTTCGCACAAAAATGGCGCACGCGGTTGGCGCACAGTGTCCCTGTGCGATACACTACACCAGCCGCGTGCGAAAAAATCAATTTCATCGCACAGCGTATTCATGGATTTTAGCCTCCAAAACCAGCCGTGGCGCAGAGTGGCGCAGCGACCCTGCAGCAGCACCAGTTACGCCCCCAAGAACGCCCTTGCGCAAGGAAAAGCCATCAAAATTCCCAATTCATCGCAAATGTCTGCGCTAACCCTGGACCAGTTCACAGGGCTGCCAAACAGCAAACGCCAAGCGGGGAACATGTATTTCAGTGGTTCGCGGGAAGTTTCACACGCGAATGTCCTGGGTACGTGTACATCAGGGGTGCGTGTGAAGTAATACACAAAAATCCATCAGGGCACGTGTATTCCAGGGGTGCGCAGGAAGTATCACACGCAAATTCAGCAGGGTACGTGTATTTCCGGGGTGCACGGGAAGTATCACACGCGATTCCATCAGGGCACGTGTATTTCAGGGGTGCGCGGGGAGTACTACACGTGAATTGGCCGTGTGGGTCCTCCCATGTGTTCCCTCTACACCCTCCACGGCACCTGCAGGCAGCCCACACCACAGGGGACGACCCTGCAACCCTGCTCATGTCCCGCAGGCAGCCCGTCCACCATGGGCATGCCCCCAGCCAACCCACATGTCACCTTGCACCACTGATCAACAACGCATGTCTCACAGCACCCTCACCCCCCAGCAAAGTGGGGCACCTGCCAGCAGGCCCCCACACATGTCCAACTCATGTCCCCCTGCACCCCCACCCCCCAGCACTGTGGTGCACCCTCCACCAGGCCCCCACTCATGTCTCCCAGCACCCCCACCCCCTGCAGTGCAGGGCACCTTCCACCAGGCCCCACTCATGTCCAACTCATGTCCCCCTACACCCCACCCCCCTGCATCCAGGGCCACCCTCCACCAGGCCCCCACACATGTCCAACCCATTTCCCCCTACACCCCCACCCCCCCAGCATCCAGGGGCACCCTCCACCAGGCCCCCACTCCTGTCTCCCTGCACCCCCACCCCCCAGCATCCAGGGGCACCCTCCACCAGGCCCCCACTCCTGTCTACCACCCCCCCCCCACGCCCCAGCAGTGCGATTCGCCTGAGTACGTGTATTTAAGGGGTGCGCGTGTAGTCTGAAACACAAATTCATCAGGGTACGTGTATTATGGGTCCGCGTGAACTTCCACATGCAATATAAGCAGGGTACGTGTATTACGTGGTTCGCGGGAAGTTCCACACGCGATTGCCCTGGGTACGTGTATTCCGGGGTTGCTTGGGAAGTTCCACACGTGATTGCCCTGGGTACGTGTATTTCAGGGTGCGCGGGAAGATCCACACGTGATTGCCCTGGGTACGTGTATTTCGGGGTGCGTGGGAAGTTCCACACGCGATTGCCCTGTGTATGTGTATTTCGTGGTGCGCTGGAAGTTCCACACGCGATTTCAGCAGGGTTCATGTATTCCAAGGTGCGCGGGAAATTCCACACACGATTGTCCGTGGTGCGTGTATTTCTGGTTGTGCGTGAAGTTTCACACGCAATTTCAGCAGGGTACGTGTATTCCAAGGTGCACCGGAAGTTCCACACGCGATTGTCCGTGGTGCGTGTATTTCTGGTTGCGTGAAGTTTCACACGCGATTTCAGCAGGGTACGTGTATTCCAAGGTGCGCGGGAAATTCCACACGCAAATCCAGCAGCCTACGTGTATTCCGGGGGTGCCATGGAGTCCTATACGTGAATCGGCCGTGTGGGTCCTCCCAGCTGTTCACTCTACACCTTCCACGGCCCCTGCAGGCGGCCCACACCACAGGGGACTACCCTGCACATGTCCCACAGGCAGGCCATCCACCATGGCCATGCCCCCCAGCCAACCCACATGTCACCTTGCACCACTGCCCACCAACGCAAGTCTCCCAGCACACCCACCCACCAGCATCCAGGGGCACCCTCCACCAGGCACCCACTCATGTCCAACTCATGTCCCCCTGCACCCCCACCCCCCAGCACTGTGGGGCACCCTCCGCCAGGCCCCCACTCATGTCCAACTCATGTCTCCCAGCACCCCCACACCCCACCAGTCAGGGGCACCTGCCAGCAGGCCCCCACTCATTTCCAACTCATGTCCCCCTGCACCCCCACACCCCGGAATCCAGGGGCACCCTCCACCAGGCCCCACTCATGTCCAACTCATGTCCCCCTGCACCCCCACCCCTCAGCACTGTGGGGCACCCTCCACCAGGCCCCACTCATGTCCAACTCATGTCCCCCTGCACCCCCACCCCCCAGCAATGTGGGGCACCCTCCACCAGGCCCCCACTCATGTCCAACTCATGTCCCCCTGCACCCCACCCCCCAGCACTGTGGGGCACCCTCCACCAGGCCCCCACTCATGTCCAACTCATGTCCGCCTGCACCCCCACCCCCCAGCAATGTGGGGCACCCTCCACCAGGCCCCACTCATGTCCAACTCATGTCCCCTGCACCCCCACCCCCCAGCACTGTGGGGCACCCTCCACCAGGCCCCCACTCATGTCCAACTCATGTCCCCCTGCTCCCCCACCCCCCAGCACTGTGGGGTACCCTCCACCAGGCCCCCACTCATGTCCAACTCATGTCCCCCTGCACCCCCACCCCCCAGGACTATGGGGCACCCTCCACCAGGCCCCACTCATGTCCAACTCATGTCCCCCTGCACCCCCACCCCCCTGCATCCAGGGGCACCCTCCACCAGGCCCCACTCATGTCCAACTCATGTCCCCCTGCACCCCCACCCCCCAGCACTGTGGGGCACCCTCCACCAGGCCCCCACTCATGTCCAACTCATGTCCCCCTGCACCCCCAACCTCCAGCACTGTGGGGCACCCTCCACCAGGCCCCCACTCATGTCTCCCAACCCCCCACCCCCCAGCAGTGCGATTTGCCTGGGTACGTGTATTCCAGGGGTGCGCGGGTAGTCTTACACGCGATTTCATCAGGGTACGTATATTATGGGTCTGCGTGAACTTCCACACGCGATATCAGCAGGGTACGTGTATTCCAAGGTGCGCGGGAAATTCCACACACGAATCTAGCAGCCTATGTGTATTCCGGGGGTGCTGTGGAGTCCTACACGTGAATCGGCCGTGTGGGTCCTCCCAGCTGTTCACTCTACACCCTCCACGGCCCCTGCAGGCGGCCCACACCACAGGGGACTACCCTGCACATGTCCCGCAGGCAGGCCATCCACCATGGCCATGCCCCCCAGCCAACCCACATGTCACCTTGCACCACTGCCCACCAACGCAAGTCTCCCTGCATCCCCACCCCCCTGCATCCAGGGACACCCTCCACCAGGCCCCCACTCATGTCCCCCTGCACCCCCACCCCCTGCATCCAGGGGCACCCTCCACCAGGCCCCCACTCCTGTCTCCCAGCACCCACACCCCCCAGCACTGTAGGGCACCCTCCACCAGGCCCCCACTCCTGTCCCCCTGCACCCCCACACCCCTGCATCCAGGGGCACCCTTCACCATGCCCCCACTCCTGTCTCCCTGCACCCCCACCCCCAGCACTGTAGGGCACCCTCCACCAGGCCCTCACTCCTGTCTCCCTGCACCCCCAACCCCCAGCAGTGCAGGGCACCCTCCACCAGGCCCCCACTCCTGTCCCCCTGCACCCCTGCCCCCCTGAACTGTAGGGCACCCTCCACCAGGCCCCCACTCCTGTGCCCCTGCACCCCCACCCCCAGCACTGTGGGGCACCCTCCACCAGGCCCCCACTCATGTCCAACTCATGTCCCCCTGCACCCCCAACTCCCAGCACTGTGGGGCACCCTCCATCAGGCCCCCACTCATGTCTCCCAACCCCCCACCCCCCAGCAGTGTGATTTGCCTGGGTACGTGTATTCCAGGGGTGCGCGGGTAGTTTTACACGCGATTTCATCAGGGTACGTGTATTATGGGTCTGCGTGAACTTCCACACGCGATATCAGCAGGGTACGTGTATTCCAAGGTGCGCGGGAAATTCCACACACGAATCTAGCAGCCTATGTGTATTCCGGGGGGGCCGTGGAGTCCTACACGTGAATCGGCCGTGTGGGTCCTCCCAGCTGTTCACTCTACACCCTCCACGGCCCCTGCAGGCGGCCCCCACACATGTCCCCCAGAAAACACGTCATTGCAATCTAGATCCCTGGCCCTTATGGGCAGCCTCCACATGCCAAACACCCACCCAAGTATTGCATCCACCCACTTAGAAATGCCAATTACATGATACAACCCCAATGGCAAGTATGTAAATGAACACATGTCCCTCACATAGACACAATGGGTGTCAGTGAATGTCAAAACCCATATCATGACATGCATGAAACCAATGAGATGATACTACACATTGAAGTATGATGAAAAAATATGTATTAAAAGCAACATAAATGGAATCAAAAATAAACAAACGAAAATGGGAATTAAAAACAAAAAGCAGCATGTCCGTAAAATAATGTAAAACCACAAATCATAATCCAAAGGAAAGGTATCCAAAGTCACAGTTCACAAAAGTAAATCCAATGGAAAATTAAAACCAAAAACCATTGCTCCATGGGTAAAATCAAAATTATAAAAAAAAAATCCCAACAGTCAACTATATACAGATAAACAATCCAGGGTCCATGATCCCAACAGAAGAAATGAAACCTATCTAATAACACTACGTAACTATATACAAAAATGTGGTCCATTGTCCAAAAGGTCCAAAAAATATGAAAAAGCAAAGGAAACCTAACACTAACTACAGAACTATTTACAAGGGCAGCGGGCCAGTCCGACGGCTCACTTCGGGATGTTCCGGGCCAGGGCATCATCGAACTCCTGCTCAATGTCCCGGAGGCGGTCCTCCTCCATGGCCCCGAGGGTCCGCAGGGCCGACGACATGTTCACCTCCAACTCCCTGCGGATTGCTTGAGGCACTCGGCCCGCCTCAGGGCCCTCTGCATGGAGTTCTCGGCCTCTTCCGCCCGCTGCCGCTCCGCCTCTATGACATGGCCCAACCGCTGCCACACGGAAGACACTTCCCGTCCTGGGTCCTCCTGCCCTCCGGCCGATGCCTGCCCCTCCGATGTCGAAGCCCCTGAGCCATCATGGCTCCCACCTCGTTGCTGCTGCTGCTGTGGCTCCTGCTGCCTGCACATCGTCCACCGGCTGGGGTGCAGTCGTTGATGTGGCCACCCCTACTGGACGTCCGACTCCCGACTGTGGCAGGGATGCCTCCTCCACCAGCCTGGCCGCACCGTCAGAGGCAGCTCCACAGGGCATCAGGTGACAAATGGGTGGGAAGATGGCACGGAGGACGGCTGGCGCATAGGGTGTTCAGTTGAGGAGGGGGTCGGAGCAAGCTGCAGCAAACGGAGGAATCTGGCCTGGGTGACCTGTCCCAATAGGCCGACATGGTCAACGAGCCATTCGAGATGACGTGCAGTCTCCTCATGCAAAGACTGCAGGTCACCTCGCATGGTCCGTTGACGCAACGCCACACCAGTCAGGACAGGCTCAACCCGTACCTGGATAGCCACATCCGCAGGCAGAGGAAGGCCAGTGTTAGGTGGAAACCTGTGCAGTTCCCTCTGGGACCACTGCAAAAGATTTAGGACTACAGGTGTTTGGCAGTAAACCCACTTGGTAGCAGTCTGTACCACACAGATTCACTTGGTAGCTGTGACTGAGCAGTCAGACTTCCCTCAAGAAAAGTTAGGCAGTATGTGGAGTATACAAAATAGGGCAATTTACACAGTAGAACAAGCAAACACGGAACAGAGCTTGGGTGTAAAGATATATAGGTATTTATTTATAACAACACATCTATGGAAAACACTCTGGCACTAATATGGCAAACAACTTCAAGTACAATTACTATAAGTAAATCAATCCCCCTAAAAATATTTCGACAAGTCTAGGTTCAACGGCACCACTTATTTGCAGACAGAGGTGAATGCTTTAACCTAGATGGCACTCTAGTATTCGTTAAGATGGGAGAGAAAAGGCAGGGTATGAAATCAACTCGGTACCAACACTTTTACGAACAAATGCAAGGCAAGTAAGGCAGGCTCTACTGTAGATCCCAAAGTTCAGAGGCCGGGCCCACTCGGAGAGAGGCAAGGCGATATGTCTCAAAAAGTATCACAGTGGAAATGCACTTCGAGTCTTTGTCACCAATTGTTATCGAAAGATTGGACCAGTTCAGAAAGTTAAGAAAGCTTGGAGGCGACCCAATGGAGAGGCGAGGATTAAGATGTTAGGCGGAAACCTGTGCAGTTCCCTCTGGGACCACTGCAAAAGATTTAGGACTACAGGTGTTTGGCAGTAAACCCACTTGGTAGCAGTCTGTACCACACAGATTCACTTGGTAGCTGTGGCTGAGCAGTCAGACTTCCATCAAGAAGAGTTAGGCAGTATGTGGAGTATACATTATAGGGCAATTCTACACAGTAAGACAAGCAAACACGCAACAAGGTTTCGGTGTAAAGATATAAAGGTATTTATTTATAACGACACATCTATAGAAAACACTCTGGCACTAATACGGCAAAACAACTTCAATCACAATACTATACGAAGAAACAGATCAATCCCCCTAACAATAGTTCGACAAGTCTAGGTTTACCGGCATCACTTATTTGCAGACAGAGGTGTATGCTTTAACCTAGATGACACTCTAGTATTCGTTAGGTAGGGAGAGAAAAAGTAAGACAGGTTATGAAATCAACTCGGTACTAATACTTTATGGACAAATGCAAGGCAAGTAAGGCAGGGTCTACTGTAGATCACAAAGATCAGAGGCCAGGCCCACTCGAAGAGAGGCAAGGCGATATGTCCCAAAAGTGTCTCAGTGGAAATGCGCTTCGAGTCTTTATCGCAAAGTGTTATGGAAAGTTTGGAACCCGTTCAGAACCACACGTTAAAGAAAGCTTGGAGGCGACCCAATGGAAAGGCGAGGATAAAGACACCTCACTCGATCCGGCAGAAAGGGAAGCTAGGCGGACACGGTACCTTGTTTGTGGAGAGACAGCTGCGGCGGGGGCAGTTGTTCCTGGTGGTGGATGCACGTCGGGTCTTTGCCAAGAGTAGAGATGATCTCGTCGTCGGAGAAAAGTGAAGTCCGATGCACCAGCAGGGAAGAGACCAGCCGCGGAGTGCTCCTTCACAAGGCACCACCTTTGGTTGCGGTACAGGGGTAGTGGCTATCCGGTTGCCGAGGTGCTCTGCACGGGCAATTCGACCACTGCTTCCTGGAGCTAAGAAAAAAAGCAAAGGGGACTGGTTGTTCCCACCAGTCAGGGGAAGAGACTCTCCGGCAGGGAGATCTCCTCTGTCGTCGGGAAGTGGTGAGTCGGTTCCGCAGGGCTCCACCGGAGGTGTCGTCGTGCAGGTCGGCTCAGCGTTACCCTCGTCGGATTCTTAGGTCCTGTGGCGACTTCTGAAGATCCAGTCCCAAAAGCCCTGCTTTTATGCAGAAAACCCCCATTCATTCAGCCTAGCTGTCAATCAACACACGCTAAGTGGTGAGCGGGGAGGTTCACCACTTGGGCCAATCACACCAGAGTGCCACCGGAGTTGGCAAGGCAACTCGGTCCATGGTGCCTAAACCCCCTCCCACACCCCTGTGGTAACCCAGACAGAATGGCACCACTTTGGAGGGTCTCTGTACAGAAGCCCGCCAAAAATGGAACAAAGGGCTCAACCTTTGGTTTAGGAGTCACAGAGACGAACACAGACGCCATTTTAAAAACCGAGTTCTGGCAGAAAATACCATCAGGTAAACTTATTTAAGATAAGTAAACTGATGGTATGTTAGAGATTAACAAGGAAAAGTATCAATCTCCAACAATGTGAAGAATCCCATAGGGTTTATGTTCGGGGTCGAACATAACAAGTAGTTTCCACTGCCACCAGCCAAAACTCAATGAGGGGGAATGGGACAGTGCCCCCTCGAGTAACAGACCTAGGAGTAATCGAATTACCCCTACTAGCACGTCCACAATAAGATGGTGTGTACTAGTTCTGTTAGTAAATTTAGGTCTAGTAAAGCCAATGGTGACTTTAGATGCCGGGGAGACAGTAGTCATTCCCCGGGTATGGAGTCTATGGTGGAGGTCCGCTAGGACGCCCCAGTGTTACGGCACGTAGGGTGCGGTGTAACACACATAGCAAAACATATGAGACCCTATGGAGTAAAAGACCCCATAGCCCATAGAACACATTGACATTCAAAGGAATTACACACATTCATGTCCAAGAGTGGGACGAAAAGAGTCTCACTCTTGGCAGGATGGAAAAAAACAAACTCCAGAAATCCAGCAAAGCTGCTGAGGGACTCACTAGGTTAGGAAATTCAGCCTAAACAGAGGTTGCAGGTTGCAGGGAGTTTTGTGCATTCTTTTAGTATTCAGTGCCGGCGGGTCACGTGACTTTATCATGTGACTACCAGGAAACAGTATAAAATGAGCCAGGAAGTGTGTTGTGGGTTGGGATCTGTTACGTGTAAATTGGAGAGGAGCCGTTGAATCTGAGGTGAAAAGGTGCGCTTCTGGAAGTAAGTTTAAGCTGTGTGGATGTGTTTATATTTATTTATGTTTGTATTGGAAAGGTGGTGTTAGTTTGTAAATGGTATATTTTGTGTTTGTTTTTTAGTTGCATTATACATATCTATAATCAGCAGGATGCTTTAGATTGGATGCGGAGTACTGGAAGTCCTGAATTTGGATTGGATTGGCTATTGATTTGCCTTAGGTAAATAATATATGTTGGAAGAGTTGCACAATTTAAATTTTGGGTTTTCTTTGAGGATTTGGGCTTTTTAACTTTCTGTGTTAAGTTGATGTGTTGGCACAAAGATGAGGTGGTGGCACAAGGTTATGGATTTTGGTGATCGTTGAGCTGCACAGATTAGTTGCCAATGAGTAATAGGTGTTTTTTGAACTAGTTGTTTAGTCATTAAGGTTTGGTGATTTAATTACGTGTAATTGGAGCTGATAGATATACTTTGGTATTCCAGAGTTCGGCAATCACATTTCACTTGTTGAGGACGGCAGGAGTATTCGCAGGGATCCTGGTTCTGTGTACGTCATGCACAGACAGATGCACAGACAGAGACTCTATTTTCTTTGACAACATTCCCACTGTGAGGTACATACGAATAAGTGTTTTAGGTTTTAATGCATTTTGAGATTTACATTTGGAGCCATACCAGTTGTACCACTGTGAATATACAACCACTTGTGTATGCTATGTAGAATTGTGGTTCGATTTATATGTACATAATTATTTAATGTATTCTCTTTATTTAATGTGTTTAGTTTGTCCAAACTTTTAATGATATGTGAGATGTCCTCTAATTGTATATATATCTATACTTGCAGATATTTTTGCTCCTGAAGAAGGGGATAGTCCCCGAAACGCGTAGAGCTTGAAGCTGCAGTTCAAAATTGGGAGCTTATTTCTTTGTCTGGTTTGATTTGTTTTTCATGCTGGCCATATTGGAAGTCAGTTGATAGCTTTTTTCTGTACTTTTATGAAGATATTTTGTTACCTATGTTCTAAATTGACAATTCTTTCTATATATAAAAGTGCAAATGTTATGAAATTTGACTGATTTATTTCAGCTTGTAAGGTGTGCAGGGGACGGGAGTGTCTTTAAGTTTAGACACTTTTTGTTTTATGTTTAACACATGCTCCAGTGTCAGGGCGTGTATTCCTCCCCAGCACCCAGAATTGTAATAAAATCTCTCTAAATAGTTATTTAGTTTTTGAGTAATTAGGTGTGCTCTGATAGATACTTATTTTTGTAATTTATGCAGAAAACCCCCATTCATTCAGCCTAGCTGTCAATCAAAACAAGCTAAGTGGTGAGCGGGGTGGCTCACCACTTGGGCCAATCACACCAGAAGGCGACTTGAGTTGGCAAGGCAACTCAGTCCAGGGTGCCTAAACCCCTCCCACACCCCCTGTGGTACCAAGACAGAATGGCACCACTTTGGAGGGCCTCTGTGCAGAAGCCCGCCAAAAGTGGAACAAAGGGCTCAACCTTTGGTTTAGGAGTCACAGAGACGAACACAGACGCCATTTTAAAAACCGAGTTCTGGCAGAAAATACCAACCGATAGATTTGTTTAAGACAAATAAACTGGTGGTATGTTAGAGACTAACAAGAAAAAGTATTAAACTCCAACAATGGGAAGAATCCCATAGGGTTATATTCGGGGTCGAATATAACAAGTAGTTTCCACTGCCACCAGCCAAAACTCGACGAGGGGGGACGGGACATTGCCCCCTCGAATAACAGACCCAGGAGTAATCGAATTACCCCTAGTAGTACGTCCACAATAAGATGGTTTGTACTAGTTCTGTTTAAAAATTTAGGTCTAGTAAAGCCAATGGTGACTTTACATGCCCTGGGAGACAGTAGTCGGTCCCAGGGTATGGAGTCTATGGTGGGGATCCTCTAGGACACCCCAGTGTTACGGCACGGAGGCTGTGGTGTAACACACATAGAAAAACATATGAGACACTATGGAGTAAAATACCCCATAGCCCATATAACACATTGACATTCAAAGGAATTAACACACATTCATGTCCAAGAGTGGGAGAAAAAGAGTCTCACTCTTGGCAGGATGGTAAGAACAAACTCCAGAAATCCAGCAAAGCTGCTGGGGGACTCACTAGGTTAGGAAATTCAGCCTAAACAGAGAATTCTCCTTAACACTCACCCCCCCCCCAGACTAAGGGACAGGAGGATTTAATCCACTGCTGGATGCATCTCATACCTCTATTCGCTGACAAACATCCTAGAGAGACCATCAGCATTTTGGTGGTGACACCCTTACCTGTGCTCAATGGTGAAATCAAACCCTTGCAGGCAGATCGACCATCTCAGTAGTTTTGGGTTTTCCCCTTTCATTTGCATTAACCATCTCAAGGGTTGGTGGTCAGTCTGAATGACAAAAGTAGAACCATACAAGTATGGCCTAAACTTCTTCATAGCCCACACGATAGCAAAGCACTCTCTTTCGATTGTTGCCCACCTTGTTTCAGGATTCTTCAGCTTGCGGCTGATGAAGCAAACGGGGTGCTCCCTACCTTTCCCATCCAGTTGACTGAGTACGGCACCTATTCCTACATTTGAAGCATCTGTCTGCACAATTAAAGTTTGGCGGTAATCAGGAGTTCTGAGTACTGGAGCTTGGCAAAGAGCCTTTTTCAGGTTTTCAAAAGCCTGATTGCACTCCTCATTCCATCTAACCTTTTTAGGAAATGTGGGCGAGGAGATGACATTCAGTGGGGAAGCTATGGTCCCATAGTTCTAAATGAAATTCCTGTAATACCCAGTGAGGCCTAAGAAAGCTCTCAACTGGGTCTGAGTAGTAGGTGTTGTCCAATTTTGCACAGCTTCAATCTTACTGAGCAAAGGCCTCATTTCTCCACCTCCTACCTCATGTCCAAGATAGACTACCTTACTCTGTCCAATTTGGCATTTGCTCACCTTTATGGTCAGATTGGCTCGTCCAAGAGCCTGCAAAACATCTCTTAGGTGGGTTACATGTTCTTCCCAGGAATTGCTGAACACTGCTATGTCATCCAAGTATGCCATGCAGAAGTCCTCCATCCCATTCAGAACCTGGTTTACCATCTGTTGAAATGTTGCAGGTGCATTTTTCAATCCGAAAGGCATTACCTTAAACTGGTATAAGCCAACGGGGGTAGAAAATGCAGTTTTCTCCTTGGCATGGTCTGTCAGGGCTATTTGCCAATAGCCTGACGTCAAGTCAAATGTGCTGAGGAACTTGGCTGCGCCAAGTTTATCCACCAACTCATCTGTTCTTGGCAAAGGGTGGGCATCAGTCTTGGTGACTGCATTAAGAGCTCTATAATCCACGCAGAATCTAAGTTCTTTAGATCCGGCCTTTGGTACTAACACAACTGGGCTAGACCATGGACTAGTAGAGGGCTCTATTACCCCAAGATCAAGCATCTTGCTGACCTCACCTTTGATGTGGGTTCGTACGTTTTCTGACATTCGATATCCTCTGCTTTTGACTGGCAGACAGTCACCAGTGAGTATGTCATGCTGGCCCCAAGGGGTCAAGCCTGGTGAAAGTGAGAACAGAGAGGCAAACTGATTCAACATAGATTTGCACTCTTCTTGTTGCTCAGGTGTCAGATTTGAAGAGAGATTTACTCCTTCAATTTTTTCGTCTAAAGGTAAGCCTCTGAGGAGATCCGGAAGAGCTTCACTCTCTTCTTCTTCCTTGGATGATGCTAGAAGCAACGCTCCTATATCAGGTCTTGAAACATACGCCTTGAGCAAAATCAAACATGTTAGCTTTTTGATCATGCCAGTGCTTGACCAATGCTTGTCCAGATTTCAAGTTATCGCTTGCTTCTGTCATCATGTGCGACATTCTCCTCCGGAGACCTATCACGTAGTCAGTCACTCTGACTGGCTTGGGAGAAGGAGCACTCTCCAACCCCTCCTTAATCAGGGCCAATGGACCTCTGACGGGATGACCATAGAGAAGCTCAAAGGGAGAATAACCTACTCCCTCCTGAGGGACTTCTCTATAAGCAAAGAGAAGGCATGGCAGTAGGAGGTCCCACTTACGCTTAAGGGGTTCTTCTAAAGCACCTATCATGCTCTTCATGGTTCGGTTGAACCGCTCTACCAACCCATTGGTTTGTGGGTGGTAAGCCGTTGAGAACTTGTAAGTAACTCCACAGGTTTTCCACATGGCTTTCATGTAGTGGGACATAAGGTTTGACCCCCTGTCAGAGATTACTTCCTTCAGAAACCCGACCCTGGTAAAAATACCAAGGAGGGCTTTAGCTACAGCCGGAGCTGTAACAGTCCTCATAGGAATTGCAACAGGATACCTAGTTGCATGGTCTACTACAACAAGTATAAACCTGTTGCCTGAGGAGGTTGGAGGATCAAGGGGACCAACAATGTCAATCCCTACTCTCTCAAATGGGACTCCCACGACTGGGAGAGGCACTAAAGGTGCCACATTCTTGGAGCCAACCTTACCAGAAGTCTGGCAGGTGTGGCAGCTCCTGCAGTGTTTTTCTACTTTGGCCTCCATCTTTGGCCAATAAAAGTAGAGAGAGACCCTTTCCTTAGACTTCTTGAAACTCAAGTGACCAGCCAAAGGAATCTCGTGGGCTAACTGCAAGAACTGTGGTCTGTTCTCTTGGGGTACCACAAGTCGTTTGTAGTCTCTAGGTGCAGACTCGGTCGGTTCACTTAGAAGAGGCCATCTTCCCAGTGCAACCTGTATTTCCCAGGCTCTTGCCCTTCAGCCTGAGCTTCTGCCTGGTGGAGAAGACCTTCCGGAGTTGGACATTCCCTCTGTCCCTTACTGAAGTCGGCCCTGTTGGGTCCACCTTCGGCCAGTAACGACTGCAGCTCAGGATGGTCAACAGGATCCAGATCTCCAATGAGTTCCTGGCCTTCCATTAGCTTTTCTTCAGAGTCTAACTCTACCACACAGGGTTGTACCTCCCTTTCAGCCGGAGCTGGAGGTGGAGTTACGGGTGTAACTTTGGACAACCGTGGGGAAGTCCTTGTTGGCTGCACTGAAGTGCTGGCTGCTGGTTTCGGTATAGAAGTCTTAGGTTTCCCTTTCGCGTCTGAATTCTTGGAGACAGCAGCTGACAATTCCAGTGGAGCAGGAGTGATTTCTTTCTTCATCATCTCCTGGAGAGTACCTCGCATGGTTCTCTCCCTTGCAGGTCTGGTTAGCTCCTGTAACCGTTTTCTAGGAGGTCTGGGGGTATGCGATACAACTCCGAGAGTTTTCAAATCGTTTCCCAACAGAACACGTCCTGGTACCTCACTCTTTATGCTGACAGGTATCTTCACAGTCATGTCGTTACACTGGATGAGAACTGGTAATTGGGGAAGCATCTGCACAGGCCCTCCAGCTAACTTGGTGAGGCGTTTGGGTGCCTTAGCAACATCCTCAGCCTGAAAAAAAGATGTATCCACCACAGTTATGCTGGCCCCAGTGTCCCTAATGGCAGGAGTCTCCTGACCATTCACCTGGACACTGTCCTTATAATACTCTTTAGTATTATCGGGGATAGAATTATAGACATCTAAATTCTGTTGTTCCCACAACCCCAGAGATACTAAAGAAACGCTGGCTGAGACTCCAATGGGTTCATCAGCCAGCAGTAGAAAGTTTCCACTTGCCATTTGGACTTCCTCTTCTGGAGCAAAGGCTAAGGAGACAAGCTGGACCCCTGAAGGTTTACCCTTACATCTGGGATCTCCTTTCACTTGGTCAGTCGAGCCACAAACAAAGCATTTACTGAATGCTTTCTGGAATGGTGGCTTGTTCTGGCCTCCTTCCGGTTTGGCACCAGAAGGTACACTATTCTGCTGCGGTTTTCCTTGTGGCTTACCCTTCTGGTTTTGTTTGGGGCCCTCTTTGGAATTTGAGTTATTAGAATTCTCTTTTAAGTCTTTTTTAGGCTGTTTTCCCTCGTCCTTTTTCTGAGTTGCCCCAGAATCCTTATGAGTAGCCCTGTTGGCAACCCACAAGTCAGCAGCCTTAGCTAGCTTCCTGGAATCCAATTCCTTTGAATCAGCCAAGTGCTGTCTGAGCTCAGGAGAACAGGCTTCATAAATAGACTCCAACATAAAAAGATTCTTCATACCCTCATAAGTGTTCACTTTGTAACCCTTAATCCATCCTTCTAAGTTTTTCAACCCTTCACTCACCCAGGTAGCCCAAGGGGTACCATCATGCTTTTTGAGGGTTCTAAACCTCTTAAAATACTGGGAAGGGGTCTTCCCGAATCTAGCTATCAAAGCTAGTTTCACACTTTCGTAATCCTTCTTATCCGCCTCCCCCAACTCCATTACCACATCAGTCGTAACAGGGGGGGGAGCCTAGAGAACAACCAGGAAAGTAACTCATTCCCGGTGATGTCCTGGAGCCCATGATTGTACTCAAACAGTTTTAATCAATCCAAAACATCCAATCTCGGTTCATACATACCCACTAATTCCTTCGGCATCCGGGGTCTTTTGGGACTGGAGCTTCTAGAGGAACCAGAGGAGAGAGAAGCATTGTCCACAGACAACTTTTTCATCTCTAACTCGTGATTAAGTTCTATTTCTCTGAACCTTAACTCAGCTTGCTTCTGCTCAGCCTGGGAATTCATCCGTCTGAACTCGAGCTCTTGGTTTCTTTCAGATTGAGCCAAAAACCGTTTGTATTATAATTCAAGCTTCATTTTTTCAAGTTCAAAATAAACAGGGTTACATGTGGGACCTGGTATGGGCCCCGTAGGTACAGTCGGTAAAGCAGACAGAGGCTCAGAGTGGCTAACTTCATTAGGTTCACTTTCCTCTTCTGACTCGTTATCAAGACTTTGATTCAGATCAATACCATCACTGTTTTCTACATTCGCTGGAGAAGTTGGTTCTTCTGAACCAGTACCCAGACTTTGGTTTTCCAGCAATCTCGCTATCAATTGTACTTTCGTGCCTCTTACAGAAAGATTCTCTTGTCTACAAAGAGCTCTCAAACTCTCAGTATTTTCACCTGACAAGGACTCTTGACTGTAAACTTCCATAGTAGACATGTTTTTGAAAGTTGCTTTTAGTGCTAAGCTTTGTGGTTAGTTATCCTAAAGTGTTAAAAAGCACTCTAAACTGTATACTCGATACAAATCCCACCGCTGTACACCAGTGTTAGGCGGAAACCTGTGCAGTTCCCTCTGGGACCACTGCAAAAGATTTAGGACTACAGGTGTTTGGCAGTAAACCCACTTGGTAGCAGTCTGTACCACACAGATTCACTTGGTAGCTGTGACTGAGCAGTCAGACTTCCCTCAAGAAAAGTAAGGCAGTATGTGGAGTATACAAAATAGGGCAATTTACACAGTAGAACAAGCAAACACGGAACAGAGCTTGGGTGTAAAGATATATAGGTATTTATTTATAACAGCACATCTATGGAAAACACTCTGGCACTACTACGGCAAACAACTTCAAGTACAATTACTATAAGTAAATCAATCCCCCTAAAAATAGTTCGAAAAGTCTAGGTTCAACGGCACCACTTATTTGCAGACAGAGGTGAATGCTTTAACCTAGATGGCACTCTAGTATTCGTTAGGATGGGAGAGAAAAGGCAGGGTATGAAATCAACTCGGTACCAACACTTTTACGAACAAATGCAAGGCAAGTAAGGCAGGGTCTACTGTAGATCGCAAAGTTCAGAGGCCGGGCCCACTCAGAGAGAGGCAAGGCGATATGTCTCAAAAAGTATCACAGTGGAAATGCACTTCGAGTCTTTGTCACCAATTGTTATCGAAAGATTGGACCAGTTCAGAAAGTTAAGAAAGCTTGGAGGTGACCCAATGGAGAGGCGAGGATTAAGACACCTCACGCTAACCGTCAAAAAGGGAAGCCAGGCGGACACGGTACCTTGTATGTGGAGAGACAGCTCCGGCGGGGGCAGTTGTTCCTGGTGGTGGATGCAAGTCGGGGCTTTGCCAAGAGAAGAGATGATCTCGTCGTCCAAGGAAAGTTGAAGATCGTTGCACCACCAGGGAAGAGACCACCCGTGGAGTGCTCCGTCACAAGGCACCACCTTTTGGTCGCGGTACGGGTTAGTGGCTATCCGGTTGGCGGGGTGCTCTGCACGGGCAATTCGACCACTACGCCCTGGAAGCGAAGAAAAAGCAAAGGGGACTGGTTGTTCCCACCAGTCAGGGGAAGAAGACTCTCCGGCCGGGAGATCTCCTCTGTCATCGGGAAGTGGTGGGACGGTTCAGCAGGGCTCCACCGGAGGTGTTGTCATTGCAGGTCGGCTCAGCTTTACCCTCGTCGGATTCTTAGGTCCTTTGGCGACTTCTGAAGATCCAGTCCCAAAAGCCCTGCTTTTATGCAGAAAACCCCCATTCATTCAGCCTAGCTGTCAATCAAAACACGCTAAGTGGTGAGCGGGGTGGCTCACCACTTGGGCCAATCACACCAGAGGGCGACTTGAGTTGGCAAGGCAAATCAGTCCAGGGTGCCTAAACCCCCTCCCACACCCCCTGTGGTACCCAGACAGAATGGCACCACTTTGCAGGGCCTCTGTGCAGAAGCCTGCCAAAAGTGGAACAAAGGGCTCAACCTTTGGTTTAGGAGTCACAGAGACGAACATAGACGCCATTTTAAAAACCGAGTTCTGACAGAAAATACCAACCGATAGATTTGTTTAAGACAAATAAACCGGTGGTATGTTAGAGACTAACAACAAAATGTATTAATCTCCAACAATGGGAAGAATCCCATAGGGTTATATTCGGGGTCGAATATAACAAGTACATTCCACTGCTGTTAGGCGGAAACCTGTGCAGTTCCCTCTGGGACCACTGCAAAAGATTTAGGACTACAGGTGTTTGGCAGTAAACCCACTTGGTAGCAGTCTGTACCACACAGATTCACTTGGTAGCTGTGGCTAAGCAGTCAGACTTCCCTCAAGAAGAGTTAAGCAGTATGTGGAGTATACAATATAGGGCAATTCTTCACAGTAAGACAAGCAAACACGCAACGAGGCTCAGTGTAAAGATATTAAGGTATTTATTTATAACTGAACATCTATGGAAAACACTATGGCACTATCACGACAAACACTTCAATCACAATCACTCTACGAAGAAGAAACGATCAATCCCCCTAACAATATTTCGACAAGTCTAGGTTCTACCAGCATCACTTATTTGCAGACAGAGGTGTATGCCTCAACCTAGATGGCACTCTAATATTAGTTAGGACGGTAGAGAAAAATAAGCAGGTTACGAAATCAACACAGTTCAATACTTCACGGGAAAAATGCAAGGCAAGAAGGCAAGAACCACAATAGATCATAAAGTTCAGAGGCCAGGCCCACTCGGAGAGAGGCAAGGCGATATGTCCCAAAAAGTCTCTAGTGGAAATGCGTTTGAGTCTTTGTAGCAAATTGTTATCGGCAGATTGAACCAGTTCAGAACAATACTTGTGAAAGCTTGGAGGCGACCCAACGGAATGGAGAGGATTAAGACACCTCACTCGAACCGATCTAAAGGGAAGCCAGGCCGACACGGTACCTTGTTTGTGGAGAGTCAGCTCCAGCGGGGGCAGTTGTTCCTGGTGGTGAATGCAAGCCGGGGCTTTGCCAAGAGAAGAGATGATCTCGTTGTCCAAGGAAAGTTGAAGATCGTTGCACCACCAGGGAAGAGACCACCCGTGGAGTGCTCCGTCACAAGGCACCACCTTTTGGTCGCGGTATGGGTTAGTGGCTATCCGGTTGGCGGGGTGCTCTGCACGGGCAATTCGACCACTACGCCCTGGAAGCGAAGAAAAAGCAAAGGGGACTGGTTGTTCCCACCAGTCAGGGGAAGAAGACTCTCCGGCCGGGAGATCTCCTCTGTCATCGGGAAGTGGTGAGACGGTTCAGCAGGGCTCCACCGGAGGTGTTGTCGTTGCAGGTCGGCTCAGCTTTACCCTCGTCGGATTCTTAGGTCCTGTGGCGACTTCTGAAGATCCAGTCCCAAAAGCCCTGCTTTTCTGCAGAAAACCCCCATTCATTCAGCCTAGCTGTCAATCAACACACGCTAAGTGGTGAGCGGGGTGGCTCACCACTTGGGCCAATCACACCAGAGGGCGACTTGAGTTGGCAAGGATACTCAGTCCAGGGTGCCTAAACCCCCTCCCACACCCCCTGTGGTACCCAGACAGAATGGCACCACTTTGCAGGGCCTCTGTGCAGAAGCCTGCCAAAAGTGGAACAAAGGGCTCAACCTTTGGTTTAGGAGTCACAGAGACGAACACAGACGCCATTTTAAAAACTGAGTTCTGACAGAAAATACCAACCGATACATTTGTTTAAGACAAATAAACCGGTGGTATGTTAGAGACTAACAAGAAAATGTATTAATCTCCAACAATGGGAAGAATCCCATAGGTTATATTCGGGGTCGAATATAACAAGTAGTTTCCACTGCTGTTAGGCGGAAACCTGTGCAGTTCCCTCTGGGACCACTGCAAAAGATTTAGGACTACAGGTGTTTGGCAGTAAACCCACTTGGTAGCAGTCTGTACCACACAGATTCACTTGGTAGCTGTGGCTGAGCAGTCAGACTTCCCTCAAGAAGAGTTAAGCAGTATGTGGAGTATACAATATAGGGCAATTCTTCACAGTAAGACAAGCAAACATGCAACGAGGCTCAGTGTAAAGATATTAAGGTATTTATTTATAACTGAACATCTATGGAAAACACTATGGCACTATCACGGCAAACACTTCAATCACAATCACTCTACGAAGAAGAAACAATCAATCCCCCTAACAATATTTCGACAAGTCTAGGTTCTACCAGCATCACTTATTTGCAGACAGAGGTGTATGCCTCAACCTAGATGGCACTCTAATATTAGTTAGGACGGGAGATAAAAATAAGCAGGTTACGAAATCAACACAGTTCAATACTTCATGGGAAAAATGCAAGGCAAGAAGGCAAGAACCACAATAGATCATAAAGTTCAGAGGCCAGGCCCACTCGGAGAGAGGCAAGGCGATATGTCCCAAAAAGTCTCTAGTGGAAATGCGTTCGAGTCTTTGTAGCAAATTGTTATCGGCAGATTGAACCAGTTCAGAACAATACTTGTGAAAGCTTGGAGGCGACCCAACGGAATGGAGAGGATTAAGACACCTCACCCGAACTGATCGAAAAGGAAGCCAGGCGGACACGGTACCTTGTTTGTGGAGAGTCAGCTCCGGCGGGGGCAGTTGTTCCTGGTGGTGGATGCACGTCGGGTCTTTGCCAAGAGTGGAGAGGATCTCGTCGTCGAAGAAAAGTGAAGTCTGGTGCACCACCAGGGAAGAGACCAGCCGCGGAGTGCTCCGTCACAAGGCACCACCTTTTGGTCGTGGTACAGGGGTAGTGGCTATCCGGTTGCCGAGGTGCTCTGCATGGGCAATTCGACCACTGCGTCCTGAGGCATAGAAAAAGCAAAGGGGACTGGTTGTTCCCACCAGTCAGGGGAAGAGACTCTCCGGCAGGGAGATCTCCCCTGTCGTCGGGAAGTGGTGAGTCGGTTCCGCAGGGCTCCACCGGTGTCGTCCTGCAGGTCGGCTCAGCGTTACCCTCGTCGGATTCTTAGGTCCTGTGGCGACTTTTGAAGATCCAGTCCCAAAAGCCCAGCTTTTATGCAGAAAACCCCCATTCAGTCAGCCTAGCTGTCAATCAACACATGCTAAGTGGTGAGCGGGGAGGCTCACCACTTGGGCCAATCACACCAGAGTGCGACCGGAGTTGGCAAGGCAACTCGGTTCAGGGTGCCTAAACCCCCTCCCACACCCCTGTGGTAACCCAGACAGAATGGCACCACTTTGCAGGGCCTCTGTGCAGAAGCCTGCCAAAAGTGGAACAAAGGGCTCAACCTTTGGTTTAGGAGTCACAGAGACGAACACAGACGCCATTTTAAAAACTGAGTTCTGACAGAAAATACCAACCGATACATTTGTTTAAGATAAGTAGACCGGTGGTATGTTAGAGACTAACGAGAAAAAGTATCAATCTCTAACAATGGGACAAATCCCATAGGGTTATGTTCGGGGTCGAACATAACAAGTAGTTTCCACTGCCACCAGCCAAAACTCGACGAGGGGGGACGGGACAGTTCCCCCTCGAATAACAGACCCAGGAGTAATCAAATTACCGCTACTAGTACGTCCAAAATAGGATGGTTTGTACTAGTTCTAGTAAAGCCCATGGTGACTTTACATGCCCTGGGAGACAGTAGTCGGTCCCAGGGTATGGAGTCTATGGTGGGGATCCTCTAGGACGCCCCAGTGTTATGGCACGGAGGGTGCGGTGTAACACACATAGAAAAACATATGAGACCCTATGGAGTAAAAGACCCCATAGCCCGTAGAACACATTGACATTCAAAGGAATTAACACACATTCATGTCCAAGAGTGGGAGAAAAAGAGTCTCACTCTTGGCAGGATGGAAAAAAACAAACTCCAGAAATCCAGCAAAGCTGCTGGGGGACTCACTAGGTTAGGAAATTCAGCCTAAACAGAGAATTCTCCCTAACAGCCAGTTGTTGTGAGCTCATCCCCTGCCTGAAAACGGGTCTGGACGTAGGCATCCCTGCTGGTGCAAGATGATGCAGTGACAGGATCAGGGACAGGATTGCACACAGGCACCTCCGCAGCGGCCTGTGCTGCCTCCTGTCCCTGGTCCTGCACTGCACTGCACCACTAGCACCAGTGGAATCCCCACCTCCAGACCCCGTCTCTGTCGCTTGCACGGCCTCCTCCTCCACCAAACCCCAACCAACCTGGATGACTCCATGCCATCTTCCCCCGTTGGGCCCTGTGGGGTCCCAGCTGCCCCTTCTGCTACCGAGGAGTCCAACTCCGACCTCCGCCTCTTGGACCTCCCTCCGGCAGCTGCGGCCTGGGACGCGGCACCGGACTCCTCACTCCCCGACGAGATCACAACCTGGGAGGGGAGCCGGGTCTTGCTTCTCCGGCTGGCGGTGCGATCCCCGCCGCTGTGCTCCACAGCACCTTCTCCGCCCTCTTCATCAGTTGACGCTGCAGACAGGGAGAAATAAAACACAGGCATCCGGACACTGTACAATGGACACATACACACATGACAGTTGTACATGAGTGGCATTGGCAAACCTCAGACATGGCATCACAATCGCCAACACACATGTCATTTCAACTCGCACACATGAGCCATACCACAGCCATATCGCAACAGCCAGCACCATCCATACACATACAACAGCATGAGCAGGCAAAGGTGAGCCAGACATCACATGCAACACAGGGAGTGCACTACACATGCACACACACCACCACACTTGCATGCATGTGTACACGTCTTCCAACTGTCGCAGTGTTCAGATTGGCATCCATGTCACATCTGCCAATCAGGCTTCCACATCCCGCTGTCACATGCATCCATGTTGCATCACTGTTGCACTCTTGTCAAATACACACACATGCACATGTACACAGTGCTGATACATACAGCTGAAAACAACATCCATGTGTGACATCACGAACATGCCTACTTACATACACATTCATCCAAACATGTGTGCCCACACAACTGCATTTGGCATGCAAGCCTACACACACAAGCACCATCCTTGTCTCACACATGACAGCCCTCGCATGTGTTAGCCTCACGGCCCTGTACACCCCCCCATACTTGGCCCCATAAAAACAAGTGGCCCCGGCGCCCCTTAGCATCTGCTGCCTTCAAGAGGCGCCGGGCCTTGTTGAGGGTCCTGGACCTGAAGTCCTCCCAGCGCTTCTTGACATGATGGAATAGTCGGACTGCCACCCCCTCCGCGTTGATGGCAGTCACGATGTCCCTCCAGATCCAAGTCCGTCCTTCGTTGTCGACGCGCAAACTTCTCCGAAGAGGGCATCATACTGCCCCAGGACTTGCTCCACCAGGACACCAACTTCGGTGGCAGTGAAGCTGGTGCCCCGCTGCCTCTCTGGCCGGGGGTTGTCAGTGGTGCCAGATGTTGCAGTGCCCGACATGACAACCCCAGAGGCAGGAGTGGGTGGGCAACTGGGTCCTCGGGCTGGTCTGTGGAGCGATGGAATCCCAGTCGGGAGTCTTCGGTTCCAGCAGGGGTGGTCACAGCAACAGCACTCCTGGCTGATGTGCAGGCAGAAAAAGGCAGGGCACGTGGGCAGCAGGCAATCAGGCAGCAGCAGATGGCAGGTGGGAGCGTGCTCGGGGCTCTGGGGGGGCATTAATTCGGCCTTCTGGGCAGGAGCGTGGTCTTCCGTGTGCTTACGCGTGGCCAGCTTGATACGGAGTGATTTGGCACGTGAAAATACAGCATGTCTGCGTGTAATTCGAGGAAAAGGCCTTAGTGCGTAAGCGCGCCAGCACACGTACGCGAATTCATTGGCTGTAAGGCCACCAGCACGTATGCGCGTCTGTGACGTGCGTGCGCGGGCGTTTCCCTGTACACGGGTGCATGTTACACGTCCAATGACTGCACCTCAGAGTGTCAGCTCGTGTAATTGGAGGATGGGGCCTTAGCGCGTACACGTGGACTTAACGCTGGACATGTGGGCATGTTTAAAAGATATGTGTAGAACACCATTTCCTTGTACGTGCTTTTCGTGGAGAGCGAGTGGGTGAAATCTGTACTTCTTGTCGGTTCACACGTGATTTACTTCACAGCGTTCCAAGTTCGTACTCCCTGTTACCTCTGACAGCTTTTTCTCTTTTTGTCTTTTTCCTGGGCCTGTTTCCTCAAACAGCGTTCACTTCTCCTGTTGTCCTGTCTTCTCAGACAGCATACAATTCCTCTTTCGGCGGGGTTGTTGCATATTTTTCACGCGTTATTTCCTGGCAGACGGTGAGTCGTGCACGTATTTGACAACTGTTCTTGCCCCGTGTGTTGCCTACCCCTTCAGAGGTCAGTTTAGGCTGCGTGTGACACGCATACGTTCATTTTTGTGTTTCTGAGTGCCACAGCGTAGTGCAGGTTTATTTTTCCACGCACGTGGTCTAGGAGGGGTTGCGTGCACATTATCTCCCTTTTTCGGGGTGCCTATGCGTTGCGTGACCCGTCATCTTTCCCCAGGGGTCACATACAGCCTTGCTAGAGCACTAGGGTATGAATTCCATCTAGTACCCTACCCCTTTGACCCCCAATTTCCCAGGACAATAGTTTACTGCAACTCCCATACGCACAACAACATCAGTGCCATGGTTGGGAGGCGAGCACGTGGTAATTGTGGCAAAGTTGGGCGAGCCACAAGAGGTGGCCGTGGTGGATACGGTAGGGGACGTGGCCGGGACTTGCAGGGTGCCCCTAGCCCCCCATGTGTGGGTGACCAGTCAGGGACACCCATGCCCCCCCTGGTTGAGGGTAACGTGGCTGACACCATCCCTGCTCAGCCCTTGTTGGACCAGCCCATTGTGGCACCAGACCTGGCACAGGGTGACTCCATGGCTGACTTCCAGGTTAGCAGGTCTAGGCAACATGTGGCGGTGCACGTTGGTGTCACCAGCCCACGTGGATCAGGGGCAGCTATGTCATCTGCTGCCCCGAGTAGGCAGGTTGAGGAGGCTGCAGGGGCAGCTGCGGCTCCATCCACCCCAGCTCTGAGTCTCCCAGCCAGGACAGTGTCGGTCCTAGTCCATCCTGCTGACGTTCCCCCTGACTACATCACACTTCAGCTAATGCCTGCACCAAGTCCCATGGTGAGTGTTCATTCCCACATTCCTAGTCCACAGTCCACCGGGGCTCCTGCCCCTTGTGTCCAGAGCGGCGTAGGACACTCAGTATCACCACCACCTTCCAAGCGGAAGAGGAAGAGTGCTCGTCCAGTACAGGCTGATTCCCCAGACGCGGCTACACAGTCTGGCCCACCAAGGAAGCCCAGCTTCAATCAGGCCGAACTTGATGCACTTGTGGAGTATGTGTCCGCACATGACAGCGAAATGGTGATTACTGCAGGATGCAAGACCACACCTGCACAACATCAGGCACACTGGCAGACCATTGCGGAACTCATAAGTGCCCTTGGATTTGTGAGGCGAACAGCTAATGATTGCTACAAGCGCTGGAATGACCTGAAGCGCAGGGCAAAGAAAAAGCTGGCCTCAAGTCATGCCGCAACTCTAGTGACTGGAGGTGGGTCTCCAGCAGAGGACATAGAATTCACTCCACATGAGTATGTTTCTGGGACCTACATCACGGAGGAACAGATCCAAGGCGTGGGAGACCTGCCAGATTACAAGGCATTGTCCGGTGAGTGCACATGCATGTGTGTGTCATCCATCTGCATGGTGTGTGTGTGAGTGCTTCTGATTGAGTGCCAGGTGAGGGGGTGTGTAACTGAGTGGTTTGGGTCACCCATGTGCTTCATCCAATACATTCTGTGCACCAGGATTTGGGTGTTGCAGTATCCCTTATGGCAACAGTAGACATTCAGCCCAACCTCACGCCAGTTGCCCTTGAAGTGTCATCGTGCCACAACATAGTTGCATATTATTCTGTGTTCATTCAGGCTGATTGTCTGCATTCCACCACTTTCACTAGGCATTTCTCAGTCCTATTGTCACATGTGTGACATGGCTAGGGTACATGCCATCTGTGTGATGGCATGTGTCATGTATGTGTATTGGACATGCCAATCACAGGCCAATATGTGATGGCACTGCTAGCCAGCATGCATCAAATGTGTTGGTCTTCTATCTTGGTGTCATCAATGTGTGCCATTTGCCTCCCCTTCACACCCAGTGACAGTGCATGCATGGGAGGGTTATAGTCATGTGGGACATGTGTCAATGAAGTACTGTTTCTGTTGCTTCTCAGCCCTAATATTGTGCCATGGTGCTAATGCCTGTTCCCATTTCTTTTCTTTCATGTCTTTGCAGGGGAAGACGCACTTGATACTGCTGGGATTGTGGAGATGGTGCAGACCCAGGAGGGGTCTCAGGCCTGACCGGGCACCAGTGAGGGACGTGGTGTGGTGGTGGGTGAGAACCCACATTTGCTGCAGACCATCATCTCTAGGGTTGTCTCTGGGTGCACCTCCCCCGAGCTCTATTCAGGTGTCGATTCGGATGATGAGACCTACGTGCCGTCGCAGGTAAGTGTTTCTGGGAGGGATTCTGTACTGTCCAACCCACCTGCACCTTGGGTAGAACCCTCAATGGGGATGTCAGTGTTGGTAGGTCCGCCTTTGGTGGTTACGGATGCAGGGTCACACTCCGCTACATCTGATCCTGTTCCTTGGCCAGCAGATCAGAGGGGGAATGCAGTCCTGCAGCCTCAGGCAGTGCCGGCACAGCAAGGCGCAGTTCGCCTTGCCCCAGACAGGTGTGGTGCCTGCCAACGAGGTGGCCGTACGCCACCTGGCAATACCGCATGGGAGCAATCCATATACGGTATTGCAAACCAACAGGCAGCATCAACTGAGATGATGGCTCAGGCCATGGATAGGGTGGCCACTTCCATTGTCCCCCAAGAAAGGCTGATTGAACAACTACAGCAGGCAACAGACTCCATTAGCCAGTCACACAGGGAGGACATGTTGGCGTCCAACAGGGACAGGCGGGCGGCACTGGAGACTCTCTATTGAGTCCCAGGGCCACAGGGAAGCCCTGAGGGTGGAACTCTGTCAGCTCAGGGTAACTCTGGTTGAGCTTGAGGCTTCAGTTAACACGAGGACAGAACAGCAGCTGGAGCGGCTCACACGTACGCTCTCAGCTGAGATGCAGGCAACTAGGGAGGAGGTCCGGGCATCCTGTGAGTTGTTGCATGGGGACCTCCGCACAATTATCCTCCAGAACCAGACCTTCCACACCCGCATGCTTGCAGCCATGGAGGACCAGACTAGGGCTTTGCGTGGGCTGCCTCCCATAATGCCACCACCTCCTGATGCAGCTGCAGAGGGTGAGGAGAGCGACAGCAGCGATTCTCCCACAATAGGGTAGCGGTGCAGGCCATGAGCCCATGGAGGTGTTTTTTTTTTCGCAAGATCCACACAGGTGGGTTTTGGTGTGCACCCTGTCCTCGGACCTCCTGGGTGGCCTCCCCCACCCTCCCGGGCCCAATCATGGCCGCTTTGATTTTCTATTTTTTTATTTTTGTTTTTTGATTTTTGATTTTTGATTTTTTGGACAGTGTGTTGCCTTGTGTGGCTCCCGTGGGCATACGCTGTATTGTGGCTGGGCACATGCAGGCTTGTCCTGAATTTGGGTCAGATGCTTGGGTTTGTGTGACACACACCCCTCCTGCTTCCCGGTTCCATGGGCTTGCAAAGGGTGTGTCTAAGTGGCATTGACTTACACGGTGACGTTGGACTCCCATTTGATGTGTGGGCAGTCTGTAGTCAATACTGTGTATACATTCCTAGTGCATATTGTTGTTGTATTGTACACTGCATGGTGTATTGATATGTGCCTCTGCATCCATCTCATCCTCCTAATTTGCAGGTCCACTTGTCATGTCTTCACAAGGCGGTCTACTTGGAAATGGAGTCCATGTTGTAAGCAGTGCACCTACACTTTTGCGTGGCGCTAACACTGTACAGTTGGAAGTGTTCGAAGTGCTAGCATTATCAGGTAGTGAGGCTACCAATTTTTTAAGTCCGTACTGTCATGTTTATGGTAGCTTGGAGGTTGTGTAGGTGATTAGTATTATTGGTAAGTATTTGGTAATGTATGTTGTTGGTCCTGCATTACTGTGAGCATTTCATGTGTGTCCAGTTTCCATTAGGGACACTGTAGTTTGTGACACTTGGTTCATGTTGTGGGGATTAATTTGTTTGCTCTCACATAGCATGACATGCCATGGTGTGTTGTGTGGCCGTGCAGGGGAGGGGTTGGGTGACATGGCACTGTTCTCATGTTGTATTCTGCAAATGGGTATCCATTTTTGCTGCATGGAAATGTGTCTTTTGATGACACTGCATTAGTGGTGTTTGTGTAGGTAGGGATGCACACATTGAGACACTTCCAGACGAACAATCTCAGGCTGCTATGGTTCTGACAGTTGACTGTCCCTTAATTCATCATAATTGTCAGATTGAGTCATCATTGATTGTCAGATGGTATGTGCCAGGGCTGTGTGCACTCCACAGGGGTGTGAATTCTATGTGAAGTAATTAGCCACCAGCTGCGTATGGGCTGCCTCACCCCGTGCCCTTTCCCCTCCCATGCGCAGCAGGCGTGCATGTAGTTGGGGATGTGGGGGCACCACCATGTCCATAGCCAGGCCCCGGCTTGTTGCAACATTGTGCAGGACACATTCTGCCACTATGATCCTGCACACTACTGGGGGAGCATATAACAGCTGCCCGCCAGAACGGTCAAGGGAGCGAAAGCGTGACTTGAGCACTCCGAATGTGTGCTCCACTATGCCCTGTGTTGCAATATGGGCTGTGTTGTATCTTACCTTGGAGGCGTGATGGGGTTCCGAATTGGCGTCATCATGTGGGTGCTCAGAGGGTAGGCACTGTCCCCTGAGGAGGTGGTGATGGGGATCACTAGTGGGGTATTGGCATTACTCTGTATCTGTCATGCATGCAGTGCTGTGGCATTTATACTCACCAAGCAGCCATGCATCGCCATGCCGCCCAGCTTCCATGTCCCGGTTTAGGGTTGACATCCTGTAAATGAAGCTGTCGTGGGTGGACCCTGGATAGTTGGCATATACTGAGGTGATGATTCCCTTGGAATCACATACTACATGGACGTTGATGGAATGCCAGTGCTTGCGGTTTCTATAGATGTGCTCAGATGCCCTGGGGGGACGTAGAGCAACATGGGTGCAATCAATGGCACCTAGCACTTTGGGGAATTGTGCCACCCTGTAGAAATCCTGGCTGACAGCCTGCCTTTCTGCAGGTGTTCTGGACAGGTATATGTGCCTGCGGACTGATGGGCGTGCAGTGATGATGGCCAACAACTGGTGTAGGCACCGTGACTGCGTGGCCTGTGACACCCCCCCCACTATGGCACTTGTCCGCTGAAATGATCCGGTAGCCAAGAAGTGCAGTACATTGAGGACCTTCTCCAGGGGGCTGAGTGCTTGGGAGCACAGGGTGGGTGATGTGAGGTCATCCTCCCACTCACTGACCAGGTCGAGTTTTATGTGTGGTGGAAACCTGTACCTCCCATACACCTGGTCATCGGGCATACCAAATAGGCTGGTTCTGGGTGTGAAGATTCTGGCCCTAACTATCCTTCTCCTCCTCCTGTGGTATCCCACGGCCACTGCTGCTAGGAACGGTATATTTATGCTGGCGTCTGAGCTTGTTTGTTGTTTGCGCACTCTTTTATGCTGCGCGGGGCGTGCGCCTGCTTCATGCTGGCGTGCGTATTTCCGGATTGGACCTTTCTTTTTTTTTGCGCGTTGTAGGCGACCGTGTAAATCTTCCCGCCCACCCCAGGAATACATGTAACACGCTCTCCCAGGCCCAGTCGCGAGTAAATATTCCAACCCACCCCTGAAATACACGTACCCTGCAAATTCGCGTGTGAAACTTCCCGCGCACCCCGAAATACACGTACCCAGGGCAATCGCGTGTGGAACTTCCCACGAACCCCGTAATACACGTTGTTAGGCGGAAACCTGTACAGTTCCCTCTGGGACCACTGCAAAAGATTTAGGACTACAGGTGTTTGGTAGTAAACCCACTTGGTAGCAGTCTGTACCACACAGATTCACTTGGTAGCTGTGGCTGAGCAGTCAGACTTCCCTCAAGAAGAGTCAAGCAGTATGTGGAGTATACAATATAGGGCAATGCTTCACAGTAAGACAAGCAAACACGCAACGAGGCTTAGTGTAAATATATTAAGGTATTTATTTATAACGGAACATCTATAGAAAACACTATGGCACTATCACGGCAAACAATTCAATCACAATTACTCTATGAAGAAGAAACGATCAATCCCCCTAACAATATTTCGACAAGTCTAGGTTCTACCAGCATCACTTATTTATAGACAGAGGTGTATGCCTCAGCCTAGATGGCACTCTAATATTAGTTAGGACGGGAGAGAAGAATAAGCAGTTTACGAAATCAACACAGTTCAATACTTCACAGGAAAAATGCAAGGCAAGAAGTCAAGAACCACAATAGATCATAAAGTTCAGAGGCCAGGCCCACTCGGAGAGAGGCAAGGCAATATGTCCCAAAAAGTCTCTTAGTGGAAATGCGTTCGAGTCTTTATAGCAAATTGTTATCGGCAGATTGAACCAGTTCAGAACAATACGTGAGAAAGCTTGGAGGCGACCCAACGGAAAGGAGAGGTTTAAGACACCTCACTCGAACCGATTGAAAGGGAAGCCAGGCGGACACGGTACCTTGTTTGTGGAGAGACAGCTCAGGCAGGGGCAGTTGTTCCTGGTGGTGGATGCACGTCGGGTCTTTGCCAAGAGTAGAGATGATCTCGTCGTCGAAGAAAAGTGAAGTCCGGTGCACCACCAGGGAAGAGACCAGCCGCGGAGTGCTCCGTCACAAGTCACCACCTTTTGGTCGCGGTACAGGGGTAGTGGCTATCCGGTTGCCGAGGTGCTCTGCACGGGCAATTCGACCACTGCGTCCTGAGGCGAAGAAAAAGCAAAGGGGACTGGTTGTTCCCACCAGTCAGGGGAAGAGACTCTCCGGCAGGGAGATCTCCTCTGTCGTCGGGAAGTGGTGAGTCGGTTCCGCAGGGCTCCACCAGAGGTGTCGTTGTGCAGGTCGGCTCAGCGTTACCCTCACCGGATTCTTAGGTCCTATGACGACTTCTGAAGATCCAGTCCCAAAAGCCCTGCTTTTATGCAGAAAACCCCCATTCATTCAGCCTAGCTGTCAATCAACACATGCTAAGTGGTGAGCGGGGAGGCTCACCACTTGGGCCAATCACACCAGAGTGCGACCGGAGTTGGCAAGGCAACTCGGTCCGGGGTGCCTAAACCCCCTCCCACACCCCAGACAGAATGGCACCACTTTGGAGGGTCTCTGTACAGAGGCCCGCCAAAAGTGGAACAAAGGGCTCAACCTTTGGTTTAGGAGTCACAGAGACGAACACAGACGCCATTTTAAAAAACCGAGTTCTGGCAGAAAATACCATACGGTAAACTTATTTAAGATAAGTAAACTGATGGTATGTTAGAGATTAACGAGGAAAAAGTATCAATCTCCAACAATGGGAAGAATCCCATAGGGTTATGTTGGGGGTCGAACATAACAAGTAGTTTCCACTGCCACCAGCCAAAACTCGACGAGGGGGGACGGGACAGTGCCCCCTCGAATAACAGACCTAGGAGTAATCAAATTACCCCTACTAGTACGTCCACAATAGGGTGGTTTGTACTAGTTCTGTTAGTAATTTTAGGTCTAGTAAAGCCAATGGTGACTTTAAATGCCCGGGGAGACAGTAGTCAGTCCCCGGGTATGGAGTCTATGGCGGAGGTCCACTAGGACGCCCCAGTGTTACGGCACGTAGGGTGCGGTGTAACACACATAGCAAAACATATGAGACCCTATTGAGTAAAAGACCCCATAGCCCATAGAACACATCAACATTCAAAGGAATTACACACATTCATGTCCAAGAGTGGGAGAAAAGAGAGTCTCACTCTTGGCAATATGGAAAAAACAAACTACAGAAATCCAGCAAAGCTGCTGGGGGACTGACTAGGTTAGGAAATTCAGCCTAAACAGAGAATTCTCCCTAACACTCGCCCCCCCCCAGACTAAGGGACAGGAGGATTTAATCCACTCCTGGATGAATCTCATACCTCTAGTCGATGACATACATCCTAGAGAGACCATCAGCATTTTGGTGGTGACATCCTGACCTGTGCTCAATGGTGAAATCAAACCCTTGCAGGCAGATCGACCATCTCAATAGTTTTGGGTTTTCCCCTTTCATTTGCATTAACCATCTCAAGGGTTGGTGGTCAGTCTGAATGACAAAAGTAGAACCATACCAGTACGGCCTAAACTTCTTCAGAGCCCACACGATAGCAAAGCACTCTCTTTCGATTGTTGCCCACCTTGTTTCAGGATCCTTCAGCTTGCGGCTGATGAAGCAAACGGGGTGCTCCCTACCTTTCCCATCCAGTTGACTGAGTACGGCACCTATCCCTACATTAGAACCATCTGTCTGCACAATGAAGTGTTGGCGGTAATCAGGAGCTCTGAGTACTGGGGCTTGGCAAAGAGCCTTTTTCAGGTTTTCAAAAGCCTGAATGCACTCCTCGTTCCATTTAACCTTTTTAGGAAATTTGGGCGAGGAGATGACATTCAGTGGAGAAGCTATGGTCCTATAGTTCTCTATGAAATTCCTGTAGTACCCAGTGAGGCCTAGGAAGACTCTCACTTGGGTTTGAGTAGTAGGTGTTGTCCAATTTTGCACAGCTTCAATCTTACCGAGTAAAGGCCTTATTTCTCTACCTCCTACCTCATGTACAAGATAGACTACCTTACTCTGTCCATTTTGGCATGTACTCGCCTTTATGGTCAGATTGGCTCGTCCAAGAGCCTGCAAAACATCTCTCAGGCGGGTTACATGTTCTTCCCAGGAATTGCTGAACACTGCGATGTCATCCAAGTATGCCATGCAGAAGTCCTCCATCCCATTCAGAACCTGGTTTACCATCCGTTGAAACGTAGCAGGTGCATTCTTCAATCCGAAAGGCATTACCTTAAAATGGTATAAGCCAACGGGGGTAGAAAATGCAGTTTTCTCCTTGCCATGGTCTGTCAGGGTTATTTGCCAATAGCCTGACGTCAAGTCAAATGTGCTGAGGAACTTGGCGGCGCCAAGTTTATCCACCAACTCATCTGTTCTTGGCAAAGGGTGGGCATCAGTCTTGGTGACTGCATTAAGAGCTCTATAATCCACGCAGAATCTAAGCTCTTTAGATCCAGCCTTTGGTACTTACACAACTGGGCTAGACCATGGACTAGTAGAGGGCTCTATTACCCCGAGATCAAGCATCTTGCTGACCTCACCTTTGATGTGGATTTGTACGTTTTCTGACATTCTGTATCCTCTGCTTTTGACTGGCAGACAGTCACCAGTGAGTATGTCATGCTGGCCCCAAGGGGTCAAGCCTGGTGAGAGCGAGAACAGAGAGGCAAACTGATTCAACATGGATTTGCACTCTTCTTGTTGCTCGGGTGTCAGATTGGAGGAGAGATTTACTCCTTCAATTTGTTCATCTAAAGGTAAGCCTCTGAGGAGATCCGGAAGAGCTTCACTCTCCTCTTCTTCCTCGGATGATGCTAGAAGCAACGCTCCTACATCAGGTCGTGAGACATACGCTTTGAGGCGGTTGGTGTGGAAGACGGCCGGAGCCTCCTTGCGATTGCCCAAGTCCACCAGATAGTTAACCTCTCCGAGTTTACCCACAACTCTGAAGGGTCCCATCCATTTATCTTGCAAGGCCCTCTGCCTTGTTGGGATCATAACGAGAATGATCTGTTCTTGAGCGAACTCAACCATGTTAGCCTTTTGATCGTGCCAGTGCTTGACCAATGCTTGTCCAGCTTTCAAGTTATCGCTTGCTTCCGTCATCATGTGCGACATTCTCCTCCGGAGACCTATCACGTAGTCAGTCACTCTGACTGGCTTGGGTGAAGGAGCACTCTCCAACCCCTCCTTAATCAGGGCCAATGGACCTCTGACGGGTTGACCATAGAGAGGTTTGAAGGGAGAGTAACCTACTCCCTCCTGAGGGACTTCTCTATAAGCAAAGAGAAGGCATGGCAGTAGAAGGTCCCACTTACGTTTAAGGGGTTCTTCTAAAGCACCTATCATGCTCTTCATGGTTCGGTTGAACCGTTCTACCAACGCATTGGTTGGGGGGTGGTAAGCTGTTGAGAACTTGTAAGTAACTCCACAGGTTTTCCACATGGCTTTCATGTAGTGGGACATAAAGTTTGACCCCCTGTCAGAGATTACTTCCTTAGGAAACCCGACCCTAGTAAAAATACCAAGGAGGGCCTTAGCCACAGCCGGAGCTGTAACAGTCCTCATAGGAATTGCCTCAGGATACCTAGTAGCATGTTCTACTACAACAAGTATAAACCTGTTGCCTGAGGAGGTTGGAGGATCAAGGGGACCAACAATGTGAATCCCTACTCTCTCAAATGGGACTCCCACAACTGGGAGAGGCACTAAAGGTGCCACATTCTTGGTGCCAACCTTACCAGAGGTCTGGCAGGTGTGGCAGCTCCTGCAGTGTTTTTCTACTTCGGCCCCCATCTTTGGCCAATAGAAGTAGAGAGAGAGCCTTTCCTTAGTCTTCTTGAAACTCAAGTGACCAGCCAAAGGAATCTCATGGGCTAACTGCAAGAACTGTGGTCTGTTCTCTTGGGGTACTACACATCGTTTGTAGTCGCCAGGTGCAGACTCGGTCAGTTCACTGTAGAAGAGGCCATCTTCCCAGTGCAACCTGTATTTCCCAGGCTCTTGCCCTTCAGCCTGAGCTTCTGCCTGGTGGCGAAGACCTTCCAGAGTTGGACATTCTCTCTGTCCCTTACTGAAGTCTGCCCTGCTGGGTCCACCTTCTGCCAGTAAAGACTGCAGCTCAGGATGGTCAACAGGATCCAGATCTCCAATGAGTTCCTGGCCTTCCATTAGCTCTTCCACAGAGTCTAATTCTACCACACAGGGTTGTACCTCCCTCTCAGCCTCAGCTGGAGGTGGAGTGGTGTAACTTTGGACAACCGCGGGGAAGTCCGTGTTGGCTGCACTGAAATGCTGGCTGCTGGTTTCGGGATAGAAGTCTTATGTTTCCCTTTCGCTTCTGATTTCTTGGAGACATCAGCCAACAATTCTAGTGGAGCAGGAGTGATTTCTTTCTTCACCATCTCCTGGAGAGTACCGCGCATGGTCCTCTCTCTTGCGGGTCTGGTTAGCTCCTGTAACCGTTTACTAGGAGGTCTGGGAGTATGCGATACAACTCCAAGAGTTTTCAAATCGTTACCCAACAGTATGCGTCCTGGTACCTCACTCTGTATGCTGACAGGTATCTTCACAGTCATGTTGTTACACTGGATGAGAACTGGTAATTGGGGAAGCATCTGCACTGGCCCTCCAGCTAACTTGGTGAGGCGTTTGGGTGCCTTAGCAACATCCTCAGCCTGAAAAAACAATTTATCCACCACAGTTATGCTGGCCCCAGTGTCCCTAATGGCAGGAGTCTCCTGACCATTCACCTGGACACTGTCCTTATAATACTCTTTAGTATTATCGGGGATAGAATTATAGACATCTAAATTCTGTTGTTCCCACAACCCCAGAGATACTAAAGAAACGCTGGCTGAGACTCCAATGGGTTCATCTGCCAGCAGTAGAAAGTTTCCACTTGCCATTTGGACTTCCTCCTCTGGAGCGAAGGCTAAGGAGACAAGCTGGACCCCTGAATGTTTACTCTTACATCTGGGATCTCCTTTCACGTGGTCAGTCGAGCCACAAACAAAGCATTTACCGAATGCTTACTGGAATGGTGGCTTGTTCTGGCCTCCTTCCGGTTTGGCACCAGAAGACACACTATTCTGCTGTGGTTTTCCCTGTGGCTTACCCTTCTGGTTTTGTTTGGGGCCCTCTTTGGAATTTGAGGTATTCGAATTCTCTTTTGAGTCTTTTTTAGGCTGTTTTCCCTCATCCTTTTTCTGAGTTGCCCCAGAATCCTTATGAGTAGCCCTGTTGGCAACCCATAAGTCAGCAGCCCTAGCTAGCGTCCGGGAATCCAATTCCTTCGAATCAGCCAAGTGCTATCTGAGCTCAGGAGAACAGGCATCATAAATCGACTCCAACATAAAAAGATTCTTCATACCCTCATAAGTGTTCACTTTGTAACCCTTAATCCATCCCTCTAAGTTTTTCAACCCTTCACTCACCCAGGTAGCCCAAGGGGTACCATCATGCTTTTTGAGGGTTCTAAACCTCTTAAGATACTGGGAAGGGGTCTTCCCGAAACTAGCTATCAAAGCTAGTTTCACACTTTCGTAATCCGTCTTATCCGCCTCCCCCAACTCCATTACCACATCAGTCGCAACAGGAGGGAGCCTAGAGAACAACCAGGGAAGTAAATCATTCCCGGTGATGTCCTGGATCCCATGATTGTACTCAAACAGTTTTAACCAATCCAACACATCCAATATCGGTTCATACATACCCACTAATTCCTTCGGCGTCCGGGGTCTTTTGGGACTGGAGCTCCTAGAGGAACCAGAGGAGAGAGAAGCATTTTCCACAGACAACTTTTTCATTTCTAACTCGTGGTTAAGTTCTATTTCCCTGAGTCTTAACTCAGCTTGCTTCCGCTCAGCATGGGCATTCATCCTTCTGAACTCGAGCTCTTGGTTTCGTTCAGATTGAGACAAGAACCGTTTGTATTCTAATTCGAGATTCATTTTTTCAAGTTCAAAATAAGCAGGGTTACTTGTGGGACCTCGTATGGGCCCCGTAGGTACAGCTGGTAAGGCAGGTAGAGGAGCAGGGGAGACAGTTTTGTTAGCCTCTCCGTCCTCGTCAGCCACTTCATCGCTATCATCAGAATTACGATTTAGATCAACACCATCACTGTTATCTACATTTGCTGGAGAAATTGGTTCCTCTGAACCAGTACCCAGACTTTGGTTCTCCAGCAATCTCTCTATGAGTTCTAACTTCTTGCCTCTTACAAAAAGATTCTCTTGCCTACAGAGAGCTCGCAAACTCTCAGTATTTTCACCTGACAAGGATTCTTGACTGTAAATTTCCATCGTAGACATGTGTGTGAAAGTTGCTTTTTAGTGCTAAGCTTTGTGGTTAGTTATCCTAAAGTGTCGAAAAGCACTCTAAACTGTATACTCGATACAAATCCCACCGCTGTACACCAGTGTTAGGCGGAAACCTGTGCAGTTCCCTCTGGGACCACTGCAAAAGATTTAGGACTACAGGTGTTTGGCAGTAAACCCACTTGGTAGCAGTCTGTGCCACACATATTCACTTGGTAGCTGTGGCTGAGCAGTCAGACTTCTCTCAAGAAGAGTTAAGCAGTATGTGGAGTATACAATATAGGGCAACTCTTCACAGTAAGACAAGCAAACACGCAACGAGGCTTCAGTGTAAAGATATTAAGGTATTTATTTATAACGGAAAATCTATAGAAAACACTGTGGCACTATCACGGCAAACACTTCAATTACAATTACTCTACGAAGAAGAAACGATCACTCCCCCTAATAATATTTCGACAATTCTAGGTTCTACCAGCATCACTTATTTTCAGACAGAGGTGTATGCCTCAACCTAGATGGCACTCTAATATTAGTTAGGACGGGAGAGAAAAATAAGCAGGTTACGAAATCAACACAGTTCAATACTTCACGGGAAAAATGCAAGGCAAGAAGGCAAGAACCACAATAGATCATAAAGTTCAGAGGCCAGGCCCACTCGGAGAGAGGCAAGGCCGTATGTCCCAAAAAGATCTTAGTGGAGATACGTTCGAGTCTTTGTAGCAAATTGTTATCGGCAGATTGAACCAGTTCAGAACAATACGCTAGAGAAAGCTTGGAGGCGACCCAACGGAAAGGCGAGGATTAAGACACCTCACTCGATCCGGCAGAAAGGGAAGCCAGGCAGACACAGTACCTTGTTTGTGGAGAGACAGCTCCGGCGGGGGCAGTTGTTCCTGGTGGTGGATGCACGTCGGGTCTTTGCCAAGAGTAGAGATGATCTCGTCGTCGAAGAAAAGTGAAGTCCGGTGCACCACCAGGGAAGAGACCAGCCGCGGAGTGCTCCGTCACAAGGCACCACCTTTTGGTCGCGGTACAGGGGTAGTGGCTATCCGGTTGCCGGGGTGCTCTCCACGGGCAATTCGACCACTGCGTCCTGAGGCGAAGAAAAAGCAAAGGGGACTGGTTGTTCCCACCAGTCAGGGGAAGAGACTCTCCGGCAGGGAGATCTCCTCTGTCGTCGGGAAGTGGTGAGTCAGTTCAGCAGGGCTCCACCGGAGGTGTCGTCGTTGCAGGTTGGCTCAGCGTTACCCTCGTCGGATTCTTAGGTCCTGTGGCGACTTCTGATGATCCAGTCCCAAAAGCCCTGCTTTTATGCAGAAAACCCCCATTCATTCAGCCTAGCTGTCAATCAACACATGCTTAGTGGTGCACGGGGAGGCTCACCACTTGGGCCAATCACTCCAGAGTGCGACCGGAGTTGGCAAGGCAACTCGGTCCAGGGTGCCTAAACCCTGTCCCACACCCCTGTGGTAACCCAGACAGAATGGCACCACTTTGGAGGGTCTCTGTACAGAGGCCCGCCAAAAGTGGAACAAAGGGCTCAACCTTTGGTTTAGGAGTCACAGAGACGAACACAGTCGCACACACATTCATGTCCAAGAGTGGGGGGAAAAGAGTCTCACTCTTGGCAGGATGGAAAAAAACAAACTCCAGAAATCCAGCAAAGCTGCTGGGGGACTCACTAGGTTAGGAAATTCAGCCTAAACAGAGAATTCTCCCTAACACCGTGTGTGCCCTGTTTCCCCCAACCCCTCATGCCCTGTGTCTCCCCTGTTCCCCCCCACCCCCCACTGATGCTCCGTGTGTTCCTCCCATTCCCCTCACCCCCAATCATGCCCCGTGTGTGCCCTGTTCCCGCCACCCCCCGCTCATGCCCCGTGTGTGCCCTGTCCCCCCCACCCTCCGCTCATGCCCCTTCTTTGCCCTGTTTCCCCCCACCCCCCGCTCATGCCCTGTGTCTCCCTTGTGTTCCCCCCACCCCCCGCTCATGCCCCGTGTCTCCCTCCTTCCCCCCCACTCCCAGCTCATGCTTCATGTCTCCCATCTTTCCCCCCACCCCCCACTCATGCCCCTTGTCTCTCTTCTTCCCCCCCACCCCCCGCTCATGCCCTGTGTCTCCCTTCTTCCCCCCACGCCTCGCTCATGCCCCGTGTCTTCCTTCTTCCCCCCACCCCCCGCTCATGCCCCTTGTCTCCCTTCTTCCCCCCCACCCCCCGCTCATGCCCTGTGCCTCCCTTCTTCCCCCCCACCCCCCGCTCATGCCCATTGTCTTCCTTCTCCCCCCCACCCCCCACTCATGCCCCTTGTCTCCCTTCTTCCCCACCCACCCCCCGTTCATGCCCCGTGTCTCCCTTCTTCCCCCCACCCCTTGCTCATGCCCCGTGTCTCCCTTCTTTTCTCCCATCCCCCGCTCATGCCGTGTGTCTCCCTTCTTTCCCCCCCACCCTCCCCTTTCATGCCCCGTGTCTCCCTTCTTCCCCCCACCCTCCGCTCATGCCCCGTGTTTCCCTTCTTTCCCCCCGCTCATGCCCTGTGTCTCCCTTCTTTCCACCCCCACCCCCACTCATGCCCCGTGTCTCCCTCCTGTACCCCCCGCTCAGACCCCGTGTCTTCCTTCTTTCCCCCCGCTCATGCCCCATGTCTCCCTTCTTCCCCCCACCCCCTGCTCATGCCCCGTGTCTCCCTTTTTACCCCCCCACCCCCTGCTCATGCCCTGTGTCTCCCTTCTTCTCCCCCACCCCCGCTCATGCCCTGTGTCTCCCTTCTTCTTCCCCCATCCCCCACTCATGCCCCGTGTCTGTATGTTCTTGGGCTGATTCTGAGTGAGTATGCAAAGTTTGGTGGGATTCTGTCATGAGGGGGCAAAATTAGAGGGGGGTCCCAAAATAATGTAAAGGCTTATAAATGAGGTTCCATTTGACGAATCCTCACTTAATTTGGGAAACTGATAATACATTTAGATAGGAATGTTTTTCCGAAGTTTGGTAGGATTTTGTGAAGAGGGGGCAAAATTAGAGGGGGGGTCCCAAAATAATGTAAAGGCTTATAAATGAGGTGCCATTTGACGAATCTACACTTCATTTGGCAAACTGATAAGAGATCAAGATATACATGTTTTTTCCGAAGTTTGGTGGGATTCTGTCAAGAGGGAGCAAAATTAGAGTGGGGGTCCCAAAATATTGTAAAGGCTTATAAATGTGGTGCCATTTGACAAATCTACACAAAGGTTTGCAAAAAGATTATAGATCTAGATTTTTATGTTTTCGTAAAGTCTGAATGGATTTTGTCAAGTGGGGGCTAGGTTATATGACAATTGTGTGTGCATACATTTGACACTTTTGAAAAAATAAAACATGGGTGGATTTCCAGAAAACTTGCGCAAGGAGCATTGGCAAGGACCTACAAGCATGGTTTTGCAAATGTGTTAGTGTTTTATTATTTGACAAGTGTCATAATGTAGCAACAAAAAATAGCGGTATACCTTTAGTGACTGAGGGGTAGGCTGTGGCCATGGGCAGTGACCAAATTGTCCGGGTCATGGAATAAGGTCATGATCCAGACAATCTGGCTACTGGCCATGACCACAAGAGACAAAACATAGGATTAAAGTGGCCATGTCCACCTGGGTCTGGCTTTGTGGTAAAGTTATTCGAAATTAGGATAGATTTGAAAGGGAAGAAACATTTGCTCATGGTAATATGGTCATAGGGTTCTCTTTTTGCCTTCTGCAGGCTGCTATGGAAAGCGAAGAGGGGCCCTGTATAGAACCCTCACCTTCCCTTTCCATGGTGGCCATCCAGGAAAAGGATTTTCCTTCCTACACCTGGACGCCGCAGGCCCTTTAACAAAGTTTTTTCAGTGAATTTGAAAGGTTTTTATTAGTGCAACTTAACCATAACGTCCCTTTAACAAAGTTTTTTCATTGAATATATGCATATATATGTTTAATGCACATATGTATAGACACAGACTTGTATATGCCGTTGCTACAGTATCGGCCAATGAGTTGCAGGATTCTGTTTGAGCGGCCAAGGCGGGCAACGACTGGGGTACTTTTATTCACGGCTAACCAGCTCCCCTGTTTACATTGTAACCATGGTTAAAAACAAATGATTGGGGGATTTTGTGTAGTCTGATTGCATGAAATAAATTACAATAGATAGTGTAACCTATTTTTGCAGTCCGTGTTCAATTTTATCTATTTTTGTAACTTAACGGTTGTCTGTTAAAAGTGCCATTTCGGGGGAAGCAAAGAGAGGGGAGAACAGATGAGGAAAATACATAAGGATGAAACATGTAACAAAGGGAATTAAAATAAAAAGAAACTTATTTTTGGGTATTTTCTTTCTTTTTCTTTTTTCAAAAAAAGAGGGGACATTGCCATTTAAATAACAACAAAATTAAGGACGGCAGTTAATCTGGTTTTCAGATATTATTTTCTTCCAATCCTCAAATGTGCCACCGCCCGTGGCTACCCATTTAAAGCATCATTCACAGAAGACTCTCATCATTGCGAGATTGTGAGTCAGTAAAAGTTTAAAGTGTGCAGTTGACACTGCTGATGAAGATGAGGCTTCATTTGTGTTGGTAATGTTGTTGCACTGGTGGATGGAGGTGGTGCAGGTGGTACTGATCTCCATACACATAAGGAATGGTATGGCGTGAAATGATTAGCTGTGGGATGAGGCTCGAGTGCATAGCCACGTTAATGTCATTTGAGCTGTTACTGGATGATTTTGCACATGTAGATGACATCGAACAGCATGAGCATAGTCGCATGAATGCACCCCGGTTTGTCCTTGGCTCATTTGTTGATGCGGCTAGACATATAGAAGCCCACATGCGATTGGCTGGTGAGCACAGACGCAAAGCCTTGTAGCCGTGTCAATGGCATTTTCAAACTGATTGAGCCATTACAACCTCTGCCGTTGCTGTATTTAGCCGCCCATGCATCTTTGGTAGATGCGGCTATAACAACATTGAAAAAACATTTATAAAAATCTGTACATGTATGTATGCGTATATGTGAGCACTAGGCTTGTAAACATTTATTTTAAGATGCATTGAGTGTAGTCTGTAACACTTTAATACATTTCTATTCATCAACATTACACACAAATGTAAACACTTTTAAAAGTTAAATAAATATGCAAACAAAGCTTTTTAAGAACAGGTTTATTTGGGGGAATGTGGTTGCACAATTCCTTATTATTTTATTTTCTACACTTGTTTGATACATTTTTTTCATTATCTGTAGAATCAATGTCAATTCTACATGACAAACCCTTCAAATTCAAGGAAAACACTTCAGATGCAGGGACATTAAGGTGAGCAATAAATTGTAACAATACCTTTTAAATACAAGGAAAAAACTTTAATTGCAGGCATGTGAAGGTGAGAACTTAACACAACAAAACTCTTGAAATTCAGCTAAATTCACCTTAACTGCGCATCCTGCCTTGCTCAGCCTATAACCACAATGATGACATCCGAGATGACATCACTAATTACACTACATTACAACAGTAACTGGCATTATGCATGGCCTTTAACCGTGGCCAGTGTGCATGGCCAAATATATTAACACATGAATGGGTACTAGTCATGGCCTTCAGTTATGGACAGTGGTCACAACATTCACCCACGTGCGCTTAATATTTTAAAACACTACTAAGCTACCAACTATAGATTTTGGCCTTTACCAGTGGATACAGATTTCGACTGTGTCCACTGTATATTATATACACTGATCAGGCACTAGCCATGGACTTTTGCACAATACTGGCCAGTGGCCACAATCTTTGGCTGTGCCCACTGTATATTCTAACATACACATGGGCCACTATCCATGGCCTTTGACCTTAAGCCGTTTGTACATAATTTGGCCATGTCTACTGTATATTTCAAAATAATAAACTGTAATAAGCGATGGCCTTCGGCCGTTCTCACTGTGTATTATACAACACTAACCAGCCACTAGCCATGATCTTCAACACAATACTAGCCAGTGGCCAAAGCGTTTGGTTGTTCCGACTGTATATTCTAACATAGTAATGGGCATTAGCTATGGCCATTTAGCCATGGACACTGACTACAGCTTTCAACATTGCCCACTGTATATTTTAAAATAGCGATTGACTATTAGGCAGGGTTTTTAGCAATGCACATTGTTGTTTTTTTTTAACACTAACTGACCACTAGCTATGGCCTTTGGTGCTGGCAGAAACACCAGCCTTTGTCATGACTAAGTCCAAGGCCTACATTGTTATTAAGGTAATCAAACTTTTCATAACCCAACTTATACATGCTGTTATGTCTATTTCCATTTTTGATTAATCAGTTAAATTCAATGTAATTAGTGTTGTCACCAGTGATGGCATCAGGGATGTGATTTGTAGTGTCATCAATGTTCTCATACAACATGTAATTAGTGATGCCATCTGTGATCTGATCTGTGATGTCATCATCGAGGTAATAGGCTGCACAACACAGGCATTAATTTAAAGTGGCTTTAGCTGAAATTCAGTTTTGTTGCGTTAGGTTCTTACCTTAATGTCCCTGCAACTAAATTTTTTCCTTGAATATACATATATATACATGTGCAAATTCATTTGTTTTTGTACTATTACATTGTAGCCTTAGTTACAGAACTGTAGCTAGAGAAATGAAACACACAACACACACTACATTTTCAATATTATTCAACACCTTTGATGTGTGGCTTGTAAAGAGCTTTGTGTTTTTAAATGAAAATGTTACCCAAATAATACAGTTAATTGTTAGAAGCTGTCTACTTCCTCTACAAGTTTCCTTTAAAGTATTCAGAAACACTTGCAACATGTCTCTGTGCTCTTCCCTTAGATACTTTACTCATTTTCTTTTTCCAAACATCAAATATGTCTGTCCGCAATACACACACAAAGCTCTTCTTTCACAAACTCTATCAAAAGTGCTATTGTAAAACTAACAACATATAGTCAGCCACTGCTTCTCATAAACGAACCCAGTTTCTTCCACTTCACTATTAGTACCATTATCAAATTTAGGCATTTCTCCACAATCTTCTGAACAATGAGATTCATCACCCTATAAATCACTAAATAACAGTATGTAGGCACTCTTCAATTCCACATCTGCAAATCACACATCTCCTCTCAGTAAATATCACCATCCAATACCATGACATGTTTCAAAATGTGCCTTGGATCAATCAATCACATGATCATTTCAAACTCCCATTGTTATTGGTGCACATTTTTTACTTGTACCTTCAAAGTGCTTAAAATACAATTAAATGGGACGTGATACCCACAGCTAAGAGGCCAGCTGTTATAGTAACTTTACGGTAGCATGCCAAAATACAAAAAATTCTGTTGGCTGCCATATAACTGCAACTACAAATAATGATTTCCTGATTGGTAATTACTGTACTCACAACTATAACTGTATAGTCACATTTATAACATGTGCAGAAACAACATGATCGCCATTGGCTGCTGAACAGTCTCAAAATAATCTTGACTACAAGTGGTCACACATGCGATAACCACAGCTACTTTGTAAATCTATAAATCTGTAATAAGACCCTAACCAAGTATAGATGGTGCATTTTAGATGACCGTAAACCAATCACATCACATAACCAACACCGCAAACACAGATTTGCCAATATAACCATAGGGCGTCCATCTTGTGTAACTTTCACTATTTTTCTTCTTTCCTTTCTGTCAAATGCTTTAGCAAAATAAAAAGTTTTTAAAAAATGCTCTTTAAGCTCATGCATGGTACGAGGCCACCAGCTTACATGTAGATAGATCAATCCAGACAGGAATGCCGAGCAGTGCAGAAATACATTGTGTTCCTCCCTCACTAAGTCCTTGAGAGCGAGCAAGCAGAAATGACGGCATTTAATCAACAGACCGGGTGCCAGCCTGTCTTGCTGCAGCTGTAAAAATAGGCAGTTAAAGGCATGAATTATACGTTTCCAGCGGTCCTCCTTCACAGATCTTCCTTAGAACAGGCTGACCCCTGGTTCAAGAATAGAAACTAGTAGATAAGGTGCTTTTGAATGTGTCTCCCTCTAGAACGCAATATCCTTGATGAACAAGTGCTCTGTGTTCCTAATAACAAAGAACTATGTCTGCAATTGTTGCTAAAGTATAAGAAACTTGTCATAATGTGTCATATTTGTTGCAATTGTCAATCACCGAACCCTAGCCTCAGAAATATACATTATGGGTGGTTCTGATGCTCCGTGGAAGGCTGTTGTTTTGTATGTATGTGACTGTTTGTACGATGTTCATTCTTCTTGCATCCCACGAGGTCTGGGTGACACACGTTGCGAGACGTTAGACCCCGTCGTCCGACTGAGCTTATTTTTGCAATAAACCATAGTACTTGGAAAATTAAACCTTGTGTCTGTCGTATCACTAAGTGTATGGTGATTGTGCCTTGTCTCCATATGGGGAGGGTCTTCAGGGCCCAGCAACTTCATCATGTTACTTAGCCTTGATAATGCTTCCCTTGGATATGCAACATGGATTCTGATTGGTTGCTGGTGTAACCACGGCTACACCGGATGTTATGACATATAGCTGCGGTTAGCCAACATGGCTTGTAATTAGTTGGGAGAGTAGCCCCATCTATGCGTGGCGTATGATGTGTAGCCACGGTTTCTGATTGATCAAGGGGTGTAACAATGGTTATTCACCACACCCACAGGAAATGCTTAACTTTTCTCACTGCTTTTAGTTTTTTCACTGAGCAACATCTCCTCGGTGCATAAAAGCATGTACCAGTCCAAAACACCTTTTTTTACAATCCCTAGTAACCCTCCATTTTTCCCAAACCTCTATCCATTGTCTTGTGATTTGTGATTATTGTCTAATTCTTATTTTGGCTTTATGTTTTCCTTTTTTGTAAAAAAACATTTTACTTTTAAGTGCTAAAGTCTTTTTTGTCTCGTCCTTTTTCTCTTGTTTTTACATTTTCCTCCCCTCTCCGAGAATTGCAACAATATCTGGACAGAGCAACGACAGCAGCAATGCCATTCAGCTAATCACCATTCCAAGGAAAGACGAGGATATCATTTGGATTTCCACACCATCACAAACCCGTGCAAGAAGATGTGCGGCATGCACACAAAATCAGAAAGCTGGAGGTACTGGTGACAAACACTGCAGCCTGAAGGAGGTGCAGAAGGTCCAGTGTACTTTTGGCCATAATATACTGTGATGGGGGCTGTTCACTGCCCCATCCCAGAGCCTTGGCACGCCGTTGCTAATTCAACATCTGGTACGTGTGCAATGGGATGGACAAAAAAAATCAGAGCCATGGAAGTTGACCTGGTGTTGGGATATAGTCACTGCCTAGTCATCTAGGTGGGCAACTTACTTGGCTATCTAGTCATGGCAAACCAGGAAGGGCATCATGCAGTCATTGAGATTTATTGCCAGGCAAATGACCGCAGGTTGGGTAGCTGTTTGTCCGGCTGTCGGTGGCCTTCTGGACGAAAATGCTTCAGGCTGGGCTAATGTCACTGGAGGTGATGTGGGTGCATCGATTGATGTAACAATCATGTGCTGCTTGAGGTACGTGGCCATTGACTTTATGCCATTGGTGTGCCTGCTGGTAGGGATTGTCGATCTCATTGCAGTACATACGTACCAGATGATGAATTAGGACTGATGTGCCAAGGTTCTGGAATGGGGCAGTGGGCAGCCCCCATTGCATGACTTTATAGCAATGGGTACACTCAACCTCCTCCACTTGCTTCAGGCTGCAGTGTTTTTTCACCAGAAATTACCTCCAGCTGTCCAATTTTGTGTGCATCTTGCGTATCTTCTTTTAGGTGGGGGTGAAGGCATTGGGACATCTCACCCTATTAGTGCATATCCGGTCTCCACAGATAGTGTGCCCACTTGCGAACATCCCCACACATGCGCCCAGCGTCTCCTTCCCACCAATGTCTGCGGCCACCACCATGGACGTTCAACGGAAATCATCATGTCACTGCGCTAATGCAGCATGCCAACGTGTCCAGGGACAGTGTCCATGACCGTGGATGGTTTGAAAACTGCATTTCAGGCCAATCTAGAATGTTTCAAGTTGAAAGTGTACCCATTCAGAGCTCCTAAACCTATTCTTAGTTGATCTGTGAATTTTTTTCTAGGTCTATTTTCAACTCTATAGTCTGCAGACAGTTGGGAGAGGTCTGCAATGGTTCATCTGAAGGGACCCATTACTTTTCATCATTTTCAGTTTAGCAGACTTACATGAGTTCAAAAATGGCATCTGTCAGGACCATCCCACCTTTCCAGGAGCCACCACCAGCACCACCATCACCATCACCATGGCGAGGACCTGGACAGGGGAACAAGCACGATGATGGAGGATTACAAGAAACAGGAAAGTGAGGTAGGGGAAGTTTCTACCTCCAGCACCCAGAGAGAATCATGGTTGTGTTGCTTTTTTAAAAACATTGTGGGTGTACCAAAAGCTTGGGCTGCCAAGGTTCAATGCATTGAGTGCAGGGTTGTACTCAGCCACAGACAACCTGGGCAGTATTCTTTAGTGACCACCTCCATGCAACACCACAGGTGCTCTAAGTAAGGCTATTCCTTTCTCAGGGAGAAGTAGGTTATCTTCCTCTAATCCATCTTCCATAACTGCTGCTACCACCACACAGGATACTCCTGTGGGAGAGAAGTTCCCACCGGCTGCCTCTCATGCCATACAGAACACTATTGACCCTAACCTTTCAAATGTCACAATACTCTGTTTGTACTGTGACACACCACTCTGCAGGGGGGAGCAGATTCAGAGTGCTTTCGAGGCCACGGCCAAGGAGCACGAGAAACAATTCCACCTACCTTAAATTTAAGGCACGCCAACATCTTCCCCTGTCTACCTGCCCCTCTGTATCTATGGTTGGTGCCCCTTCCCTCACTTCACTCCCCCACATTACCTCCTTAACTCTCCTACAAAAAAACAAAATTCAAAAAAATATGCAAGCCAGAAGGACAAAAAAAGGTTTCTTAGGACCGACATTTCACAGTTAAAAAATCGAACGAAAAATTAAAATCACAGGAGCTTTTGCAGTCTGCATAGTCTGTGCACAGTACAAAAATATGTAAACATCTGGAAAATTCCAGCCGTGGAGTGGGGGGATTAAAATCAATTCACTTGTTTTTCATTCAGAAATGGTGGCTCTTAAAAGAACATTTTTTATGTTTTTGAGGGTTTTATATACTGCACAAACAAATGTTCTCCTGAACTAAATTATGTTTTCTAACTTTCACAAAAAATCCTTCACAACATATGTCACACGCTCACACAAAAATTCAGTGCATTTTGGATATTCAAAGAAAAATCAGATTTCCGACATCAGTCAAATGCACTTCATCTCCTCAAAAATTACTTACACTATACAACTAGATATTTACATTGTCAAAAGATGTCATTCCTAAACCAAATAAAAAAGCACATACACTTTTATTGACATGCTGTCTAGCTTCTTCCATTACAGAACAAAATAAGTTTGGACATCTCCATACTTGACTTGCATGGATTTCAGAAAAAACTATCTTCGAAACTGGAAGCAGTTCCATTTGACTTTTAAAAATATGTCCTTCATGGCAAACTGCAAACATCCTGCAGTCACATAGCCCAAACCGCTGCCTCCACAATGCACAATAATAATATCTGGAAGTTTAAACTGAGCCATACTCTCAAAGAATGGTAGCAAAGTCGCCCACTTTAATCCACAATCTGCATACCAAGAAACTTCCACTTATTCCAATCCGATAGTAGCAGAGATGATGTGAGATTCAGTATAAACCTTCAGTTAATAGATCCAAAATTTTCCCACAATCCACACACTCTGCATCTTCATAGCCATAGCCACAACTATCTTCACTACACACAACAAATAGAAGACGTATTATCCTGTACTCCTGTACATTAAACTGCTCCTCCACAACCACAAAACCTGATTAGCTAGTCCCCCAATCTCCTCTTTCCATACAAGGCATCTTTAAAAGGCCTGGATCATGGCACATGTGGGTCCGTGGACAGCCGCATTGCCTGCAGACACTGTAGCACACGGCAACCATTCTTCCTACACTGGCCACAACCACCACAATTTAGTATCCGTGGACGCTAAAATTTATCACATGCTTGGCGGCACCTCCAGCGCTTTTATTCACCTATAAAAACAGCTCCATATCAACTGTATTCCACTCCCCACCCTTTCCAGGCTTTCTCTCAGCCACCAAATAACCGCAAGTGTGTTTTCCATACTTTTTCTTCAATGCAGACACTGGCGGCTAAAGTATTATTAGGCTACTTAAACCTCTTCAATCTATCACTCTCAATGGGGAGAGTACTGCAACCGTTCATTCTGTGGATCCAACATGGTGACCATTTCCAAGAATATGACAAGCTCACATTTTTTAAAACATCCAATCAGCGGGTGCATACAATGTCTGTGGACATAACGCTGGACTCTGATTGGTCCAGAGGCATTCACGGACTCCCAATACGGAAATTAGTTCGCGGACAGGACCAACATATTTTTGGACATATTCAAAAAACTACTTGATGAATGTACACCAAATTTACAAAAGCATGCTTTTGGGACCATGTCACCACTCCTAGCACAATTTTTGTAAAAATCCATCCAGTGGTTTGGGCTGAAGGCGTGAACAATATTTCTTTCTGTTGTGTCTATGAGGATTTCCACACATTTTGGGAACCCCCCTAGAACTTTGACACCCCTTGAACAAAACCACACACAAAATCATTGAGCAGGCTATATACATTTATTGCAATGTTTGGTGAGGATTCATCCAGAGGGGTGTCATGGGTATCATGCAGGTAGTTGAGGCAAGCTGGGTGGAGGCTTGGCAGGCCTGGCATAGACACACAAAGAACCCATAACAAATCACTCCTTTCATTACTTCCTAGTGTTTGTAGTAACTTCCTGGTTACCACTTCCTATTGCCAAACAGGAAGTGCATGATAACTCATGAGCTCTCTAGTGTTTGGGTGTGTCTGGCTATAAAAGCCACACCCAAGATTCTTCCAGTGCTTTGTGTTGCTTACTGTGAGCTGTATCAGGAACCCATTTGCCGTGCTCTGGATCAGCCAGCATCTACTTACCTGCTCCGCATCATCCTGTTTCTGCTTACCTGCTCCGGATCATCCTGCTTCTGCTTACCTGCTCTGGATCTACCTGCTTCTGCTTATCTGCTCCGGATCATCCTACTTCTGCTGACCCGCTCTGGATCATTCAGCTTCAGCTTACCTGGTTCTTAATCCATGCTGCAGCTATCTCCAGTCAAGAGGGGACTTCTACACCGGCACCTGTAAGAACAAAGAAGAACAGCACTAACACACGCACATCAGTAACGCTGAGCATACTCACAGAATCTTCCTGCGGCGCTGGAATCCAGGTTAGTTGCACGAGTGCACAAACCCCTGTAAGAAAGAAAAGACATTATTCATTGCACTCGCTCCAATAATGTGGACACTTATTTCACTGCGCGCTCTCTCTCTACGCAGTGCATACTTACCAAAAGCCTCCGTGCAAACGTACCTAACCACCAAGTCTCCAGTAGTGCTGAACCCGGACTCGAGGCACTAATACCACATAATTTCTCCTGCAAGGGAAAGGGAGAGACATTACCAGGCGCGCTCGAATTGAAGGCGCTGCGTAAGCCTACCAGCAGCTAGATTATACACGCAGTGCTACTCACTCACAAAAATACCGGCAAACAAAGACAATACGGACAATTTTGGACACTCAACATTCTCCATGAAATGTTCACTTGTGGGAAGGACCTTCTAGCCAGTGAAGAAACTGGCACCTTGAACTCTCGGCCTCTCTGTGAAGGCATAAAACAGCGTTTGGCATCTGAACTCAGCCTACAGACATTGGCACCAATCACATGAGTGAATCACGCCCCTGTAAATGCAGGATGGAGTGCACACCCTACTAAAGATCAAGGTAAGCCCATAGGGGGACATCACAGCACACAGTAAAGAGAAGGGAAGGGCCCAGGGGAATCAGGTGAATTCAGGTCTGAGTGTACAACTTGTATTTGACAGGTATTCCTCCGGGTGAAACAGGGGAAGTGAAGACTCAGGGTCAAGGGAGGCTCGTCCATCGCTCCTGCAGAGACACAGATGAGTGTGACAGAACACAAAGTCATCTTCAATACCTCTACCCGAGCGATGGAAACCTCTGAGGTAGACCAGCTTTCACTATTGTTAGGTGAACTACGGGCTGAGGTGCCTGCAGCCCGCTCATAGACAAATGCCTTAAGGCGCAAACTGGTAGTCAACAGGGACAAAACAGATGATTTGGCAAGACAGCTCCTACAGACACAAGCTGGTCTAGCACCCTTACCAGGTGGAGTTCCACTGGGACAGCCTACCGTGGCACATGTAGCCACACCTGTTCAGGTATTGATTCTAGGCAAAATCCCTTTAGCACCCCCGGAATGCTTCTCTGGGGATCCCAAGAAATTTGGAGCGTTCATGAATCAATGCCGGCTACATTTCATATGAAAAACAGACATCTTTCTGAATGACCAAGCTAAAATAGCTTTTGTACTCTCCTATTTAGGAGGGCACGCGGTGGACTGGTCTGTCCCATTAGTGCTTAAGGACGACCCTTTACTGAGAAATTACCCAGGTTTTCAGCGTCAACTGGAAAAACTATTTGCCCATCGGACTCGAGGTCAGGCCCTCGATGATGAGCTACTCTCTCTGCGACAGGGTGGTCAGGATCTAATCTCATATGTCGCCACATTCAATCGCTTAATAGCTGAATGAGGTTGGCCATAGGAGAAATGAATAACGTTATTTTGTCGAGGACTGAGAGGAGAATTAAAAGATGTCTTGGCGCAAGTAGTTAATCCTCCCGAAGATGGCAGTGAATACATTGACCTAACTATACAACTACACCACCGGTTACAGGATCGCAAGTCCAACCGAACCAGATCAGAGCATAGGCCAGTGTATGTCCGACCAAAGGAAGCGTCCCATCGACAGGCTTCAGAAATATACTCAGAGCCCATGCTATTGAGTGTTCTCAGGGGACCACTCACCAAGGTGGAGAGAGAACGAAGGCGTCAGGAAAAACTTTGCTTATATTGCGGCCAATCTGGTCACTTCCTCCGGAACTGCACGATAAAACCTCCACGGAAGACAATGGGGGTACTAGATAACATAAGGGAAGACACAGGTGCGGTAGCTGAAAACTTCAACGCCCAGCACATGTCGAGGTCGGTCTTTCGAGCCAGGAATGGAGCACTCAGATCTCACATTTCAGTATTCCTGTGGTTTTGGTAGACCCTTCACAGCCCACCCGAATGCATGCCCTCAAGGCTTTCATAGACAGTGGGGCTATTGGGAACTACCTGGACATAAACAATGCAAAAACCTTGTGATTAGCATTCCACCGTAAGGACACCGCAGAAAGCGTGACAGCTGTGGATGGCACACAACTCCTTTTGGGACCAGCAACATAGTGTACTTCCACCATCACCTTAATCTGCCAAGATGGCCACAGAGAAAGATTCGACCTTATCGCTGCACCCCAATTCCAGCTGATTCTTGGGATACCGTTGCTAGAGACGCACAACCCAAAGATAGATTGGCGAGCTCGAACCTTACTCTTTTCCACGGAATGCGCCTCTTGTTATGACATCAAAGGGATCAAAGGAAGCCCATTGTTAGCTTCACAGGAAAAGATAGCAGGCTTAGGCTTGGTGGGCACTTTACCAAAGGAATACCAGGATGTGTTCGCGAAGGAGCAAGCTAATACACTAGCAGCACATCGAGTTTACGACTGCCAGAGCGACCTGCAACCAGGGGCACAAGTACCGTGCAGCTGCATTTATGCATTAACCAAGGAAGAAAACACTATTCAATACCTGGCCAATGGCTTCATTAGACCATCTAAGTCACCAGCCGCCTCCCCACTCTTCTTCGTACCGAAGAATGAGGGGGACTTAAGAATGTGTATTGATTACCGGGCCCTAAATCAAGTCACCATAAAAAATAAGTACCCATTACCTCTGATACCAGTACTCATAGACCAGGTGAGACAAGCATAGATTTTCACCAAGCTAGACTTACGCAGCGCATATCACCTGGTACGCATGAAGAAAGGGGACGAGTGGAAGACTGCGTTCCGTACCCGCTATTGCTTGTACGAATACCAGGTCATGCCCTTTGGGCTTTGCAATGCCTCAGCTGCGTTCCAGCATTTTATGAATGATGCGTTACGGAACTCCTCAATGTCTGCGCAGTCGTCTACATTGATGACATTCTGATCTACTCCACCACTCCCCACGAGCAAGTAACCCACGTGCGAGCTGTACTCCGCAAACTGCGTGAAAACCAACTATACACAAAGCTAGAAAAATGCTCCTTCCACGTCACCGAGCTGGAGTTTCTGGGATATGTACTGAAACCGCAGGGGATCAAGTTGGACAATAGAAAAGTGGAGGTAATCCGCACATGGTCCTCACCCACGTCTGTAAAGGGAGTACAGAGTTTCCTAGAGTTTGCAAACTTTTATTGACGCTTCATACCAGTATTCTCACATATTGTACATCCAATAACATCCAATAACGTTCTTGCTGCGCAAACACCGAAAGTTCGAATGGACACAAGCGGCGGAAGAAGCTTTCCGAGCTCTCCAGGAAAAATTCACCTCAGCCCCAATTCTGCAAAACCCACAGCCCGATTTACCGTACATCGTGGAAACGGACGCTTCAAGCATTGCCATGGGGCCATAGTGTCTCAACAAAATCCTGAAAAACTGATGCCTTCACCCCATTGCCTTTTGGTCAAGGACATTTTCCCCCAGCAGAATTAAACTATGCAATTTCTGAGGAAGAACTCCCAGCAATCAAAAGCGCACTGTGTGCATGGCGACATTACTTACTATGAGCAAAACATACCATCACAATAATAACAGATCATCGGAACTTGCAATACTTACGCTCAGCAAAAGCTCAGTCTTCTAGGCAGCTCCGTTGGGCCCTATCCTTAATGGAAGACGACTTTGTAATCACCTACTGCCCCATAGTTAAGAACAGGAAAGCGGATGTGTTATCCCACATTGGCACAGGAGAGGAAGTCTACAATGCCCCTAACCCGGTGGATATCATATCCAGCCATAAAATTCTCGGCCTATGCATTGGCCCATTTCCATAAAATACTCTGCAGGAAACAATAAAAGAAAATATGACTGAAGAAGACCTACTGGCTTGGGACACAAAGGAAGATCAGTTCACCATTCAAGACAAACTACCATACTACAAAAAACGTCTCTACGTTCTAACTAAGGATCTGCAACAAGCAATCATATCAGACTACCACGACTCACTATTAGAAGCCCATCCGGGTATAGCCAATACCATGAAGAAAATAAGCAAATCGTATTGGTGGCCAACTTGGTGGGAAGATATTGCCACCTACATAGGCACATGTGAGGTGTTTGCACAATACAAAAAATCCAGGCAAAAACCAGCCGGCCTCCTTCAGCCAATCACTATTCCACCAGCGCCCTGGCACACAGTATCAATGGACTTCGTCACTGATCTACCTCCTAACTCGGGTTATAATACCATCCTCGTAGAAGTGGACCTCTTCTCAAAAATGGCCCATTTCATAGCTCTAAGGGTATTCCCTCAGCTCAGACACTGGTACAGGTTTTTCTAGACCGAATCGGCAAGTTACAATGATTCCCTACCATAACTGTTTCTGACAGAGGCAGCCAATTTGTATCTCGTTTTTGGAAAAAATGTTGTGCCCTGGCAAGAGTAGAAGTCTGTCTGTCTTCTAGTCACCACCCTCAAATGGACGGCCAAACCGAGCGCACAAACCAGACCATGGAACTGTATTTGTGCTGTCTATTACACCAAACAAGCCAAAGCTGGACAGAAATTCTATGGATGGCAGACTATGCCTACAGCAACTCAACACATTCATCAACCCAAGCAACACCCTTCTTTACTATATATGGTCGAAACCCCAGATCGTCAGTCTACGATCCTCCAGAAAAAATGGAAATGTCTGCCATAAAGAATCTTCATGCCAGCATCATGAAAGCAGCCAGAGAAGCCAGCAGGAACCTACAGCAAGCCAAAGAAACACAGAAAAGAAACTCTGATCGCCATCGACGAAAAGCCCCAGATTATCAGGTGGGAGACTCGGTCTGGCTGGCAACTAGCCACATTGCTTTAAAGGGTCCCAAGAAATTTCAGCCTAGATACATCGGCCCATATACAATAGAAAAAGTAATTAATCCAGCAGCCATGAGACTGGCGTTACCTCAACATATGCATATACATCCCGTATTTCACGTGTCACTATTAAAACCAGCACACCCAGGAACCCGAAGTTCCACACCTCCTGCACCCATACAAGTGGGTGAAGAAGCACCAGAATATGAAGTAAAGAACATATTAGATTCCAAACAAGTACGAAAGACCCTGTATTATTTGAGTGACTGGAAGAGGTACAGACCCCAGGAAAGATCATGGGAACCCAGCACGCACTTGCATGCTCCCCAATTTGTGCGGAAATTCCATCGGGATCATCCTGAGAAACCAAAGCCTTCATACACACCGTTGGGAGGAGTCTTGAGGGGGAAGACTGTCATGGGTATAAGGAAGGTAGTTGGGGCAAGCTGGGTGGAGGCTTGGCAGGTCTGGCATAGGCACACAAAAAACCCATAAGAAATCCCTCCTTTCATTCCTTCCTAGCGTTTGTAGTAACTTCCTGGTTACCACTTCCTGTTGCCAAACAGAAAGTGCATGATAACTCATGAGCTCTCTAGTGTTTGAGTGTGGCTGGCTATATAAGCCACACCCAAGATTCTTCCAGTGCTTCGTGTTGCTTACTGTGAGCTGTATCAGCAACCCACTTGCCGTGCTCTGGATCAGCCAGCATCTGCTTACATGCTCCCGATCATCCTGTTTCTGCTTACCTGCTCCGGATCATCCTGCTTCTGCTTACCTACTCTGGATCATCCTGCTTCTGCTTACCTGCTCCGGATCATCCTACTTCTGCTTACCTGCTCTGGATCATTCAGCTTCAGCTTACCTGGTTCTTACTCCATGCTGCAGCTATCTCCAGTCAAGAGGGGACTTCTAGACCAGCACCTGTAAGAACAAAGAAGAACAGCATTAACACGCACACATCAGTAATGCTGCGCATACTCACCAAATCTTCCCACAACGCTGGAATCCAGGTTAGCTGCACGAGTGCACAAACCCCTGTAAGAAAGAAGAGACATTATTCATTGCGCTCGCTCCAATAACGCAGACATTTATTTCACTGCACTCTCTCTCTCTTCGTGGTGCATACTTACCAAAAGCCTCCATGCAAACTTACCTAACCACCAAGTCTCCAGTAGCGCTGAACCCGGACTCGAGGCGCTAATACCACATAATTTCTCCTGCAAGGGAAAGGGAGAGACATTACCAGGCTCGCTCGAATTGAAGGCACTGCGCAAACCTACCAGCAGCTAGCTTCTACACGCAGCGCTACTCACCCAGAAAAATACCGGCAAACAAAGACAATACGGACAATTTTGGACACTGAACATTCTCCGCACAACGTTCACTTGTGGGAAGGACCTTCTAGCCAGTGAAGGAACTGGTGCCTTGAACTCTCGGCCTCGCTGTTAAGGCATAAAACAGCGTTTGACATCTGAACTCAGCCTACAGACATTGGCACCAATCACATGAGTGCATCGCACCCCTGCAAATGCAGGATGGAGTGCACACCCTACTAAAGATCAAGGTAAACTCAGAGGGGGACATCACAGCACACAGTTAAGAGCAGGAAAGTGCCCAGGGGAATCGGGTGAATTGAAGTCTGAGTGTGCACCTTGTATTTGACAGGTATTCCTCCGGGTGAAACAGGGGAAGTGAAGACTCAGGGTCAAGGGAGGCTCTAACACTGTGATATGGCGGTCGAGCGCTGGTTTTGTTTTGCCCTCATTGGGAGGGCGTTTTTGAATCCACAATACCGGACTCCCCAACGCTGATCGTGAGGGGACTGCAGGAAAGTTTAGCTATGATCCTCCGGTCACGTGCCGAGCTGGATGTGGTTGTTGGGAAGCTCTCTTAGGGGTATGACTGATGCACTTCTTTGGAGGCGGAGCCTCACAGTGTGTTCAGCACTGAGACCCAGGGGTGCCACACAGCCTCTTACCTACAACTCCATTTGAATCTGCCAGACAAGGGTGTAAATTCCTCCTGGTTGGCTCAATGAGACGTAAAAGGGATTTAAATGGGACTTTTGAAGACATACGGGAGATCTCCGATGTATACATATAGGGTTGGAATGAAGACCTACAATTTGAGAAGTGCCTCGGTGGGCTGGGACATTCATCTACCTGAAGTGGAGGATTATGGCAACTAGCCTCCCATTACGTCGAAAGTTAATAGGTCAATATTCAAATCTCTACCACAAGGAGATAAAAGCAGGGTGCCATTCTTTGGGAAACAAAGTATCTTTCTGGTAGATGGCCAAATAGCCTCTGGATCTGGCCTCCCACTAGCCCTCCCCGCTTTGCAAAGGGATGTAGAGTCATCTACACCGAAAGGCCCCGTTCCCCTTAAAGCGCTATCGCTAAATAGTGACTGTACATTAATGGCGCATATTATTGGTCAGATAAAGACCTTGACAGTAGAAATTAAGGGGAAAGAGAGTGTGACATCCGCAAAGCTGCTTCCAGGCACCAGGACTGGGGAGGAGTAGAGAATTGATCTCCTGGAAGAAGACCTGCTAAATTCAGATATTCTCCCCAATTTAGACTCATCCTTTCAGCTGAATGCTAATCCTGCCCTGCTGGAGGTATCAAGAGTTGCCAGAGTTTATCAGGACCGAAGAGCAGATGAAGAACCTTTTCCTATTGAAGGAGAAAACAAGGAAATTCCGCCTAAGGACGAACATTTGAACTCCCAGTCCATGGCAGCTCTCAGTTTCGTCTTAGGCTCTCTTATAAAGGTCTGTGAAACCACTAAGAATGACGTACAAATAAACTCTGGCCTTCTTTTGGAATTTAAATATATGACTCCTTTTTGGTGGCTTTCATATCAGCCTTAAATGATCTTATTGATGAAACACGAAAAGAGTGCAATCAACAAGCCATTTTACAAGGTCTGAAATCAGATCAGATCCTTGCTAATTGTGAGGAGATGAGAAATGATATGGCTATGCTCCACGAATATTGGCTGGAAGAGAAACTGCCCAAAGACAGTGGCTAAATGTGGAAATTGTGCCCATCTAAAGATGAAGCCACAAGAGATGGATGACACTCCTCTTTCTACATCTACTATGGAGGAGCTTGTCCGTTTGGCACAATTGGTTGAAATAGAAGAGGCCACAAGACCACAAGTAGAGGAGGCAAATAGAGAAAAAGATGCTAATGGGAAAGAAGTTCTTTCTTCACTAACCGAAAACCAAAAAAGATCAGTGAGAAAACCTAATGGAAAAACAAAAAAGAAGCAGAAAAGACAATTGCAAGATACTGCGATATCCATGGACTCTCAACAGTCCATGGGTGACTCAGAAATCGAGGCCTGCCCACCTAAAAGATGAAGAATACATCAAAATCCTCTAAGTGTTTCTTACAAAATCTCAAAATAAAACAAGTGAACTTGGTAGAGAAGGCGAAGACAAAGAAGAATAAACAGATGAGGATGAATGAAGTGTCTGAAAATGAAGCTGCACTTTCTGTGAACCAAATTCATTGGCCCAAAGGAAAGAAGCAAACATGCTAACAGTTGGGATACAGGCTGATCCCATTAAACGTCCCTTAAACTTGCCCCAATCTTTTGGCAGAAGAGGGCCGGCAGAGGGACTCTGGTAACCAGAACGAGACGCAGTGGCAATACCGAAAAGATAAAGCAAAACAGATACTGCCTTCTGAACCCCCAAAAGTGAAGCCCACTGGTTTGCTTTCTGGAACGAATAAAAATAAACAGCAGGAAAAACCAATCCAGCCCATGGATTCCCAAAAGAATATATACAAGGATAATACAATGAAAAACTCTGGCCACAAGTTGGTTCTTTATCTTTCCCGACTGCCATCAATGCAAAAAGGTAAAGATCTGCTGAATCGGGCTGCCATTTTGGTGGAAGCAAGTAAAATCCCAAGTTTGAAATTCCTCACGTCAGAAGATATTGAGGTTGTTGGATTCCTGTGCTCCCCCAACATGAACATTGCTAGATTGACTCTTAAATCTAATCTTGGGTGCTCATCTATCCTGGGGCCAGTGCTGATTGGTCTAATAGGGGTCTTACGTGTGTCAGAAATCCAGCCTAAGGACTGAAGGTTTGAAATATCTTGGTTAATTCTAATAGGGCTCAGAATAAGTTGGACGAGAGGTCACTGAGGTTCTCTAATCGGTCAACATCAACACTGGCCTTGGTACCAGAGATTGTCTCCCAAATTTTACTTAAACTGGATTTGGCTGAGCAGCACCTCTAACTACACTGAGGGTCAGAGTCCTATCTAGGAACTCGTGGGGCCCTAATTCACTGTGCAATGACTTCACGAAGTCCCATATTTTTAATGCATATAGTTTGCTTTTTATCCAAGAAACATGGTTCTCCAAATTGTTTGATATAGAAGGTTTCTCCTCTTAACATCAATTGTCAACGAAGGGGGTGGTGGGTCACCCGATGGGGGTTTTAGCCATTTTCTGCAAAAATACATTTTTGGGAGCTCATATGTTCTTGTTAATGATTCTTCTGGGTTTAATAACGTGAAAGTGGTATTGAAGGATGTAAAAGGAAATAGTGGATGGTTACTGGTTAATGTGTACTGAAACCCAGCCCGGTTCCGAATTATACCATTTATACAGAAACTATGTGACTGTGTGACTATACTTACTATGCAATTTCCAACTGATGATATACTAGTGATGGGAGATCTTAATTCATATTGTCTGAGGGATAATATGTCTGCTTTAGGTCAAACAAAGCAAAGTAGACTGGATGGGAGAGTTTGGGCTGAATTCATGAAGGAGTGGGAACTGCAGGTGTTTAATAGCAACTTGGAAATGGATAGAGGAATTGATCCAACCTGGAGAAGGGGTTTGTCCTACTCAACCATTGACTATATTGTTGCCTCCCAGAGATTGTTTGATGTATTTACTCATTTTAATATTGGGGAGGAAATGATGAGTGATTATGTCATGCTGACTGCCACATTCTGTATCCCCTTGATTCAAAGGGTGGCTGTTATGCTCATCTGATATCCCCGGGGGTGTCTGGAAGACTCTGAGATCTGGAACCCTGGATGCATAGTTGCCCAGTGCTGAATAATAAATCTGCAATTACAGAAGGGAGGATTTGTGATAACAGTCTCTAATGGGCGAATCTCCCACCTCCCTCTGACCGATTCCCTTCCCACGGGGTTCTTTTGTCAACTTAGTTATTTGTAGGTTGGGCTATCCGTCCTGCGTTTCTTGTGCAGGGGCGCTTGACATTTGTTGGTGAGCTGCCCGAGTTGCTTCATTGGTGCAGTACGCCTTCCTTGGGCCCAGGCCTGCTGTGACCCCGAATCTGCTGGTAGGCAGGTAGGTTTGTTGATTGTAAGTCTTTGTTCTGTTTATATAGGGAATTTGTTAATGTCTTTATCTCCTTCTTTTCAGGTGTGAAGGTCTTGATGCTGGCGTGCCGGATGGAGAGGCACGTTTCTAGGTAAGTGAAAGCATGAAGCGCAGCGTCTTTATTGTCCTTTAAAGCTAACCTGCATTTTCTTCTTCTTCTCCTCAGAGGCCGCTGTGGTGCTGCGAGTGGATGAGAGCGTGATGAAAAACAGGTCCCTGGAATCCGTTAAGGTAAGTACAGCGCTGTGCGGTTGTTTAATGTTGAAAGCGAACCTGAATATGTCTCTTTTCCTTTGCAGATTTTGCTGTGGTGCTCCAGATGGAAGCGTGGCATAGCGCGATGGGTTCAGGTAAGACTGATGGAATTCGATGTTTTGGAAGCGCACATTCTAATATTGTTTTTCCCTTTCTCGTTATTGCAGGTCGCAATGTTCGAACAGCAGCCATGGTAGCGGTTCGCCGGAAGTCCTTAAGCTAGTACTCACAGGTGACTGATGTTTCTTCTTCTCTCGGTTTCCACAGATTGCAGCCCCGTTGAGATGTTGAGTGCTGCATGGTGTTTTCTCAAGACATGATACTCTTGTTCGTGTTCTTGCAGGATTACTGGAAGATGCTGAAGACCAGGAGCTGGACACGGTGAGCGTCACGATGTTGGCTGAAGAATATCACGAAGCGTGTTCTGCAGTCAGGGGTTGGTTTATATAGATCAGGTAAAGTAGTACCAGGGAAAGTAGTTCCAGGCCTGCCACACCCAAAACACTAGACCGCATGGCTTGGTTCTTAGAACTAGAACTAGACTGTGTGGGTGCTTCCATGTTGGATTTAAAGGCCCATGTACATAAATGGGACCTAGATTGAACAGCCCTCCTTCCTACATATGACCCAGTGGCCAAAGAATGCAGTACATTGAGCAAATTCTCCAAGGGGCTCAGTGCTTGGGAGCACAATGTGGGTGATGTGAGGTCATCCTCCCACTCAGTGACCAGGTCTAGAATGATATGAGGTGGAAACCTATACCTGCCATAGTGGGGAGGCATCTCACAGCCCATGCAGTCACATTGCCTACACCAGGTGTTGGCAATCATCACTGCTCGCCCCTCAGTCCGCATATATATATGCCCAGAACACCCGCAGAAAGGCAGGCTGAGGTCCATGACTTCTACAGAGTGTCACGCTTCCCCAAAGTGCTCGGTGCCATAGATTGCGCCCATGTGGCCCTACGTCCACCTAGGGCCACTGAAAACATCTACCGCAAAAGCAAGCACTGGCATTCCATCAACGTTCAGGTTGTATGCGATGCCAAGGGAATCATCACCTCTGTCTATGCAAACTATCCAGGGTCCACCCATGACAGTTTCAAATACAGAATGTCTGCATTGAGACGGGCCCTGGAAGCTGGGAAGCATGGAGACACATGGCCCATAGGTGAGTACAAATGCCTGTGCACATGCATGCATGTCACACACAGACAAATACACAAGCCCAACTAATGACAACCATTATCACCTTACCAGGGGACAGTGCCTACCCACTGAGCACCTACATGATGACGCCAACATGGAGCCCCACCACACCACCCCAGGTAAGATACAACGCAGCCCATATTGCAACCAGGGCCATAGTGGAGCGCACATTTGGAGTGCTCAAGTCAAGCTTCCGCTCCCTTGACCGCTCTGGCGGACAGCTACTATATGCACCCCCAGTAGTGTGCAGGATCATTGTGGCAGCATGTGTCCTGCACTCCGATGCAACACGGCGGGGCGTACCGGTGGACATGGTGGTGCCCCCACATCCCCAACCACACGCACTGCCGCTGTGCATGGGAGGGGAAAGGGAATGTGGTGAGGCAGCCCGTACCCAGCTTGTGGCCACATTTTTCAACTAAACTCCAACCCCTGCAGAGTGCACACAGGCCTGGCACAAACCAGGTCACAATCAATGATGAGAAAGGGACAGTTAACTGTCACAACCTTACCACCCTGAGAATGTGTCCATGGAAGTGCCACATTGTGTGCATCCCTAGCTACTTAAACACAACCAATCCCGTGTGGCCAAAAGGAACACATTCAAGGTGCATATCCCACCCACCACCCTGCAAAACAGGCCATGAATATACTGGTATGCCACCCAACCCTCCCAACCCCCATGACCCTGTCTGCCACAGCATGCCATGGTAAGCAACGGCTAAACATCAAACCATATGCACAACACATGACACAATAGTCATGAAGTACCACTTGACAAATGCAAATAGGCACCAGACAATGACACCTGACATGAAATCTGAAGAAATGACTGACCAAAACCTCATACCCTGATAACTGTGGCACAAATGCATGCCACCAGTGGTGTGAGCAACAAAAGTCAGAATGCCTATTGCCATGCACATTGGACAATAACAAATTGGTATTACAAACACTGTGTGCTGTGTGTGTCTCCCCTACAACACACCACTCACCGGATAGCACAGTGAGTGTGCATTGCGTTGGGGAAACCCCTTGAGCATTATGAAAAATAAGTACAATCAACAAAATTGTACCCCGTTATGCAAGTGCACGATCAATTAATTGGAACTGAACATGGATTGTAGGGACACAGCGTGCCTGAGAATGCAATCTGGGTGCATATGTGTGCATGTTGTTGATGTAGTTGGTGTGGGGGGGGGCATTGGCTAATTGTTTGTGTCAGTAGGGACATGCATCGAATACATGCATGTGAAATGAAGTGAGCCTCAATGTCCTGTACACAGCACATGTGAACATTGCACTCAAGGACCTGTCTTGTGTGTTAAACCACACCAATCCTCTGACACCTCCAAATCAAACCCAACATATGATCAGCCATTGACCAGCAGAACATATCATGTACAGAGTAACCCACATCGACAATGGCAGACAGTGAGCAATCACTGATTCATAGAAAATCCATATAGGTACTACACACAAAGTGCATCAAAGCAAACAAGGGAGAATAATAGTACCCTCAAACAGTCCAGAATGTGAAAAATAACAATCAAAGTAGATAGTACAAGTGTTTGTAACAATAAGGGAGAGTCTAGGGAGGGAATGTGGGAAAACAAAACTATCATTAACATTGTAATGCCTGACAGCAATAGTTTCAAACAATGGAAGGTCGATGAATATTCAAGATAGTTCTGCGGAGGGGGAGTAGAAACACAGAAGGGAAAGGGGGGACAGACGAGCTGTAATCAGTGCTGGAGGGACTGATAATAAAAGTAAGTGCCGAAATAAAACTCAAAAAGGTGAAGGTGGGGGGTGGATGTACGGAGGCAGAGGAGGAAGTGTCTGCAAAAAACAAGTGGCTATGTATCACCATCAATGTTCCCTCTAATTATTTTTCTCTATGTGTGGAACTGGTTGGCTGTTGTGCGCACATTATTTTTCATGTGCACAGCTGACTAATGAGGCAAGCCACATTGTGAGCATGTGTATTTAGTGAACTACCATCGCAAAAAGAGTTTGAAAAGGAATTTCCTCTTCCCAGTCACTGCAATTCTTGACAACTCTTACAACACTTTTTCCAAACACATAGGGCCTCATTACGAGGTTGGAGGTAGCCTTGCCGGCTTTAAAGGCAAAGCTACCTGCATACCGGCATGAAAATCTGGCACCCGTGAATGGGCAATTACCAGGGTATTCCAGCCCCACTGTACCCAGTAATTGACTTTTCACGGGTGGTAGTATATCCCCATTCCCATTTCAGCCCCATAGGGCTCAATGGGAATGGGGATGCCTGTAGCACAGGTACCATTCATAACTGTGCTGGTGCTCACCGTGCCTTTCATTCCTACTGGGCAGACCTGGCGGAATGAAAGGCCCCCGCGAGCACAACTCAGAGTTTGCTAGTCCGGTAACAACAGTACCAGCAAGCATAGCAATACCATTGTTACCGGACCGGCAACCTTGTAATGAGGCCCAAAGGCTAAAATAAAATGTGGCATATGTGATTATACATAAAACTCATCAACCAGTCCAAGACTTCAACATCTGCCACAGTACCTTGCAAACGTTTTATGCCACTGAAAAATCACTCATATGTGTACTACAAAACACAAATATCTCGTGTTTTAACTAATACGGCTGTCAAGAAAATCAGACAGAATACAGCATCTGCCGATTAATTAATGTCAATTAAAAGAAATGGGTCGAAAATATGCTGATATGAGTTCTTTAAGGGCCACTTTAATTAAGTAATTCAAGGGCCAGGAGAATTCTAATAATATGTGTAAGGATGATAATTGCATCAGAATAACTGCACCTCAGAATATGATGATCAGAAATTGTTGTGCCTCTGTTTACTATCCACATTACGTTCTCCTTAGGGTAATGATAACACCAGCCTAAAGCTAAGAGACATATGCACCATCAATTTTTACTCCCTAAAAAATGAAAATGTGCCCAAACAAATGAGAGACAATGAACACATCGTTGTTTCAACCCCCAACGATCCACTGATATTTTTTCGAATTATTGACCAGTAGAGCTCTGGCATAGGAAGGACTAATGCCAGATCTCAAGAGGAATTTTAAGGGGAAGAACATCTTGCAATTAACAGAAAGTATGCCTATTGGCAAAGCTAATTACTTTTTTACTCTCTGAAAAATCATTTGACTCCAAGTAGCGAGCAAAATCTGATTAGACCCCTCACATAGGAAGTGAAATGACAGGGCACGTAATAAAGTCTCTAGTATTGCCCACCCTCTTGCACCACAGCCTAGACAAAATTAAACAGGGGCCTTACTGAGGTTTAATATGGAGCCCTGCTGAATAAAATAACATCTGTTTGCCTTTTAAGTTAATAGCATCAATTCATCAGAGATACAGCTGATTGAGTGCCTTCTTCAGTAACAATGGATCCCTCTTCTGTAAATCATTATCAGTTAAATAAGATGGAGGGGGATGCTAGAGATGATACCCATAGAACACATGGTTATATTGAAAAGCCCTCAGCAGCTGGGCATAGAAAGAAAAAGATGGTGCCGTTTTCTAGACGGGCACTTGTCTTTCCGATCCTTTAGGAAACAAGCAACACATTTCCTTCAGTGTACTGCTGAAACGTATGACTTGGTTTTTTAAATGTGCAGCTTTGTTCATCACCCAGAAGGAGTGATGAGATGTACGCTTCCACAATGGACATATAGGGTTATCATTCCACCAATTATTGTTTCACACGATTAATGTGCACCCTACCACTAGTGGGTGGTGTGGACAAACCCTGGGTAGCACTGTGGCATCGCCTTTCTAACCGAGAGGGAAACTCACCCTAATTCTACAATGGATACATCACTTAAAAAAGAGAAATAGTTGTTACATTTAGCTGGGAAGCAAAAGGTTTAAGAGGCAGTACTGGTTTCCATGCTGCCTATCTTGGTTGGTCAAGCAGTTCACGTGGTGTGAAATCAGAGAAATAATATGAGGCCGGGAAGCCCAGAAAGAAACACACCAACACAGGTTACAAACAAACATACAAGTGCTTTATTTACAAGCTACAACAGTTCCCAAGTCAATTGACAAACGGGTAGCTATTCGGCTCTCAGAGTAACATAACGAACTTCAACGAGGGTTCGATGTGTTAATGAGTGAGCGCACATTGGAATACCGGGTCTTCTTATACGATTTGTCCAGCCCTTGGCCAACCCTCTCGCGGGTTAACCATTCTGTGAAACAGGTCTATGGGTTCCTTGCCAGGTCAATCCTGTAATATATGCATTTCGATTAGTTTCACTGATATAGTTGTACATTTACATATAGGTCAACGGTAGGACAAGGTCTCAGTTCGCGACCCCGACAAGTGGCCTGCAGGCATATTAATTATTCATGTGTACGGAGGTCACAACGGCCAGAATCTTACTCAAAATGTCATTCGGCCTCTATTTTGATGTTCAGGGTGGCTTCAGAGAACCCAAAATGGCGGCTTTATGCAAGATGGCAACTTTCATTATTTTCTCTAAGGTCAAGACCTTGCCGTGGAGTTTGTTCGCATATGATGTTTAGACAACTTGGCGTAGGCCAATACACATACAATTGTTACGATAGGAGGCATAATATTGTTTCAATTCCGACAAACCCTCCTTTTGGCCTATGCCAAGTGCTAATATAATTTCTAATGTCTTTGTAAATAACTCCATGCATTGTCGTCCATCTGTAATATCTATAGCCATTAGGTCGTTCATCAGAACCTCTTGTAACACAAACTCTTTAGATGCTGTCTCTGGGGCATACATTTTGTGCCCTATTGTGCTCACTGCCTGAGCACAACATCCCCCTAGTATTGCACATGTACTAGGTAGACATTGGAAACAGCAACAAAGGAATAGCAGGATTCCCAAAATAACCAGTATAACAGAAAGCACCTTCCAACCCCAGGATCGTAGAGGATCTCAGCACCAAGCACTAATACTCCAATCTCCCACAGGAACATGCACTTCTGAACTAAGGATGTGCAAGTTCTGTATTGCTTTGAAAATTGTCGGTGAGGAATCTGGTACGAAAACACAGCAAGCGGACCCCACTAATTTACATACTCCACCACGTTCTGTCAGGATGACATCTAATGCCATCCGGTTTTGGAGTGCTACCAATCTTACTGCTTTCTGTTCCAGGGTCATATTGTAGAGTATATCCGTGGTGCGGTTGATGGTTCTCTCCAGTACCCTTGCTAGCCCCCTAATATTTTCAGAATTTGCTATCTGTCCCCAAAATGGCACAACTGATTTTGCTATATCTCCCAATACTTGCCCAGGGGTATCGCCGTTATCGTCCCGCCGTGGGCGAGCCTTAGAAACTTCCAATGTACTAGCTATGAATACCCCAGGTAACAGGATTCCTAAATAACATGTTCCCTGCCAATCCTTGGGCAACCAGGGAAATGCTGTACTACCACAAACGAAATAGACAGGCCCCCCTACATACAGAGGCCTGTTCTCCCCGGTCAAATTTACAATGTTCACACAACCTTCAAAGTCTCCCATTGACCGAGTGCCATTTCTTTGTACACAAAAGGGGACTGAATCGGGGCTATGGTTAATAGAGTAGGAAGGAGGCACGGCATCCTTATTGCCTATCGGAGCCATTTTAAAGGAAATTAGAGTTTGGAAAGGAAGAGATAGGTTATCAGTTGGCCTAATAGAAGCAACATTAGGTTTACTTCTATTTGCAAAAAGCGAGCATCCCAGGGGAGTCAATTCACGTTTCTCAAAATCATTTAAATTAGTTCCATCAAAGTTCCCCGAGATGCTGTCATTCCACCGGCCAAAGAATAGTGCTCTAAGAGAGGCATAGCAAGCCGTCGTTAAAGGTAAAGGGTGAATATACCATCCTAGCCCCAAGTTCCCATGTTGCGGTAAAAGGGTGCAAATCCAGCAATTACTCTTATTAAAAATGGCATGCGTTGAATTCATTATTATCATTAAAGTGTTATTATGGCACTTTCATCTATGCTGGGAGTCCCTAGGTGACAAAGTATGAAGGTGTACCGAGGGAGTCAAAGCAGTAGGTACAATTTCAATTGGCAGTAGAGGTTTTAGAGGGTAAATTTCTTCGAAGTACCAAAGTCTCACAGCAGTAATTATACAAATTCCAATTACTATCAACACAACACAGCAATACGTTTTCGGGGCCCAGGCACATTGTTCGTTGTGCGAGTTGGTCACCCCCTTATTTACAAGTCCAATGCGGGCAGCAGCGGTGGAGGTGGCAGGCATCATAGTTTCTCAATCGACGACCCCAATGCTCATTGCTGGCAACACTACGGTCGTGCAACTTCTTAGTCCTTCCCCAACCCTAGCCAGCAGAATCCCTTTTTTCCTTTTTTTGCAAGAGAAAAACTCTCAATGACTCTTTCTTTCCAGATGCACAGGCAAAACCCGTGCTGTAGTTCTATTTTCTTCGTCGAAGGTCGTACCTGGTGGTACCCGGCACTGTTTGATCCGGAAATAAGGTACCGTCACTTCCTGAGGGAAGCAACGTATCGGAGGCGACGGAAGTCGCAGAACTTGAAACAGTGTTTTACGGACCTGACCTTTTCAAAGAGTGCGGAGACGAAATGGACTGTTCCCCAAGCTCCACGGGCTCAGGGAAATTCTCCGACACACTCACAGCGCTATTTGGTACTCCAGGATCAGAGATTGTAGCATCAGCGAGGGGTTCTGCTTCTTCTGTAATGTGTGGCATCGGGTGAGGAAGTTTCTTGACATGCGTCGCATGGATACAATGCTTCTTTCCAGCCACCCGCACTGCTGTCTGGGTGACCAACAGCACCTGATAGGGTCCCCGCCAGCGAGGCGTGAGACAGGAAGACCTTTCGTAGGCCTTCACCAGGACCCAACTTCCAGGCTGAATATTGTGTCCTGGTCCCGTAAACCGTACAGGTAAAGCTGATTGGACCTGATGATAAATGAGATACAGAGTTTTAGTCAACTGGTTACAGTAGTCTACAAGCAATACATTTTCAACCTCCCTCAGAGTTTTGGGCTTTGGAAGGCCCCAAATGTTAGCAGGTCTCCCCATCACTACCTCAAATGGAGAGAGCCCAGTCTTAGTTTGAGGTGTGGTACGCATGGCTAATAATACAATAGGTAAGGCATCTGGCCATTTCAGTTTGGTGCCGGCACATGTTTTGGCAAGCTTATTCTTTAGGATACTGTTATGTATCTCTACCAACCCAGCACTTTGAGGATGTCTAGCCGAGTGAAATCGCTTTTCAATGTGTAACGCTGTGCATATCTGCAAAATTATTGCTGCAACGAAATGGGGACCGTTGTCCGACCAAATTACCCTTGGCAGCCCAAATCGTGGAAAGAATTCCTTTCCCATAGTCTTTGCAGTGGTCATGGCAGTAGCATCCTTAACGGGGAAAGCCTCAACCCATTTACTAAAAGCACAAATAATCACAAGGACATATTTTAGATTGTTACACCGTTCCATCTCAATAAAATCAAAGTGGATGACCTTGAAGGAAACAGAAGGAGGCCCAAAACTACCCCTTGGAGTTACTGTCCCCTTCCCCACATTGTGCTGTAAGCAAATCATACAATTTTGAACATGGCGCTGTGCCATCTTCAAAATTTTATCATTTACCCAGACTTGTTCTAACATTTTAGTGATCTGCTGAGCACACACATGCGTAGGACCGTGTGCCATCGTAACCATCGCCAGCACATATGAATCAGGGAGCAACCATTTCCCTTCAGATGTATCCACCCAACACCCATCATCATCTAGTTTCCCCATCTCTTCGGCCCACCTTTTAAATTCTTCTATTGTGGCATCAGTTTGGATATCTCGCAGAGACCCAATACCCTGATCCATTACATAGGCATATTTTGTTTCTCTTAGAGCATACATGTCTGCGCTAAGGTCTGTAGCCGTTTGCCTGGCTATCTGGTCAGCAAAAGCGTTCCCTTTTCCCACATCATCTATGACCTTACGATGTGCTGCACATTTCATGATCGCTATCTGACTAGGGAGTGAGAGTGCCGAAAGCAATTGCACTATCAGGGGGCCATGCTGAATCTTGGTCCCATGTGAGGTTAGGAACCCTCTTTCCGACCAGAGCCTCCCGAAGTTGTGAGCCACCCCAAAGGCATACTGGCTATCAGTATATATGTTTACTGTATGCCCTTCGGAGAGTTCACAAGCTCGGGTCAACGCTATAATCTCTGCGGCCTGCGCAGAGTTATGCGGAATTCTCTTAGTTTCAACAACCGTACTCAATGTAGTAACTGCATAGGCAGCTGTATATGTACCATCTGGGAGTTTGAAGCAGGAGCCATCACAAAACAGCTCCCCTTCCGCATTGCCCAAAGGAGTATCTATAAGGTCTATCCTGCCCTTCATTTCCTGTTCAGTAGTATACAGGCAGTCATGTGATTCTTCGTCACCGCAAACAGTATTTTGCGGGAAAGGTAGGAGTTCAGCCGGATTAAGAACACAACACCTCTTAATTTGAATGTGAGGGGCAAACAGAATTAATTCATACCTTGTCAGCCGTGCAGAGGTGAGGTGTTGTGTTTGGGTTTTATTCAATAGGACATCTACAGAGTGGGGTACCATCAGGATTAAATCATGGCCTAGGACCATTCCCTCACTCTGTGTTACAGACGCGGCAGCAGCAGCGACAGCTCGCAAACATCTTGGCAAAATGCATGCGACATGGTCAAGTGCAGAAGAGTTGTAGCCGCACGGTCTATTCTTCCCCCCGTGTTCCTGTGTTAACACAGCCAAAGCACATCCATTACATTCATGCACAAACAACACAAAGGCCTTGTCATAATTTGGAGTACCCAGAACCGGTGCAGAGCATAACACAGTTTTGAGAAGCTCAAATGATCGTTGATGTTCCGATTTCCATGGCAGTGGCGAAGAAATGCCCTTCTTTGTCAAAGCCAACATCGGTTTTATCACTAGTGAGAAGTTCGGGATCCACTGCCTACAGTAAGAAGGCATACCTATTAAGGCTCTGACTTCCTTCTGTGTATTTGGGACAGACATGCCAGAAATGTGTTTTATTCTTTCAGGTGTCAATCTTCTCCCCTCCTTTGACAGGAGATAGCCTAAATAGGCGACCTCCTGACAACAATATTGAAATGTTTTAAGCGAAGCTTTATGACCGTTTTCAGCCAGATGAATAAGCAAAAATACAGTGCCTTCTTTACAAGCACTTTCAGAATCTGAGCTAAAAAGTTAGTCATCGACATACTGAAGTAGTGTACAAGTAGCTGGAAATTCAAGGGTATCAAGCTGCTCCTTCAAAGCCCTACTATAAATGCTTGGACTTTCAGTATACCCTTGAGGTGCACGAGTAAATGTGAAGGAACATCCCCCAAGCTGAACGCGAACAAATATCTACTCTCCTTGTGTATAGGAATACTGAAGAAAGCATTCTTCAGATCCACAACACTAAAGTGCGTAGCCGTAGCAGGGATCATTGTTAGTATCGTTGTCACTTCAGGCACAATTGGAAATTGTGGGGCGACAACTTTGTTAATCGCACGTAGATCAATTATGAAACGGTATGGGATTGCATTGTCGCCTTTCTTGTATATGGGTAAAATCGGGCTGTTACATAAGCTACCTGCAATCTCTTCAATCACTCCTCGATGCACAAAATCGGAGACAATGCACTTCAAAGCACGCTCGCCCTCAACTGATATTTTATATTGCAGAATGCGTGGTAGTTTAACTCCATGTTTAAAAACTAATTTAACGGGTTCAACCTGTAGTACCCCGACATCATTGTCGTCAACCGCCCACAAATATTCCGGGACAACGCTAAGCTCAGGAGGCAATGGTCGAGTCAAAAACTGAAAACTGGGAAGTTGCTGTGGTGAAACCGTCAGTCGCACTCCGTCAGAGGAACAATGAATTACTGCATTCAGTTTCTTCAACAAATTTAACCCCAGCAAATTCTCTCCACAGTTGGAAGTCAGGAGGAAGGGACAATGGTCCATGAAGGGACCCAAAGAAACAGGCACCGGTGAAGAAACCGGGCAAGCAATTGGTATGCCAGAAAACCCTAAAGAAACATTTGTTTGCCCTGACAGTGGAATGTTTGGAACCCGGGAATGATCAATGGAGCACTTCTGTGCTCCAGTGTCTATCAAAAACGGATGTTTCCTATTCCCCACTAACAATTCAACGTAGCGACCTTTCTGATTAACAGGAATAGGTGAAGGTTCCAAACCCTGATTCGGGCAATCCTAATGAAATAAAATGTCGTCAGAAGGAAGCTCTTCAGAAAGGTAGGCAGCAGAAGGGTGATCAAATATATTTCTCGTGTCCACACTCGAAGTCTGATTTTCCTGTGAAAAAGGTTGCTGAGGATATTGCGAGAACTAACCTCTATCAGGGCCCCCCACTCCGGGGCGACCTCTAGGTCGTCTACCCATACCCCCAAATGCGTTGTTTGACCTTTGTCGAAGGACGGGGCACTGTGCACGCCAATGACCTTCCTGGCGGCAATAGGCACATTGATTAACATTCACAGGACCCAAGGGAACGTTCCCTTTTGGAACATACTGACCTCTGGTCTGTGAATTACCTCCTCTGGGATTTCGAACAATTTGTTGTAACAATACCTTAGTCTTCAAATCTCCTTTCCTCTTCTCTATTTTCTCTTTTTCATTATTAACACGGTTCTCATAATACTGAGCCATGTGCATAACTTCAGATTGGGATTTCGCCTGCCAAGCGCTCTCAGAGGACATAATCTGTGACTGGATGTCAGGCAGCAATCCACGTACAAATTTGTCCACAAACAACCTTTTCCCAGACTCTGTGCCCAAGTCCTGTCCACTGAAGTCAGAGAATACCTGTTCGAATCTATTAAAGAATTCGGTAGCACCTTCAGTTTTTCCTTGAACACAGGCCGTAAGCTTGTCCCAAATAATTCTTTTCTCAGAAATTATGGTTTTCAATTTTGCGACAATTCTATCATGCAAAGTAAGTATTACCTGCGGTGGTGTCTCACCAGCGGGTCTCTCCCCATCAAACCTAGTCATGTTAGCCCACGTATCTCCCAACCCTGGCACATCGTCTTTTGTTCGAACCTGCTTCCATAAATCTATGGGCAGGAGTACAAGGAATAGCAAGTCAATATCACTTAAGGTAAACACAGAGGACTGCAAAACGGACTCTATCTCTTTGTAGAATCCTGTCGGGTTTTTCCTAATATCGGGAATTGATTGTCTAATAGTGTTCACTTCCTGTCGCGAAAACGGGATGTGAACAAATTGCGATACATAATGTGCAGGGATGTCCACAGCGGGTGCACCAGTCCCAGCGTTAGCGGGAATCACAACCTTCGGGACAAATGTCGGAGGAACCTCTCTCATCGGCAGCTGAGATATAGGTAACTCCGACCGCTTACTGAGCAACAGAGCCAGGTCGAGCGCTAAGGCAGTTGAAGAAGTGTCGGGCGAAAATGGCCTTTTACAAATACCCAATAATTCTATAGGACAACTAACCTTCTTCCTTACACATTCATCCTGCAGGTACTGTACCATTACCTGAATCACCTTCCTCTGCATTTCTACTGTATACTGACTATAAGTGTCATATACTTCATCCGGCGGTATCGATGAATCCGAGATCCATCGAATCGCATCTTTGGTACAAATTCGTACTTCCTCAGATGCCGATCTACGACACGGAAGGAACCGTTTCTGTACATACATACTGTCGTTGTCACCATCCTCATCCCGTAATCTTTCTAAGTCCCTCCTATACTCAAACAATCTCTCAACATGACGATGTACTTTCTCCTCTGTGTCCCTTGAAAGCGCTAAAGTATTCAGATGCCTTAACCCTTGTGGGAGATCCGTATTATGTAATCTATCCCACATTACACACAAAAGAGTCCCCAAACCTTCAATAAAAACATTTTTCTCGGGAAAATTGCCCATATTTGATAATGTGGAAAAAACGTCAGCTTGATCGCCTCTCTCCATACAGTGTTTAGCCCATGCAAATAATTCCCGTTTCTTTTCTGTAGAAACAGTATTTCGAGTGACAATCTTTGACCCCGCATCCTGATCAACTTCAGTTAGTACAGAACCACTCGGGAGCGGAGCTGCGGGCAAATTCAATGGAGGTGCAACTATCGGCGCAAGAGGAAGAGGTGGTAGGATAGGTGGAGGAACAACAACTAGAGGAATAGGAAGAATAGGTTGTACAGGGGGGACAGGAATAACAGCAGGCATAACAGCAGGAATGGGCAAAGCACCAGGGAGAGGATCATACGGAGGTGGCGCAGAGGCACCAGGCCTGCGTTCGTTTAACATCTTCTCAATAAATTCTTCTGAAACATGGAAATCTTTAGAGGGGTAAATGTTCTGGATACCGAGTGAGAAAGCCCTATCCATATTTTTGACTGACTCTGAATGTTTTTCTTTATCATATAACAACGCCTTTTCGGCATTTGTTTTATGATGGCATGCATGTTTATCCCTACTTTTAAGCTGCTGCAACGCTTCTTTTTTCCAATTCTGCAAAACATCAAATGCTGCAGGTCTGGCCTTCTTTTTTAGCAAGACTGATTCTAAATATTCAATACGGGGGATCTCGAAACTACCATTGATTGGCCACTGAAATTCGGAGGCATGTCTGGTTTGTCTGTGCCAAATATCATTAAATACTATACTTCCAATGCCATACTTACAGTACATAGTACACGCAGGCGACCCCTCCTGTGGTGCCGGGCGGCTAAATTCCAAAGATTGTCGATCGCTGCGGAACAAAGCCCTAAAGCAGCTAGACAATTTCCCAGGCATTTCACAAAAAATTGGTGTTACCTGGTCAATAATTGTGTCTGCAGATACAATATGCCAAATTCAAATTGTCAGGGTTAAATTAAGAGTCGGGTCATGACTACACCTGACCAAACCTAAGGAGGACCGTACAGTTTACCAAAGAACTTACCTAACGAGTTTTACCTTGTGTTTGGTGGTTTCGACAAATCTGCCCGGCTCAAAAATGGACCCTCGTCAAGATGCCGTGTCAGACCACACGACTATCGTCCAAGGATCGGATTGTGCAGCGCTGCCAAGGTATACAAGTGCTTTATTTAAAAGCTACAACAGTTACCAAGTCAATTGACAAACGGATAGCTATTCGGCTCTCAGAGTAACATAACGAACTTCAACGAGGGTTCGATGTGTTAGTGAGAGAGCGCACATTGGAATACCCGGGTCTTCTTATACAATTTGTCCAGCCCTTGGCCAACCCTCTCGCGGGTTAACCATTCTGTGAAACAGGTCTATGGGTTCCTTGCCAGGTCAATCCTGTAATATATGCATTTCGATTAGTTTCACTGATATAGTTGTACATTTACATATAGGTCAACGGTAGGACAAGGTCTCAGTTCGCGACCCCGACAAGTGGCCTGCAGGCATATTAATTATTCATGTGTACGGAGGTCACAACGGCCAGAATCTTACTCAAAATGTCATTCGGCCTCCATTTTGATGTTCAGGGTGGCTTCCATATAACAAGAGAACCTAAAATGGCGGCTTTATCCAAGATGGCGACTTTCATTATTTTCTCTAAGGTCAAGACCTTGCCGTGGAGTTTGTTCGCATATGATGTTTAGACAACTTGGCGTAGGCCAATACACATACAATTGTTACGATAGGAGGCATAATATTGTTTCAATTCCGACAGTTGAACTGTGTGTCACAAGGCCAATTTATTTGCCCTCCATGAAGTATGCCTGATCAGCTCGAGAGCGTTTTTAATAAAAATGATTCAGTAAAAGTTGTTTTAATAGTACAATCCGTGCAGTGATCGAAAATAGGAGAGATATGGTTAGTCTCTTTATTTGGATGTCCTGTTTAACATCTTTTTTCAAGATGGATTGTTCTTCCTCGTATATTTTAGCTCCCCCCACTGCTTTATATGGAGAAGTGTAGAGGGTAAAAATGATGCCATAGCTCTACCTAGGGTTTATCCACACCACCCAGGGAGAGGGTATTGTTCTTTTTAGGGCTAGTGATAGGGTACACATTCATAGAGTGAAACAATAATTGGTGGAATCATAGCCCTATATGTCCATTGTTTTGTGTAATACCATTATTATAGTTAAAAAGAAGGGCAATATCCCCCATCTTTGAGGTGAATTTTTGTAGAATAAGCACTATCCCTGTTTTGTTTGGAATGTATGCTTCCACCCATACCCTCCCCCGGCCCCTGTGCTAGCTTCCAATACCAATTGTAAAAAGTGTGTGATTGTAGCAGTAAACACTTGTAGGGATATTTGCAGACCCACAATACTTTGTAAGCAAGGCATATTTAATGCCTCAACATATTATGTGCATTTTAAGAATGTCATAACTCTGCATGTACACATTTATTTTGCAGTGCATACAAGATTGTTTGCAGCATACCCCACCTGCATATCATTGTGTAGGATTACGCAGTGCACATTGAAACCGTTTTTGTATAGCAGCGAGTTTTCATATAATGTGTGAAGGTCTATGCCCAAAGGAACTCTGAACACTTGGAAACAATGCAGATTGTGTGAAAAGAATTTTCCTGTCTGAATATCCGGTGCCATTATACTATGGACGAGTAATCCCAGGCATAGTCCATATCCATTATCCATTGTAGGCAAAGTAAATGATATTGCAATGTTGCTCTCCACTTATACAGTAATGTTAGAGTAGGAGACGCTGAGCATCACATTTGTCTTCTCAAAATCTTTACAGGGTAAATTAATATTTGAGTTTTACAATGTGTTAACTTGCAAGGTGGACGTTTCAATGCGCGTGCGTGACATATGTACAAAGACGACGAAGTATGTAATAACGTTACACATCCAAGTAGCCTGTTTACTTACAGTCATTATCCGATATATGAGCTAGCAGTTTGATTGTACAGTGTGGGTGACTCTTTTGGTAAGGCATAATGAGTAACATAAATTCTGGCACGTGAACTTTATTCATATTACAAGAAACATAAAACAAGTGGATGTAGATAGACATCTGCTACCTGTTGCAGAGCCAAGAGAGGAAGCGTCAAGGTTGTCTAGTAATATCGTAATAAGTTCTGGGGCAGAAGTTAGAGTCATAAGGTAAAAGTGTTCTAGAGTCAAGTTTAGGAGTCATGGGTGGCGAGGGAACATTACTTGGTTAATGTGTGCAGGCATATCTTAGTAAATTTCTTCTTTTCATGGAGCCAGTTTTTTATATTCGTTTTTTTTACCTCTTATATGTGTATTTTTCTGTTAGGGATTTTAGGTGTTTACTGTCACCTTTGCATAGAAGTGTAATGCAAATGAGCAGACTATTGAGACTAGTTGCTTATTTTAAGAGAAAGAACATTTCAGGTAATTACTGAGGCTTGTGCCTTATTAAATCTTTTTGAATAGGTGAGAATTGTCTGTGTGCGCTGCTAAAAATCTTCTGAGCGGCACCCAGAAGGAAGCTGGGCAAGCGCACAAGCGCACAGCTTAGAGGGAACATTGATCACCATGCCTGACAGCAATTGGGGTAGTGCCAGAAAAAGACAGAAAGAGGACAAGGTGGAGGGGGAAAGGTGGTGGAGAGGGAGAGGGAGGAGAGAAGGGAGGAGGGGGCCTAGGTGTAAAGGCAGGAAGTGGGAGAGGGGGAAGAAAGCACACACAGGCAGCAGAGGGAAAGAAGAGGGTGCAGAAGGGGAGGAGGTGTGACGGTGAAGGGGGCAGGCAGAGGGAGACTGGAAGGGGACAGGTGGAGACTGGCAGGGGGCAAGGGAGACAGTGGGACAATAAAGGGACCCATAAGGGTGGTGGACAGGGGTAGACAGGGTCTCCATTGTGGGCCTTTGGTAGTGGTGGCTGGCTCCAGCCTCCTGGTTGCTGGGATTGTCACAAGGGCCAAGTGCAACCAATGGGAGGGGAGAGCAGGGCCAGGCCACAAACAGGTCAGTCAAGTCAAAAGCAATGCAGCCATATTTCAAATGGCACAACAAAACACCAGGTAAGGCTGCAAGATGGCCAAAGCAGGGGAAGCAAGGAATTGGGGTTTGATGAAACACGTGGTCACAAGGATAACTCAGCATGCAGTGTTCATGTGGCATATCAAAATCACTGTAGGCCAAGTGTCCCAATGCAACATTGTCAGCACACAGACCCCTCCCACCATCAGTGTGTGTCACACAGCCAAAGGGTGCATGGTACTGCCTACAGCAGGAAGTGCATGAACATAGACTTTCAAGTTATAAAAGAATCATAAGCAACATGATGAAATGCACAGTGAACAAAATGCTCACCAAAATGAAGTACACACATGCATTGGGGAAGTCATCCGGAATACCCACTAGGGGTGTACACACAAGTAGGACTGCAGGCTGGCCACAGATATGACAGACTCCCAATGCCCCGAGTCATCCTTGCGAGTCCATGGAAAGGGGAAACAAGAGTAGCATATGTGTCAGGACCCCAAACAAAACACATACACGGGACAAACCTGAATTCGTCCTGCTGGAACACACAGTGGATCCCTTCAAATGCCACAAAGCACCACACTGTCCCATTAATGCACTATAGAAAAAAAAAACAAAAGAAAAATATTTGCAGGAAAAAAAAATCAAAATTGGCCACATATGAGCTGGGGGTGGGGGGCACCAAGGAGGGGGGATGTACAGGGTGCACCTCAACACCCACATATGTAGATGTTGAGATTAACAAAAAAAAACTCCATGGGCTCAGCACCTGCACGCCCCGACCTATGTGGGAGATAGGTTGTCGTTGTCACCCTCTGGATGGAAATCAGAAGGTGGACACGGCACAGTTGCCTGACCATGCCTTTCCCCGGCTCGCCCCTCAGCGGCAGCAAGCATGCGGGTCTGGAAAGTCAGGTCCTGCATGGCAATGACACGTAGGTCAGCATGCATAACTCATGTGTCATACGTGCCTCCTCCTGCAAGGACTGACGTGTAAGACGGAGTTCTGCCTGCATGGCCTCACATGACAAATGGAGCACCTCCTGGCTTGCATGGAGTTCAGCTGAGATGGTTCTTTCAAGCCACTCCATCCTGTCTTCCGCCTGCCTACTCTCGCCCATCATGAGCACACCCAGAGTTGATCAGAGGGATTGGTGTTCCTCCCTCAGGGCCTCACGATGTGCCTCCGCCTGAGCTGCAGGTGCTTGATGCAGAGCCACAATTTCAGCCAGGCTGACATGCCCAACCTGAGTGAGCATCACATGGACCGCATAGCCTGCTGCTAGAGCTCCAGCTGCCTTTCAGGGGTGAGGATGGAATGGGCTACACTTTCCATACCTTGAGCCATCATCTCAACTGCTCCCCCCTGTTTCTATGGGATGGCATGCTCCCACTCAGTTGACCCTGGTGGTGCACGGCCACCGCGTTGCCGGACACTACACCTGCTGGGCCCAAGGAGCCGTGGTCCTTGCTGGGTTGGTGTCGCCCGCTGCTGCAGGACTGCATCCCTCCGTAAGACCTGGAACATGACCAACAGGTGTGGAGTGTGACCCTGCAACTGTAACCACCACCAAAAGAATATTAGCCATTAAATTCTAGAAAGAAAATAATTTTTATTTATCCATCAGTCGATGGAATACTGATAGTGTGCAGGGGACGGGAGGGCTGCTACCTTTGGATCTTTCTCTACGTATATGTAATAGTGATCCTGTGCCAGGGTCACGTTTCCTCCCCCGCACCTTAAAACTATATATAATACTTTTACACACCTCACTAACATCACATAAGACTAGGCGAGTGCATCTACAACCCTCTGCACCATTAATAGAAGCCTTATTGGGTAGATGACAAACATGTCTCCATATCACTAATAGGAGCTGTTAGCATTCAATTGGGGTTCAGATTATCTAGTGCCTACACATAATCTATTGTAGAAAATTGGATGCCATGTTCCCACTTGGGATGAATGAGGAGTACTACTTAGGACCCTATTTGTAGTTTTTTTTAAAAACCTATGTCATCTAACACTATTGGATTACTAAATAGACTTCCTACAACAACTAGTATTCCCCCCTTTTTTTTACACTTAAGAGGGAGAGTACCGAAACTAAGATTATTAAATGTTCTGATACAAATATTGTACACCCCCTAGTGGGTTAGACAAAGGAGTTTTGTTTGTACATATCTATGGCATAAATATGACTGTTTACCTTAAGGCGTGATGACAAACAAACATCCCTTTTAACCTTAACACATGAAAGTATTCTCAGAGTGGTAAAAATATTATCTACAATAGAAACATTATTTGGTTTAAATTCTGTCTGCCTCACTTTTCTACTGAGGGAAGTGTGTGGGAACGAGGGGCCATCAGGCCCCTCTCGTCCTCTACTTCTCAGTACAAAACTCAGAGCAAGTGCCTCCAGTAGTGGGTTCGCCCCTTGCCCTTATGCGATGTTAACCTCGGTTGACTTTCGCGTAGATGGGACGACTGAGCAGGACACGGGGCATCCATTTTTGTACCCCCTTTCGACTCCATCTTTGTGACTAGGCCTCACTGCGATAGTACAAAAACGCTTCTCTTCCCTTTTCACGCAGCAGCACGGCCAGACAAGCAGGGCACAGAGCCCCGACCCTCATTTTCACTCTGGCTGGAAACCTTCACGGGTCCATTCTCACGCTGAAGCCGGAGATGTTTGCAACACAATTGTAAATGTAACACATCACTCTTCCTCTAAGATTACTGTCCCGCATGTGAACCAGCATGAGCTAAGCACATAGCTCGTTCATCTCCACAAACATGTCGTACCTCTCCCGCACCCTCACCCATGGAAATTCACTGCCATTGTGACCCTGTGTCCCTGCGAGATATTCCTTTCATGTGCCAGGCCACTGACCATGCCATGATGCCCACCCAGCATATCCCCAACTAACATTAGACCCCTGCTGCAATATATCGTTGCCTACCACTAACAAATGCCACATACCAGAGATTCTTATGTGTACGGGCCTTAACTTCAACCAGTGTATTATAGCGTTCAAAACCCTTAACCTACGACTTGTATAATCCTATGTTATTGGTAGTATAGATATATGTGTGACTTTTATAGAGACATGATAAACTACTGAAGATCTTTGAACAACTCTTTTTTAGTGCATGCATTTCTTGTGAATATATTATGTTAGCTTAGATAGCGACCACCCTGCCTCCCAGCGACCTGACCTTTACCCATGCGGAGCACAGATGACTGACGTCAATCCTCCTGCCAACCCAGCGACCAAACCGGATGAAGAGATGCCGCCCCACCTGAGACATTGAGAGAACCGACTAATCCGGGACCAACGTAGTATCCTATGTTAGTAGCGTCACACACCCTATAAAACATGATGTAATGATAACTTGTGCAGAGCGCTCTCAGATATCTCTTGAATAATATTCAACTAGATAAAACCTCTCCTTGAACCACTGTAGCCTGCTCTCTTTGCCTTATTCCCCGTCAGGGGTGTGTTTGTTTTATTCTTTTGAACGTCAAAGACGGGGAGGGCACAAACATTTGGTGATCCCCTGCGACGTGATTTGGAGAGGTGCCTCGAGGCCCACACCGTGCAGCGAAATCCGGGACGCCCCCCAGCAAAACCATTGCCTCCGCGGCCGACCAGCCGTGCGCACTACAAGAAAGGGTCAAGGGTTCCAGGTTGACGAATACCCGACTGAAAAGCTGCTTGCCGAGGCGGGCCACGGCTTGGTTGGGGTGCAGAACTGACTGGGGTCAGACCGTGAACGGTGACCCTCGGACGAACACGTGAGTGCCGGTTGCAAAAGTTGCCAAGAAAAGATAAGGGGAAAAAGTACGGGAACAAGGGAACAGGGGATAGTGAGTCAAGGATCTGTCCTTTATATGGCCATTAGGTTTTGTGAAAAAGTGAGAATAGGAGAAGAGGTATCCTAGCCCGAACGGGGTAGAAGGCGGCGCCGCGTAGCATTGTCTCGTCCAGTGCAGATAAATAAGTGAAGATAAAGAGAAAAATAGTAGGGGTCTCGTATATTGAGTAGACTCAGAGTAGTTATTTAGAATATTCTTTTTCCGTGTGAGCAAGAATTCCTTGGGAACAAGTAAGAAGGCGTAAGAGGTGGGGAGTGAATGAGAAGGGTAGGTAGAACGGGGAAAGGGGAAAGGTGTTCAGTAACGGGAACAAAGGAGAAATAAAAGCGCGCAGGTAGTGCATGTGCATGTTATGTGTTATATGTTTTGCTTTTATCCGTTTGTGTCGCATATGCTGAAATATTGTAAGTGATTTGTTGGTAAAAAGTCATACATGCTAAAGGTGAACTACTGAAGTTAGAAATGCAGTAGGTACAAAGGTAACATTGAATATTGCTACACGATAATCGCCTATAATTGAGAAACACTTGGCATTGCTGATCTGTATAAGGGGACAAGTGGTTGGAGGGGTGTGATTAGAAGGGAGGCCCGTGTGCAAGTGCACATACAAGTGAAGAGAGAAATATCATCATGGGAGCTTTAACACCAGTAGCTTATATTTTCCAACACCTCCAGCTATATAGTGATAAAATACAAAAATACCACGATCACTAGGTAACAGAGATAAAAGGGGACAGCGCGATACCAATTTGGCCAGAGGGCAGGTCGTTCGATAAACGGGTGTTAGATTTAGTGTCCACGCACTTATTGGTGAGGTATAAGGGAAAACAATTGCAGAACAGAAGGGAAGTGCTAGATCTCTGACAGATGTTCGAGGAAATAGCCCCCACAGGAGAGGTAAGTACGGGGAAGGCAATTGAAAAAGAGAAAATGCAGGAAGAGGTAAGTGGAACACCAAAGGGCGAGTGCTCAACAACCACAGCTGAAAATGACACAACTAAAATATACCCCTTGATGACAAAGCCAGCAGTAGGATATACCGAGCCTCTGTACATACCACCATGCACCACCCCCACTCCCTCTAACGGAGCAATAGCTACCGCACTGCCACCATATTGGTAACCGTGGTGGCGGCATCGCTATCATATCCAAAGAAAGTCTAGCTCTCAGATTAGCCCCGACTCAAACCCTGCTATCGTGTGAATCCCTCACTGCCAAACTCCCTATAAATAACACCCAATCCCTCACCATCCACCTGGTCTACAGACCACCTGGTCCGCTCGGGACCTTCGAGGAAGATTTGCACAGCCTACTATCAACAATGCGAAAACCACCTCACAATTACTGCTAATAGGTGACTTCAACCTAGGGTTTAACGATCCAGCAGACATGCATGCCTCCACCATAGCCAATACTATTTCATCACTCGGACTCTCACAAAAAGTCAACCTACCCACTCACCTGAAGGGAAGAACCCTAGACTGGGTTGCCGATGCTAATTGCTCAGCGGTCATCTCCTCTACCACACCATTACCTTGGACCGACCACTCCCTGGTCTCATTTAACCTACTGACCTCTAGACCACCTACCACAACTGTGTCACTGGCACCACCCTGCCTAACAAGAAATAGGAAAAATATAACAGTAGAATCATCCCAGCCATCCTTCCAACGTTAAATGCATTGCCAGACAATCTAGATCCCAACACACTAGTTCACGAATATAATAGAATTATGTTAACTACCATGGACAAAATTGCCCCACTTAAACTTCGCACCAGCAAGCCCAAAACCCATTTAAATAAATGGTACACACCCGAACTCAAAGCCCTCCATCTAAAAAAGAGAAAATGTGTATCTGCCTGGAAACTATGCCCTTCCAGCGAAAAGAAAGCCATTCTTGATACGATTTCTCATCAATACAAAGCTGAAATCTGTTTAGCTAAACAGAACTCCTACAACAATCGCATTGCTAATTCCAACTCAAGTATGAAGGAGCTCTTCTCCATATTGAAGGAACTTGAGTCACCCATTGCCACACCCGACACTTGCACCAAGGACCAGACTTGGTGCGCAGACATCCAACATGCTCTAGCAAATAAAATAAACACCCTACAAAACAAAATTCAACTAAAAAAAGACTCCTTAAACCTCACCAACCCTCCCACATCTCCTCCTAATGGTTTACCAAGCACACACACTAATTCATTCTCCTTCTCTAAAACTACCATCCTGGAGGTCGAGAAAATTATACTTTCTTTCAAACCCTCAAACTGCAAAGGTGACATCTGCCCTGCACACATAATCAAGGACGCAGCCAGAGACCTGTCGCCCTTCATTTCCAAACTTATAAACGCATCTTTTTCCTCAGGTAGTATCCCCTCCAACTTAAAACAATCCTGGGTGCTCTCCCTCCTTAAAAAGCAGACATTTCATCCTCTCATCCCCACCAACTACCGCCCCATCACCACGGTACCCTTTCTACTGAAAATCTTGGACAAAGTTGCCTACATCCAGATTCAAAAATACCTAGAACTACACAAATTACTAGGCTCCAGACAATCAGGTTTCCGCCCATTACACGGCACGAAAACAGTCCTCATTGACTTGGACACCCAAATTGATGACCTGAGGGACAAGGGAAAGACAGCACTCCTCCTCCTACTTGACCTCTCCGCGGTATTCAACCTTGTCGACCACAAGGTCCTCTGCAGACACCTGGATTCAGCTGCTCATTTCTCCCCAGAAGCCATCAGATGGATTGAATCCTTTCTGAGCGAGAGAACAATGAGAGTCTTCTCCCCATCAGCAGCAGCAGACCCCTCTCCTATTACCTGCGGAGTCCCGCAGGACTCAAGCGTCTCCCCCACATTATACAACATCTTCACCAAACCTCAGATTCTCCTCCCACTTTCAGGGGATCACAGTAAGGACAGAGAGTTGGTGAATAGGGTGTATCTCATCATTCAGGCATGGATGGCATCTCATGGCCTATGCCTGAATGATGACAAGACAGAGCTCATCATCCTGGCTACCCCCGCTAATATCAATAAACTAGGCCTTGAATATGCCGAATTCAACATAGACGGCAACATTATGAAAGTATCCAGGGAGGTAAAAACCCTCGGCATTTACCTTGATGCCACTATGTCTTTCACTAAACAGGTCAACTCACTAGCATCCACCACTGCGTATACCTGCAAATTAATAAGAGCAGGCAGACCATTCCTATCCAATGATAACTGTATGATCTTGGCAAGAGCACTCATACTCTCCAGGCTCGATTATTGTAATGCCCTATATAGCGGTGCTAACAAAGCCATTACCCATAGGCTACAAATCCTACAAAACAATGCCTTGAGAGCTGCCCTCGGCATTAATAAAAGAGAACACATCTCCGCTACCAGACGCCAACACAAATGGCTCTCCACCGACAATAAAATCAAACTAAAGCTGGCCTCCCTAACCCATAAAGCCCTCAACAATGCTGCCCCTAGTAACCTGATGGACAAAGTAAAGAGAAAGTCATCCATCAGACAAACAAGAACTATCAATTCCAACTGTCTGATAATTCCCAGATTCAAACTCTCACCATTGGAGGTAACAGCTTCCCTGTGAAAGCTCTTACATTTTGGAATTCCTTGCCACACAACCTGAGAGCCAATCAACCCTACTTGCACTTTAGAAGGAATCTCATCAGTCATTTGAATTCCAACAACCCCCGCATTTAATTGTACATTTTACACTTCTGCATAGATACTGTTACTTTCTGTTTGAGGCCTCTGCTCTCGCCACAAACAGTCCCTGTAGATATCTGTATATTTCACTCCTTTGTATAGATATTGATATTTTTATGTGTGAAGATTTGTATTTTTCTCATTCCTGTAACCCTTAATTGCATATGTCTATAATTTTATCTCAACTGTATATTTCTGTAACATTGTAAACTTCGCATATTCTTTCTGCCTGCGCCCTGTTGCCCCTGGGTATGGTGCGCCATATAAATAAATAAACAAACAAACAAACAAACCATATGACAAAGGAGGTTTGTATGGCCCTATGAGTGCACCCCCTGTAAATATAGCGCGGTTAACAGGAGATCTAGACCGCCAGCTAGCGCATGCACAGATGGAAATAACGTGGCTGAGAGTATTGTGTGACAAGTGCCAAATGCTGCTGGGGCGAGGGGAAGTGGCACCATTATCTGTAGCAGATCTTACACCCTCTTAAGCTCAACAGGGGGGTTGGCCCCAGCAACATCAGAGCCAGCACAATCTATATCGTCTCATCGAACACATATATCGCAGGGGCAAGAAAAGGAATGGAGGTTGGGAGAGTTCCTGTTCCATCTAAATGACAAACCAGTGAAAATTATACACCCAGCTACCCACGAAAGTCAGCGAGGGGAAGGACACAATGAGAATGGCGAGCAAGAAGAGGAAGTAGAAGAGGTGTGGAGTGATCTAGATGAGTATGAAGAGGGAGCGGCGGCTATGGGATCCCCACTACCATCTCAGCTCGATGATTTTGACGAGCCAACGCCGCCACGATGGCAAGGCAGATTAAGGCAGCGAGTAGGGAACATGTTGGTGAGTAAGATAAAGAAAGGGACAGTAAGACAGGAAAGAAACATACGTTGCAGATGCCACTGATACATAAGAGAGCAGGCAGGCCACATTACATTCCGTGGGCCAAAATGGATAAAAACAACCCGTTGAAGCTCCTCCCCACACTTGCGGAAAAATGGATACACGCATTTGAGAAAAACACAGCAGGAGTACCACTCACGATAGGTGTTGTAAAGAGCTTGATGGTGTCCGCTGTCGGTGATCAGGCAGACGCTGTGTGGGAAAAAGCAGGGTTCCCAGGAGTGACAATGAGTTGTGACCGCCACGATGGATCGCCATTCAATAATGTTCGAGCGCAAGTATGGGACGCCTTGCGACGCACGTTTCCAGATATTCCTGATTTACATTTGGTGATGCAATGTACAATGGAGGAGAATGAGGATCCTACGCAAGTCATACTGCGAGTGCAAGATTTGTGGAGAAGTGAAACTGGCACAGCGTGGAATCAATCCACGTCTTTGTTCTACTTTATTCTCAAAAAAGGGCTCCTGAAGGAGGTACAGAAGGTCTTGGATAAAATAGCTGGGATAGAAGCCAAGGGTTGGCCAGAAATTCAGAGTATAATCGTACACCACTGTAGGAGGATCAAAGAGAAGGAAAAGGAGATAGCACAAAAAAGGATGGGAGATGAAGCGAAGCTAGTGCAGAACAAATTGGTGAAGGTCGCCGCCATAAATGCCAGCGTAACTGCTGATAGAGAGAACGAGGGGGACGAACATTTGGGAAACAGACCAGTTGGAATAGCAGCACTGTGGGCCGCAGGAGAACAGGGACAGTGGAGCAGAGAAGAACCACAGAGAGGACCTCAGTGGCAAGAACGACCGAGCAGAGAAAGAGGTGGGTATCATGGCCAGAGAGGGAGATTCAGAGGGATGGGAAACAGAGGTTTCGGTGGGCAAGGGATGAGAGGGGGACAACACGGGTCATGTTGGAATTGTGGAAGGTGGAGACACTATTCGAGAGATTGCAGAATGTGGCCATCAGGGTACTTTCAAGGGCAACCACCCATGGACAATGAACAAATATGGGGTTGCCCGCACCCTGGTAGTCCCTATGGACTACCGATGGGGAGCGGAAGACAGCAGGACCAGTGTTATAATGAGCCCCAAATGCAACAGAGACAGCCACCCCTACAGCCACATAACAGTGCATCCCAGCCCATAGCACGACAATACACTGTAGGAAGCACCAGCAATAACAGCTTCACAACTGCTGCAAACGGTGCACCTGCACCATTCCGTGGTGTAACAGTAGTTGGAGAAAATGTCTTTTCAGTACCAGGGCAAGAAAGGTACTCAGATTAGGGCAGCCCACAGGGAGCATTTGCGTGTCCAGTCCTATCCACCACCCTATGTGCAGAAGAGGAACCACTAGTGGGGGCAGAGATAGGAAATAAGCAGTTTATCTTCATGGTAGACTCAGGAGCAGAAAAATCATGCCTTATGGAAGGGCAGTTTCCGCTCAGAGGCAGGAATTTGGAAATGCAGGGGTTCTCTGGGGCTATTTTAAAAGTTCCTTACACGAAAGATCTAGATATAACGGTGGGGGGAAAAACAGTGCGCGCACCCTTACTGTACCACGAAGACGTGCCAATAAACTTGCTAGGAAGAGATTTGCTAAGCAAATTGAACATGACTATCTCGTTTACAGAGCGGGGAATAGTGTGTTCCACCCCAGGAGTGTGCCCAGTATGAGCAATGCTGATGATCAGCACAATGATGAAGGAAGTTGTAGTGCGAGGGATGCCATTTGACATAGACATGTTTATCTATGGTATCAAGGTGTTAGCCCGAGTAGTGACTGAAATAACAAGAAAGGAGTGGAGGACACCATCAGATTTTATATTTCGCCCAATCGCAAGTGTAGATGTTGTGCCAGGAACGATAATGTCGATAGACATTGAGGCAGTTCAGGTATCGAGTAAACGTATTGTGGTCATAGGCTTGGACACGCATGGGTGCGAGTGGAGAACTGTGCTATGCATAGACCCCAACATAATGCTCAGAGATATAACTGACAAAGAATTATTCACTGACAATGAAGATGATGGAGAAATAATAATGGAAATAAGTATACCATATGACATTATGATTCAATACAGGGAAATGCATAACCCGCTTATGGCTAGTGTCAGTGCCCCACCAACAATATTTGAGGAAGATATGGCAAAGGTAGCACCAGAAATTTGGACTACAGGCCCCCACGATGTAGGGCTACTGCATGAAGTGACACCCATAAAGATAAAACTTAAACCAGGTGCAATACTGCCAAGAGTGAAACAATACCCAATATCGAGTGAAGCAGAAGAAGGAATTAGGGAAACAATAAATGCACTCCTGAGCCAAGGTATCATAGTGCCTTCAAACTCCCCATGTAACACAGTAATCTTCCCGATCAAAAAAGCAAAAGGAGGGGCATGGAGCATGATCCAAGATCTCCACCCACTCAATGACGTCCATCCAAAAAAAATTCCCGTTAGTGCCTAACCCTGCATCAATACTGTGAAGTATACCCAAAGAATCAACATGTTTCACTGTGGTTGACTTGAAGAACGCTTTCTTCTCTATACCACTTGACCCAGGATCACAGTACCTCACAGCATTCACACTAGGAAACAACAGATATGAGCATATCAGACTCCCACATGGGTACTGAAAAAGCCTCAGCATTTTCAACAGGGTACTACGTGAGGATATTGGGAACATAAATGTAGAGAGCACCATTATACAATATGTAGACGACCTACTCGCCTGCAGCACAACAGAGGAAGGGTGCAGGGAAGACTCCATAGCACTACTAAACATGTTAGCTACAAAGGGGTACAAGGTGGATAAAGGGAAATTGCAATACTGCATTGCCGAAGTTGTATACCTTGGGCAATTGATATCAAAAGACGGAAAACAAATACTCCCAGAGAGAGCAGCTGCAATACGCAACATAATCATACCAAAAACAGTGTAGGACATGCAAAATTTCTTGGCGTATGTAATTATTGCCGAGCATGGATCCTTGATTACTCAGCATACACACGTCCATTACTGCAAGTACTAAAAGAGCAGAAGAACGGAGCCCCAATAAAATGGACACATGATATGATGACCCAGTACTTTAAGCTAAAAGATCTCATTCCAGATGCTCCAGTCCTTGCAAACCCAGATTATATGAGGGAATTTTTCCTGTTCTCACAATGCAATGGAACATTGATGACAGCAGTACTGACATAAAAAACATCATTAGGGCACAAACCATTGGCCTATTACAGTGGAACACTAGATGCGGTGATGCAAGGTCACTTTGTGTGCGAACAGGCCCTCGCAGCTGCAGCCTTTGCCATTGTAAAGAGTGCCACAATTGTGATGGGATGTTCGGGATGGGATGTTGGGATGTTGGGATGTTAGGTAACACTATATGCCGAGCATTCATTATTTGCAATTCTCGAGCGGTCAGGGTCGATATTGACAACACAAAGAGCAACAGCATACGAAATAATAATATCTAGCCCCAATATCCATGTAGTAAGGTGTAAAACGGTAAACCCAGCTACGTTCATAACAGAACCATGCACAATGGAGGACATGCAAGAACATGACTGTGCAACGTATGAGGGGGAGGGCGATGATATTCCCAAAGCAAGTGAAAACGCCATGGAGGAAGGAGAAATATACTTCATCGATGGCTCAGCAACAATAAATCCAGAAACAGGGGAAAAACATGTAGGGATGGCAGTAGTACGAATGGAGGAAGATGGCTATGAAACAATCATCCAAAAGCTCCTCCCGTCCCATTACTACGCACAAGCAGCGGAGTTAACTGCATTAATGGAAGCATTACACACAGCCAAAGGATGCATAGTGACAATATATTCAGATTCAGCATATGCAACTACCACTGTTCACTCTGGATTATTGCGCTGGCGTAGGAGAGGGTTCAGACGAACAGATGGCTCTCCAGTACAGCACGCTGCCCTATTAAATAAATTGATGGATGCGTTAGCGGAGCCATCAGTAGTAGCAGTGGTGAAGTGCCAGGCCCATACCAATAACACAGATGCAATCTCATTGGGAAACGCGTCAGCAGACGCAGCAGCGAAAGAGGCCTTTAATAGAACGCCAACAACAGAATGTATAGTAAAAGCAACTACTACAGAACCACTAAATGAAGCATATGGTAACACACCTATAGCACAACTCATAGAGCTACAAAGGAGAGCACCAATGGAGGATCAAGAGTTGTGGAGAAAACAAGGGTGCAAACAATCAGCCACAGATCTCATATGGAGACAGGAGACAACGGGAAAGGTAGTGATGCCGGTAGAATTGTTAGAAGTTGCATTCCAACAACTACACTTCCCAGCCCATGTAGCAAAACAACACATAGCAGCAGACATTCAGGAACATTGGTTTGTCCCTAACCTGCAGGAGCACTGTCAAAGTTCGTCATAGAGTGTACAACATGTCAAACATACATTTCAGGGATGACACTGAGAACGTTGCGAGGAACCTTGCCCCAACCAGTAGGGCCATTTAGAGAACTCCACATTGATTACGCCGACATGGGGGAAGAGATGTAACGGAGCAAGATATCTAATTGTGGTGGTGTGCCCATTCTCAAGGTGGATGGAGACGGGTTCGTGTCCCCACCCAGACGCGAAGTGTGCGGCGAAATTTTTGGTACAAGAAGTGTTCTCCCGATGGGGAATATGTGATGTGATACAATCAGACAACAGCACACACTTTGTGAATGACCTCTTCAAGGAAGTGACAACACTTTTGGGGTGAAGCACAAACTGTGCTCCATATATCATCCAATGGCCAATGGGGTGGTGGAGAAGATCAACGGCCTGCTCAAGAGCAAATTATCAAAGTTGTGTAACATACTGAAGAGAAACTGGGTATATTGCTTACCACTAGCACTGTTCCAACTCAGAACGCAACCTTGCAAAGACCTTCATCTGAGCCCCCATGAAATTGTGACTGGGTGGCGAAAACACACACCACTCTCCCCGATTAGGAGAGTATCAGATGCACACAGGGCTGCCACAGTGCTAGGGGAGGAATTTAAGGAATATCTAACTCAGTTGACGCGCGCAGTTCGCAGCATAGCAGGACAAATTGCACCACCATTTACTGAAAATGTGGCGACTGATAACACTACGCCAGCTGCAGACAGCCCAAGTGGGCCGCTGATGCCAGGAGGGAAGGAGAAGGAAAAGGGAGGCGGGAGGGAAAAGATACAACATTTATCATGACCTGGGGTTAGATGAAATAGAAGACCCCCGCTACCCTGACCAGTCTAAGAAATGGTACTCGGACATGAGTGCTACGGCAAAGCAAGCAACAAATGAAAGCTGCTACATCTGTTCACTCATTCCTCATGCATCAGGGACACCAAAAATGTTGATAACACAGGAAGTGCCCTTGTTGGAGGCTCAGTGTTTAATTCATTTTGTTCTGTGTAGGACAAAAAGCACATTCCAGGCACACACCATCCGCCTAGAAAGAATGGAGAGTGAGAGGACGTGCACAAGCCGACGTCAAGGAGTGATATGCCTCAAACAGCCATTTCTTGTCATAAAAGGGACGAGGTATGGCGAGAACAAATGGAACGATAAAACTATCGAGTGCAGAGCAGACGCACTACGGGGACTGGCCGAAGATGAATTCCAATGGATAAAAGGAGTGTGCACGCCCATCTGGTCTCAGCATGCTGCTAAACTAACCTGGTTTACAGTGCTGGAAAAGCCCATAAAAACACAGGAAGAAATACCACACAAACTATGCTTCCGTGGAGAAGGAAAAGTGAACATGGGAGAAATAAGAAAATGCAACAAGACAGTAATAATACCAGACCTGAAAAAAGGCACCGCAGCCCTCAAAGGCATTTACTGGGTTTACGGCAAGTAACCATACCTGCATCTACCCGCATCCTGGAAGGGTACGTGCGCCTTAACAATTCTCCACACAGCACTAATGGTAATACCAGAAAGCCATATCCAAGGGGCAGCAGAGGATTCGGCTGGCAGATTGGCAGCAGGAGATTCAGCTGACAGATTTACAGCAGGGCAATCGCCTGAACCATCGGCAGCGCCCCCACGAGAAAACACAGAACTTCCAGTTTATGAACTATTGTCCGAATATGAGCTGAAAACAAAGTTGTCATGAAATAAAAGATCATCCAACTACATTTCATCGGAATCATCAAAACTCCTTGCTGAGATCCCGCAAAAATACAAACTTTTCTCATCAGCAGAGACATTTTTAGCATCGCTCCTAACACCAGGGATCCAAGCGCGAGCAAATGCCAAGTGGTTGCAGATCGTGCGCTGGGAGCTCATCCAGCTGGCCAACGACACTGAAATAAAAATAGAGCTCCGCGCCTTGTGCCTAATGACAATGCAAAACAGATATGTTCTAGGTCTCCTCACGGCAATGGACGGAGGGGTTTTCCGGAAAATTGGGGGGCCTGTTGCACATTTGTGCCATCCAAAGATGCAGATAACGGGACACTCTCACATGTGATAACAGCAGTCCACAATCTAGGAGAAAAATGAGAACAGAGGGTGGAGCGGAAGAAAGCACATGGTTTGACAATTTGTTCAGCTGGATACCATCATGGGTAAATGTGCTGATGAAGATACTAGTTCCTAAATGTGCTGATGAAGATACTAGTTCCTATAATCGTCTTTGTGTTACTATTCTTCTGCGTGTGCCAGCTGGATTCCGGTGTTGTGCAAAAAGCATGCCTACCTCGACTATGATGATGGTAACAATGGGCCAACCGACAACAGTAGCAACTATGATAAATGCCCAAATACAAACAGGGGGACATAACCCTCTAAAGTTCAGGATGACTGCCATCTACAGGCAATATGGGGACAGGGCCGATAATTTGTACCACACCACCATCAAGGAACCAACAGAATTGCAATGGTATAATGAAGTATGGGTAGATCTAGACGGGGATGGTGGGATATACTTAATGTGTACTCCAGATGAATATGCAAGAAGAGGGAATAGCTTGAGAAGTGTATGCAGAGCATGGCTGCCAATAAAGGGTACCCCGGCCTGGGAAGAAGCAATCGCTGAAGCTGAGTACTACCGAAGGGAGAATGAAAGGAATAAGGTATCATAATGTGTTACTTTAGATGTAACGAAAGGGGGGAATGTGTGGGAGCGAGGGGCCATCAGGCCCCTCTCGTCCTTTACTTCTCAGTACAAAACTCGGACGAAGTTGCTCAGTAGTGGGATCGCCCCTTGCCCTTATGCAATGTTAACCTTGTTTGACTTTCGCGTAGATGGGACCACTGAGCAGGACACAGGGCATCCATTTTTGTACCCCCTTTCGACTCCATCTTAGTGACTAAGCCTCACTGCGATAGTACAAAAACGCTTCTCTTCCCTTTTCACGCAGCAGCACGGCCAGGCGAGCAGGGCACAGAGCCCCCACCCTCATTCTCACTCTGGCTGGAAACCTTCACGGGTCCATTCTCACGCTGAAGCCGGAGATGTTTGCAACACAATTGTAAATGTAACACATCACTCTTCCTCTAAGATTACTGTCCCACATGTGAACCAGAATGAGCTAAGCACATAGCTCGTTCATCTCCACAAACGTGTTGTACCCCTCCCGCACCTTCACCCATGGAAATTCACTGCCATCGTGACCCTGTGTCCCTGCGAGAAATTCCTTTCATGTGCCAGGCCGCTGACCATGCCATGATGCCCACCCAGCAGATCCCCAACTAACATTAGACCCCTGCTGCAATATATCGTTCCCTACCACTAACAAATGCCACATACCAGAGATTCTTATGTGTACGGGCCTTAACTTCAACCAGTGTATTATAGCGGTCAAGACCCTTAACCTACGACTTATATAATCCTATTTTATTGATAGTATAGATATGTGTGTGACTTTTATAGAGACATGATAAACTACTGAAGATCTTTGAACAACTCTTATTTAGTGCATGCATTTCTTGTGAATATATTATGTTAGCTTAGATAGCGACCACCCTGCCTCCCAGCGACCTGACCTTTAACCATGCGGAGCACAGATGACTGACGTCAATCCTCCCACCAACCCAGTGACCAAACCGGATGAAGAGATGCCACCCCACCTGAGACATCGAGAGAACCGACTAATCCGGGACCAACGTAGTATCCTATGTTAGTAGCATCACACACCCTATAAAACATGATGTAATGACAACTTGTGCAGAGCACTCTCAGATATCTCTTGGATAATATTCAACTAGATAAAACCTCTCCTTGAACCACCTTAGCCTGCTCTTTTTGCCTTATTCCCCGTCAGGGGTGTGTTTGTTTTATTCTTTTGCACGTCAAAGATGCAGAGGGCACAAACAGAAGGTATTTTTGTTCAGATTTTTTATTCTTGATAAAGACATTTTTACATCCCTACTTGCCCCTAACACATGTGATTTGCTGCAAATCACTGGCAACCTTAAGCTTCCGGGGCTCTTATGTCCTCTTCTACATTATTTTCCATACAATCCTTGTGTCCTTACATGTAGGGTTATCATTGTATTTTTCTTGTTTACCACTGATTCAATTTTTGAAGGTCTTTTTGACCAATACTTTGCCATAGGGATAAATACACATATAAACACACAAAACAAGTTTTTTTACACAAAGCATCTTACCCGCTTTTTTCGCATCATTTTTGCGCATTCGCTGCCTCCCGCTCATGCGCGAATGACGCATTACAAAATGGCCGCACCGTGACGTCATCACACGCATGCGCGGATGACGCCACTGGTCACTATAAACACTAAATCTTCTTCTGCTTACCGGCAGAAGCGGATGGAGTATTCCTGTCCACATCATCCAAGTAGACCACGATTTGGACAAGCATTTGAGTAAGTAGACCTTGAGTGTTTTTTTATTACACACTAGCATGGGCATCTTGAATACTTTTACTTACAGACTATACAAACCTCTTTTTAGGGTTTACCTACACATCACCAGTGCCTGATGACATCCATTATACATAATGAGTGCTGGTCCATTGTTTGCCAGATTGTGAATCTAAAGACAAACAAGTAAGTGAACTATCTCAGAGATACTATTGCACTCTTTTATAGATTATTACTTGAAGAATATCTTTACATTGTTTTATGCCAGGTTGCACTAGGAACCCCCGCTTCTCCTACCAGCATAAAGCGGACAGACTCGCATTAAGGAATTATCCCTGGAAATTTCATAACCATTAGCTATTCCTTTTTTATGTAAGTACACAAACTCCTTTTTCAGCCTTGATAGACTAACATATGTCTATTTCTACAATAGATTATGTGTATGCACTAGATAATCTGAACCCAAATTGAATGCTAACAGCTCCTATTAGTGATATGGAGACATGTTTGTCATCTACCCAATAAGGCTTATATTAATGGTACACAGGCAACTGTACTCTTTTCTTTGTTTAACAAGTACCCGAAGTCAGCAGAACAAAGACATGTTCAAAAGAATGTATTATTGTATTGTTTGTTGTTGTATTGTTTATTTATTTATAGAGTGCAACCTGGCCGTTAAGCAACTGGGCGCTTGCAAAGTTAACATCTTGGGTTACAGGTACATAAATATGTTGCATTTCTTATGTTGCAGGCGCTTGCAAAATGTAAAAACTTGGGTTACAGGTACATAAATATGTTACATTATGTTACAAGATCGTATATCATGCATTTCTTATGTTACAATGTCAGACGATTTACATGTAGGATATGTAGTAGTTACAAGTAATTTACAGTAAGTGTACAGGGTATTTGGTACAGTTGAGGCATTTAGTAGTCATTAGTGTGAAGCCAGAGTTTGACGTTATCTTTGAACACATAGAATGAGGGTGTGGCTCTGAGTGCATCTGGGATGGAGTTCCAGAGCTGAGCTGCTAGCACTGGGAAACTGGACCCACCAGTTCTTTTAAGTTTAAATTTGGGGATTTTGATGCTGTTTGAGAGGGCCTTTCTGATAGGTCGTCCGGACGTGTGCTTAGTGAATTTTTCAGTGAGGTATGCAGGTGCTTTGTTGTTAAGACAATTGAGTGTAATGTTCAGAGTTTTAAATTTAATACAGTAATTGATGGCCAGCCAGTTGGTGGTTCTTCTGTGGACAGATATGCGATGTCCTTTAGGAATACCTAAGGCGTTCTAAGGGCATTGTTCTGCAAGGTTTGGAGTTTGTTAATTTTATGTTTACTAGTGCCTAGATACAGTGCATTACAATAGTCTAGTTTGGAGAGGATGAGGGCTCGAGCTATGGTGGTGCAGCTGTCTGTGGAAAGGTATGGTTTACATGCGTGAATTAGTTTGCAGGTGTAACTGGTTGCTGAGGCTGTGGCATTTACTTGCTTGTCGAGGGTGAGAGCCGAGTCTATGTAGAATCCTAGGGTTTTAACTTCCTTGGCTACCTTATTTTTGATACCATCAATCGTGATGGAGTTGTACAGATTGTTGGAATTGAAATAATATTATGCCTCCTATCGCAGTAAATTGAATGTGTATTGGCCTACGCCAAGTCGTCTAAAATATCATGTGAATAGACTCCGCGGCAAGGTTTTGACCTTAACGAAAAGAAATGTAAGCCGACATCTTGGATTTAGCCGCCATTTTAGGTCCTCTTGTAAATGTGGGAGTCACCCTGAGCATCAAAATGGAGGCTGAATGATATTCTGAGCGAGATTCTGGCCATTGTGACCTCCGCACACACGAATAATTAATATGCCTGCAGGCCACTTGTCGGGGTCGCGAACTGAGACCTTGTCCTATTGCTGACCTATGTGTAAATGAACAACTGTATCGGAGAAACTGATCAAAATGCATAAATTATAGGATTGACCTGGCAAGGAACTCTAGGCCTGATCCCAAGAATGGTTAACCCACGAGAGAGTTGGCCAAAGGCTGGACAAAACATATAAAAGACCCAAATATTCCGATGTACGGTCTCTCTACTAATGCATCGAACCTTCGTTGAAGATCGTTACGTTACTCTGAGAGCCGAATAGCTATCCGTTTGTCGATTGACTTTGGTAACTGTTGTAGCTTTTAAATAAAGCACTTGTATGTTCTTTGTAACCTGTGTTGGTGTGTTTCCTTTGGGCTTCCCGGCCTTATAGCAAGTTTTTATGTTTTCACAGTTGGCGCCCGAAGAGGGACCCTCAAGATTGATGCCGGATCATTGAAGGTTGACGCAGAATATCGAACCGGGATCGGACGGTGTGATTCTGCGGGCCCGACCGAACGAGACGCGATACCTCGGCAGCGCTGCACGATCCGATCCTTGGACGATAGTCGTGTGGTCTGACACGGCATCTTGACGAGGGTCCATTTTTTGAGGCGGGCAGATTTGTCGAAACCACCAAACACAAGGTAAAATTGGTTAGGCAAGTTCTTTGATAAACCGTACGGTCCTCCTTAGGTTTGGTCAGGTGCACTCGTGACCCGGCTCTTAATTTAACCCTGACAATTTGAATTTGGCGTATTGTATCTGCAGACACAATTATTGACCAGGTAACACCAATTTTTTGTGAAATGCCTAGGAAATTGTCTAGCTGCTTTAGGGCTCTGTTCCGCAGCGATCGACAATCTTTGGAATTTAGCCGTCCGGCACCACAGGAGGGGTCGCCGGCATGTACTATGTACTGTAAGTATGGCATTGGTAGTATAGTATTTAATGATATTTGGCACAGACAGACCAGACATGCCTCCGAATTTCAGTGGCCAATCAATGGCAGTTTTGAGATCCCCCGTATTGAATACCTAGAATCGGTCTTGCTAAAAAAGAAGGCTAGACCTGCGGCCTTTGATGTTTTACAGAAATGGAAAAAAGAAGCATTACAGCAGCTTAAAAGTAGGGATAAACATGCATGCCGACATAAAACAAATGCCGAAAAAGCGTTGTTATAGGATAAAGAAAAACATTCAGAATCAGTTAAAAATATGGATAGGGCTTTTTCACTTGGAATCCAGAAGATTTACCCCTCTAAAGATTTTCATGTTTCTGAAGAATTTATTGAAAAATTGTTAAACGAACGCAGGCCTGGTGCCTCTGCGCCACCTCCGTATGATCCTTTTCGGGGCGCTCTGCCCATTCCTGCTGTTGTTCCTGCTGTTATTCCTGTTCCCCCTGCACAACCTATTGTTCCTATTCCTCTAGATGTTGTTCCTCCACCTATCGCACCGCCCCTTCCTCCTGCGCCGATAGTTCGACCCTTATTAAATTTACCTGCACCTCCGCTCCCGAGTGGTCCCGTATTGACTGAAGTTGATCAAGGTGCAGGGTCAAAGATTGTCACTCATAATACTGTTTCTGCAGATAAGAAACAGGAATTGTTTGCATGGGCTAAGCACTGTATGGAGAAAGGTGATCAAGTTGATGTTTTTTCCACATTATCTAATTTGAACAGTTTTTCCGAGAAAAATGTTTTTATCGAAGGTTTGGGGACTCATTTATGTGTGATGTGGGGTAGATTACAAAATTCGGATCTTCCACAAGGGGTAAGAGATCTAAATGCTTTGGTACTTTCGAGGGACACAGAGCAGAAAGTATATGGTCATGTTGAAAGATTGTTTGAGTATAGGAAGGACTTTGAAAAGTCACGAGATGAGGATGACGAAGACGATAGTATGTATGTACAGAAACGGTTCCTTCCGTGTCGTAGATCGGCACCTGAGGAAGTATGAATTTGTACCAAAAATGCGATTCAATGGATCTCGGATTCATCGATTCCGCCAGATGAAGTATATGACACGTATAGTCAGTATACAGTAGAAATGCAAAGAAAGGTAATTCAGGTAATGGTACAGTACCTGCAAGAAGAATGTGTAAGAAAGAAGGTTAGTTGCCCCATAGAGTTGTTGGGGATTTGTAAAAGGGCTTTTTCGCCCGACACTTCTTCGGCTGCCTTAGCGCTCGACCTGGCTCTGTTGCTTAGTAAGCGGCCGGAGGTACCTATATCTCAGTTGCCTATGAGAGAGGTTCCTCCGACCTTTGTCCCAAAGGTTGAGATTCCCGCTAACGCTGGGACTGGTGCACCCTCTGTGGATATCCCTGCGCATTATGTATCACAATTTGTTCAAGTCCTGTTTTCACAACAGGAAGTGAACACTATTAGACAATCAGTTCCCGATATCAGGAAAAACCCGACAGGGTTTTACAAAGAGATAGAGTCCGTCTTGCAGTCCTCTGTGTTCACCCTAAGTGATATTAACTTGCTATTCCCTGTACTCCTACCCGTAGATGTATGGAAGCAGGTTTGGACAATAGACGATGTGCCAGGGTTGGGAGATACGTGGGCTAATATGATTAGGGTTGATGGGGAAAGACCAGCAGGTGAGAAACCACCTCAGGTAATACTTAATTTGCCTGATAGAATTGTCGCAAAATTAAAAACTAATTCCAGAGAAAAGAATTATTTGGGACAAGCTTACGGCCTGTGTTCAAGGGAAAACTGAAGGCGCCACCGAATTCTTTAACAGATTCGAGAAGGTATTTTCTGACTTCAGTGGGCAGGACTTGGGTATAGAGTCTGGGAAAAGGTTGTTTGTGGACAAATTTGTACGTGGATTGTTGCCGACATCCAGTCACAGATTATGTCCTCTGAGAGCGCTTGGCAGGCAAAATCTCAATCTGAGGTTTTGCACATGGCTCAGTATTATGAGAACCGTGTTAATAATGAGAAGGAAAAAATAGAAAAGAGGAAAGGAGATTTCAAAACCAAAGTATTATTACAACAAATTGTTAGAAACCCCAGAGGAGGCACGACACAGACCAGAGGTCAGTATCTCCCAAAAGGAAATGCTCCTTTGGGTTCTGTGAATATTAATCAATGTGCTTATTGCAGCCAGGAAGGTCATTGGCGAGCACAGTGCCCCGTCCTTCGACAAAGGTCAAACAGTGCGTTTGGGAGTATGGGTAGACGACCTAGGGGCCGCCCTGGAGCAGGGGGCCCTGATAGAGGTCAGTTTTTGCAAGATCCTCAGCAACCTTTTTCACGGGAAAATCAGACCTCGAGTGTGGACTCGAGGAACATATTTGATCACCCTTCTGCTGCCTATCTTTCTGAAGAGCTCCCTTCCGACGATACTCAATTTCATTAGGACTGCCCAAAGCAGGGTTTGGAACCTTCACCTATTCCTGTTAATCAGAGAGGCCCCTACTTTGAATTATTAGTAGGGAATAGGAAACACCAGTTTTTGATAGACACTGGAGCACAGAAGTGCTCCATTGATCATTCTCGGGTTCCAAACATTCCACTGTCAGGGCAAACAAATGTTTCCGTAGGGTTTTCTGGTATACCAATTGTCTGTCAGGTTTCTTCACCGGTGTCTGTTTCTTTGGGTCCCTTTACGGACCATTGCCCTTATCTTTTGACTTTGAACTGTGGAGAGAATTTGCTGGGGTTGAATTTGTTAAAGAAATTGAATGCAGTAATTCATTGTTCCTCTGATGGAGTACGGCTGACGGTTTCACCACAGCAACTTCCTAATTCTCAGTTTCTGATTCGACCTTTGCCTCCTGAGTTTAGCATTATACCCGAATGTTTATGGGCGGTTGACGACAATGATGTCGGGGTACTACAGATTGAGCCCGTTAAAATAGTTTTGAAACATGGAGTTAAACTACCACGCATTCCGCAGTATAAAATATCAGTTGAGGGCGAGCGTGCTTTGAAATGCATTGTCTCCTATTTTGTGCATCGTGGGGTGATCGAGGAGATTACAGGTAGTTTGTGTAACAGTCCGATTTTGCCTGTATATAAGAAAGGCGATAATGCAATCCCATACCGGTTCAAAATTGATCTTCGTGCTATTAACAGAGTTGTCGCCCCACAATTTCCAATCGTGCCTGATGTAACGACGATATTGACAATGATCCCTGCTACGGCTACGTACTTCAGCGTTGTGGATTTAAAAAATGCTTTCTTTAGCATTCCGATACATAAGGAAAGTAGATATTTGTTTCCGTTCACCTTGGGGGGACATTCATTTACATTTAGTAGGGCACCTCAAGGGTATACTGAAAGCCCAAGCATTTATAGTAGAGCTTTGAAAGAGCAGCTCGACACCCTTGAATTTCCACCTACTTGTACACTGCTTCAATATTTGCTTTTAGCTGCAGACTCTGAAAGTGCTTGTAAAGAAGGCACTGTACTGTTGCTTGTTCATCTAGCTAAAAATGGTCATAAAGCTTTGTTCAAAAAATTTCAATATTGTTGTCAGGAGGTCGCCTATTTAGACTACCTCCTGTCAAAGGAGGGGAGAAGATTGACACCTGAAAGAATAAAACACATTTCTGACATGTCTGTTCCAAATACACAGAAGGAAGTCAGAGCCTTAATAGGTATGGCTTCTTACTGTAGGTTGTGGATCCCGAACTTTTCGCTAGTGATAAAACCGATGTTGGCTTTGACGAAGAAGGGCATTTCTCTGCCACTGCCATGGAAATCGGAACATCAACGATCATTTGAGCTTCTCAAAACCGCGTTATGCTCTGCACCGGTTCTGGGTATTCCAAATTATGACAAGGCCTTTGTGTTGTTTGTACATGAATGTGATGGATGTGCTTTGGCTGTGTTAACACAGGAACACAGAGGGAAGAATAGGCCGTGCGGCTACTTCTCCTCCGCCCTTGATCCTGTCGCATGCGCTTTGCCAAGATGTTTGCGAGTTGTCGCTGCTTCTGCCGCGTCTGCAAAACAGAGTGAGGGAATGGTCCTAGGCCATGATTTGATTTTGATGGTACCTCACTCTGTAGATATCCTATTGAACAAAACCCAAACGCAACACCTCACCTCTGCACGGCTAACAAGGTATGAATTAATTCTGTTTGCCCCTCACATTCAAATTAAGAGGTGTTGTGTTCTTAATCCGGCTGAACTCTTACCTTTCCCGCAAAACACTGTTTGCGGTGACGAAGAATTACATGACTGCCTGTATACCACTGAACAAGAAACAAAGGGCAGGATAGATCTTATAGATACTCCTTTGGACAATGCAGAAGGGGAGCTGTTTTGTGATGGCTCCTGCTTCAAACTTCCAGATGGTACATCTACAGCTGCTTACGCAGTTACTACGTTGAGTAAAGTTGTTGAAAATAAGAGAATTTCGTATAACTCTGCGCAGGCCACAGAGATTATAGCATTGACCCGAGCTTGTGAACTCTCTGAAGGGTGTATAGTAAATATATATACTGATAGCCAGTACGCCTTTGGGGTGGCTCACAACTTTGGGAGGCTCTGGTCAGAAAGAGGGTTCCTGACCTCACATGGGACCAAGATTTAGCATGGCCCCTTGATAGTGCAATTGCTCTCGGCACTCTCGCTCCCTAGGCAGTTAGCGATCATGAAATGTGCAGCACATCGTAAGGTCATAGATGATGTGGGAAAAGGGAACGCTTTTGCGGACCTGATAGCCAGGCAAACGGCCACAGACCTTAGCACCGACATGTATGCTCTGAGGGAAATGAAAGATGCTTATGTAATGGATGAAGGTATTGGGTCTGTGCGAGATATTCAAATTGATGCCACAACAGAAGATTATAAAAGGTGGGCCGAAGGAATGGGGAAACTAGATGATGATAGGTGTTGGGTGTATACATCTGAAGGAAAATGGTTGCTCCCTGATTCATATGTACTGGCAATGGTTACGATGGCACACGGTCCTACACATGTGTGTGCTCAGCAGATCATGAAAATGTTAGAACAAGTCTGGGTGAATGACAAGATTCCGGAGACTGCAAGACGTCATGTCCGGAAATGTATGATCTGCTTGCAGCACAATGTGGCAAAGGGGACAGTAACTCCAAGGGGAAGCTTTTGGCCCCCTTCTGTTCCCTTCGAGGTCATTCACTTTGATTTTATTGAGTTGGAACGGTGTAACAATCTAAGATATGTTCTTGTAATTATTTGTGCTTTTAGTAAATGGGTCGAGGCTTTCCCCGTTAAAGATGCTACTGCCATGACCACTGTAAAGACTATGGTAAAATAATTCTTTCCTCGATTTGGGCTCCCAAGGGTAATTTGGTCGGACAACGGTGCTCATTCTGTTGCAGCAGTAATTTTGCAGATATGCACAGCGTTACATATTGAGAAACGATTTCACTCAGCCAGACATCCTCAAAGTGCTGGGTTGGTGGAAAGACATAATGGTATCTTAAAGAATAAGCTTGCAAAAACATGTGCCGATACCAAGCTGAAATGGCCAGATGCCTTACCTATTGTATTATTAGCTATGCGTACCACACCTCAAACAAAGACTGGGCTTTCTCCATTTGAGGTAGTAATGGGGAGGCCTGCTAACATTTGGGGTCTCCTAAAGCCTAAAGCCCTGAGAGAGGTGGAAAATGTATTGCTTGTAGACTACTGTAACCAGTTAACTAAAAACCTGTATTTCATTTATCACCAGGTCTATTCCGCTTTACCTTTACCTTTTTACATCCCAGGACACGATATTCAGCCTGGAAGTTGGGTCCTAGTGAAGGCCTATGAAAGGTCTTCCTGTCTCGCTCCTCGCTGGAAGGGACCCTACCAGGTGCTGTTGGTCACTCAGACAGCAGTGCGGGTGGCGGGGAAGAAACACTGGATCCACGCGACGCATGTCAAGAAACTTCCTCACCCGACGCCACACGTTACAGAAGAAGCAGAACCCCTTGCTGATGCTACAGTCTCTGATCTTGGAGTAGCAAACAGCGCTGTGAGTGCGTCGGAGCATTTCTCTGAGCCCGTGGAGCTTGGGGAACAGTCCATTTCGTCTCCACACTCTCTGAAAAAATCACTTCCGGAAAACACTGTTTCAAATTCTGCGACTTCTGTCGCCTCTGATACGTCGCTTCCCTCAGGAAGTGACGACATCTTATTTTCGGATCAAACAGTCTTGGGTACCACCAGGTTCAACCTTCAACGAAGGAAATAGAACTACGGCACGGGTCTTTCCGTGCATTTTGGAAAAGAGAAGTGGTTGAAAGTTTTTCTTTTGTATAAGAAAGTTTCTGTTGAACAAAAGGAAAAAAGGGATTCTGCTGGCTAGGGTTGGGAAGGACTAAGAAATCGCGCGACCGTAGCGTCGCCGGCAACGAACATTGGGGTCGTCGATTGAGGAACCACAATGCCTGCCACCTCCACTGCTGCTCCCCGCACTGGACTTGTGAATAGGGGGGTGACCAACTTGGACAATGAACAATGCACCTAGGTTTTGATAATGATAATTGGTATTTTTGCAATCACTGCTGTAGGACTTTGGTACTTTGAAGAAATTTACCCTCTAAAACCTCTACTACCAATCGAAATTGTACCAACTGCTTTGACTCCCTCTGTACACCTTCACACTATGTCCCCTGGAGACTCCCAACATAGACAAAAGTATCAAAATAACACCTTAATGATAGTAATGAATGCAACGCATGCCATTTTTAATAAGAGTAATTGTTGGATTTGTACTCATTTACCGCAACATGGGAACAAGGGGCTAGGATGGTATATTCACCCTTTACCTTTAACAACTGCTTGCTATGCCTCTCTTAGAGCACTATTCTTTGGCCGTTGGAATGATAGCATCTCGGGGAACTTTGATGGAACTAATTTGAATGATTTTGAGAAATGTGAATTGACTCCCCTGGGATGCTCGCTTTTCGCGAATAGAAGTAAACCTAACGTCGCTTCTATTAGGACGTCTGATAAACTATCTCTTCCCTTTCAAACTCTAATTTCCTTTAAAATGGCTCCGATAGGCAATAAGGACGCTGTGCCTCCTTCCTACTCTATAAATCATAGCCCTGATTCAGTCCCCTTTTGTGTACAAAGAAATGGCACTCGGCCAATGGGATATTTTGAAGGTTGTGTGAACATTGTAAATTTGACTGGAGAAAACAGGCCTCTGTATGTAGGGGGGGCTGATTATTTTGTTTGTGGTAGTTTAACATTTCCCTGGTTGCCCAAGGATTGGCAGGGAACCTGTTATTTAGGAATCCTGTTACCCGGGGTATTTGTAGCTAGTACATTGGCTCATTACCCGTGTCTCCCTCCTGCACCCCCCCACCCTCCGCTATGCCCGTGTCTCTCTCTTGTTTCCCCCCACCCCCCGCTCATGCCCTGTGTCTCCACTGTTCCCCCCACCCCCTGCTCATGCCCTGTGTCTCCCCCCTGTTCCCACCCACCCCCGCTCATGCCCCGTGTCTCCCTCCTGTTGCCCTGATCCCCCGCTCATGCCCCGTGTCTCTCTCCTGTTACCCCCCACCCCCAGTCATGCCCCGTGTATCCCTGCTGTTGCCCCCCACTCATGCCCCGTGTCTCTCTCCTGTTACCCCCCTCTCATGCCCTGTGTCTCCCTGCTGTTGCCCCTCACCGCCTGCTCTTGCCCCGTGTCTCCCTCCTGTATCCCCACCCCCCTCTCATTACCCGTGCCTCCCTCCTGTATCCCCCCACCCTCCGCTATGTCTGTGTCTCTCTCTTGTTTCCCCCCTCCTCCCGCTCATGCCCTGTGTCTCGACTGTTCCCCCACCCCACGCTCATGCCCTGTGTCTCCCTCGTGTTCCCCTCCACCCCCCGCTCATGCCCCGTGTCTCCCCTGTTTCCCCCCACCCCCGCTCATGCCCCGTGTCTCCCTCCTGTTGCCCCCTACCCCCACTCATGCCTCGTGTCTCTCTCCTGTTACCCCCACCCCCTGCTCATGCCCCATGTCTCCCTGATGTTGCCCCCCACCCCCTGCTCATGCCCCGTGTCTCTCTCCTGTTAAACCCACCGCCGCTCATGCCCCGTGTCTCCCACATGTTCCCCCCCGCTCATGCCCCGTGTCTCCCTGCTGTTGCCCCCACCCTCCGCTCATGCCCCGTGTCTCCCTGCTGTTGCCTCCACCCCCCGCTCATGCCCTGTGTCTCTCTCCTGTTACCCCCCACCCCCTTCTCATGCCCCGTGTCTCTCTCCTGTTGCCCTCCACCCACCTCTCATGCCCCTTGTCTCTCTCCTGTTACCCCCCACCCCCGCTCATGCCCCGTGTCTCCCTGCTGTTGCCCCCACCCCCCGCTCATGCCCTGTGTCTCTCTCCTGTTACCCCCCACCCCCCTTCTCATGCCCCGTGTCTCTCTCCTGTTACCCTCCACCCACCTCTCATGCCCCTTGTCTCTCTCCTGTTGCCCGCCACCCCGCCGGTCATGCCCGTGTCTCCCTGCTGTTGCCCCCACCCCCTGCTCATGCCCCGTGTCTCTCTCCTGTTACCCCCCACCCCCGCTCATGCCCCGTGTCTCCCTGTTGTTGCCCCCCACCCCCGGACATGCCCCGTGTCTCCCTGCTGTTGCACCCCACCCCTGCTCATGCCCCGTGTCTCCCTGCTGTTGCCCCCCACCCCCTGCTCATGCACCGTGTCTCTCTCCTGTTACCCCCACCCCCCTCTCATGCCCCGTGTCTCCCTGCTGTTGCCCCCCACTCATGCCCCGTGTCTCCCTGCTGTTGCCCCCCACCCCCTGCTCATGCCCCGTGTCTCTCTCCTGTAACCCCCCACCCCCTGCTTATGCCCCGTGTCTCCCTCGTGTTCCCCACACCCCCTGCTCATGCCCTGTGTCTCCCTGCTGTTGCCCCCCACCCCCTGCTCATGCCCCGTGTCTCCCTCCTGTTACCCCCCACTCCAGCTCATGCCCTGTGTCTCCCTCATGTTCCCTACACCCCCCGGTCATGCCCCGTGTCTCCCTGATGTTGCCCCCACCGCCCGCACATGTCCCTTGTCTCTCACCTGTTACCCCCCACCCCGCACTCATGCCCCGTGTCTCCCTGCTGTTGCCCCCACCCCCCGCTCATGCCCGTGTCTCCTGCCTGTTGCCCCCCACCCTCCACTCTTGCCCCGTGTCTCCTTGCTGTTGCCCCCCGCTCATGCCTCGTGTCTCTCTCCTGTTACCCCCCACACCCCGCTAATGTCCCGTGTCTCCCTCGTGTTCCCCCACCCCCTGCTCATGCCCTGTGTCTCCCTGCTGTTGCCCCACGCTCATGCCCCGTGTCTCCCAGCTGTTGCCCCCCACCCCCCGCTCATGCCCCGTGTCTCTCCTGTTGCCCCTCACCCCCGGTCATGCCCCGTGTCTCTCTCCTGTTCCCCCCCACCCCCGCTCATGCCCCGTGTCTCCCTGCTGTTGCCCCCCCACACCCCGCTCATGCCCAGTGTCTCCCTGCTATTGCCCCCCACCTCCCGCTCATGCCCCGTGTCTCTCTCCTGTTGCCCCCACCCCCCGCTCATGCCCGTGTCTCCCTCGTGTTACCCTACACACGCCTCTCATGCCCCGTGTCTCTCTCCTGTTGCCCTCACCCTCCGCTACTGCCCTGTGTCTCTCTCCTGTTACCCTTCACCCCCTCTCATGCCCTGTGTCTCCCTGCTGTTGCCCCTCACCCCTCACTCATGCCCTGTGTCTGCCTGCTGTTGACCCCCACCCCCCGCTCATGCCCCGTGTCTCCCTGCTGTTGCCCCCACCCCCCGCTCATGCCCTGTGTCTCTCTCCTGTTACCTGCCCACCCCCCGGTCATGCCCTGTGTCTCTCTCCTGTTACCCTCCCAACCCCTGGTCATGTCCCGTGTCTCCCTGCTGTTGCCCCATCCTCCGCTCATGCCCCGTGTCTCCATGCTGTTGCCCCCCACTCCCTGCTAATGCCCCGTGTCTCTCTCCTGTTACCTGCCCACCCCCCGGTCATGCCCTGTGTCTCTCTCCTGTTACCCCCCACCCCCTGGTCATGCCCCATGTCTCCCTGCTGTTACCCCCCAGCCCTCGCTCAAGCCCCTTGTCTCTCTCCTGTTGGCCCACCCACTCATGCCCCGTGTCTCCCTGCTGTTGCCCCTCACCCCCTGCTCATGCCCCGTGTCTCCCTACTGATGCCTCCCACCCCCCGCTCATGCCCCGTGTCTCTCTCCTGTGTTACCCCCCACCCCCAATCATGCCCTGTGTCTCTCTCCTGTTGCCCCCACCTTCCGCTCATGCCCCGTGTCTCTCTCCTGTTACCCTTCACCCCCTCTCATGCCCCGTGTCTCCCTGCTGTTGCCCCCACCCCCGCTCGTGCCCCGTGTCTCTCTCCTGTTACCTGCCCACCCCCCGGTCATGCCCCGTGTCTCTCTCCTGTTACCCCCCACTCCCCGGTCATGCCCCGTGTCTCCCTGCTGTTGCCCCCATCCTCCGCTCATGCCCCGTGTCTCCATGCTGTTGCCCCCCACTCCCTGCTAATGTCCCGTGTCTCTCTCCTGTTACCTGCTCACCCCCCGGTCATGCCCTGTGTCTCTCTCCTGTTACCCCCCACCCCCTGGTCATGCCCTGTGTCTCCCTGCTGTTGCCCCCATCCCCCGCTCATGCCCCGTGTCTCTCTCCTGTTAGCCCCCACCACCCGCTCATGACCCGTGTCTCTCTCCTGTTACCCTCCAGCCCTCCCTCAAGCTCCTTGTCTCTCTCCTGTTGGCCCACCCACTCATGCCCCATGTCTCCCTGCTGTTGCCCCTCACCCCCTGCTCATGCCCCGTGTCTCCCTACTGATGCCCCCCAGCCCCCGCTCATGCCCCGTGTCTCTCTCCAGTTACCAACCACCCCCCGGTCATGCCCCGTGTCTCCCTGCTGTTGCCCCCATCCCCGCTCGTGCCCCGTGTCTCTCTCCTGTTACCTGCCCACCCCCCGGTCATGCCCCGTGTCTCTCTCCTGTTACCCCCCACCCCCCGGTCATGCCCCGTGTCTCCCTGCTGTTGCCCCCATCCTCCGCTCATGCCCCGTGTCTCCATGCTGTTGCCCCCCACTCCCTGCTAATGCCCCGTGTCTCTCTCCTGTTACCTGCTCACCCCCGGTCATGCCCTGTGTCTCTCTCCTGTTACCCCCCACCCCCTGGTCATGCCCTGTGTCTCCCTGCTGTTGCCCCCCATCCCCCGCTCATGCCCCGTGTCTCTCTCCTGTTAGCCCCCACCACCCGCTCATGACCCGTGTCTCTCTCCTGTTACCCTCCAGCCCTCCCTCAAGCTCCTTGTCTCTCTCCTGTTGGCCCACCCACTCATGCCCCATGTCTCCCTGCTGTTGCCCCTCACCCCCTGCTCATGCCGCGTGTCTCCCTACTGATGCCCCCCAGCCCCCGCTCATGCCCCGTGTCTCTCTCCAGTTACCAACCACCCCCGCTCATGCCCCATGTCTCTCTCCTGTTGCCTCCCACCCCCCTGCTCATGCCCCGTGTCTCTCTCCTGTTACCCCCACCCCCCAATCATGCCCTATGTCTCTCTCCTGTTGCCCCCACCCTCCGCTCATGCCCCGTGTCTCTCTCCTGTTACCCTTCACCCCCTCTCATGCCCCGTGTCTCCCTGCTATTGCCCCCCACCCTCCGCTCATGCCCCGTGTCTCCCTGCTGTTGTCCCCACCCCCCGCTCATGCCCTGTGTCTCTCTCCTGTTACCCCACCCCCCTCTCATGCCCTGTGTCTCTCTCCTGTTACCCTCCACACGCCTCTCATGCCCCGTGTCTCTCTCCTGTTGCCCCCACCCTCCGCTCATGCCCCGTGTCTCTCTCCTGTTACCCTTCACCCCCTCTCATGCCCCGTGTCTCTATGCTGTTGCCCCTCACCCCTCGCTCATGCCCTGTGTCTCCCTGCTGTTGACCCCCACCCCCGCTCATGCCCCGTGTCTCTCTCCTGTTACCCCCAACCCCCGCTCATGCCCCGTGTCTCCCTGCTGTTGCCCCCACCCCCCGCTTATGCCCCGTGTCTCTCTCCTGTTACCTGCCCACCCCCCGGTCATGCCCCGTGTCTCTCTCCTGTTACCCCCCACCCCCGGTCATGTCCCGTGTCTCCCTGCTGTTGCCCCATCCTCCGCTCATGCCCCGTGTCTCCATGCTGTTGCCCCCCACTCCCTGCTAATGCCCCGTGTCTCTCTCCTGTTACCTGCCCACCCCCCAATCATGCCCTGTGTCTCTCTCCTGTTGCCCCCACCCTCCGCTCATGCCCCGTGTCTCTCTCCTGTTACCCTTCACCCCCTCTCATGCCCCGTGTCTCCCTGCTGTTGCCCCCACCCCCCGCTCATGCCCCGTGTCTCTCTCCTGTTACCTGCCCACCCCCCGGTCATGCCCCGTGTCTCTCTCCTGTTACCCCCCACCCCCCAGTCATGCCCCGTGTCTCCCTGCTGTTGCCCCCATCCTCCGCTCATGCCCCGTGTCTCCATGCTGTTGCCCCCCACTCCCTGCTAATGCCCCGTGTCTCTCTCCTGTTACCTGCTCACCCCCCGGTCATGCCCTGTGTCTCTCTCCTGTTACCCCCCACCCCCTGGTCATGCCCTGTGTCTCCCTGCTGTTGCCCCCCATCCCCCGCTCATGCCCCGTGTCTCTCTCCTGTTAGCCCCCACCACCCGCTCATGACCCATGTCTCTCTCCTGTTACCCCCCAGCCCTTGCTCAAGCCCCTTGTCTCTCTCCTGTTGGCCCACCCACTCATGCCCCGTGCCTCCCTGCTGTTGCCCCTCACCCCCTGCTCATGCCCTGTGTCTCCCTACTGATGCCCCCCAGCCCCCGCTCATGCCCCGTGTCTCTCTCCAGTTACCAACCACCCCCGCTCATGCCCCATGTCTCTCTCCTGTTGCCTCCCACTCCCCGCTCATGACCCGTGTCTCTCTCCTGTTACCCCCACCCCCAATCATGCCCTATGTCTCTCTCCTGTTGCCCCCACCCTCCGCTCATGCCCCATGTCTCTCTCCTGTTACCGTTCATCCACTCTCATGCCCCGTGTCTCCCTGCTGTTGCCCCCCACCCTCCGCTCATGCCCCCTGTCTCCCTGCTGTTGTCCCCACCCCCCGCTCATGCCCTGTGTCTCTCTCCTGTTACCACCCACCCCCCTCTCATGCCCTGTGTCTCTCTCCTATTACCCTCCACACGCCTCTCATGCCCCATGTCTCTCTCCTGTTGCCCCCACCCTCCGCTCATGCCCCGTGTCTCTCTCCTGTTACCCTTCACCCCCTCTCATGCCCGTGTCTCCCTGCTGTTGCCCCTCACCCCTCGCTCATGCCCTGTGTCTCCCTGCTGTTGACCCCCACCCCCGCTCATGCCCCGTGTCTCTCTCCTGTTACCCCCAACCCCCGCTCATGCCCCGTGTCTCCCTGCTGTTGCCCCCACCCCCCGCTCATGCCCCGTGTCTCTCTCCTGTTACCTGCCCACCCCCCGGTCATGCCCCGTGTCTCTCTCCTGTTACCCCCCGGTCATGTCCCGTGTCTCACTGCTGTTTCCCCCATCCTCCGCTCATGCCCCGTGTCTCCATGCTGTTGCCCCCACTCCCTGCTAATGCCTTTGTCTCTCTCGTGTTACCTGCCACCCCCGGTCATGCCCTGTGTCTCTATCCTGTGACCCCCCACCCCCTGGTCATGCCCCGTGTCTCCCTGCTGTTACCCCCCAGCCCTCGCTCAAGCCCCTTGTCTTTCTCCTGTTGGCCCACCCGCTCATGCCCCGTGTCTCCCTGCTGTTGCCCCTCACCCCCTGCTCATGCCCCGTGTCTCCCTACTGATGCCCCCCAGCCCCCGCTCATGCCCCGTGTCTCTCTCCAGTTACCAACCACCCCCCGCTCATGCCCCATGTCTCTCTCCTGTTGCCTCCCACCCCCCACTCATGCCCCGTGTCTCTCTCCAGTGTTACCCCCTCCCCCCAATCATGCCCTGTATCTCTCTCCTGTTGCCCCCACCCTCCGCTCATGCCCCGTGTCTCTCTCCTGTTACCCTTCACCCCCTCTCATGCCCCGTGTCTCCCTGCTGTTGCCCCCACCCCCGCTCATGCCCCGTGTCTCTCTCCTGTTACCTGCCCACCCCCGGTCTTGCCCCGTGTCTCTCTCCTGTTACCCCACACCCCCCGGTCATGCCCCGTGTCTCCTTGCTGTTGCCCCCATCCTCCGCTCATGCCCCGTGTCTCCATGCTGTTGCCCCCCACTCCCTGCTAATGCCCTGTGTCTCTCTCCTGTTACCTGCTCACCCCCCGGTCATGCCCTGTGTCTCTCTCCTGTTACCCCCCACCCCCTGGTCATGCCCTGTGTCTCCCTGCTGTTGCCCCCCATCCCCCGCTCATGCCCCGTGTCTCTCTCCTGTTAGCCCCCACCACCCGCTCATGACCCGTGTCTCTCTCCTGTTACCCCCCAGACCTCGCTCAAGCCCCTTGTCTCTCTCCTGTTGGCCCACCCACTCATGCCCCGTGTCTCCCTGCTGTTGCCCCTCACCCCCTGCTCATGCCCCGTGTCTCCCTACTGATGCTTCCCACCCCCCACTCATGCCCCGTGTCTCTCTCCTGTTACCCCCACCCCCCAATCATGCCCTATATCTCTCTCCTGTTGCCCCCACCCTCCGCTCATGCCCCGTGTCTCTCTCCTGATACCCTTCACCCCCTCTCATGCCCCGTGTCTCCCTGCTGTTGCCCCCCACCCTCCGCTCATGCCCGGTGTCTCCCTGCTGTTGTCCCCACCCCCCGCTCATGCCCTGTGTCTCTCTCCTGTTACCACCCACCCCCCTCTCATGCCCCGTGTCTCTCTTCTGTTACCCCCACCCCCCAATCATGCCCTATGTCTCTCTCCTGTTGCCCCCACCCTCCGCTCATGCCCCATGTCTCTCTCCTGTTACCCTTCACCCCCTCTCATGCCCCGTGTCTCCCTGCTGTTGCCCCCCACCGTCCGCTCATGCCCCGTGTCTCCCTGCTGTTGTCCCCACCCCCCGCTCATGCCCTGTGTCTCTCTCCTGTTACCACCCACCCCCTCTCATGCCCTGTGTCTCTCTCCTGTTACCCTACACACGCCTCTCATGCCCCGTGTCTCTCTCCTGTTGCCCTCACCCTCCGCTACTGCCCCGTGTCTCTCTCCTGTTACCCTTCACCCCCTCTCATGCCCCGTGTCTCCCTGCTGTTGCCCCTCACCCCTCGCTCATGCCCTGTGTCTGCCTGCTGTTGACCCCCACCCCCCTCTCATGCCCCGTGTCTCTCTCCTGTTACCCCCCAACCCCTGCTCATGCCCCGTGTCTCCCTGCTGTTGCCCCCACCCCCCGCTCATGCCCTGTGTCTCTCCCCTGTTACCTGCCCACCCCCCGGTCATGCCCTGTGTCTCTCTCCTGTTACCCTCCCAACCCCTGGTCATGTCCCGTGTCTCCTGCTGTTGCCCCATCCTCCGCTCATGCCCCGTGTCTCCATACTGTTGCCCCCCACTCCCTGCTAATGCCCCGTGTCTCTCTTCTGTTACCTGCCCACCCCTCGGTCATGCCCTGTGTCTCTCTCCTGTTACCCCCGACACCCTGGTCATGCCCCGTGTCTCCCTGCTGTTACCCCCCAGCCCTCGCTCAAGCCCCTTGTCTCTCTCCTGTTGGCCCACCCACTCATGCCCCGTGTCTCCCTGCTGTTGCCCCTCACCCCCTGCTCATGCCCCGTGTCTCCCTACTGATGCCTCCCACCCCCCGCTCATGCCCCGTGTCTCTCTCCTGTGTTACCCCCACCCCCAATCATGCCCTGTGTCTCTCTCCTGTTGCCCCCACCTTCCGCTCATGCCCCGTGTCTCTCTCCTGTTACCCTTCACCCCCTCTCATGCCCCGTGTCTCCCTGCTGTTGCCCCCACCCCCGCTCGTGCCCCGTGTCTCTCTCCTGTTACCTGCCCACCCCCCGGTCATGCCCCGTGTCTCTCTCCTGTTACCCCCCACCCCCCGGTCATGCCCCGTGTCTCCCTTGTGTTCCCCCACCCCCGCTCATGCCCTGTGTCTCCCTGCTGTTGCCCCCCACCCCCCACTCATGCCCCGTGTCTCTCTCCTGTTACCCCACCCCCTCACATGCCCCATGTCTCTCTCCTGTTGCCCCCCACCCCCCGCTCATGCCCCGTGTCTCTCTCCTGTTGCCCCCCACCCCCTGGTCATGCCCTGTGTCTCCCTGCTGTTGCCCCCACCCCCTGCTCATGCCCCGTGTCTCTCTTCTGTTACACCCCACCCCCACTCTTGCCCCGTGTCTCCCTGCAGTTGCCCCCCACCCCCGGTCATGCCCCGTGTCTCCCTGCTGTTGCCCCCCCACCCCCGCTCATGCCCTGTGTCTCTCTCCTGTTACCCCCATCCCCCTCTCAAGCCCCGTGTCTCTCTCTTGTTACCCTCCACCCCCTCTCATGCCCGGTGTCTCTCTCCTGTTACCCCCCACCCCCCTCTCATGCCCCGTGTCTCCCTGCTGTTGCCCACACCCCCTGCTCATGCCCTGTGTCTCTCTTCTGTTACCTCCCACCCCCACACATGCCTTTGTGTCCCTGCTGTTGCCCCCCACCCCCGGTCATGCCACGTGTCTCCCTGCTGTTGGCCCCCACCCCCCGCTCATGCCCCGTGTCACCCTGATGTTGCCTCCCACACCCCGCTCATGCACTGTGTCTCTCTCCTGTTACCCCAACCCCCTGTCATGCCCCGTGTCTCCCTCGTGTTCCCCCACCCCTGCTCATGCCCTGGGTCTCCCTGCTGTTGTCCCCCACCCCCATCTCATGCCCTGTGTCTCTCTCCTGTTGCCTGCACCCCCCTCACATGCCCCATGTCTCTCTCCTGTTGCCCCCACCCCCTGCTCATGCCCCATGTCTCTCTCCTGTTATCCCCCACCCCCCCCTCATGCCCTGTGTCTCTCTCCTGTTACCCCCCACCCCCTCTCATGCCCCGTGTCTCCCTGCTGTTGCCCCCACCCCCACTCATGCCCCGTGTCTCCCTGCTGTTGCCCCCACCATTCTCAAGCCCCGTGTCTCTCTCCTGTTACCCCCACCCCCCTCTCATGGCCCGTGTCTCTCTCCTGTTGCCCCCACCCCCCACTCATGTCCAGTGTCTCTCTCCTGTTACCCCCCACCCCCCACTCATGCCCCGTGTCTCTCTCCTGTTGCCCCCCACCCCCTGGTCATGCCTGTGTCTCCCTGCTGCTGCCCCCTACGCCCTGCTTATGTCCTGTTTCTCACTCCTGTTCCCCCCATCCCCGGGTCATGCCCCGTGTCTCCCTGCTGTTGCCCGTCACCCCCGCTCATGCCCCATGTCTCTCTCCTGTTACCCCACGCTCATGCCCCGTTTCTCTCTCCTGTTGCTCCCCACCCCCGCTCATGTCCCGTGTCTCTCTCGTGTTACCCCCCAAACCCGCTCATGGTCCATGTCTCTCTCCTGTTGCCCCCACACCCCGCTCATGCCACGTGTCTCTCTCTTGTTGCCCCCCACCCCCGGTCATGCCTGTGTCTCCCTGCTGTTGCCCCCCATGCCCCGCTTATGTCCTGTGTCTCACTCCTGTTCCCCCCACCCCCCGGTCATGGCCCGTGTCTCCCTGCTGTTGCCCCTCAACCCCGCTCATGCCCCATGTCTCGCTCCTGTTACCCCCCACCCCCCGCTCATGCCCCGTTTCTCTCTCCTGTTGCCTCCCACCTCCCGCTCATGTCCCGTGTCTCTCTCCTGTTACCCCCCAACCCCCGCTCATGGCCCGTGTCTCTCTCCTGTTGCCCTCACACCCCGCTCATGCCCCGTGTCTCTCTCCTGTTACCCCCACCACCCTCTCATGCCCCGTGTCTCCCTGCTGTTGCCCCCCATGGTCCGCTCATGCTCTGTGTCTCCCTGCTGTTGCCCCCCACCCCTGCTCATGCCCTGTGTCTCTCTCCTGTTACCCCCAGCCCCCTCTCATGCCCTGTGTCTCTCTCCTGTTACCCCATCACCCTCTCAGGCCCTGTGTCTCTCTCCTGTTACCCCCCACCCCCCTCTCATGCACTGTGTCTCTCTGCTGTTGCCCCCCATCCCCGCTCATGCACTGTGTCTCTCCCCTGTTACCCCCCACCCTCCGCTCATGCCCTGTGTCTCCCTGCTGTTGCCCCCCACCCCCTGCTCATGCCCCGTTAGTCCCTGCTTTGCCCCCCACCCCTTGCTCATTCCCCGTGTCTCTCTCCTGTTACTCCCCAACCCCCTATCATGCCCCGTGTCTCCCTGCTGTTGCCCCCCAACCCCTGCTCATGCCCTGTGTCTCCCTCCTGTTGCCCCCCACCGCCCGCTCATGCCCCGTGTCTCTCTCCTATTACCCCCACCCCCGCTCATGCTCCGTGTCTCCCTCGTGTTCCCCCCACCCCCGCTCATGCCCCGTGTCTCCATGCTGTAGCTCCCTACCCCCCGCTCATGCCCGTGTCTCCTTTGTGTTCCCCCCACCCCCCACTCATGCCCCGTGTCTCCCTCCTGTTGCCCCCCACTCCCCGCTCATGCCCCTTGTCTCTCTCCTGTTTCCCCCACCCCCCGCTCATGCCCCGTGTCTCCCTCTTGTTTCCCCACCCCGATCATGCCCCATGTCTCTCTCGTGTTGCCCCTACCCCCCTCTCATGCCCCATGTCTCTCTCCTGTTGCCCCAACCCCCCGCTCATGCCCCGTGTCTCTCACCTGTTACCCGCACCCTCCTCTCATGCCCCGTGTCTCCCTTCTGTTGCCCCCCCACCCCCCGCTCATGCCCAGTATCTCTCTCCTGTTACCCCCAACCCACTCTCATGCCCCGTGTCTCTTTCCTGTTACCCCCCACCCCCCTCTCATGCCCGTGTCTCTCTTCTGTTACCCCCCACCTCCCTCTCATGCCCCGTGTCTCTCTCCTGTTGCCCCCACCTCCCTGGTCATGCCCCGTGTCTCCCTGCTGTTGCCCCACCCCCTGCTCATGCCCCGTGTCTCCCTGCTGTTGCCCCCCACCCCCCACTCATGCCCCGTGTCTCCCTGCTGTTGCCCCAAACCCCCCTCTCATGCCCCTTGTCTCTCTCCTGTTACCCCCAAACCCCTCTCATGCCCCATTTCTCCCTCGTGTTCCCCCCACCCCGCTCATGCCCCGTGACTCCCTGCTGTTGCCCCCCACCCCCAGCTCATGCCCTGTGTCTCCCTCCTGCAGCCCCCCACCCACCGCTCATGCCCCGTGTCTCTCTCCTGTTACCCCCCACCCCCCGCTCATGCCCCGTGTCTCCCTCGTGTTCCCGCCATCCCCGCTCATGCTCCGTGTCTCCATGCTGTAGCCCATCACCCACCGTTCATGCCCCGTGTCTCCCTTGTGTTCCCCCCAACCCCACTCATGCCCCGTGTCGCCCTCCTGTTGCCCCCCACCCCCCGCTCATGCCCCGTGTCTCTCTCCTGTTTCCCCCACCCCCCGCTCATGCCCCGTGTCTCCCTCTTGTTTCCCCCACCCCCGATCATGCCCCGTGTCTCCCTCATGTTCCCCCCACCCCCCGCTCATGCCCCGTGTCTCCCTCTTGGTCCCCCCACCCCCCGATCATGCCCCATGTCTCCCTGCTGTTGCCCCCCACAACGCGCTCGTGCCCCGTGTCTCTCTCCTGTTACCCCCCACCCCCTCTCATGCCCCGTGTCTCCCTGCTGTTAACCTCCACCCCCCGCTCATGCCCCTTGTCTCCCTGATGTTACCCCCCACCCCCACTCATGCCCTGTGTCTTCCTGCTGTTGCCCCCCACCCCCCGCTCATGCACCGTGTCTCTCTCCTGTTACCCCCCTCTCATGACCCATGTCTCCCTCATGTTCCCCCCTCAACCCCCGCTCATGCCCCATGTCTCCCTGCTGTTGCCCCCACCCCCTCTCAAGCCCCGTGTCTCTCTCCTGTTACCCCCACCCCCTCTCATGGCCCGTGTCTCTCTCCTGTTGCCCCCACCCCCGCTCATGCCCAGTGTCTCTCTCCTGTTACCCCCACCCCTCGGTAATTCCCCGTGTCTCCCTGCTGTTGTCCCCCACCCCCTGTGCATGTCCAGTGTCTCCCTGCTGTTGTCCCCCACCCCGCGCTCATGCCATGTGTTTCTCTCCTGTTGCCCCCCAGTCATGCCCGTGTCTCCCTGCTGTTGCCCCCCATGCCCGCTTATGTCCTGTGTCTCACTCCTGTTCCCCCCACCCCCCTGTCATGCCCCGTGTCTCCCTGCTGTTGCCCCTCACCCCCCACTCATGCCCCATGTCTCTATCCTGTTACCCCCCACCCCCACTCATGCCCCGTGTCTCTCTCCTGTTGCCTCCCACACCCCGCTCATGTCCCGTGTCTCTCTCCTGTTACCCCCCAACCCCCGCTCATGGCCCGTGTCTCTCTCCTGTTGCCCCCACTCCCCGCTCATGCCCTGTGTCTCTCTCCTGTTACCCCCCACCACCCTCTCATGCGCCGTGTCTCCCTGCTGTTGCCCTACACGGTCCGCTCATGCTCTGTGTCTCCCTGCTGTTGCCCCCCTCCCCCCGCTCATGCCCCGTGTCTCTCTCCTGTTACCCCCAGCCCCCTCTCATGCCCCGTGTCTCTCTCCTGTTTCCCCATCACCCTCTCATGCCCCATGTCTCTCTCCTGTTACCCCCCACCCCCTCTCATGCACCGTGTCTCTCTGCTGTTGCCCCCCACCCCCCGCTCATGCACTGTGTCTCTCCCCTGTTACCCCCCACCCCCTGCTCATGCCCTGTGTCTCCCTGCTGTTGCCCCCACCCCTGGGTCATGCCCCGTGTCTCACTGCTGTTGCCCCCCACCCCCCGCTCATGCCCCGTTAGTCCCTGCTGTTGCCCCCACCCCTTGCTCATTCCCTGTGTCTCTCTCCTGTTATCCCCACCACCCTCTCATGCCCCGTGTCTCCCTGCTGTTGCCCCCCACGGTCCGCTCATGCTCTGTGTCTCCCTGCTGTTGCCCCCCACCCCCTCTCATGCCCCTTGTCTCTCTCCTGTTACCCCCAGCCCCCTCTCATGCCCCGTGTCTCTCTCCTGTTTCCCCATCACCCTCTCATGCCCCGTGTCTCTCTCCTGTTACCCCCCACCCCCTCTCATGCACCGTGTCTCTCTGCTGTTGCCCCCCACCCCCGGCTCATACACCGTGTCTCTCCCCTGTTACCCCCCTCTCATGCACCGTGTCTCTCTGCTGTTGCCCTCACCCCCCGCTCATGCACCGAGTCTCTCCCCTGTTACCCCCCACCCCCCGCTCATGCCCTGTGTCTCCCTGCTGTTGCCCCCCACCCCTGGGTCATGCCCCGTGTCTCACTGCTGTTGTCCCCCATTCCCTGCTCATGCCCTGTTAGTCCCTGCTGTTGCCCCCACCCCTTGCTCATTCCCTGTGTCTCTCTCCTGTTACCCCCCACCACCCTCTCATGTCCCGTGTCTCCCTGCTGTTACCCCCCACGGTCCGCTCATGCTCTGTGTCTCCCTGCTGTTGCCCCCCACCCCCCGCTCATGCCCCATGTCTCTCTCCTGTTACCCCCAGCCCCCTCTCAAGCCCATGTCTCTCTCCTGTTACCCCCAACCCCCTCTCATGGCCTGTGTCTCTTTCCTGTTGCCCCCACCCCCCGTTCATGCCCAGTGTCTCTCTCCTGTTACCCCCATCTCTCGGTAATGCCCCGTGTCTCCCTGCTGTTGTCCCCACCCCCCGTGCATGCTCCGTGTCTCCCTGCTGTTGTCCCCCACACCGCGCTCATGCCATGTGTCTCTCTCCTGTTGCCCCCCCCTCCTCAGTCATGCCCGTGTCTCCCTGCTGTTGCCCCCATGCCCGCCTATGTCCTGTGTCTCACTCTTGTTCCCCCCACCCCCCTGTCATGCCCCGTGTCTCCCTGCTGTTGCCCCTCACCCCCCGCTCATGCCCCATGTCTCTCTCCTGTTACCCCCCGACCCCCGCTCATGCCCCGTGTCTCTCTCCTGTTGCCTCCCACACCCCGCTCATGTCCCGTGTCTCTCTCCTGTTACCCCCAACCCCTGCTCATGGCCCATGTCTCTCTCCTGTTGCCCCCACACCCCGCTCATGCCCCGTGTCTCTCTCCTGTTACCCCCCACCACCCTCTCATGCCCCGTGTCTCCCTGCTGTTGCCCCCCACAGTCCGCTCATGCTCTGTGTCTCCCTGCTGTTGCCCCCCACCCCCCGCTCATGCCCTGTGTCTCTCTCCTGTTACCCCCAGCCCCCTCTCATGCCCCGTGTCTCTCTCCTGTTACCCCATCACCCTCTCATGCACCATGTCTCTCTCCTGTTACCCCCCACCCCCCTCTCATGCACCGTGTCTCTCTGCTGTTGCCCCCCACCCCCCGCTCATGCACCGTGTCTCTCCCGTTACCCACACCCCCTGCTCATGCCCTGTGTCTCTCTTCTGTTACCCCCCACCCCCACACATGCCTTTGTGTCCCTGCTGTTGCCCCCCACCCCCGGTCATGCCACGTGTCTCCCTGCTGTTGGCCCCCACCCCCCGCTCATGCCCCGTGTCACCCTGATGTTGCCCCCCACACCCCGCTCATGCACTGTGTCTCTCTCCTGTTACCCCAACCCCCTGTCATGCCCCGTGTCTCCCTCGTGTTCCCCCACCCCTGCTCATTCCCTGGGTCTCCCTGCTGTTGTCCCCCACCCCCATCTCATGCCCTGTGTCTCTCTCCTGTTGCCTGCACCCCCCTCACATGCCCCATGTCTCTCTCCTGTTGCCCCCACCCCCTGCTCATGCCCCATGTCTCTCTCCTGTTATCCCCCACCCCCCGCTCATGCCCTGTGTCTCTCTCCTGTTACCCCCCACCCCCTCTCATGCCCCGTGTCTCCCTGCTGTTGCCCCCACCCCCACTCATGCCCCGTGTCTCCCTGCTGTTGCCCCCACCATTCTCAAGCCCCGTGTCTCTCTCCTGTTACCCCCACCCCCCTCTCATGGCCCGTGTCTCTCTCCTGTTGCCCCCACCCCCCACTCATGTCCAGTGTCTCTCTCCTGTTACCCCCCACCCCCCACTCATGCCCCGTGTCTCTCTCCTGTTGCCCCCCACCCCCTGGTCATGCCTGTGTCTCCCTGCTGCTGCCCCCTACGCCCCGCTTATGTCCTGTTTCTCACTCCTGTTCCCCCCATCCCCAGGTCATGCCCCGTGTCTCCCTGCTGTTGCCCGTCACCCCCGCTCATGCCCCATGTCTCTCTCCTGTTACCCCACGCTCATGCCCCGTTTCTCTCTCCTGTTGCTCCCCACCCCCGCCCATGTCCCGTGTCTCTCTCGTGTTACCCCCCAAACCCGCTCATGGTCCATGTCTCTCTCCTGTTGCCCCCACACCCCGCTCATGCCACGTGTCTCTCTCTTGTTGCCCCCCACCCCCGGTCATGCCTGTGTCTCCCTGCTGTTGCCCCCCATGCCCCGCTTATGTCCTGTGTCTCACTCCTGTTCCCCCCACCCCCGGTCATGGCCCGTGTCTCCCTGCTGTTGCCCCTCAACCCCGCTCATGCCCCATGTCTCTCTCCTGTTACCCCCCACCCCCCGCTCATGCCCCGTATCTCTCTCCTGTTGCCTCCCACCTCCCGCTCATGTCCCGTGTCTCTCTCCTGTTACCCCCCAACCCCCGCTCATGGCCCGTGTCTCTCTCCTGTTGCCCTCACACCCCGCTCATGCCCCGTGTCTCTCTCCTGTTACCCCCACCACCCTCTCATGCCCCGTGTCTCCCTGCTGTTGCCCCCCATGGTCCGCTCATGCTCTGTGTCTCCCTGCTGTTGCCCCCCACCCCTGCTCATGCCCTGTGTCTCTCTCCTGTTACCCCCAGCCCCCTCTCATGCCCTGTGTCTCTCTCCTGTTACCCCATCACCCTCTCAGGCCCTGTGTCTCTCTCCTGTTACCCCCCACCCCCCTCTCATGCACCGTGTCTCTCTGCTGTTGCCCCCCATCCCCGCTCATGCACCGTGTCTCTCCCCTGTTACCCCCCACCCTCCGCTCATGCCCTGTGTCTCCCTGCTGTTGCCCCCCACCCCCTACTCATGCCCCGTTAGTCCCTGCTTTGCCCCCACCCCTTGCTCATTCCCCGTGTCTCTCTCCTGTTACTCCCCAACCCCCTACCATGCCCCGTGTCTCCCTGCTGTTGCCCCCCAACCCCTGCTCATGCCCTGTGTCTCCCTCCTGTTGCCCCCCACCGCCCGCTCATGCCCCGTGTCTCTCTCCTATTACCCCCACCCCCCGCTCATGCCCCGTGTCTCCCTCGTGTTCCCCCCACCCCCGCTCATGCCCCGTGTCTCCATGCTGTAGCTCCCTACCCCCCGCTCATGCCCGTGTCTCCTTTGTGTTCCCCCCACCCCCCACTCATGCCCCGTGTCTCCCTCCTGTTGCCCCCCACTCCCCGCTCATGCCCCTTGTCTCTCTCCTGTTTCCCCCACCCCCCGCTCATGCCCCGTGTCTCCCTCTTGTTTCCCCACCCCGATCATGCCCCATGTCTCTCTCGTGTTGCCCCTACCCCCCTCTCATGCCCCATGTCTCTCTCCTGTTGCCCCAACCCCCCGCTCATGCCCCGTGTCTCTCACCTGTTACCCGCACCCTCCTCTCATGCCCCGTGTCTCCCTTCTGTTGCCCCCCACCCCCCGCTCATGCCCAGTATCTCTCTCCTGTTACCCCCAACCCACTCTCATGCCCCGTGTCTCTTTCCTGTTACCCCCCACCCCCCTCTCATGCCCGTGTCTCTCTTCTGTTACCCCCCACCTCCCTCTCATGCCCCGTGTCTCTCTCCTGTTGCCCCCACCTCCCTGGTCATGCCCTGTGTCTCCCTGCTGTTGCCCCACCCCCTGCTCATGCCCCGTGTCTCCCTGCTGTTGCCCCCCACCCCCCACTCATGCCCCGTGTCTCCCTGCTGTTGCCCCAAACCCCCCTCTCATGCCCCTTGTCTCTCTCCTGTTACCCCCAAACCCCTCTCATGCCCCATTTCTCCCTCGTGTTCCCCCCACCCCGCTCATGCCCCGTGACTCCCTGCTGTTGCCCCCCACCCCCAGCTCATGCCCTGTGTCTCCCTCCTGCAGCCCCCCACCCACCGCTCATGCCCCGTGTCTCTCTCCTGTTACCCCCCACCCCCCGCTCATGCCCCGTGTCTCCCTCGTGTTCCCGCCATCCCCGCTCATGCTCCGTGTCTCCATGCTGTAGCCCATCACCCACCGTTCATGCCCCGTGTCTCCCTTGTGTTCCCCCCAACCCCACTCATGCCCCGTGTCGCCCTCCTGTTGCCCCCCACCCCTCGCTCATGCCCCTAGTCTCTCTCCTGTTTCCCCCACCCCCCGCTCATGCCCCGTGTCTCCCTCTTGTTTCCCCCACCCCCGATCATGCCCCGGTACTCCCTCATGTTCCCCCCACCCCCCGCTCATGCCCCGTGTCTCCCTCTTGGTCCCCCCACCCCCCGATCATGCCCCATGTCTCCCTGCTGTTGCCCCCCACAACGCGCTCGTGCCCCGTGTCTCTCTCCTGTTACCCCCCACCCCCTCTCATGCCCCGTGTCTCCCTGCTGTTACCCTCCACCCCCCGCTCATGCCCCTTGTCTCCCTGATGTTACCCCCCACCCCCACTCATGCCCTGTGTCTTCCTGCTGTTGCCCCCCACCCCCCGCTCATGCACCGTGTCTCTCTCCTGTTACCCCCCTCTCATGACCCATGTCTCCCTCATGTTCCCCCCTCAACCCCCGCTCATGCCCCATGTCTCCCTGCTGTTGCCCCCACCCCCTCTCAAGCCCCGTGTCTCTCTCCTGTTACCCCCACCCCCTCTCATGGCCCGTGTCTCTCTCCTGTTGCCCCCACCCCCGCTCATGCCCAGTGTCTCTCTCCTGTTACCCCCACCCCTCGGTAATGCCCCGTGTCTCCCTGCTGTTGTCCCCCACCCCCTGTGCATGTCCAGTGTCTCCCTGCTGTTGTCCCCCACCCCGCGCTCATGCCATGTGTTTCTCTCCTGTTGCCCCCCAGTCATGCCCGTGTCTCCCTGCTGTTGCCCCCCATGCCCGCTTATGTCCTGTGTCTCACTCCTGTTCCCCCCACCCCCTGTCATGCCCCGTGTCTCCCTGCTGTTGCCCCTCACCCCCCACTCATGCCCCATGTCTCTATCCTGTTACCCCCCACCCCCACTCATGCCCCGTGTCTCTCTCCTGTTGCCTCCCACACCCCGCTCATGTCCCGTGTCTCTCTCCTGTTACCCCCCAACCCCCGCTCATGGCCCGTGTCTCTCTCCTGTTGCCCCCACTCCCCGCTCATGCCCTGTGTCTCTCTCCTGTTACCCCCCACCACCCTCTCATGCGCCGTGTCTCCCTGCTGTTGCCCTACACGGTCCGCTCATGCTCTGTGTCTCCCTGCTGTTGCCCCCCTCCCCCCGCTCATGCCCCGTGTCTCTCTCCTGTTACCCCCAGCCCCCTCTCATGCCCCGTGTCTCTCTCCTGTTTCCCCATCACCCTCTCATGCCCCATGTCTCTCTCCTGTTACCCCCACCCCCTCTCATGCACCGTGTCTCTCTGCTGTTGCCCCCCACCCCCCGCTCATGCACTGTGTCTCTCCCCTGTTACCCCCCACCCCCTGCTCATGCCCTGTGTCTCCCTGCTGTTGCCCCCACCCCTGGGTCATGCCCCGTGTCTCACTGCTGTTGCCCCCCACCCCCCGCTCATGCCCCGTTAGTCCCTGCTGTTGCCCCCACCCCTTGCTCATTCCCTGTGTCTCTCTCCTGTTATCCCCACCACCCTCTCATGCCCCATGTCTCCCTGCTGTTGCCCCCCACGGTCCGCTCATGCTCTGTGTCTCCCTGCTGTTGCCCCCCACCCCCTCTCATGCCCCTTGTCTCTCTCCTGTTACCCCCAGCCCCCTCTCATGCCCCGTGTCTCTCTCCTGTTTCCCCATCACCCTCTCATGCCCCCGTGTCTCTCTCCTGTTACCCCCCACCCCCTCTCATGCACCATGTCTCTCTGCTGTTGCCCCCCACCCCCGGCTCATACACCGTGTCTCTCCCCTGTTACCCCCCTCTCATGCACCGTGTCTCTCTGCTGTTGCCCTCACCCCCCGCTCATGCACCGAGTCTCTCCCATGTTACCCCCCACCCCCCGCTCATGCCCTGTGTCTCCCTGCTGTTGCCCCCCCACCCCTGGGTCATGCCCCGTGTCTCACTGCTGTTGTCCCCCATTCCCTGCTCATGCCCTGTTAGTCCCTGCTGTTGCCCCCACCCCTTGCTCATTCCCTGTGTCTCTCTCCTGTTACCCCCCACCACCCTCTCATGTCCCGTGTCTCCCTGCTGTTACCCCCCACGGTCCGCTCATGCTCTGTGTCTCCCTGCTGTTGCCCCCCACCCCCCGCTCATGCCCCATGTCTCTCTCCTGTTACCCCCAGCCCCCTCTCAAGCCCATGTCTCTCTCCTGTTACCCCCAACCCCCTCTCATGGCCTGTGTCTCTTTCCTGTTGCCCCCACCCCCCGTTCATGCCCAGTGTCTCTCTCCTGTTACCCCCATCTCTCGGTAATGCCCCGTGTCTCCCTGCTGTTGTCCCCACCCCCCGTGCATGCTCCGTGTCTCCCTGCTGTTGTCCCCCACCCCGCGCTCATGCCATGTGTCTCTCTCCTGTTGCCCCCCACCCCTCAGTCATGCCCGTGTCTCCCTGCTGTTGCCCCCATGCCCGCCTATGTCCTGTGTCTCACTCTTGTTCCCCCACCCCCCTGTCATGCCCCGTGTCTCCCTGCTGTTGCCCCTCACCCCCCGCTCATGCCCCATGTCTCTCTCCTGTTACCCCCCGACCCCCGCTCATGCCCCGTGTCTCTCTCCTGTTGCCTCCCACACCCCGCTCATGTCCCGTGTCTCTCTCCTGTTACCCCCAACCCCTGCTCATGGCCCGTGTCTCTCTCCTGTTGCCCCCACACCCCGCTCATGCCCCGTGTCTCTCTCCTGTTACCCCCACCACCCTCTCATGCCCCGTGTCTCCCTGCTGTTGCCCCCCACAGTCCGCTCATGCTCTGTGTCTCCCTGCTGTTGCCCCCCACCCCCCGCTCATGCCCTGTGTCTCTCTCCTGTTACCCCCAGCCCCCTCTCATGCCCCGTGTCTCTCTCCTGTTACCCCATCACCCTCTCATGCACCATGTCTCTCTCCTGTTACCCCCCACCCCCCTCTCATGCACCGTGTCTCTCTGCTGTTGCCCCCCACCCCCCGCTCATGCACCGTGTCTCTCCCCTGTTACCCCCACCCCCGCTCATGCCCTGTGTCTCCCTGCTGTTGCCCCCCACCCCTGGGTCATGCTCCGTGTCTCACTGCTGTTGCCCCCCACCCCCCGCTCATGCCCCGTTAGACCCTGCTGTTGCCCCCACCCCTTGCTCATTCCCTCTCTCTCTCTCCTGTTACCCCCCACCACCCTCTCATGCCCCGTGTCTCCCTGCTGTTGCCCCCCACGGTCCGCTCATGCTCTGTGTCTCCCTGCTGTTGCCCCCCACCCCCCGCTCATGCCCCGTGTCTCTCTCCTGTTACCCCCAGCCCCCTCTCATGCCCGTGTCTCTCTCCTGTTACCCCATCACCCTCTCATACCCTGTGTCTCTCTCCTGTTACCCCCGACCCCCCTCTCATGCACCGTGTCTCTCTGCTGTTGCCCCCCACCCCCCGCTCATGCACCGTGTCTCTCCCCTGTTACCCCCCACCCCCCTCTCATGCCCTGTGTCTCCCTGCTGTTACCCCCCACCCCCTGGTCATGCCCCGTGTCTCACTGCTGTTGCCCCCCACCCCCCCGCTCATGCCCCGTTAGTCCCTGCTGTTGCCCCCCACCCCTTGCTCATTCCCTGTGTCTCTCTCCTGTTACCCCCCACCCCCGCTCATGCCCTGTGTCTCTCTGCTGTTGTCTCCCACCCCCCGCTCATGTCCTGTGTCTCTCTCCTGTTACCCCCAACCCCTGCTCATGGCCCGTGTCTCTCTCCTGTTGCCCCCACACCCCGCTCATACCCCGTGTCTCTCTTCTGTACCCCACCACCCTCTCATGCCCAGTGTCTCCCTGCTGTTGCCCCCACGGTCCGCTCATGCTCTGTGTCTCCCTGCTGTTGCCCCCCGACCCCCGCTCATGCCCCGTGTGTCTCTCCTGTTACCCCCAGCTCCCTCTCATGCCCCGTGTCTCTCTCCTGTTACCCCATCACCCTCTCATGCCCCGTGTCTCTCTCCTGTCACCCCCCCACCCCCTCTCATGCACCGTGTCTCTGTGCTGTTGCCCCCCACCTCTCGCTCATGCACCATGTCTCTCCCCTGTTACCCTCCACCCCCGCTCATGCCCTGTGTCTCCTTGCTGTTCCCCCCACCCCCGGGTCATGCCCTGTGTCTCACTGCTGTTGCCCCCCACCCCCGCTCATGCCCCGTTAGTCCCTGCTGTTGCCCCCCACCCCTTGCTCATTCCCTGTGTCTCTCTCCTGTTACCCCCACCCCCTATCATGCCCCGTGTCTCACTGCTGTTGCCCCCCAACCCCTGTTCATGCCCTGTATCTCCCTCCTGTTGCCCCCCAACCCCCGCTCATTCCCCGTGTCTCTCTCCTGTTACCCCCCAACCCCTGCTCATGCCCCGTGTCTCCATGCTGTAGCTCCCCACCCCCCCGCTCATGCCCCGTGTCTCCCTCGTGTTCCCCCCACCCCCCACTCATGCCCCGTGTCTGCCTCCTGTTGCCCCCCACTGCCCGCTCATGCCCCTTGTCTCTCTCCTGTTTCCCCCACCCCCCGCTCATGCCCCGTGTCTCCCTGTTGTTTCCCCCACCCGATCATGCCCCGTGTCTCTCTCGTGTTGCCCCTACCTACTCATGCCCCGTGTCTCTCTCCTGTTGCCCCAACCCCCCGCTCATGCCCCGTGTCTCTCTCCTGTTACCCCCACCCCCTCTCATGCCGCGTGTCTCCCTTCTCTTGCCCCCCACCCCCCACTCATTCCCTGTGTCTCTCTCCTTTTACCCCCCACCCCGCTCTCATGTCCCGTGTCTCTTTCCTGTTACCCCCACGTCCCTCTCAAGCCCGTGTCTCTCTTCTGTTACCCCCAACCTCATTCTCATGCCCTGTGTCTCTCTCCTGTTGCCCCCACCCCCCGGTCCTGCCCCGTGTCTCCCTGCTGTTGCCCCCGACCCCCTGCTCATGCCCCATGTCTCCCTACTGTTGCCCCCCACTCATGCCCCGTGTCTCCCTGCTGTTGCCCCAAACCCCCCTCTCATGCCCCGTGTCTCTCTCCTGTTATCCCCAAACCCCTCTCATGCCCCATTTCTCCCTCGTGTTCCCCCCACCCCCGCTCATGCCCCGTGGCTCCCTGCTGTTGCCCCCCACCCCCCGCTCATGCCCTGTGTCTCCCTCCTGTTGCCCTCCACCCCCCACTCATGCCCCGTGTCTCTCTCCTGTTACCCCCCACCCCCGCTCATGCCCCGTGTCTCCCTCGTGTTCCCCCCATCCCCGCTCATGCCCTGTGTCTCCATGCTGTAGCCCATCACCCACCGCTCATGCCCCGTGTCTCCCTTGTGTTCCCCCCACCCCCACTCATGCCCCATGTCTCGCTCCTGTTGCCCCCCACCCCCGCTCATGCCCCGTGTCTATCTCCTGTTTCCCCCAACCCCCTCTCATGCCCCGTGTCTCCCTGCTGTTGCCCCCCCCTCTCATGCCCCGTGTCTCTCTCCTGTTGCCCGCACCCCCCTCACATGCCCCATGTCTCTCTCCTGTTGCCCCCACCCCCCACTCATGCCCCATGTCTATCTCCTGTTACCCCCCACCCCCGCTCATGACCTGTGTCTCTCTCCTGTTACCCTCCACCCCCTTCTCATGCCCAGTGACTCTCTCCTGTTACCCCCACCCCCTCTCATGCCCCGTGTCTCCCTGCTGTTGCCCCCCACCCCACGCTCATGCCCCTTGTCTCCCTGCTGTTGCCCCACCCCCAGTCATGCCCTGCATCTCCCTGCTGTTGCCCCCCACCTACCGCTCATGCACCGTGTCTCTCTCCTGTTACCCCCCACCCCCCTCTCATGCCCCATGTCACCCTCATGTTTCCCCCTCACCCCCCGCTCATGCCCCATGTCTCCCTGCTGTTGCCCCCACCACCTCTCAAGCCCTGTGTCTCTCTCCTGTTACCCCCACCCCCCTCTCATGGCCCGTGTCTCTCTGCTGTTACCCCCACCCGCTCTCATGCCCCGTGTCTCCCTGCTGTTGCCCCGACCCCCCACTCATGCCCCGTGTCTCTCTCCTGCTCATACCCCGTGTCTCCTTCGTGTTCCCCCCAACCCCCCGCTCATGCCCCGTGTCTCCCTGCTGTTGCCCCCCACCCCCTGCTCATGCCCCGTTTCTCTCTCCTGTTACTCACCCATCCCCCTCTCATCCCCCGTGTCTCCCTGCTGTTGCCCCCCACCCACGGCTCATGCCCCGTGTCTCTCTCCTGTTACCCCCAGCCCCTGCTCATGCCCCGTGTCGTTCTCCTGTTACCCCCCGCTCATGCCCCGTGTCTCCCTGCTGTTGCCCCTCACCCCTCGCTCATGCCCCATGTCTCCCTGCTGTTGACCCCCATCCCCCGCTCATGACCCGTGTCTCTCTCCTGTTACCCCAACCCCCTCTCATGCCCTGTGTCTCCCTCGTGTTCCCCCACCCCTGCTCATCCCCCGTGTCTCCCTGCTGTTGCCCCCCTCTCATGCCCCGTGTCTCTCTCCTGTTGCCCGCACCCCCCTCACATGCCCCATGTCTCTCTCCTGTTGCCCCCACCCCCCACTCATGCCCCATGTCTATCTCCTGTTACCCCCCACCCCCCGCTCATGACCTGTGTCTCTCTCCTGTTACCCTCCACCCCCTTCTCATGCCCCATGTCTCTCTCCTGTTGCCCCCAACCCCTGGTCATGCCCAGTGTCTCTCTCCTGTTACCCCCCACCCCCTCTCATGCCCCGTGTCTCCCTGCTGTTGCCCCCACCCCATGCTCATGCCCCTTGTCTCCCTGCTATTGCCCCCACCCCCAGTCATGCCCTGCATCTCCCTGCTGTTGCCCCCCACCTACTGCTCATGCACCGTGTCTCTCTCCTGTTACCCCCCACCCCCCTCTCATGCCCCATGTCACCCTCATGTTTCCCCCCTCATCCCCCGCTCATGCCCCGTGTTCTCCCTGCTGTTGCCCCCACCCCCTCTCAAGCCCTGTGTCTTTCTCCTGTTACCCCCACCCCCCTCTCATGGCCCGTGTCTCTCTCCTGTTGCCCCCACCCCCCGCTCATGCCCAGTGTCTCTCTACTGTTACCCCCCCACACCCCGCTCATGCCCCGTGTCTCTCTCATGTTACCCATCACCCCCCTCTCATGCCCCGTGTCTCTCTCCTGTTGCCTCCCACCCCCTGGTCATGCCCCGTGTCTCTCTCCTGTAACCCCTCCTCTCATGCCCCGTGTCTCCCTGCTGTTGCCCCCCACCCCCTGCACATGCCCCTTGTCACCCTGCTGTTGCCCCCCACCCCCACTCATGCCCTGTGTCTCCCCTGCTGTTGCCCCCCACCCCCCGCTCATGCACCGTGTCTCTCTCCTGTTACCCCCCTCTCATGACCCATGTCTCCCTCATGTTCCCCCCTCACCCCCCGCTCATGCCCTGTGTCTCCCTGCTGTTGCCCGCATCCCCTCTTAAGCCCCGTGTGTCTCTCTCCTGTTACCCCCACCCCTGTCTCATGGCCCGTGTCTCTCTCCTGTTGCCCCCACCCCCTGCTCATGCCCAGTGTCTCTCTCCTGTTACCCCCACCCCTCGGTCATGCCCCCGTGTCTCCTGCTGTTGTCCCCCACCCCCCGTGCATGCCCTGTGTCTCCCTGCTGTTGTCCCCCACCCCGCGCTCATGCCACGTGTCTCTCTCCTGTTGCCCCCCACACCCCGGTCATGCCCGTGTCTCCCTGCTGTAGCCCCGCACGCCGCGCTTATGTCCTGTGTCTCACTCCTATTCCCCCCCACACCCCGGTCATGCCCGTGTCTCCCTGCTGTTGCCCCTCACCCCCCGCTCATGCCCCATGTCTCTCTCCTGTTACCCCCCACCCCCTGCTCATGCCCCGTGTCTCTCTCCTGTTGCCTCCCACCCCCGGCTCATGTCCTGTGTCTCTCTCCTGTTACCCCCCAACCCCCCGCTCATGGCTCGTGTCTCTCTCCTGTTGCACCCACACCCCGCTCATGCCCCGGTCTCTCTCCTTTTACCCCCCACCACCCTTTCATGCCCCGTGTCTCCCTGCTGTAGCCCCCCACGGTCCGCTCATGCTCTGTGTCTCCCTGCTGTTGCCCCCCACCCCCCGCTCATGCCCAGTGTCTCTCTCCTGTTACCCCCAGCCCCCTTTCATGCCCCGTGTCTCTCTCCTGTTACCCCATCACCCTCTCATGCTACTTGTCTCTCTCCTGTTACCCCCCACTCCCCTCTCATGCACCATGTCTCTCTGCTGTTGCCCCCCACCCCCCGCTCATGCACCGTGTCTCTCCCCTGTTACCCCCCACACCCGCTCATGCCCTTTGTCTCCCTGCTGTTGCCCCCCACCCCCGGGTCATGCTCCGTGTCTCACTGCTGTTGCCCCCACCCCCGCTCATGCCCTGTTAGACCCTGCTGTTGCCCCCACCCCTTGCTCATTCCCTGTGTCTCTCTCCTGTTACCCCCAACCCCCTATCATGCCCCGTGTCTCTCTGCTGTTGCCCCCCAACCCCCGCTCATGCCCTGTGTCTCCCTCCTGTTGCCCCCCACCCCCCGCTCATGCCCCGTGTCTCTCTCCTGTTACCCCGCACCCCCCGCTCATGCCCCGTGTCTCCCTTGTGTTCACCCCACCCCCGCTAATGCCCCGTGTCTCCATGCTGTAGCTCCCCACCCCCCACTCATGTCCCGTGTCTCCCTCGTGTTCCCCCCACCCCCCACTCATGCCCCGTGTCTCCCTCCTGTTGCCCCCCACTCCCCACTCATGCCTCTTGTCTCTCTCCTGTTCCCCCACCCCCCGCTCATGCCCCGTGTCTCCCTCTTGTTTCCCCCACCCCGATCATGCCCCGTGTCTCTCTCCTGTTGCCCCTACCCCCCGCTCATGCCCCGTGTCTCTCTTCTGTTGCCCCAACCCCCGCTCATGCCCTGTGTCTCTCTCCTGTTACCCCCACCCCCTTCTCATGCCCCGTGTCTCCCTTCTGTTGTCCCCCCGCTCATGCCCCGTGTCTCTCTCCTGTTACCCCCCACCCCCTCTCATGCCCCATGTCTCTTTCCTGTTACCCCCCACTCCCCTCTCATGCCCGTGTCTCTCTTCTGTTACCACCCACCTCCCTCTCATGCCCAGAGTCTCTCTCTTTTTGCCCCCCACCCCCCTCTCACGCCCTGTGTCTCCCTGCTGTTGCCCCCCACCCCCCGCTCATGCCCCATGTCTCCCTGCTGTTGCCCCCTACCCCCCACTCATGCCCTGTGTCTCCCTACTGTTGCCCCAAACCCCCCTCTCATGCCCCGTGCCTCTCTCCTGTTACCCACAAACCCCTCTCATGCCCCATTTCTCCCTCGTGTTCCCCCACCTCCGCTCATGCCCCGTGTCTCCCTGCTGTTGCCCCCCACCCCCGCTCATGCCCTGTGTCGCCCTCCTGTTTCCCCCCACCCCCCGCTCATGCCCCGTGTCTCTCTCCTGTTACCCCCCACCCCCCGCTCATGCCCTGTGTCTCCCTCGTGTTCCCCCCACCGCCGCTCATGCCCCGTGTCTCCATGCTGTAGCCCATCACCCACCGCTCATGCCCCGTGTCTCCCTTGTGTTCCCCCCACCCCCACTCATGCCCCGTGTCTCCCACCTGTTGCCCCCCACCCCCGCTCATGCCCCGTGTCTCTCTCCTGTTTCCCCCACCCCCCGCTCATGCCCCGTGTCTCCCTCTTGTTTCCCCCACCCCGATCAGGCCCAGTGTCTCCCTCGTGTTCCCCCCACCCCCTTTTCAGCCCCGTGTCTCTCTCCTGTTATCCCCACCCCCTCTCATTCCCTGTGTCTCCCTGCTGTTGCCCCGACCCCCCACTCATGCCCCGTGTCTCTCTCCTGCTCATGCCCCGTGTCTCCCTCGTGTTCCCCCCAACCCCCCGCTCATGCCCTGTGTCTCCCTGCTGTTGCCCCCCACCCTCTTCTCATGCACGTGTCTCCCTGCTGTTGCCCCCCACCCCTGCTCATGCCCCGTGACTCTCTCCTGTTACCCACCCATCCCCCTATCATGCCTTGTGTCTCCCTGTTGTTGCCCCCCACCCCCGGCTCATCCCTGTGTCTCTCTCCTGTTACCCCCACCCCCCGCTCATCCCCGTGTCTCTCTCCTGTTGCCCCCCCGCTCATGCCCCGTGTCTCCCTGCTGTTGCCCCTCACCCCTCGCTCATGCCCCGTGTCTCCCTGCTGTTGACCCCATCCCTTGCTCATCTCCCTTGTCTCCCTCGTGTTCCCGGCCACCCCCCGCTCATGCCCCATGTCTTCCTGCTGTTGCCCCCATCCTCCGCTCATGCCCCATGTCTCCCTGCTGTTGCCCCCTACCCCCTGCTAATGCCCCGTGTCTCTCTCCTGTTACCTGCCCACCCCCGGTCATGCCCCGTGTCTCTCTCCTGTTATCCCCCACCCCCCGGACATATCCCCCTGTCTCCCTGCTGTTACCCCCCACCCCCGCTCATGCCCCGTGTCTCTCTCCTGTTAGCCCCCACCACCCGTTCATGCCCCGTGTCTCTCTCCTGTTGCCCCCCACCCCCGGTCATGCCCCGTGTCTCCCTGCTGTTGCCCCCCACCCCCTATCATGCCCCGTGTCTCTCTCCTGTTACCCACCCATCCCCCTATCATGCCTTGTGTCTCCCTGTTGTTGCCCCCCACCCCCGGCTCATCCCTGTGTCTCTCTCCTGTTACCCCCACCCCCCGCTCATCCCCGTGTCTCTCTCCTGTTGCCCCCCCGCTCATGCCCCGTGTCTCCCTGCTGTTGCCCCTCACCCCTCGCTCATGCCCCGTGTCTCCCTGCTGTTGACCCCATCCCTTGCTCATCTCCCTTGTCTCCCTCGTGTTCCCGGCCACCCCCCGCTCATGCCCCATGTCTTCCTGCTGTTGCCCCCATCCTCCGCTCATGCCCCATGTCTCCCTGCTGTTGCCCCCTACCCCCTGCTAATGCCCCGTGTCTCTCTCCTGTTACCTGCCCACCCCCGGTCATGCCCCGTGTCTCTCTCCTGTTATCCCCCACCCCCGGACATATCCCCCTGTCTCCCTGCTGTTACCCCCCACCCCCCGCTCATGCCCCGTGTCTCTCTCCTGTTAGCCCCCACCACCCGTTCATGCCCCGTGTCTCTCTCCTGTTGCCCCCCACCCCCGGTCATGCCCCGTGTCTCCCTGCTGTTGCCCCCCACCCCCTATCATGCCCCGTGTCTCTCTCCTGTTACCCACCCATCCCCCTCTCATCCCCCGTGTCTCCCTGCTGTTGCCCCCCACCCCGGCTCATGCCCCGTGTCTCTCTCCTGTTACCCCCCACCCCCCGCTCATGCCCCGTGTCTCTCTCCTGTTGCCCCCCCGCTCATGCCCCGTGTCTCCCTGCTGTTGCCCCTCACCCCTCGCTCATGCCCCATGTCTCCCTGCTGTTGACCCCCATCCCCCGGCTCATCCCTGTGTCTCTCTCCTGTTACCCCCCACCCCCCGCTCATCCCCGTGTCTCTCTCCTGTTGCCCCCCCGCTCATGCCCCGTGTCTCCCTGCTGTTGCCCCTCACCCCTCGCTCATGCCCCGTGTCTCCCTGCTGTTGACCCCATCCCTTGCTCATCTCCCTTGTCTCCCTCGTGTTCCCGGCCAACCCCCGCTCATGCCCCGTGTCTTCCTGCTGTTGCCCCCATCCCCCACCCCATGACCCATGTCTCCCTGCTGTTGCCCCCAACCCCCGCTCATGCCCTGTGTCTCTCTCCTCTTACCCCCACCCCCGGTAATGCCCTGTGTCTCCCTTCTGTTGCCCCACATCCCCCGGTCATGCACTGTGTCTCCCTGCTATTGCCCCCCACCCCCCGCTCATGCCCCGTGTCTCTCTCCTATTACCCCCCCACCCTCCCTCATGCCCCGTGTCTCCCTCGTGTTCCACCCACCCCCTGCTAATGCCCCGTTTCTCCCTGCTATTACTCCCCACCCTCTGCTCATGTCTGTATCTCCCTGCTGTTGCCCCCCACACCCCCGCTCATGCCCCGTGTCTCTCGCGTCTTACCCCCCACTCCCCGCTCATGCCCCGTGTCTCCCTTGAGTTCCCCCGCTCATGCCCCGTGTCTCCCTGCTGTTGCCCCCACCGCTCATGCCCCGTGTCTCCCTGCTGTTGCCCTCCACCCCCCGCTCATGCCCTGTGTCTCCCTGCTGTTGCCCCCCGCCTCCTGCTCATGCCCCGTGTCTCTCTCCTGTTACCCCCCACCCCCCGCTCATGCCCCGTGTCTCCCTCGTGTTCCCCCCAACCCCCGCTCATGCCCTGTGTCTCCCTGCTGTGGCCCCTCACCCTCCGCTCATGCCCTCTGTCTACCTGCTGTTGTTCCCCTACCCCCCGCTCATGCCCCGTCTCTCTCTCCCGTTACCCCCACCCCACTCTCATGCCCTGTGTCTCTCTCCTGTTACCCCCCACCTCCCTCTCATGCCTCATGTCTATCTCCTATTGCCCCACACCACCCGGTCATGCCCAGTGTCTCCCTGCTGGTGCCCCCAACCCCCGCTCATGCCCCGTGTCTCTCTCCTGTTACCCCCACCCCCCAGTCATGCCCCGTGTCTCCCTGCTGTTGCCCCCCACCCCCGCTCATGCCCCGTGTCTCTCTCCTGTTACCCCCCACCCCCTCTCATGCCCCGTGTCTCTCTCCTGTTGCCCCCCACCCCTGGTCATGCCCTGTGTCTCCCTGCTGTTGCCCCCCACCCCATGCTCATGCCCTGTTTCTCTCTCCTGTTGCCCCCACCCTCCGGTCATGCCCCGTGTCTCCCTGCTGTTACCCCCACCCCCCGCTCATGCCCTGTGTCTCCATCCTGTTGCCCCCAATCCCCCTCTCATGCCCCGTGTCTCTCTCCTGTTACCCCCCACCCCCCGCTCATGCCCCGTGTCTCCCTCGTGTTCCCCCCACCCCCGCTCATGCCCCGTGTCTCCATGCTGTAGCTTCCCACCCCCCGCTCATGCCCCGTGTCTCCCTCCTGTTACCCCCCACTCCCCGCTCATGCCCCGTGTCTCTCTCCTGTTTCCCCCACCCCCCGCTCATGCCCCGTGTCTCCCTCTTGTTTCCCCCAACCCCGATCATGCACCGTGTCTCTCTCGTGTTGCCACTACCCCCCGCTCATGCCCTGTGTCTCTCTCCTGTTGCCCCAACCCCCGCTCATGCCCCATGTCTCTCTCCTGTTACCCCCACCCCCCTCTCATGCCCCGTGTCTCCCTTCTGTTGCCCCCCACCCCCCACTCATGCCCTGTGTCTGTCTCCTGTTACCCCCACCCCCTCTCATGCCCCGTGTCTCTTTCCTGTTACCCCCCACCCCCTCTCATGCCCGTGTCTCTCTTCTGTTACCCCCACCTCCCTCTCATGCCCCGTGTCTCTCTCCTGTTGCCCCCCACCCCCCGCTCATGCCCCGTGTCTCCCTGCTGTTGCCCCCCACCCCCCGCTCAAGCCCTGTGTCTCCCTCCTGTTGCCCCCCACCCCCCGCTCATGCCCTGTGTCTCTCTCCTGTTACCCTCCACCCCCCGCTCATGCCCCGTGTCTCCCTCGTGTTTCCCCCACCCCCGCTCATGCCCCGTGTCTCCATGCTGTTGCCCATCACCCACCGCTCATGCCCTGTGTCTCCCTTGTGTTCCCCCCACCCCCCGATCATGCCCCATGTCTCCCTGCTGTTGCCCCCCACCCCGCGCTCATGCCCCGTGTCTCTCTCCTGTTACCCCCCACCTCCTGCTCATGCCCCGTGTCTCTCTCCTGTTACCCCCACCCCCTCTCATGCCCCGTGTCTCCTTGCTGTTGCCCCCCATCCCCCGCTCATACCCCGTGTCTCTCTCCTGTTACCCCCACCCCCCTCTCATGCCCCTTGTCTCCCTTCTGTTGCCCCCACCCCCACTCATGCCCCGTGTCTCTCTCCTGTTACCCCCAACCCCCCTCTCATGCCCTGTGTCTCTTTCCTGTTACCCCCTCACCCCCTCTCATGCTGGTGTCTCTCTTCTGTTACCCTCCACCTCCCTCTCATGCCCCGTGTCTCTCTCCTGTTGCCCCCCACCCCCACTCATGCCCCGTGTCTCCCTGCTGTTGCCCCCCACCCCCCACTCATGCCCCGTGTCTCCCTGCTGTTGCCCCAAACCCCCCTCTCATGCACCATGTCTCTCCCCTGTTGCCCCCCCACCCCCGCTCATGCCCCGTATCTCCCTGCTGTTGCCCCCCCACCCCCCGCTCATGCCCTGTGTCTCCCTCCTGTTGCCCCCCACCCCCGCTCATGCCCTGTGTCTCTCTCCTGTTACCCTCCACCCCCCGCTCATGCCCCGTGTCTCCCTCGTGTTCCCCCCACCCCCGCTCATGCCCGTGTCTCCATGCTGTTGCCCATCACCCACCGCTCATGCCCTGTGTCTCCCTTGTGTTCCCCCCACCCCCGATCATGCCCCATGTCTCGCTGCTGTTGCCCCCCACCCTGCGCTCATGCCCAGTGTCTCTCTCCTGTTACCCCCACCCTCCGGTCATGCCCCGTGTCTCCCTGCTGTTACCCCCACCCCCCGCTCATGCCCTGTGTCTCCATCCTGTTGCCCCCAATCCCCCTCTCATGCCCCGTGTCTCTCTCCTGTTACCCCCCACCCCCCGCTCATGCCCCGTGTCTCCCTCGTGTTCCCCCCACCCCCGCTCATGCCCCGTGTCTCCATGCTGTAGCTTCCCACCCCCCGCTCATGCCCCGTGTCTCCCTCCTGTTACCCCCCACTCCCCGCTCATGCCCCGTGTCTCTCTCCTGTTTCCCCCACCCCCCGCTCATGCCCCGTGTCTCCCTCTTGTTTCCCCCAACCCCGATCATGCACCGTGTCTCTCTCGTGTTGCCACTACCCCCCGCTCATGCCCTGTGTCTCTCTCCTGTTGCCCCAACCCCCGCTCATGCCCCATGTCTCTCTCCTGTTACCCCCACCCCCCTCTCATGCCCCGTGTCTCCCTTCTGTTGCCCCCCACCCCCCACTCATGCCCTGTGTCTGTCTCCTGTTACCCCCACCCCCTCTCATGCCCCGTGTCTCTTCCTGTTACCCCCCACCCCCTCTCATGCCCGTGTCTCTCTTCTGTTACCCCCACCTCCCTCTCATGCCCCGTGTCTCTCTCCTGTTGCCCCCCACCCCCGCTCATGCCCCGTGTCTCCCTGCTGTTGCCCCCCCACCCCCGCTCAAGCCCTGTGTCTCCCCCTGTTGCCCCCACCCCCGCTCATGCCCTGGTGTCTCTCTCCTGTTACCCTCCATCCCCCGCTCATGCCCCGTGTCTCCCTCGTGTTCCCCCCACCCCCGCTCATGCCCCGTGTCTCCATGCTGTTGCCCATCACCCACCGCTCATGCCCTGTGTCTCCCTTGTGTTCCCCCCACCCCCCGATCATGCCCCATGTCTCCCTGCTGTTGCCCCCCACCCCGCGCTCATGCCCCGTGTCTCTCTCCTGTTACCCCCCACCTCCTGCTCATGCCCCGTGTCTCTCTCCTGTTACCCCCCACCCCCTCTCATGCCCCCGTGTCTCCTTGCTGTTGCCCCCCATCCCCCGCTCATACCCCGTGTCTCTCTCCTGTTACCCCCACCCCCCTCTCATGCCCCTTGTCTCCTTCTGTTGCCCCCACCCCCACTCATGCCCCGTGTCTCTCTCCTGTTACCCCCAACCCCCCTCTCATGCCCTGTGTCTCTTTCCTGTTACCCCTCACCCCCTCTCATGCTGGTGTCTCTCTTCTGTTACCCCCCACCTCCCTCTCATGCCCGTGTCTCTCTCCTGTTGCCCCCCACCCCCACTCATGCCCCGTGTCTCCCTGCTGTTGCCCCCCACCCCCCACTCATCCCCCATGTCTCCCTGCTGTTGCCCCAAACCCCCCTCTCATGCCCCATGTCTCTCCCCTGTTGCCCCCCCACCCCCCGCTCATGCCCCGTATCTCCCTGCTGTTGCCCCTCCACCCCCCGCTCATGCCCTGTGTCTCCCTCCTGTTGCCCCCCACCCCCCGCTCATGCCCTGTGTCTCTCTCCTGTACCCTCCACCCCCGCTCATGCCCCGTGTCTCCCTCGTGTTCCCCCACCCCCGCTCATGCCCCGTGTCTCCATGCTGTTGCCCATCACCCACCGCTCATGCCCTGTGTCTCCCTTGTGTTCCCCCCACCCCCGATCATGCCCCATGTCTCGCTGCTGTTGCCCCCCACCCTGCGCTCATGCCCAGTGTCTCTCTCCTGTTACCCCCCACCCCCTGCTCATGCCCCGTGTCTCTCTCCTGTTACCCCCACCCCCTCTCATGCCCCGTGTCTCCTTGCTGTTGCCCCCATCGCCCGCTCATACCCCGTGTCTTTTTCCTGTTACCCCCACCCCCCTCTCATGCCCCTTGTCTCCCTTCTGTTGCCCCCCACCCCACTCATGCCCCGTGTCTCTCTCCTGTTACCCCCCACCCCCTCTCATGCCCCGTGTCTCTTTCCTGTTACCCCTCACCCCCCTCTCATGCCCGTGTCTCTCTTCTGTTACCCCCCACCTCCCTCTCATGCCCCGTGTCTCTCTCCTGTTGCCCCCCACCCCCCACTCATGCCCCGTGTCTCCCTGCTGTTGCCCCCCACCCCCCACTCATGCCCCGTGTCTCCCTGCTGTTGCCCCAATCCCCCCTCTCATGCCCCATGTCTCTCTCCTGTTACCCCCAAACCCTCTCATGCCCCGTCTTTCCCTCATGTTCCCCCCACCCCCGCTCATGCCCCGTGTCTCCCTGCTGTTGCCCCCCACCCCCCGCTCATGCCCTGTGTCTCCCTCCTGTTGCCCCCACCCCCCGCTCATGCCCCGTGTCTCTCTCCTGTTACCCCCCACCCCCCGCTCATTCCCTGTGTCTCCCTCGTGTTCCCCCCACCCCTCTCATGCCCCGTGTCTCCATGCTGTAACCCCATCACCCACCGCTCATGCCCTGTGTCTCCCTTGTGTTCCCCCCTATCATGCACCATGTCTCCCTGCTGTTGCCCCCCATCCCGCGCTCATGCCCCGTGTCTCTCTCCTGTTACCCTCCACCCCCTGCTCATGCCCCGTGTCTCTCTCCTGTTACCCCCACCCCCTCTCATGCCCCGTGTCTCCCTGCTGTGCCCCCCACCCCCCCGCTCATGCCCCGTGTCTCTCTCCTGTTACCCCCACCCCCTCTCCATGGCCCCGTGTCTCTCTCCTGTTACCCCCCACCCCATCTCATACCCCGTGTCTCTCTCCTGTTGCCCCCCACCCCTGGTCATGCCCGTGTATCCCTGCTGTTGCCCCCCAACCCTGGTCATGCCTTGTGTCTCCCTGCTGTTGCCCGCCACCCCCCGCTCATGCCCATTGTCCCTCTCTTTTACCCCCCACCCTCCCTCATGCCCTGTGTCTCTCTCCTGTTGCCCCCCACCCACCGGTCATGCCCCGTGTCTCCCTGCTGTTGCCCCCCACCCCCGCTCATGCACCGTGTCTCTCCCCTGTTACCCCCCACCCCCCGCTCATGCCCGTGTCTCCCTGCTGTTGCCCCCCACCCCCCGCTCATGCCCCATTAGTCCCTGCTGTTGCCCCCCCAACCCCCCGCTCATGCCCTGTGTCTCTCTCCTGTTACCCCCACCCTCAGCTCATGCCCTGTGTCTCCCTCTTGTTGCCCCCCACCCCCGATCAAGCCCTGTGTCTCCCTTGTGTTCCCCCCACCCCCCGCTCATACCCTATGTCCCCCTCTTGTTCCCCCACCCTCCGATCATGCCCCATGTCTCCATGCTGTTGCCCCCACCCCGTGCTCATGCCCTGTGTCTCTCTCCTGTTACCGCCACCCTGATCATGCCCCGTGTCTCTCTCCTGTTACCCCCACCCCTCTCTCATGCCCCGTGTCTCTCTCCTGTTACCCCATCCCCTCTCAAGCCCTGTGTCTCTCTCCTGTTGCCCCCCACCCCCGTCATGACCCATGTCTCCCTGCTGTTGCCCCCAAACCCCGCTCATGCCCTGTGTCTCTCTCCTCTTACCCCCACCCCCGGTAATGCCCCGTGTCTCCCTTCTGTGCCCCACATCCCCCGGTCATGCACTGTGTCTCCCTGCTATTGCCCCCCACCCCCCGCTCATGCCCCGTGTCTCTCTCTTATTACCCCCACCCTCCCTCATGCCCCGTGTCTCCCTCGTGTTCCACCCACCCCCTGCTAATGCCCCGTTTCTCCTGCTGTTACTCCCCACCCTCTGCTCATGCCTGTGTCTCCCTGCTGTTGCCCCCCACGCCCCGCTCATGCCCCGTGTCTCGCTCGTCTTACCCCCCACTCCCCGCTCATGCCCCGTGTCTCCCTTGAGTTCCCCCGCTCATGCCCCGTGTCTCCCTGCTGTTGCCCCCACCGCTCATGCCCCGTGTCTTCCTGCTGTTGCCCCCCACCCCCCACTCATGCCCTGTGTCTCCCTGCTGTTGCCCCCCGCCTCCCGCTCATGCCCCGTGTCTCTCTCCTGTTACCCCCCACCCCCCGCTCATGCCCCGTGTCTCCCTCGTGTTCCCCCCAACCCCCGCTCATGCCCCGTGTCTCCCTGCTGTGGCCCCCCCACCCTCCACTCATGCCCTGTGTCTACCTGCTGTTGTTCCCCTACCCCCCGCTCATGCCCCGTCTCTCTCTCCCGTTACCCCCACCCCACTCTCATGCCCTGTGTCTCTCTCCTGTTACCCCCCACCCCCCTCTCATGCCCTGTGCTCTCCCTGTTGCCCCCAAACCCCCGGTCATGCCCCGTGTCTCCCTGCTGTTGCCCCCCACCCCCTGCTCATGCCCCATGTCTCTCTACTGTTACCCCCACCCCCTCTCATGCCTCATGTCTATCTCCTATTGCCCCACACCACCGGTCATGCCCAGTGTCTCCGTGCTGGTGCCCCAACCCCCGCTCATGCCCCGTGTCTCTCTCCTGTTACCCCCCACCCCCCGGTCATGCCCCGTGTCTGCCTGCTGTTGCCCCCCACCCCCGCTCATGCCCCGTGTCTCTCTCCTGTTACCCCCCACCCCCTCTCATGCCCCGTGTCTCTCTCCTGTTCCCCCACCCCTGGTCATGCCTGTGTCTCCCTGCTGTTGCCCCCACCCCATGCTCATGCCCTGTGTCTCTCTCCTGTTGCCCCCAACCTCCGGTCATGCCCCGTGTCTCCCTGCTGTTACCCCCACCCCCCGCTCATCCCCCGTGTCTCTCTCCTGTTCCCCCCACCCCCCGGTCATACCCTGTGTCTCCCTTTTGTTTTCCCTCACCCCCTGCTCATGGCCCGTGTCTCCCTGCTGTTGCCACCCACCCCCCGCTCATGCTCCGTGTCTCTCTCGTGTTGCCCCTACCCCCGCTCATGCCCCGTGTCTCTCTCTGTTGCCCCAACCCCCCACTCATGCCCCATGTCTCTTTCCTGTTACCCCCACCCCCCTCTCATGCCCCGTGTCTCTCTCGTGTTGCCCCTACCGCCCGCTCATGCCCCGTGTCTCTCTCCTGTTACCCCCCACCCCCCTCTCATGCCCCGTGTCTCTTTCCTGTTACCCCCCACCCCCCTCTCATGCCGGTGTCTCTCTCCTGTTCCCCCCACCCCCGGTCAAGCCCTGTGTCTCCCTGCTGTTGCCCCCCACCCCCCACTCATGCCCTGTGTCTCTCTCCTGTTACCCCCTACCCCCCGCTCATGCACCGTGTCTCCCTGCTGTTGCCCGCGACCCCCCACTCCCATGCCCCATGTCTCTCTCCTGTTACCCCCCACACCCCTGTCATGCCCCGTGTCTCCCTGATGTTGCACCCCACCCCCGGCTCATGTCCCGTGTCTCTCCCCTTTTACCCCCCACCTCCCTCTCATGCACCATGTCTCTCTCCTGTTGCCCCCCACCCCCGGTCATGCCCAGTGTCTCCCTGCTGTTGCTCCCCACCCCACGCTCATGCCCCATGTCTCTCTCCTGTTATCCCCCACCCCCTCTCATGCCCCGTGTCTCTCTCCTGTTCCCCCCACCCCCCTCTCATGCCCTGTGTCTCCCTGCTGTTGCCCCCAGCTCATGCCCTGTGTCTTTCTCCTTTTACCCCACACCCCCTCTCATGCCCCGTGTCTCCCTTGTGTTCCCCCACTCCACGCTCATGCCCCGTGTCTCTCTCCTGTTCCCCCCACCCCCCGCTCATGCCCCGTGTCTCTCTCGTGTTGCCCCTACCCCCGCTCATACCCCGTGTCTCTCTCCTGTTACCCCCCACCCCCCTCTCATGCCCGTGTCTCTCTCCTGTTCCCCCCACCCCCGGTCCAGCCCTGTGTCTCCCTGCTGTTGCCCCCCACCCCCCGCTCATGCCCTGTGTCTCTCTCCTGTTACCCCCTACCCCCGCTCATGCCCCGTGTCTCCCTGCTGTTGCCCGCGACCCCCCACTCCCATGCCCCATGTCTCTCTCCTGTTACCCCCGACACCCCTGTCATGCCCCGTGTCTCCCTGATGTTGCCCCCACCCCCGGCTCATGCCCCATGTCTCTCCCCTTTTACCCCCCACCTCCCTCTCATGCCCCGTGTCTCTCTCCTGTTGCCCCCCACCCCCCGGTCATGCCCCGTGTCTCCCTGCTGTTGCTCCCCACCCCCCGCTCATGCCCCGTGTCTCCCTGCTGTTGCCCCCCACCCCCTGCTCATGCCCCATGTCTCTCTCCTGTTCCCCCCACCCCTGCTCATGCCTCGTGTCTCCCCTGTTCCCCTCACCCCCCTCTCATGCCCTGTGTCTCCCTGCTGTTGCCCCCAGCTCATGCCATGTGTCTCTCTCCTTTTACCCCCACCCCCTCTCATGCTCCGTGTCTCCCTTGTGTTCCCCCACTCCACGCTCATGCCCCGTGTCTCTCTCCTGTTACCCCCACCCCCCGCTCATGCCCCGTGTCTCTCTCGTGTTGCCCCTACCCAACGCTCATACCCCGTGTCTCTCTCCTGTTACCCCCCACCCCCCTCTCATGCCCGTGTCTCTCTCCTGTTCCCCCCACCCCCGGTCAATCCCTGTGTCTCCCTGCTGTTGCCCCCCACCCCCCGCTCATGCCCTGTGTCTCTCTCCTGTTACCCCCACCCCCCGCTCATGCCCCGTGTCTCCCTGCTGTTGCCTGCCACCCCCCACTTCCATGCCCCGTGTCTCTCTCCTGTTACCCCCCACACCCCTGTCATGCCCCGTGGCTTCCTGCTGTTGCAGCCCACCCCCGGCTCATGCCCCGTGTCTCTCTCCTGTTACCCCCCACCCCCCGCTCATGCCCTGTGTCTCTCCCTTTTTACCCCCCACCTCCCTCTCATGCCCCGTGTCTCTTTCCTGTTGCCCCCCACCCACCCGGTCATGCCCTGTGTCTACCTGCTGTTGCCCCCCACCCCCCGCTCATGCCCCGTGTCTCCCTGCTGTTGCCCCCTCCCCCGGTCATGCCTCGTGTCTCCCTGCTGTTGCCCCCCACCCCCTGCTCATGCCCCATGTCTCTCTCCTGTTCCCCCCACCCCTGCTCATGCCTCGTGTCTACCCGGTTCCCCCCACCCCCCTCTCATGCCCTGTGTTTCCCTGCTGTTGCCCCCTGCTCATGCCCTGTGTCTCTCTCCTGTTACCCTCCACCCCCGTTCATGCCCCGTGTCTCCCTGCTTTTGCCCCAACCCCCTCTCATGCCCTGTGTCTCCCTGCTGTTGCCCCCCGCTCATGCCCTGTGTCTCTCTCCTTTTACCCCCCATCCCCTCTCATGCCCCGTGTCTCCCTTGTGTTCCCCCCACTCCCCGCTCATGCCCTGTGTCTCTCCCTTTTTACCCCCCACCTCCCTCTCATGCCCCGTGTCTCTCTCCTGTTGCCCCCCACCCACCCGGTCATGCCCTGTGTCTACCTGCTGTTGCCCCCACCCCCCGCTCATGCCCCGTGTCTCCCTGCTGTTGCCCCCTCCCCCCGGTCATGCCTCGTGTCTCCCTGCTGTTGCCCCCCACCCCCTGCTCATGCCCCATGTCTCTCTCCTGTTCCCCCCACCCCTGCTCATGCCTCGTGTCTACCCTGTTCCCCCCACCACCCTCTCATGCCCTGTGTTTCCCTGCTGTTGCCCCCTGCTCATGCCCTGTGTCTCTCTCCTGTTACCCTCCACCCCCGTTCATGCCCCGTGTCTCCCTGCTTTTGCCCCAACCCCCTCTCATGCCCTGTGTCTCCCTGCTGTTGCCCCCGCTCATGCCCTGTGTCTCTCTCCTTTTACCCCCCACCCCCTCTCATGCCCCGTGTCTCCCTTGTGTTCCCCCCACTCCCCGCTCATGCCCTGTGTCTCCCTGCTGTTGCCCCACCCCATCTCATGCCCCGTGTCTCTCTCCTGTTGCCCCCCACCCCCGGTCATGCCCCATGTCTCCCTGCTGTTGCCCCCCACCCCCGCTCATGCCCAGTGTCTCCCTCCTCTTACCCCCCACCCCCCGGTCATGCCTCGTGTCTCCGTGCTGTTGCCCCCACCCCCTCCTCATGCCCCGTGTCTCTCTCCTGTTACTCTCCACCCCGTTCATGCCCTGTGTCTCCCTGCTGTTGCCCCCAAACCCCTCTCATGCCCTGTGTCTCCCTGCTGTTGCCCCCCGCTCATGCCCTGTGTCTCTCTCCTTTTACCCCCCACCCCCTCTCATGCCCCGTGTCTCCCTTGTGTTCCCCCACTCCCCGCTCATGCCCTGTGTCTCCCTGCTGTTACCCCCCACCCCCTCTCATGCCCCGTGTCTCTTTCCTGTTCCCCCCACCCCCGGTCAAACCCTGTGTCTCCCTGCTGTTGCCCCCCACCCCTCGCTCATGCCCTGTGTCTCTCTCTGTTACTCCCCACCCCCGCTCATGCCCCGTGTCTCCCTGCTGTTGCCCGCCACCCACCACTCCCATGCCCCGTGTCTCTCTCCTGTTACCCCCCACACCCCTGTCATGCCCCGTGACTCCCTGATGTTGCCCCCCACCCCCGGCTCATGCCCTGTGTCTCTCTCCTGTTACCTCCCACCCCCCGCTCATGCCCTGTGTCTCTCCCCTTTTACCCCCCACCTCCCTCTCATGCCCCGTGTCTCTCTCCTGTTGCCCCCCACCCCCCGGTCATGCCCCGTGTCTCCCTGCTGTTGCCCCCTCCCCCCGGTCATGTCCCGTGTCTCCCTGCTGTTGCCTCCCACCCCCCGCTCATGCCCCATGTCTCCCACCCTTTCCCACCACCCCTGCTCATGCCTCGTGTCTCCCCTGTTCCCCCACCACGCTCTCATGCCCTGTGTCTCCCTGCTGTTGCCCCCTGCTCATGCCCTGTGTCTCTCTCCTTTTACCCCCTACCCCCTCTCATGCCCCGTGTCTCTCTCCTGTTACCCTCCACCCCCCGTTCATGCCCCGTGTCTCCCTGCTGTTGCCCCCAACCCCCTCTCATGCCCTGTGTCTCCCTGCTGTTGCCCGCGGCTCATGCCCTGTGTCTCTCTTCTTTTACCCCCCACCCCCTCTCATGCCCCGTGTATCCCTTGTGTTCCCCCCACTCCCCGCTCATGCCCTGTGTCTCCCTGCTGTTGCCCCCACCCCATCACATGCCCCGTGTCTCTCCTGTTGCCCCCCACCTTCGGTCATGCCCCATGTCTCCCTGCTGTTGCCCCCCACCCCTGCTCATGCCCAGTGTCTCCCTCCTCTTACCCCCACCCCCCAGTCATGCCCCGTGTCTCCCTGCTGTTGCCCCCCACCCCCTGCTCATGCCCCGTGTCTCTCTCCTGTTACCCCCACCCCCCAGTCATGCCCGTGTCTCCCTGCTGTTGCCCCCCACCCCAAGCTCATGCCCCGTGTCTCTCTCCTGTTACCCCCCACCCCCCGGTCATGCCCGTGTCTCCCTGCTGTTGCCCCCCACCCCCTGCTCATGCCCCATGTCTCTCTCCTGTTACCCCCCACCCCTCTCATGCCCCGTGTCTCTCTCCTGTTACCTCCCACCCCCCGCTCATGCCCCGTGTCTCTCCCCTTTTACCCCCCACCTCCCTCTCATGCCCCGTGTCTCTCTCCTGTTGCCCCCCACCCCCTGGTCATGGCCCGTGTCTCCCTGTTGTTGCCCCCTCCCCCCGGTCATGTCCCGTGTCTCCCTGCTGTTGCCCCCCACCCCCTGCTCATGCCCCATGTCTCCCATCCTTTTCCACCACCCCTGCTCATGCCTCGTGTCTCCCCCCACCCCGCTCTCATGCCCTGTGTCTCCCTGCTGTTGCCCCCTGCTCATGCCCTGTGTCTCTCTCCTTTTACCCCACACCCCCTCTCATGCCCCGTGTCTCTCTCCTGTTACCCTCCACCCCCCGTTCATGCCCCGTGTCTCCCTGCTGTTGCCCCCAACCCCCTCTCATGCCCTGTGCCTCCCTGCTGTTGCCCCTGGCTCATGGCTTGTGTCTCTCTCCTTTTACCCCCCACCCCCTCTCATGCCCCGTGTATCCCTTTTGTTCCCCCCACTCCCCGCTCATGCCCTGTGTCTCCCTGCTGTTGCCCCCACCCCATCTCATGCCCCGTGTCTCTCTCCTGTTGCCCCCCACCTTCGGTCATGCCCCATGCCTCCCCTGCTGTTGCCCCCCACCCCCGCTCATGCCCAGTGTCTCCCTCCTCTTACCCCCCACCCCCCGGTCATGCCCCGTGTCTCCCTGCTGTTGCCCCCCGCCCCCTGCTCATGCCCCGTGTCTCTCTCCTGTTACCCCCCACCCCCCTCTCATGCCCTGTGTCTCCCTCCTGTTGCCCCCTACCCCCCAGTCATGCCCATGTCTCCCTGCTGTTGCCCCCACCCCCTGCTCATGCCCCATGCCTCTCTCCTGTTACCCCCCACCCCTCTCATGCCCCGTGTCTCTCTCCTGTTGCCCCCCACCCCCGGTCATGCCCTGTGTCTCCCTGCTGTTGCCCCCCCCGCTATTGCTCCATGTCTCTCTCCTGTTCCCCCCACCCCCCACTCATGCCTCGTGGCTCCCCTGTTCCCCCCCGATCATGCCCCGTGTCTCCCTGCTGTAGCCCCCCACCCCCCGCTCATACCCCGTGTCTCCCTCGTGTTCCCCCACCCCCGCTCATGCCCCGTGTCTCCCTCCTGTTGCCCCCTACCCCCGCTCATGCCCTGTGTCTCTCTCCTGTTACCCCCACCCTCCGCTCATGCCCCGTGTCTCCCTCTTGTTGCCCCCCACTCCCGATCATGCCCCGTGTCTCCCTTGTGTTCCCCCCACCCCCCGCTCATACCCCGCGTCTCCCTCTTGTTCCCCCCACCCTCCGATCATGTGCCATGTCTCCCTGCTGTTGCCCCCCACCCCGCGCTCATGCCCTGTGTCTCTCTCCTGTTACCCCCACCCCCCGATCATGCCCCGTGTCTCTCTCCTGTTGCCCCCACCCCCCTCTCATGCCCTGTGTCTCCCTGCTGTTGCCCCCACCCCCCGCTCATGCCCCGTGTCTCTCTCCTGTTACCCCCCACCTCTCATGCCCCTGTCTCTCTCCTGTTGCCCCCCACCCCCAGTCATGCCCCATGTCTCCCTGTTGTTGCCCCCCACACCCGGTCATGCACTGTGTCTCCCTGCTGTTGCCCCCCCACCCCCCACTCATGCCCCGTGTCTCTCTCCTATTACCCCCCACCCTCCCTTATGCCCCGTGTCTCCCTCGTGTTCCACCCACCCCCTGCTCATGCCCCCTTTCTCCCTGCTGTTACCCCCCACCCTCTGCTCATGCCCGTGTCTCCCTGCTGTGGCCCCCCACCCTCCGCTCATGCCCCGTGTCTCCCTGCTGTTGCCCACCACCCCCCGCTCATGCCCCGTGTCTCCCTCCTGTAGCCCCCACCCCCCACTCATGCCCCGTGTCTCTCTCCCGTTACCCCCACCCCCCTCTCATGCCCCGTGTCTCTCTCCTGTTACCCCCCACCCCCTCTCATGCCCTGTGTCTTTCTCCTGTTGCCCACCAACCCCCGGTCATGCCCCGTGTCTCCCTGCTGTTGTCCCCCACTACCTGCTCATGCCCCATGTCTCTCTCCTGTTACCCCCTCTCATGCCTCATGTCTATCTCCTGTTGCCCCACACTACCCGGTCATGCCCAGTGTCTCCCTGCTGTTGCCCCCAACAACCGCTCATGCCCCGTGTCTCTCTCCTGTTACCCACCACCCCCGGTCATGCCCCGTGTCTCAGTGCTGTTGCCCCCCACCCCACACTCATGCCCTGTGTCTCTCTCCTGTTGCCCCCACCCTCCAGTCATGCCCCCTGTCTCCCTGCTGTTGCCCCCCAACCCCTGCTCATGCCCCGTGTCTCTCTCCTGTTGCCCCCACCCCCGGTCATGCCCCGTGTCTCCCTTTTGTTGTCCCTCACCCCCTGCTCATGGCCCGTGTCTCCCTGCTGTTGCCCCCCACCACCCGCTCATGCCCCGCGTCTCTCTCGTGTTGCCTCTACCCCCCGCTCATGCCCTGTGTCTCTCTCCTGTTACCCCCCACCCCCCTCTCATGCCCTGTGTCTCTTTCCTGTTACCCCCCACCCCCATCTCATGCCCGTGTCTCTCTTCTGTTACCCCCACCCCCGGTCAAGCCCTGTGTCTCCCTGCTGTTGCCCCCCACCCCCCGCTCATGCCCTTTGTCTCTCTCCTGTTACCCCCCACCCCCCGCTCATGCCCCGTGTCTCCCTGCTGTTGCCCGCCACCCCCCACTCCCATGCCCCCTGTCTCTCTCCTGTTACCCCCCACGCCCCTGTCATGCCCGTGTCTCCCTGCTGTTGCCCCCCACCCCCGGCTCATGCCCCGTGTCTCTCTCCTGTTACCCCCCACCCCCCACTCATGCCCCGTGTCTCTCCCCATTTACCCCCCACCTCCCTCTCATTCCCCGTGTCTGTCTCCTGTTGCCCCACACCCCCCCGGTCTCCCTGCTGTTGCCCCCCACCCCCCGCTCATGCCCCGTGTCTCCCTGCTGTTGCCCCCTCCCCCCGGTCATGCCCCGTGTCTCCCTGCTGTTGCCCCCCACCCCCTGCTCATGCCCCATGTCTCTCTCCCTGTTCCCCCACCCCTGCTCATGTCTCGTGTCTCCCCTGTTCCCCCCACCCCCCTCTCATGCCCTGTATCTCCCTGCTGTTGCCCCCCGCTCATGCCCTGTGTCTCTCTCCTTTTACCCCCACCCCCTCTCATGCCCCGTGTCTCTCTCCTGTTACCCTCCACCCCCGTTTATGCCCCGTGTCTCCCTGCTGATGCCCCCAACCCCCTCTCATGCCCTGTGTCTCCCAGCTGTTGCCCCCCACCCCCCGCTCATGCCCTGTGTCTCCCTGCTGTTGCCCCCTCCCCCCGGTCATGCCCCGTGTCGCCCTGCTGTTGCCCCCTACGCCCCCGCTCATGCCCGGTGTCTCTCTCCTGTTACCCCCCACTCCCCGCTCATGCCCCGTGTCTCCCTTGTGTTCCCCCGGTTCCTGCCCCGTGTCTCCCTCCTTTTACCCCCCCGCTCATGCCATGTGTCTCCCTGCTGTTGCCCCCCACCCCCCGCTCATGCCCCGTGTCTCCCTGCTGTTGCCCCCCACCCCCCGCTCATGCCCCGTGTCTCTCTCCTGTTACCCCCCACCCCACGCTCATGCCCCGTGTCTCCCTCGTGTTCCCCCCAACCCCCGCTCATGCCCTTGTCTCCCTGCTGTGGCCCCCCACCCTCCGGTCATGCCCCCTGTCTCCCTGCTGTTGCCCCCCAGACCCCACTCATGCCCTGTGTCTCTCTCCTGTTGCTCACCACCCCCCGCTCATGCCCCGTGTCTCCCTCCTGTAGCCCCCAGCCCCCGCTCATGCCCCTTGTCTCTCTCCTGTTACCCCCCACCCCCTGCTCTTGCCCCGTGTCTCCCTCGTGTTTCCCCCCACCCCCGCTCATGCCCCGTGTCTCCCTGCTGTTGCCCCGTCCCCCAGTCATGCCCCGTGTCTCCCTGCTGTTGCCGCCCACCCCCTGCCCCATGTCTCTCTCCTGTTCCCTCCACCCCTGCTCATGCCTCGTGTCTCCCCTGTTCCCCCACCCCCCTCTCATGCCCTGTGTCTCCCTGCTGTTGCCCCCTGCTCATGCCCTGTGTCTCTCTCCTTTTACCCCCACCACCTCTCATGCCCTGTGTGTCTCTCCTGTTACCCTCCAACCCCCGTTCATGCCCCGTGTCTCCCTGCTGTTGCCCCCAATCCCCTCTCATGCCCTGTGTCTCCCTGCTGTTGTCCCCCGTTCATGCCCTGTGTCTCTCTCCTTTTACCCCCCACCCCCTCTCATGCCCCGTATCTCCCTTGTGTTCCTCCCACTCCCCGCTCAGGTCCTGTGTCTCCCTGCTGTTGCCCCCACCCCATCTCATGCCCCGTGTCAATCCTGTTGCCCCCCACCCCCGGTCATGCCCCATGTCTCCCTGCTATTGCCCCCCACCCCCGCTCATGCCCAGTGTCTCCCTCCTCTTACCCCCCACCCCCCAGTTCATGCCCCGTGTCTCCCTGCTGTTGCCCCCCACCCCCTGCTCATGCCCCGTGTCTCTCTCCTGTTACCCCCACCCCCCTCTCATGCCCTGTGTCTCCCTCCTGTTTCCCCCCACCCCCCGGTCATGCCCCGTGTCTCCCTGCTGTTGCCCCCCGCTATTGCTCCATGTCTCTCTCCTGTTCCCCTCACCCTCCACTCATGCCTCGTGTCTCACCTGTTCCCCCCACCCCCCAATCATGCCCCGTGTCTCCCTGCTGTAGCCCCCCACCCCGTGCTCATGCCCCGTGTCTCCCTAGTGTTGCCTCCCACCCCCGCTCATGCCCCGTGTCTCCCTGCTGTTGCCCCCTCCCCCAGTCATACCCCGTGTCTCCCTGCTGTTGCCCCCCACCCCCTCTCATGCCCCATGTCTCTCTCCTGTTCCCCCCACCCCTGCTCATGCCTCGTGTCTCGCCTGTTCCCCCCACCTCCCTCTCATGCCCTGTGTCTCCCTGCTGTTGCCCCCCGCTCATGCCCTGTGTCTCTCTCCTGTTACCCCCACCCCTTCTCATGCCCCGTGTCTCTCTCCTGTTACCCTCCACCCCCCTCTAATGCCCCGTGTCTCCCTGATGTTGCCCCCAATGCCCTCTCATGCCCTGTGTCTCCCTGCTGTTGCCCCCCACCCCCTGCTCATGCCCTGTGTCTCTCTCCTGTTACCCCCTACCCCCCTCTCATGCCCCATGTCTCCCTTGAGTTCCCCCCACTCCCCGCTCATGCCCCGTGTCTCTCTCCTGTTACACCCACCCCCTCTCATGCCCTGTGTCTCCCTGCTGTTGCCCCCAACCCCCTCTCATGCCCTGTGTCTCCCTGCTGTTGCCCCCTACCCCCCGCTCGTGCCCTGGGTCTCTCTCCTGTTACCCCCCACCCCCCTCTCATGCCCCGTGTCTCTCTCCTGTTAGCCTCCACCCCCCGTTCATGCCCCGTGTCTCCCTGCTGTTGCCCCCAACCCCCTCTCATGCCCTGTGTCTCCCTGCTGTTGCCCCCCACCCCCTGCTCATGCCCTGTGTCTCCCTCCTCTTACCCCCCACCCCCCGGTCATGCCCCGTGTCTCCCTGCTGTTGCCCCCCACCCCCTGCTAATGCCTGTGTCTCTCTCCTGTTACCCCCACCCCCCTCTCATGCCCTGTGTCTCCATCCTGTTGCCCCCCATCCCCGGTCATGCCCCGTGTCTCCCTGCTGTTGCCCCCCGCTATTGCTCCATGTCTCTCTCCTGTTCCCCCCACCCTCCACTCATGCCTTGTGTCTCACCTGTTCCCCCCACCCCCCGATCATGCCCCGTGTCTTCCTGCTGTAGCCCCCCACCCCCTGCTTATGCCCCGTGTCTCCCTCATGTTGCCCCCCACCCCCGCTCATGCCCGTGTCTCCCTGCTGTTGCCCCCTCCCCCCGGTCATGCCCCCTGTCTCCCTGCTGTTCCCCCAACCCCCCTCTCATGCCCTTGTCTCCCTGCTGTTGCTCCCTGCTCATGCCCTGTGTCTCTCTCCTTTTACCCCCCACCCCCTCTCATGCCACGTGTCTCTCTCCTGTTACCCTCCAACCCCCGTTCATGCCCCGTGTCTCCCTGCTGTTGCCCCCAACCCCCTCTTATGCCCTGTGTCTCCCTTCTGTTGCCCCCGCTCATGCCCCGTGTCTCCCTTGTGTTCCCCCCACTCCCCGCTCATGCCCTGTTTCTCCCTGCTGTTGCCCCCACCCCATCTCATGCCCCGTGTCTCTATCCTGTTGCCCCCCCACCCCCGGTCATGCCCCATGTCTCCCTGCTGTTGCCCCCCACCCCTGCTCATGCCCCATGTCTCTCTCCTTTTAACCCCCACCCCCATCTCATGCCCGTGTCTCTCTCCTGTTGCCCCCCACCCCCCGATCATGCCCCATGTCTCCCTGCTGTAGCCCCCCACCCCTTACTCATACCCCGTGTCTCCCTCGTGTTCCCCCCACCCCCAGCTCATGCCCCGTGTCTCCCTCCTGTTGCCCCCTACCCCCGCTCATGCCCTGTGTCGCTCTCCTGTTACCCCCACCCTCCGCTCATGCCCCGTGTCTCCCTCTTGTTGCCCCCACCCCCGATCATGCCCCGTGTCTCTCTCCTGTTGCCCCCACCCCCCTCTCATGCCCTATGTCTCCCTGCTGTTGCCCCCACCCCCCGCTCATGCCCCGTGTCTCTCTCCTGTTACCCCCCACCTCTCATGCCCCTGTCTCTCTCCTGTTGCCCCCCACCCCCAGTCATGCCCCATGTCTCCCTGTTGTTGCCCCCCACACCCGGTCATGCACTGTGTCTCCCTGCTGTTGCCCCCCACCCCCCACTCATGCCCCGTGTCTCTCTCCTATTACCCCCCACCCTCCCTTATGCCCCGTGTCTCCCTCGTGTTCCACCCACCCCCTGCTCATGCCCCCTTTCTCCCTGCTGTTACCCCCACCCTCTGCTCATGCCCGTGTCTCCCTGCTGTGGCCCCCCACCCTCCGCTCATGCCCCGTGTCTCCCTGCTGTTGCCCACCACCCCCCGCTCATGCCCCGTGTCTCTCTCCCGTTACCCCCACCCCCCTCTCATGCCCCGTGTCTCTCTCCCGTTACCCCCACCCCCCTCTCATGCCCCGTGTCTCTCTCCTGTTACCCCCCACCCCCTCTCATGCCCTGTGTCTTTCTCCTGTTGCCCACCAACCCCCGGTCATGCCCCGTGTCTCCCTGCTGTTGTCCCCCACTACCTGCTCATGCCCCATGTCTCTCTCCTGTTACCCCCCTCTCATGCCTCATGTCTATCTCCTGTTGCCCCACACTACCCGGTCATGCCCAGTGTCTCCCTGCTGTTGCCCCCAACAACCGCTCATGCCCCGTGTCTCTCTCCTGTAACCCACCACCCCCGGTCATGCCCCGTGTCTCAGTGCTGTTGCCCCCCACCCCACACTCATGCCCTGTGTCTCTCTCCTGTTGCCCCCACCCTCCAGTCATGCCCCGTGTCTCCCTGCTGTTGCCCCCCAACCCCTGCTCATGCCCCGTGTCTCTCTCCTGTTGCCCCCACCCCCGGTCATGCCCCGTGTCTCCCTTTTGTTGTCCCTCACCCCCTGCTCATGGCCCGTGTCTCCCTGCTGTTGCCCCCCACCACCCGCTCATGCCCCGCGTCTCTCTCGTGTTGCCTCTACCCCCCGCTCATGCCCTGTGTCTCTCTCCTGTTACCCCCCACCCCCTCTCATGCCCTGTGTCTCTTTCCTGTTACCCCCCACCCCCATCTCATGCCCGTGTCTCTCTTCTGTTACCCCCACCCCCGGTCAAGCCCTGTGTCTCCTTGCTGTTGCCCCCCACCCCCCGCTCATGCCCTTTGTCTCTCTCCTGTTACCCCCCACCCCCCGCTCATGCCCCGTGTCTCCCTGCTGTTGCCCGCCACCCCCCACTCCCATGCCCCCTGTCTCTCTCCTGTTACCCCCCACGCCCCTGTCATGCCCGTGTCTCCCTGCTGTTGCCCCCCCACCCCCGGCTCATGCCCCGTGTCTCTCTCCTGTTACCCCCCACCCCCCACTCATGCCCCGTGTCTCTCCCCATTTACCCCCCACCTCCCTCTCATTCCCCGTGTCTGTCTCCTGTTGCCCCACACCCCCCCGGTCTCCCTGCTGTTGCCCCCCACCCCCCGCTCATGCCCCTTGTCTCCCTGCTGTTGCCCCCTCCCCCCGGTCATGCCCCGTGTCTCCCTGCTGTTGCCCCCCACCCCCTGCTCATGCCCCATGTCTCTCTCCTGTTCCCCCACCCCTGCTCATGTCTCGTGTCTCTCCTGTTCCCCCCACCCCCCTCTCATGCCCTGTATCTCCCTGCTGTTGCCCCCGCTCATGCCCTGTGTCTCTCTCCTTTTACCCCCACCCCCTCTCATGCCCCGTGTCTCTCTCCTGTTACCCTCCACCCCCGTTTATGCCCCGTGTCTCCCTGCTGATGCCCCCAACCCCCTCTCATGCCCTGTGTCTCCCAGCTGTTGCCCCCCACCCCCCGCTCATGCCCTGTGTCTCCCTGCTGTTGCCCCCTCCCCCCGGTCATGCCCCGTGTCGCCCTGCTGTTGCCCCCCACGCCCCCGCTCATGCCCGGTGTCTCTCTCCTGTTACCCCCCACTCCCTGCTCATGCCCCGTGTCTCCCTTGTGTTCCCCCGGTTCCTGCCCCGTGTCTCCCTCCTTTTACCCCCCCGCTCATGCCATGTGTCTCCCTGCTGTTGCCCCCCACCCCCCGCTCATGCCCCGTGTCTCCCTGCTGTTGCCCCCCACCCCCCGCTCATGCCCCGTGTCTCTCTCCTGTTACCCCCCACCCCACGCTCATGCCCCGTGTCTCCCTCGTGTTCCCCCCAACCCCCGCTCATGCCCTTGTCTCCCTGCTGTGGCCCCCCACCCTCCGCTCATGCCCCGTGTCTCCCTGCTGTTGCCCCCCAGACCCCACTCATGCCCTGTGTCTCTCTCCTGTTGCTCACCACCCCCGCTCATGCCCCGTGTCTCCCTCCTGTAGCCCCCAGCCCCCGCTCATGCCCCTTGTCTCTCTCCTGTTACCCCCCACCCCCTGCTCTTGCCCCGTGTCTCCCTCGTGTTTCCCCCCACCCCCGCTCATGCCCCGTGTCTCCCTGCTGTTGCCCCCTCCCCCAGTCATGCCCCGTGTCTCCCTGCTGTTGCCCCCCACCCCCTGCCCCATGTCTCTCTCCTGTTCCCTCCACCCCTGCTCATGCCTCGTGTCTCCCCTGTTCCCCCACCCCCCTCTCATGCCCTGTGTCTCCCTGCTGTTGCCCCCTGCTCATGCCCTGTGTCTCTCTCCTTTTACCCCCACCACCTCTCATGCCCTGTGTGTCTCTCCTGCTACCCTCCAACCCCCGTTCATGCCCCGTGTCTCCCTGCTGTTGCCCCCAATCCCCTCTCATGCCCTGTGTCTCCCTGCTGTTGTCCCCCGTTCATGCCCTGTGTCTCTCTCCTTTTACCCCCCACCCCCTCTCATGCCCCGTATCTCCCTTGTGTTCCTCCCACTCCCCGCTCAGGTCCTGTGTCTCCCTGCTGTTGCCCCCACCCCATCTCATGCCCCGTGTCAATCCTGTTGCCCCCCACCCCCGGTCATGCCCCATGTCTCCCTGCTATTGCCCCCCACCCCCGCTCATGCCCAGTGTCTCCCTCCTCTTACCCCCCACCCCCAGTTCATGCCCCGTGTCTCCCTGCTGTTGCCCCCCACCCCCTGCTCATGCCCCGTGTCTCTCTCCTGTTACCCCCACCCCCCTCTCATGCCCTGTGTCTCCCTCCTGTTTCCCCCCACCCCCGGTCATGCCCCGTGTCTCCCTGCTGTTGCCCCCCGCTATTGCTCCATGTCTCTCTCCTGTTCCCCTCACCCTCCACTCATGCCTCGTGTCTCACCTGTTCCCCCCACCCCCCAATCATGCCCCGTGTCTCCCTGCTGTAGCCCCCCACCCCGTGCTCATGCCCCGTGTCTCCCTAGTGTTGCCTCCCACCCCCGCTCATGCCCCGTGTCTCCCTGCTGTTGCCCCCTCCCCCAGTCATGCCCCGTGTCTCCCTGCTGTTGCCCCCCACCCCCTCTCATGCCCCATGTCTCTCTCCTGTTCCCCCCACCCCTGCTCATGCCTCGTGTCTCGCCTGTTCCCCCCACCTCCCTCTCATGCCCTGTGTCTCCCTGCTGTTGCCCCCCGCTCATGCCCTGTGTCTCTCTCCTGTTACCCCCACCCCTTCTCATGCCCCGTGTCTCTCTCCTGTTACCCTCCACCCCCCTCTAATGCCCCGTGTCTCCCTGATGTTGCCCCCAATGCCCTCTCATGCCCTGTGTCTCCCTGCTGTTGCCCCCCACCCCCTGCTCATGCCCTGTGTCTCTCTCCTGTTACCCCCTACCCCCCTCTCATGCCCCATGTCTCCCTTGAGTTCCCCCCACTCCCCGCTCATGCCCCGTGTCTCTCTCCTGTTACACCCACCCCCTCTCATGCCCTGTGTCTCCCTGCTGTTGCCCCCAACCCCCTCTCATGCCCTGTGTCTCCCTGCTGTTGCCCCCTACCCCCCGCTCGTGCCCTGGGTCTCTCTCCTGTTACCCCCCACCCCCCTCTCATGCCCCGTGTCTCTCTCCTGTTAGCCTCCACCCCCGTTCATGCCCCGTGACTCCCTGCTGTTGCCCCCAACCCCCTCTCATGCCCTGTGTCTCCCTGCTGTTGCCCCCCACCCCCTGCTCATGCCCTGTGTCTCCCTCCTCTTACCCCCCACCCCCCGGTCATGCCCCGTGTCTCCCTGCTGTTGCCCCCCACCCCCTGCTAATGCCCGTGTCTCTCTCCTGTTACCCCCACCCCCCTCTCATGCCCTGTGTCTCCCTCCTGTTGCCCCCCACCCCCCGGTCATGCCCCGTGTCTCCCTGCTGTTGCCCCCCGCTATTGCTCCATGTCTCTCTCCTGTTCCCCCCACCCTCCACTCATGCCTTGTGTCTCACCTGTTCCCCCACCCCCCGATCATGCCCCGTGTCTTCCTGCTGTAGCCCCCCACCCCCTGCTTATGCCCCGTGTCTCCCTCATGTTGCCCCCCACCCCCGCTCATGCCCGTGTCTCCCTGCTGTTGCCCCCTCCCCCCGGTCATGCCCCCTGTCTCCCTGCTGTTCCCCCAACCCCCCTCTCATGCCCTTGTCTCCCTGCTGTTGCTCCCTGCTCATGCCCTGTGTCTCTCTCCTTTTACCCCCCACCCCCTCTCATGCCACGTGTCTCTCTCCTGTTACCCTCCAACCCCCGTTCATGCCCCGTGTCTCCCTGCTGTTGCCCCCAACCCCCTCTTATGCCCTGTGTCTCCCTTCTGTTGCCCCCGCTCATGCCCCGTGTCTCCCTTGTGTTCCCCCCACTCCCCGCTCATGCCCTGTTTCTCCCTGCTGTTGCCCCCACCCCATCTCATGCCCCGTGTCTCTATCCTGTTGCCCCCCCACCCCCGGTCATGCCCCATGTCTCCCTGCTGTTGCCCCCCACCCCTGCTCATGCCCCATGTCTCTCTCCTTTTAACCCCCACCCCCATCTCATGCCCGTGTCTCTCTCCTGTTGCCCCCCACCCCCCGATCCTGCCCCATGTCTCCCTGCTGTAGCCCCCCACCCCTTACTCATACCCCGTGTCTCCCTCGTGTTCCCCCCACCCCCAGCTCATGCCCCGTGTCTCCCTCCTGTTGCCCCCTACCCCCCGCTCATGCCCTGTGTCGCTCTCCTGTTACCCCCACCCTCCGCTCATGCCCCGTGTCTCCCTCTTGTTGCCCCCCACCCCCGATCATGCCCTGTGTCTCCCTTGTGTTCCCCCCACCCCCTGCTCATACCCCGTGTCTCCCTCTTGTTCCCCCCACCCTCCGATGATGCCCCATGTCTCCCTGCTGTTGCCCCCCACCCTGCGCTCATGCCCTGTGTCTCTCTCCTGTTACCCCCACCCCGATCATGCCCCGTGTCTCTCTCCTGTTACCCCCACCCCCCTCTCATGCCCCGTGTCTCCATGCTGTTGCCCCCAACCCCCGCTCATGCCCCGTGTCACTCTCCTGTTACCCCCACCCCCTCTCATGCCCGTGTCTCTCTCCTGTTGCCCCCCACCCCCGGTCATGCCCCATGTCTCCCTGCTGTTGCCCCCCACCCCCGCTCAAGCCCCGTGTCTCTCTCCTCTTTACCCCCACCCCCGGTCATGCCCCGTGTATCCATTCTGTTGCCCACACTCCCCGGTCATGCACTTTGTCTCCCTGCTGTTGCCCCCCACCCCCGGTCATGCCCCGTGTCTCTCTCCTATTACCCCCCACCCTCCCTCATGCCCCGTGTCTCCCTCGTGTTCCACCCACCCCCTGCTCATGCCCCGTTTCTCCCTGCTCTTACCACCCACCCTCTGCTCATGCCCGTGTCTCCCTGCTGTGGCCCCCCACCCTCCGCTCATGCCCCGTGTCTCCCTGCTGTTGCCCCCCAGCCCCACTCATGCCCCGTGTCTCTCTCCTGTTGACCACCACCCCCTGCTCATGCCCAGTGTCTCCCTCCTGTAGCCCCCACCCCCCGCTCATGCCCTGTGTCTCTCTCCCGTGACCCCCACCCCCCTCTCATGCCCTGTGTCTCTCTCCTGTTACCCCACACCCCCTCTCATGCCCTGTGTCTCTCTCCTGTTGCCCCCCAAACCCCGGTCATGCCCCGTGTCTCCCTGCTGTTGCCCCCCACCCCCTGCTCATGCCCCATGTCTCTCTCCTCTCACCCCCCTCTCATGCCTCATGTCTATCTCCTGTTGCCCGACACCATCCGGTCATGCCCAGTGTCTCCCTGCTGTTGTCCCCAACCGCCGCTCATGCCCCGTGTCTCTCTCCTGTTACCCACCATCCCCCGGTCATGCCCCGTGTCTCCCTGATGTTGCCCCCCACCCCCTGCTCATGCCCTGTGTCTCTCTCCTGTTACCCCTCACCCCCTCTCATCCCCCGTGTCTCTCTCCTGTTGCCCCCCACCCCCCAGTCATGCCCTGTGTCTCCCTCTTGTTCCCCCCACCCTCAGATCATGCCCCATGTCTCCCTGCTGTTGCCCCACCCTCCGGTCATGCCCCGTGTCTCCCTGCTGTTGCCCCCCACCCCCCGCTCATGCCCCATGTCTCTCTCCTGTTCCCCTGACCCCCCGGTCATGCCCCGTGTCTCCCTTTTGTTGTCCCTCACCCCCTGCTCATGGCCCGTGTTTCCCTTCTGTTGCCACCCACCCCCCGCTCATGCCCCGTGTCTCTCTCGTGTTGCCCCTACCCCCCGGTCATGCCCCGTGTCTCTCTCCTGTTACCCCCCACCCCCCTCTCATGCCCCGTGTCTCTTTCCTGTTACCCCCACCCCCTCTCATGCCTGTGTCTCTCTTCTGTTACCCCCACCCCCAGTCAAGCCCTTTGTCTCCCTGCTGTTGCCCCCCACCCCCGCTCATGCCCTGTGTCTCTCTCCTGTTACCCCCCACCCCCCACTCATGCCCCATGTCTCCCTGCTGTTGCCCGCCACCCCCCACTCCCATGCCCCGTGTCTCTCTCCTGTTACCCCACACACCCCCTGTCATGCCCCGTGTCTCCCTGCTGTTGCCCCCCACCCCCGGCTCATGCCCGGTGTCTCTCTCCTGTTACCCCCCACCCCCTGCTCATGCCCCGTGTCTCTCCCCTTTTACCCCCCAACTCCCTCTCCTGCCCCGTGTCTCTCTCCTGTTGCCCCCCACCCCCCTGGTCATGCCCCGTGTCTCCTGCTGTTGCCCCCTCCCGCCGGTCATGCCCCGTGTCTCCCTGCTATTGCCCCCCACCCCCTGCTCATGCCCCCATGTCTCTCTCCTGTTCCCCCACCCCTGCTCATGCCTCGTGTCTCCCCTGTTCCCCCCACCCCCTCTCATGCCCTGTGTCTCCCTGCTGTTCCCCCCGCTCATGCCCTGTGTCTCTCTCCTTTTACCCCCACCCCTCTCATGCCCCGTGTCTCTCTCCTGTTACCCTCCACCCCCGTTCATGCCCCGTGTCTCCCTGCTGTTGCCCCCAACCCCGTTCATGCCCTGTGTCTCCATGCTGTTGCCCCCAACCCCCTCTCATGCCCTGTGTCTCCCTGCTGTTGCCCCCCACCCCCCGCTCATGCCCTGTGTCTCTCTCCTGTTACCCCCCACCCCCCTCTCATGCCCTGTGTCTCCCTTGTGTTCCCCCCACTCCCGCTCATGCCCTGTGTCTCCCTGCTGTTGCCCCCACCCCATCTCATGCCCCGTGTCTCCCTGCTGTTGCCCCCCACCCTTGGCTCATTCCCCGTGTCTCTCTCCTGTTACCCCGATCCCCCGCTCATGCCCCGTGTCTCTCCCCTTTTACCCCCCACCTCCCTCTCATGCCCCGTGTCTCTCTCCTGTTGCCCCCCACCCCCCCGGTCATGCCCCCTGTCTCCCTGATGTTGCCCCCCACCCCCCGCTCATGCCCCGTGTCTCCCTGCTGTTGCCCCCTCCCCCCGGTCATGCCCCGTGTCTCCCTGCTGTTGCCCCCCACCCCCTGCTCATGCCCCATGTCTCTCTCCTGTTCCCCCACCCCTGCTCATGCCTCATGTCTCCCCTGTTCCCCCACACCCTCTCATGCCCTGTGTCTCCCTGCTGTTGCCCCCGCTCATGCCCCGTGTCTCTCTCCTGTTACCCTCCACCCCCGTTCATGCCCCGTGTCTCCCTGCTGTTGCCCCCAACCCCCTCTCATGCCCTGTGTCTCCCTGCTGTTGCCCCCTACCCCCCGCTCATGCCCTGTGCCTCTCTCCTGTTACCCCCCACCCCCCTCTCATGCCCAGTGTCTCTCTCCTGTTACCCTCCACCCCCTGTTCATGCCCTGTATCTCCCTGCTGTTGCCCCCAACCCCCCTCTCATGCCCTGTGTCTCCCTGCTGTTGCCCCCCACCCCCCGCTCATGCCCTGTGTCTCTCTCCTGTTACCCCCACCCCATCTCATGCCCCGTGTCTCTATCCTGTTGCCCCCACCCCCAGTCATGCCCCATGTCTCTCTCCTGTTCCCCCCACCCCCCGGTCATGCCCCGTGTCTCCCTTTTGTTGTCCCTCACCCCCTGCTCATGGCCCGTGTCTCCCTGCTGTTGCCCCCCACCCCCCACTCATGCCCCGTGTCTCTCTCGTGTTGCCCCAACCACCCGCTCATGCCCGTGTCTCTCTCCTGTTACCCCCCACCCCCTCTCATGCCCCGTGTCTCTTTCCTGTTATCCCCCACCCCCGCTCATGCCCCGTGTCTCTCTGCTGTTACCCCCACCCCCCTCTCATGCCCTGTGTCTCCCTCCTGTTGCCTCCCACCCCCTGGTCATGCCCATGTCTCCCTGCTGTTGCCCCCCACCCCAAGCTCATGCCCTGTGTCTCTCTCCTGTTACCCCCACCCCAGGTCATGCCCCGTTTCTCCCTGCTGTTGCCCCCCACCCCCTGCTCATGCCCCATGTCTCTCTCCTGTTGCCCCCCACCCTCCCTCTCATGCCCTGTGTCTCTCTCCTGTTGCCCCACACCCCCCGGTCATGCCCCGTGTCTCCCTGCTGTTGCCCCCCGCTATTGCTCCATGTTTCTCTCCTGTTCCCCCCACCCCCCACTCATGCCTCTTGTCTCCCCTGTTCCCCCCACCCCCCGATCATGCCCCGAGTCTCCCTGCTGTAGCCCCCCACCCCCCGTTCATAACCCGTGTCTCCTCGTGTTCCCCCTACCCCCTGCTCATGCCCTGTGTCTCTCTCCTGTTACCCCCACCCTCCGCTCATGCCCGTGTCTCCCTCTTGTTGCCCCCCACCCCCGATCATGCCCCGTGTCTCCCTTGTGTTCCCCCCACCCCCCGCTCATACCCCGTGTCTCCCTCTTGTTCCCCCCACCCTCCGATCATGCCCCATGTCTTCCTGCTGTTGCCACCCACCCCGCGCTCATGCCCTGTGTCTCTCTCCTGTTACCCCACCCCCCTATCATGCCCCGTGCCTCTCTCCTGTTACCCTCACCCCCTCTCATGCCCCGTGTCTCCCTGCTGTTGCCCCCACCCCCGCTCATGCCCCGTGTCTCTTTCCTGTTACACCCACCCCCCTCTCATGCCCTGTGTCTCTCTCCTGTTGCCCCCCACCCCCAGTCATGCCCCATGTCTCCCTGCTGTTGCCCCCCGCCCCCGCTCAAGCCCCGTGTCTCTCTCCTCTTACCCCCCACCCCTAGTCATGCCCCGTGTCTCCCTTCTGTTGCCCCACACCCCCCGGTCATGCACTGTGTCTCCCTGCTGTTGCCCCCCACCCCCCGCTCATGCCCCATGTCTCTCTCCTATTACCCCCCACCCTCCCTCATGCCCCGTGTCTCCCTCGTGTTCCACCCACCCCCTGCTCATGCCCCGTTTCTCCATGCTGTTACCACCCACCCTCTGCTCATGCCTTTGTCGCCCTGCTGTTGCCCCCCATGCCCCTGCTCATGCCCCGTGTCTCTCTCCGGTTACCCCCCACTCCCCGCTCATGCCCCGTGTCTCCCTTGTGTTCCCCCCGCTCATGCCGCGTGTCTCCCTGCTGTTGCCCCCCACCCCCCGCTCATGCCCCGTGTCTCCCTCCTGTTGCCCGCCACCCCCCGCCTCATGCCCCGTGTCTCTCTCCTCTTACCCCCACTCCCCGCTCATGCCCCGTGTCTCCCTGCTGTTGCCCCCCATCCCCCGCTCATGCCCCGTGTCTCTCTCCTGTTACCCCCCACCCCCCGCTCATGCCCCGTGTTTCGCTCGTGTTCCCCCCAAACCCCGCTCATGCCCTTGTCTCCCTGCTGTGGCCCCCCACCCTCCGCTCATGCCCCGTGTCTCCCTGCTGTTGCCCCCCAGCCCACACTCATGCCCCGTGTCTCTCTCTTGTTGCCCACCACCCCGCGCTCATGCCTCGTGTCTCCCTCCTGTAGCCCAAACCCCCCGCTCATGCCCTGTGTCTCGCTCCTGTTACCCCCCCACCCCCTGCTCATGCCCCGTGTCTCCCTCGTGTTGCCCCCCACCCCCCTCTCATGCCCCGTGTCTCTCTCCTGTTACCCCCCACCCCCCTTTCATGCCCTGTGTCTCTCTCCTGTTGCCCCCCAACCCCCGGTCATGCCCCGTGTCTCTCTCCTGTTACCCCCCTATCATGCCTCATGTCTATCTCCTGTTGCCCCACACCACCTGGTCATGCCCAGTGTCTCCCTGCTGTTGCCCCCAACTCCCGCTCATGCCCCGTGTCTCTCTCCTGTTACCCCCAACCCCCAGTCATGCCCCGTGTCTCCCTGCTGTTGCCCCCCAACCCCGCTCATGCCCCGTGTCTCTCTCCTATTACCCTCCACCCCCTCTCATGCCCCGTGTCTCTCTCCTGTTGCCCCCCACCCCCCAGTCATGCCCTGTGTCTCCCTGCTGTTGCCGCCCACCCCACGCTCATGCCCTGTGTCTCTCTCCTGTTCCCCCCACCCCCCGGTCATGCCCCGTGTCTCCCTTTTGTTGTCCCTCACCCCCTGCTCATGGCCCGTGTCTCCCTGCTGTTGCCCCCCACCCCCCGCTCATGCCCCATGTCTCTCTCGTGTTGCCCCTACCCCCCGCTCATGCCCCGTGTCTCTGTCCTGTAGCCCCAACCCCCGCTCATGCCCCGTGTCTCTCTCCTGTTACCCCCACCCCCCTCTCATGCCCCGTGTCTCCCTTCTGTTGCCCCCCCAGCTCATGCCCCGTGTCTCTCTCCTGTTACCCCCCACCCCCCTCTCATGCCCCGTGTCTCTTTCCTGTTACCCCCACCCCCTCTCATGCCCGTGTCTCTCTTCTGTTACCCCCCACCACCCTCTCATGCCCTGTGACCCCTCGTGTTCCCCCCACCCCCCACTCATGCCCCGTGTCTCCCTGCTGTTGCCCCAAACCCCCTCTCATGCCCCGTGTCTCTCTCCTGTTACCCCCCACCCCCTCTCATAGCCCGTGTCTCTCTCCTGTTCCCCCCACCCCCGGTCAAGCCCTGTGTCTCCCTGCTGTTGCCCCACACCCCCCGCTCATGCCCTGTGTCTCTCTCCTGTTACACCCCACCCCCCGGTCATGCCCGTGTCTCCCTGCTGTTGCCCCCCACCCCCTGGTCATGCCCCGTGTCTCCCTGCTGTTGCCCGCCATCCCCCACTCCCCATGCCCCGTGTCTCTCTCCTGTTACGCCCCACACCCCTGTCATGCCCCATGTCTCCCTGCTGTTGCCTCCCACCCCCGCTCATGCCCAGTGTCTCTCTCCTCTTACCCCCCACCCCCCGATCATGCCCCTTGTCTCCCTGCTGTTGCCCCCCACCCCCCTGCTCATGCCCCGTGTCTCTCTCCCATTACCCCACCCCCTCTCATGCCCCGTGTCTCTTTCCTGTTACCCCCACCCCCTCTCATGCCCTGTGTCTCTCTCCTGTTGCCCCCCAACCCCCGGTCATGCCCCGTGTCTCCCTGCTGTTGCCCCCCACCCCCTGCTCATGCCCCATGTCTCACTCCTGTTACCCCCCTCTCATGCCTCATGTCCATCTCCTGTTGCCCCACACCACCCGGTCATGCCCAGTGTCTCCCTGCTGTTGCCCCCAACCCCCGCACATGCCCCGTGTCTCTCTCCTGTTACCCACCACCCCCCGCTCATGCCCCGTGTCTCTCTCCTGTTACCCCCCACCCCCCGCTCATGCCCCGTGTTTCGCTCGTGTTCCCCCCAAACCCCGCTCATGCCCTTGTCTCCCTGCTGTGGCCCCCCACCCTCCGCTCATGCCCCGTGTCTCCCTGCTGTTGCCCCCAGCCCACACTCATGCCCCGTGTCTCTCTCTTGTTGCCCACCACCCCGCGCTCATGCCTCGTGTCTCCCTCCTGTAGCCCAAACCCCCCGCTCATGCCCTGTGTCTCGCTCCTGTTACCCCCCCACCCCCTGCTCATGCCCCGTGTCTCCCTCGTGTTGCCCCCCACCCCCCTCTCATGCCCCGTGTCTCTCTCCTGTTACCCCCCACCCCCCTTTCATGCCCTGTGTCTCTCTCCTGTTGCCCCCCAACCCCCGGTCATGCCCCGTGTCTCTCTCCTGTTACCCCCCTATCATGCCTCATGTCTATCTCCTGTTGCCCCACACCACCTGGTCATGCCCAGTGTCTCCCTGCTGTTGCCCCCAACTCCCGCTCATGCCCCGTGTCTCTCTCCTGTTACCCCCAACCCCCAGTCATGCCCCGTGTCTCCCTGCTGTTGCCCCCCAACCCCGCTCATGCCCCGTGTCTCTCTCCTATTACCCTCCACCCCCTCTCATGCCCCGTGTCTCTCTCCTGTTGCCCCCCACCCCCCAGTCATGCCCTGTGTCTCCCTGCTGTTGCCGCCCACCCCACGCTCATGCCCTGTGTCTCTCTCCTGTTCCCCCCACCCCCCGGTCATGCCCCGTGTCTCCCTTTTGTTGTCCCTCACCCCCTGCTCATGGCCCGTGTCTCCCTGCTGTTGCCCCCCACCCCCCGCTCATGCCCCATGTCTCTCTCGTGTTGCCCCTACCCCCCGCTCATGCCCCGTGTCTCTGTCCTGTAGCCCCAACCCCCCCGCTCATGCCCCGTGTCTCTCTCCTGTTACCCCCACCCCCCTCTCATGCCCCGTGTCTCCCTTCTGTTGCCCCCCCAGCTCATGCCCCGTGTCTCTCTCCTGTTACCCCCCACCCCCCTCTCATGCCCCGTGTCTCTTTCCTGTTACCCCCACCCCTCTCATGCCCGTGTCTCTCTTCTGTTACCCCCCACCACCCTCTCATGCCCTGTGACCCCTCGTGTTCCCCCACCCCCCACTCATGCCCCGTGTCTCCCTGCTGTTGCCCCAAACCCCCTCTCATGCCCCGTGTCTCTCTCCTGTTACCCCCCACCCCCTCTCATAGCCCGTGTCTCTCTCCTGTTCCCCCCACCCCCGGTCAAGCCCTGTGTCTCCCTGCTGTTGCCCCACACCCCCCGCTCATGCCCTGTGTCTCTCTCCTGTTACACCCCACCCCCCGGTCATGCCCGTGTCTCCCTGCTGTTGCCCCCCACCCCCTGGTCATGCCCCGTGTCTCCCTGCTGTTGCCCGCCATCCCCCACTCCCATGCCCCGTGTCTCTCTCCTGTTACGCCCCACACCCCTGTCATGCCCCATGTCTCCCTGCTGTTGCCTCCCACCCCCGCTCATGCCCAGTGTCTCTCTCCTCTTACCCCCCACCCCCCGATCATGCCCCTTGTCTCCCTGCTGTTGCCCCCCACCCCCTGCTCATGCCCCGTGTCTCTCTCCCATTACCCCCACCCCCCTCTCATGCCCCGTGTCTCTTTCCTGTTACCCCCACCCCCTCTCATGCCCTGTGTCTCTCTCCTGTTGCCCCCAACCCCCGGTCATGCCCCGTGTCTCCCTGCTGTTGCCCCCCACCCCCTGCTCATGCCCCATGTCTCACTCCTGTTACCCCCCTCTCATGCCTCATGTCCATCTCCTGTTGCCCCACACCACCCGGTCATGCCCAGTGTCTCCCTGCTGTTGCCCCCAACCCCCGCACATGCCCCGTGTCTCTCTCCTGTTACCCACCACCCCCCGGTCATGCCCCGTGTCTCCCTGCTGTTGCCCCCCACCCCCTGCTCATGCCCCGTGTCTCTCTCCTGTTACCCCTCACCCCTCTCATGCCCCGTGTCTCTCTCCTGTTGCCCCCCACCCCCCAGTCATGCCCTGTGTCTCCCTCTTGTTCCCCCCACCCTCCGATCATGCCCCATGTCTCCCTGCTGTTGCCCCACCCTCTGGTCATGCCCCGTGTCTACCTGCTGTGGCCCCCCACCCCCCGCTCATGCCCCGTGTCTCTCTCCTGTTGCCCCCCAACCCCCGCTCTTGCCCCGTGTCTCTCTCCTGTTATCCCCCACCCCCTCTCATGCCCCGTGTCTCTCTCCTGTTGCCCCCACCCCCCGGTCATGCCCCGTGTCTCCCTTTTGTTCCCCCTCGACCCCCGCTCATGCCCCATGTCTCTCTCGTGTTGCCCCTACCCCCCGCTCATGCCCCGTGTCTCTGTCCTGTTGCCCCAACCCCCCGCTCATGCCCCGTGTCTCTCTCCTGTTACCCCCACCCCCCTCTCATGCCCCGTGTCTCCCTTCTGTTGCCCCCCAGCTCATGCCCCGTGTCTCTCTCCTGTTACCCCCCACCCCCTCTCATGCCCCGTGTCTCTTTCCTGTTACCCCCACCCCCTCTCATGCCCGTGTCTCTCTTCTGTTACCCCCCACCACCCTCTCATGCCCTGTGACCCCTCGTGTTCCCCCCACCCCCCACTCATGCCCCGTGTCTCCCTGCTGTTGCCCCAAACCCCCTCTCATGCCCCGTGTCTCTCTCCTGTTACCCCCCACCCCCTCTCATAGCCCGTGTCTCTCTCCTGTTCCCCCCACCCCCGGTCAAGCCCTTTGTCTCCCTGCTGTTGCCCCACACCCCCCGCTCATGCCCTGTGTCTCTCTCCTGTTACACCCCACCCCCCCGGTCATGCCCGTGTCTCCCTGCTGTTGCCCCCCACCCCCTGGTCATGCCCCGTGTCTCCCTGCTGTTGCCCGCCATCCCCCACTCCCATGCCCCGTGTCTCTCTCCTGTTACGCCCCACACCCCTGTCATGCCCCATGTCTCCCTGCTGTTGCCTCCCCACCCCCTGCTCATGCCCCGTGTCTCTCTCCCATTACCCCCACCCCCCTCTCATGCCCCGTGTCTCTTTCCTGTTACCCCCACCCCCTCTCATGCCCTGTGTCTCTCTCCTGTTGCCCCCCAACCCCCGGTCATGCCCCGTGTCTCCCTGCTGTTGCCCCCCACCCCCTGCTCATGCCCCATGTCTCACTCCTGTTACCCCCCTCTCATGCCTCATGTCCATCTCCTGTTGCCCCACACCACCCGGTCATGCCCAGTGTCTCCCTGCTGTTGCCCCCAACCCCCGCACATGCCCCGTGTCTCTCTCCTGTTACCCACCACCCCCCGGTCATGCCCCGTGTCTCCCTGCTGTTGCCCCCCACCCCCTGCTCATGCCCCGTGTCTCTCTCCTGTTACCCCTCACCCCCTCTCATGCCCCGTGTCTCTCTCCTGTTGCCCCCCACCCCCCAGTCATGCCCTGTGTCTCCCTCTTGTTCCCCCCACCCTCCGATCATGCCCCATGTCTCCCTGCTGTTGCCCCACCCTCTGGTCATGCCCCGTGTCTACCTGCTGTTGCCCCCCACCCCCGCTCATGCCCCGTGTCTCTCTCCTGTTGCCCCCCAACCCCCGCTCTTGCCCCGTGTCTCTCTCCTGTTATCCCCCACCCCCTCTCATGCCCCGTGTCTCTCTCCTGTTGCCCCCACCCCCCGGTCATGCCCCGTGTCTCCCTTTTGTTCCCCCTCGACCCCTGCTCATGGCCCGTGTCTCCCTGCTGTTGCCCCCCACCCCCCGCTCATGCCCCGTGTCTCTCTCGTGTTGCCCCCACCCTCCGCTCATGCCCTGTGTCTCTCTCCTGTTACCCCCACCCCTCTCTCATGCCCCGTGTCTCTTTCCTGTTACCCCCCACCCCCCTCTCATGCCCGTGTCTCTCTTCTATTACCCCCACCCCCGGTCAAGCCCTGTGTCTCCCTGCTGTTGCCCCCCACCCCCCGCTCATGCCCTGTGTCCCTCTCCTGTTACCCCCCACCCCCCGCTCATGCCCCGTGTCTCCCTGCTGTTGCCCACCCACCCCCAGCTCATGCCCTGTGTCTCTCTCCTGTTACCCCCCAACCCCCGCTCATGCCCCGTGTCTCTCCACTTTTACCCCCACCTCCCTCTCATGCCCCGTGTCTCTCTCCTGTTGCCCCCACCCCCCGGTCATGCCCCGTGTCTCCCTGCTGTTGCCCCCCACCCCCGCTCATGCCCCGTGTCTCCCTGCTGTTGCCCCCTCCCCCGGTCATGCCCCTGTCTCCCTGCTGTTGCCCCCAACCCCCTGCTCATGCCCCATGTCTCTCTCCTGTTCCCCCCACCCCTGCTCATGCCTCGTGTCTCCCCTGTTTCCCCCACCCCCCACTCATGCCCTGTGTCTCCCTGCTGTTGCCCCCTGCTCATGCCCTGTGTCTCTCCCCTTTTACCCCCCACCCCCTCTCTTGCCCCGTGTCTCTCTCCTTTTACCCTCCACCCCCGTTCATGCCCGTGTCTCCCTACTGTTGCCCCAACCCCCTCTCATGCCCTGTGTCTCCCTGCTGTTGCCCCCCACCCCCCGCTCATGCCCTGTGTCTCTCTCCTGTTACCCCCGACCCCCCTCTCTTGCCCCGTGTCTCTCTCCTGTTACCCCCCACCCTCCGTTCATGCCCTGTGTCTCTCTCCTGTTACCCCCACCCCCGCTCATGCCCTGTGTCTCTCTCCTGTTACCCCCCAACCCCCTCTCATGCCCCGTGTCTCTCTCCTATTACCCCCCACCCCCCGGTCATGCCCCGTGTCTCCCTGCTGTTGCCCCTCACCTCCTGCTCATGCCCCATGTCTCTCTCCTGTTACCCCCCACCCCCTCTCATGCCCCGTGTCTCTCTCCTGTTGCCCCCCACCCCCTGGTCATGCCCCGTGTCTCCCTACTGTTGCCCCCTACCCCATCTCATGCCCTGTGTCTCCCTGCTGTTGCTCCCCACCCCCGCTCATGCCCCGTGTCTCCCTTGTGTTCCCCCCACTCCCCGCTCATGCCCCATGTCTCTCTCCTGTTACCCCCCACCCCACTCTCATGCCCCGTGTCTCTCTCCTGTTGCCCCCCACCCCCCGGTCATGCCCCGTGTCTCCCTGCTGTTGCCCCCCCGCTATTGCTCCATGTCTCTCTCCTGTTCCACCCACCCCCCACTCATGCCTCGTGTCTCACCTGTTCCCCCCCACCCCCCAATCATGCCCCGTGTCTCCCTGCTGTAGCCCCCCCACCCTCCGCTCATACCCCGTGTCTCCCTCGTGTTCCTCCCACCCCCCGCTAATGCCCCGTGTCTCCGTCCTGTTGCCACCTACCCCCTGCTCATGCCCTGTGTCTCTCTCCTGTTACTCCCACCCTCCGCTCATGCCCTGTGTCTCCCTCTTGTTGTCCCCCACCCCCGATCATGCCCCGTGTCTCCCTTGTGTTCCACCCACCCCCTGCTCTTGCCCTGTTTCTCCCTGCTGTTACCCCCACCCCCCGCTCATGCCCCGTGTCTCTCTCCTGTTACCCCCACCCCCTGCTCATGCCCCGTGTCTCCCTGCTGTTGCCCCCCACCCCCGCTTATGCACCGTGTCTCCCTGCTGTGGCCCCCCACCCTCTGCTCATGCCCCGTGTCTCCCTGCTGTTGCCCCCCAGCCCCCACTCATGCCCGTGTCTCTCTCCTGTTGCCCACCACCCCCCGCTCATGCCCCGTGTCTCCCTCCTGTAGCCCCCACCCCCTGCTCATGCCCCATGTCTGTCTCCTGTTAC